>NC_092418.1:33717452-34342452 GCF_040894005.1 Engystomops pustulosus
TAAAGCAATTTTAGGTGTAGAGGATGTTCCCTGTCTATGGTGATGGTAGAACTGCCTCTCCTCTAGGTGTAGAGGATGCCCACTGTTTATGGTGATGGTGAAACCGCCTCTTCTCTAGGTGTAGAGGATGCCCCCTGTCAATTGTGATGGTAAAACTGCCTCTCCTCTAGGTGTAGAGGATGCCCCCTGTCTATGGTGATGGTAGAACTGCCTCTCCTCTAGGTGTAGAGGATGCCTCCTGTCTATGGTAATGGTAGAATCTCCTCTCCTCTAGGTGTAGAGGATGCCTCCTGTCTATGGTGATGGTAGAACTGCCTCTCCTGTAGGTGTAGAGGATGCCCCCTGTCTATGGTGATGGTAGAACTGCCTCTCCTCTAGGTGTAGAGGATGCCCCCTGTTTATGGTGATGGTGGAACCGCCTCTTCTCTAGGTGTAGAGGATGCCACCTGTTAATGGTGATGGTAAAACTGCCTCTCCTCTAGGTGTAGAGGATGCCCCCTGTCAACGGTGATGTTAAAACTGCCTCTCCTCTAGGTGTAGAGGATGCCCCCTGTCAATGGTGATGGTAAAACTGCCTCTCTAGGTGTAGAGGATGTCCCCTGTCTATAGTGATGGTAGAACTGCCTCTCCTCTAGGTGTAGAGGATGCCCCCTGTCTATGGTGATGGTAGAACCTCCTCTCCTCTACGTGTAGAGGATGCCTCCTGTCTATGGTAATGGTAGAACTGCCTCTCCTGTAGGTGCAGAGGATGCCCCCTGTCTATGGTGATGGTAGAACTGCCTCTCCTCTAGTGTAGAGGATGCCCCCTGTCTCTGGTTATGGTAGAACCACATCTCCTTTAGGTGTAGAGGATGCCCCCTGTCAATGGTGATGGTAGAACCACCTCTCCTCTAGGTGTAGAGGATGCCTCCTGTCTATGGTGATGGTATAACTGCCTCTCCTCTAGGTGAAGAGGATGCCCGCTGTCTATGGGGATAGTAGAACCGTCTCTCCTCTAGGTGTAGAGGATGCCCCCTGTCTATGGTGATGGTAGAACCACCTCTCCTCTAGGTGTAGAGGATGCCCCCTGTCTATGGTGATGGTAGAACCGCCTCTTCTCTAAGTGTAGAGGTTTCCCCCTGTCTATGGTGATGGTAGAACCTCCTCTCCTCTAGGTGTAGAGGATGCCCCCTGTCTATGGTGATGGTAGAACCTACTCTTGTCTATGTGTAGAGGATGCCCCCTGTCTATGGTGATGGTGGAACCTCCTCGCCTATAGGTGTAGAGGATGCCCCCTGTCTATGGTGATGGCATAACTTGTTCTCCTATAGGCGTAGAGGATGCCCGCTGTCTATGGTGATGGTAGAACTGCCTCTCCTCTAGGTGTAGAGCATGCTCCTGTCTATGGTGATGATAGAACTCCCTCTCCTCTAGGTGTAGAGGATAACCCCTGTCTATGGTGATGGTAGACCAGCGTTTTGTGTAAGGAATAACTGTGTCTTTATCATGTCTCCCCTCACTAATAAAATGTCCAGCAGCCTTCCCTCACTAATGAAATCACCAGCAGCCTCCCCTCACTAATAAAATGCCCAACAGCCTCTACCACTAATGAAATGTCCAGCAGCAGCTCTGCGCTAACTAAGTTGCGCTAACTAAGCGCGTGTCTTCCGATAAGTTAGCAGATGTTCGGAACATCTGCAATGTGTTCTTCACTGCGTTCTTCACTGTGTTCTTTCAATGTGTTCTTCACTTAAATGATCCTGTGTTCACTGTTTTAATTGTATTCTTCACTGTTCTTCACTGTGTTTCGTTAACTAAATGCTCGATCTCGAGCCGGCGAGAGTATACTCGCTCATCTCTACTGATAAAGTTTTGGGGAAAGCTCTGCATGCTCAAGCTGGTGAAGCTCAGTGGAAGTATCCTTAACCTCCCTTAATGGACCCCGCAGCGGTGGTATTTGTCACTCCCTAAAGGTTCCATATGTACATCCATACTACCCTCTCCAATGTATTTCCCCAGGGTTTTCTCATACCTACTCTTTCTTATCTAAATCTTCGCTATGTTAACCCTGTGTGTTTTAGGGGGTACTCTTTGAATTAAAACTTGTAAACGTGTATCATTACAAAATAAGTTATGCTTTGAAGAGATAGAAAATTACGTATCTAACGATGTGAAAATCAGATTCTATGTCATTTTTGTAAATGTCCAAAATGTAATCCTTAAAGCCCCGAATTGAAACTAAACCTTAACATTCATCCTGTAGATGAATAGAACGGAGGATTGCAGGAATGTTTCACATCACGTAACTTTCAGGTTTATTACACTCTTTAAGTTTTAATGACTCAGAGTAAATCGTTTTCTGTTCTCTAACAAACTAAGGTGTAATATAAAGCTCTTTAACATCGATGGGTATGACTAGTTGTATGGTAGTGGTAAACTGTTACAATACCCTAAAATCTAGTTTTAGCTTTTAACATACTGGAAAAATTCCTTGTTTTTGATTTGGCTGCACATGTCCATTATCACTATTATAGCCTGCACTAAATGTTCATACATATTTACAACACCAGAAACTAGTTCAGTACATAAAAACAGCTCCAGAAACTGAGATTAGAAGGAAAAATACTGCACCACAACTGAGATCAGTAAATAAATAAAGGACCTGAACCCAGGTTAGTAAATAAATGCAGCAGAGGAACCCCGCTAAGTACATAAAAACACTACTGGTCCCCAGCGCAGTGCATAAAAAGCTTAGTGTGAAAGGTATTCGGCACATTAACTAAGAACAGTGCAGTCAGTACTATGTGCAGTGTCCTGTGTAGTGTGCAGGGGGCGCCTGATTCAGGAATTCGGGTGCACATTCTTCATGAATCTGGTGCCACCTGCATTGCTCCGATGAAGTGCACCATTTTTTTTTGTAAACCTTTAACATGGGCCAAGCAACACATTTCCATCAAACATTGCATGTTATATATGGCGCACGGTCCGACTGAGCATCGGAACGCCTCTTTCAGTGCAGAAATTTGTGTTGCATGGTGACTAGTACAGCCGCACCACAAAAGGGTCATGCATGACAGAAATGTGGTGCAGGCGCTTCTTAAATACGTGTGCAAGCAGTTGAAAGAAAGTGCAAAGTCTGACAGAAAATTGGTGCACGGCCCTTAGTACATGTGGACCATTTAGTGCAGAATTGTGAGCTCACGTGTAGAGATGAGAGCTGGAAGAATCTGAAGTGGCGGCCAGGTCCTGGGATGAACAGACCTTAACTTCCTGTTGATGTTTGGGTATGCCCCCCATGATGTGGCCATATTGCCAAATTGGCTGGTAAAGAACCATGGCTTTGTTTGCCCAGGGGTGCCTTATGGCCAATCACAGCCATGACTAGTAGCCATGGGCATTAATTGGTCAGATTGGCTGTTTGGCAGCCAAGCCATCAATATGTGCAGGTAATGCAGGGCCCACCCGAACCCGGATGGGAAGTTCAGATCCGATCATCTCTACTCATGTGAAATGCCAGCACTTACTGTAAATCCATTGATGTCTGATTAAAGGGAACTTTTTCATCTTCTTCTGCTTCTACCTGTCCACCATTTCAGCTTCTTCCAACCTCAACTCCACTATGCAGATGGAGCAACAAAATTTTTTTTTTAGATTCCTCACTCTATCATCATCCCCCCTATTTTCTTATTACAAACATAATACTGTTGTTTTGTTTCCCTAGAGATCATTATTATGTCCCAACAGTAACCAATATAGTACAATTGCCCACACAACAGCCAATTTAGTAACGGTGCCCCACAGTAGCTAATCTTGTCATAATGCCTGGAAATGGTTTACAGTACCCCCACACAGAAGCGCATAGTCACAATATACTACCACTCTAGCCAATAGTCACAGCCATCCCCAGTAGCCAATAGAAATAGCATCAGCCCAACAGGTTATAATAGACAAGAACACACTGTTAGCTCTACTACATATTAGCCATAACAAACACTGTCAGGTCTACAATTACTCCCTCTCCTGTTATAAAGATCTTATCTGTAGCTTGTAGATTTAGTTTCCTCACACTGCTGCTTACCGGCAGGAAGTGTCTGTGTGTGAGCTCTTCTTGTAATGCAGCCGATGCAGTGAGAGACTGCAGTAAGCAGACAGGAGAAGATATTTATGAAAGTAATCTGCCAAGTCAGAAACTTTTCAATCTGATGCCGGGGCAACTGAAATTGTAAACACCAGGACTGATAGAGATAGGTTGAACTTACATCTGTGATATGCTATATTTTTGTTAATAACAGTGAATTAAAGAAAGTGTTATTTTGTTGTCTTGAGTACATGTAAGAAACTTGTCTTCATGGGAAAACCTCTTAAAGGAGACAGCAATCCATGGATTTTTTATCCTAAATCTACAGATGTAAATGATTGTCTATACAAGGACTAAGAATAACTTCACATCTAATTTTTTAATTCTCAGTTATTATAAGAGTTTATCACACGCTTTTTTAAAGTGAAATTCAGAAGATAGCACCTCTTACTAAATCCACATTTGGCTCTGACTCAAAAGTTGCATCAAAAATACAAAGGGGCACATTTAAGTTTTCTGCCAGAGTTTGCAACTTATTTCTTTTTAGTGCAAACTGTTTGCACAGGTATTTAAGAAATGTCTGCACCACATTTGTGTCGCACGCGGCCATTGTGGACCGCATCTGCACTATTCTTCATTCGACACAAATTTCTGTACTGAAGGGGATGCTACGGTGCTCAGTCGGACCATGCACCAGTTATAACATGCAAAGTCCAAAAGAAATGTGTTGAAAGCCCATGTTAAAGTTGCACCAAAAAAAAAGTGGTGCACTCTGCCGGAGCTGTGCCCTGCACTGCTCTGTACGTGTTTACAATGCTGCAGAATTGTGGCGCACGGTCCGAATAAGCACAAACTTGCCCTTTTGGGGCACATTTACTTCAGACGGAAACTTCACTAAAGTGCTCTTCCCATGTATAATGCTAAGTGTGACACAGTCATTAAAGGGGCATTTACATTTAATTTAATTCATTTGCCATATGTAATCATTTCTTCAATTGGATGTTATTTAAAAAATGTCCCTGCGTGAAGATAATTTCTCATAAATGTAGCCATGTTGTCCCTTAGAAACAAGATAGCTTTCTCGGATACGACCACCTCACATTTTGGCAGCAGTGGCCAGGCATGCGCTTTTGAGCCCGCCTGACCTCCTGGATTCTGCATCATTATCACAGGACGGCTGTGGGACATGCAGTAACTCAGTAACATTTCATATACAAAACCTTTTTGTTTCTTTGGGCAATCACTCCAAGGACACAGTCTTTTTTCTAATGGACCATATGACCACATTGATGAGAAATTATCTTCATACAGGTAGATTTTTAATAACATCTTATTGAAGAAATGTTTATAACTGTGCATCAGTTTTCACCTGTAAGATGGTGCAAAGTCTGTCAGAAATGCGGCACAAAACGTGTCCCCTTTTTTCTGTCTTGTAGGACACAGCGCAGCCTTGACACATAACTGAAGCATAAACTTTATGAATACACATTTAGAGTCTAACAGAAAAATGACACAATGGGGCAGATTTACTTTCCCGGTCCATTCGCGATCCAGCGGCGCGTTCTCTGCGGTGGATTCGGGTCCGGCCGGGATTCACTAAGGTAGTTCCTCCGACGTCCACCAGGTGGCGCTGCTGCGCTGAAGTCCGCTGAAATGCACTCAAGTACACCGGCCTATTCCTAGTGAATGTAAGTGCAAGCTCCGCGACACTTTTTGTTTTTTAAATGCGCCGGTTTTTCCGAATCCGTCGGGTTTTTGTTTGGCCACGTCCCCGATTTCCGTTGCGTGCATGCCAGCGCCGATGCGGCAAAATCCGATCGTGTGTGCCAAAATCCCAGGGGCAATACAGGGAAAATCGGCGCAAATCGGAAATATTTGGGTAACAAGTCGGAAAAACGCGAATCGGGCCCTTAGTAAATGACCTCCAATGGAGCTTTTTTACTAAGGGTCCGTGGACGCACATTCGTCGGACTACCCAACGTTTTTGGGTTTTGCGTGGCTGTGACAGATATTTAAAAGGGGATTGTGTTGCAGCTGCACTGGCAACCATGCGACACAAATCGGGGCACGTGCTTTGGGACGATCCCACGGATTCAGACTAAGCGCAAGATTTAACTTTCAAATTGTATCGACAAATCAAGTACTTACATGCACCAGGAAGAAGAAGGTGCACTCCGGCGGACCTCAGCGGGGAAGCGACACATGCAGGATATCGGGGACACGATCTTAGTGAATCGCGGCACAGTGCATTATTGTCGGACAATGCACTTTCTGTGAACTCCTCTGGACGGGTAAGTAAATGTGCCCTAATCACTTTAATAAATGTGGGCCTATGTGTTTTCATTCAGTAAGTCCATGGTGACCTTTTTTAAAAAAATGTTATGCTATACCCACATAAATATTGTAAATTTTCTATTTTTTTAAACAAACAATCAGTCAATATGAAAGTGCCAGTAAAAAATCATTTATTATTATCAGTGCAGAAATTATAATATGATAATAGTAAGCAAAAGCTGAAGTACTACTTAAAGGGAACCTGTCACCAGGACAGCCTTTTTAGGTTCTCCCACGTCCCCACAGTCAATACCAAGCATATCTGAAAACTGTTTTTATCCCATTTCTGACTTTTTACTTTCAAACAATAACTTTAATAAAACTTTTACCTGGCTCTCTGCCTTGCATGTCCCTTGTCCCCTGAGAGTGGTCATCCTTTTCTTAAAGTAAGTACAACTCCTCCACAAATAGTACGCCCTCCATGATTAAAAATTAAATTAAATTCTAAATGAAATCGTCAATTGAATTTAAAAAACTCTCCCATCCCACTTCTACTTCTTGCCTCCACCTAACTGCATCTCTCACGTTCCCGTTACTTTATAGCAACAAAAGAAAAAGAGTTTGACTTTGAAGAGAGTACTTCCATCATTGTATGCCACCACTTCCTGGCTGATGTGTGTCCATCTGCAGGGACACCCACCAATCTCAGGGTGAAGGAGTTACACTGCTACTTAAAGGGAATGTGTCAGCAGTTTTGACCATGCAGAACTGCAGACGGAGTTAGGTAAAATCCCTGGAAAACTGTTAAATATTTTTTATATCCCAAGGTTTTAGCTCTGCAAGTGCTCCACAGCACCTCCCCAACTTGCACTTGCAGAGCTGTAGCCTTGGACCAAGAAACAATGACCATCTCTGGGGGCTTCTAGAAAACACAGTTAGCAGTCCTGCATAGTCAAAATTACTTGTGCGATAGATCTGTACACACTGGGTAAAGTTTGTGCTGCTGTGCACGGATATGTCAGCGTTCCTTATAATATGATTCCCTTTAAATAAAACAGATCATGAAGGGTAAGCTAAAATGTAGGCCAAAACACATGTCCATGTGTTATATTATATTCCATGGAGTATATACCAACATAAACAGTGCTCTCCATTGAATTAATTTTAACAAATGGTATAATTCTCTGTCATTCTGCACTGGGCGATGGGATACAACTCCAAGAATTACAATGCAATCGTAATCAGTAAAACCGCAAAAAGCATCAAGTGGTCCAAATGTGTTCTTTTACCTAAAAAAGAAACATAAATAGTTTAAAAACTGAAACATAACTATAGCATTTTTTTTTTTTAAATAGAGTTGATAGATTTTCTAAAATGTCTTATAGTGGTTGTATCAGTTCTATTCCTATGCTATTGCAGTTCAACCTCAAGTGAATGGAGCTAATGTGTAATACTGTACAGACCCTACACTGGATGATGTGGCACAGATTTTGGAAGAGAGCATGGATTATAGATGGGTTACTTCTAGTACTAAAGTTTACATTTACTAAGGGTCCGAACGGCGCACTTTCGTCGAGTTTCCCGAATATTTCTCTTTTGCCCTGAATCGCCCCGGGTTTTTGGCGCCCGCGATCGGATTGTGGCGCATCGGTGCCGGCTTGCATGCGACAGAAATCGGGGACAACCGTCGGACAACCCAACGGATTCGAAAAACTGCGGAAATTAAAAAAGGAAATGTGTCGCAAGATCAAGCACTCACATGCACCAGGAAGAAGCAGGTGGACTCCGGCGGACCTCGGCGCAGAAGTGACACCTGCAGGAACTCGGACGCACGATCTTAGTGAATCGCGGCGGACCTGAATCCTCGTCGGACAAAGCACCGCAAGATTACGACGGGACCGGGTAAGTTAATGGAGGAGAAGGCACATAAAACTTCCTCTCCCTGCCACTTTCCTGGCTTCTCCAACCTGCATCGGGACAGACGTGGGGGCAGGAAGGGGCAAAAACACCCAGCCCACATGATTTACTTTAGTCTCCAAAGTCAAAACCGTAGAAAACGTAGAAATAAACTCCACCAGTTCAGACCTGGTCTTATATCGGAACTGGCAGAGTTTGCACCTTATACATACATTTTTCAATTGGATACCATTTTAAAAAATGTTTGAAGATAATTTCACATAAATAAATCTGTGATGTCCCTTAGAAGTGAGATAGCTGTCCTTAGATACGACCACTGCTGCTGGAGTTATTCCACAAAGAAACAAATAGTTTTTCCATGTGAAATGACTGAGTCATCCTGTGATAATGAAAGCTGAATCCTGTTGGTCGGCACCTAAATATTGCCATGGTGCATGATAGTCGTGTCCAAGGACAGCTATCGTGTTACTAAGGGACAACATGGCTACAATTATGGGATATTATCTTCACACAGGAATGTTTTGTAATAACATTGAAGAAATATTTATATGTGGCAAATTGCCTGTTAAATTATTTAAATTAAATGTGATTACAGATATGGAAATGAATTCCCTTTAGGCCCGTTCCACACTTACGAGTGTGATGCGATGAACTCGCTTCACACTCGCAACGCAAGCTGCCGAACGCTGCACCGCGGGAGTGAACTCAGCATGTCAGTTCACTCCCGCGGTGAAGCGTTCGGGCCTCATCGCATCACACTCGCAAGTGTGGAGCGGGCCTAAGTCTGTAGACAAAAGAAAGCAGCCAGTTTTCAAAAACCTTGACAATTCCTCCAAAATTTGTGGCTTTAGCATCCATAGTCCTTAAACCATCTACGAAACCATGAAAAAATTAAGAAAATTTATTATAAAAATTTCTCTAGCAAAGTATCACCAAATAAAGGGAATAAATATGGGAAATATCCTAGATATGTGTCCATTACTTGTCTGGGGAAATATCGAAATAAGACATACTTCTTTTCCAAAATGTCTGCCATTGTGGGAAAGTCTGACTGTCTACACAGAAAAGAAGGATGCCTAAAATTGACAATTACAACTACAAACTATATAACAGCTCTACAGAACCATCCCATGCACATGTGATTGTATTATATCTATTATCAGAAATACATTTCTCATACCCGCGCTGCTCGTGGTCGTGGCCACTGCGGTAGTAGTTTCTTTGGCAGCAGGAGCTGTGGCAACATAACAATAAGATATTACAATCGAGATAATATATCAGTATAAAGATGGTGTGACAAAAGAACAAAAGAGTTAAAGATAGCTCATCATTACTCCATTGGGGAGGTATGACAACCAGAGGCAGATTAAGACACCAATGGGTCCTGGGCTGTATAAATATTATAGAGCCCACAAGCCCAGAATTCTCGTCCTAAATATAATACTACAATCAAGTTTCTTGGGGAATGAATAATACGTCCTTTCTGCCTGATTTTAATCTGTGGTTTTAGGGCCTTTGGAGGACCTTCAAAGGTCCTGAAATAGCTCTTGCGTACATGTGTGTTGAGAGCAGGAACAGATGTATAAGTATAAAATTTGGTGCGTGGTGGGTGGCCATGGCCCCCCTAGAAGGTTTGGGCCCTGGACTACTGCACAAACCCCCTATATTGTAATCCACTACGGATGACAACCAAAACTCCCACTGATCTGCTGCTTTAAGTTTCACTGTTGCTCCAGTGAGTGCAGCTCCCCAGGCCTGTGATGTTACATCCATCAGTCCCATAGCCTCATTGCAGCAAAGATCTCCATTGCTAACGTTGTCCTCTTAAAAATGACACAAGAAATATCTCTCTAGGTCCCACATAGGAGATAGATAGAAGATAGTGGGGCCCATTTACTGCGCCAGTTTTCTGTTGGACTTTCACTTTCTTTAATAATAATGATAATGTACAGGCGGTCCCCTACTTAAAGGAAACCTACCACTTGAAGTGGTAGGTGTAAGATGCATATACCGATCACCAGCTAAGGGTGAGCTGGTGCCGGAGCTTACTTTCGTTAGTGTCCTAAATCGCTGTATCGCGGTTTAAACACTTTTTAATCTTTACAGCCGAAGGAGCTTCGGCGCACCATGCGCGCGACCCAGCATCCCCTACGTAGGCGCTCGCATGGTGCGCCGAGTGCGTACCACCGTGCGCCGAAGCAGCTTTGGTTATAAAAAATAAAAAGTGTTTAAACCGCGATACAGCAGTTTAGGACATTAATGAAAGTAAGCTCAGTATATGCATCTTACACCTACCACGTCCGGTTCCTAACTTACACACGACCCCTAGTTACAAACGGAGCTCTGGTAATTGGTAATTTACTGTACTTTATCTTTAGCCTACAATAAACAGCTATAACATATATATAATGTGTCTGTAATGAAGCTGGTTCTTATGACAACCCAACATTTTTAAAATCCAATTGTCATAGAGACCAAAAAAATTCTGGCTGGGGTTACAAAGATAAAATAGACAGTTCCGACTTACATACAAATTCAACTTAAGAACAAACCTAAAGAACCTATCTTGTACGTAACACGGGGACTGCCTGTATTTATTTATATAGCGCACAAAGATTATTACTTTCAAGCTGCTTGACGCTGTATTTAAGAAGTGCCATTTCTTGCACTTGTGCACTATTCTACCACAACACAAACTTCTGCACTGAAGGGGGCGTTCCGGTGCACAGTTGGACCAAGCGCCACATTTTTAACGTTTTTCAGAAGTGTGTTGCACACTCTATGTTAAAGGTGCACCAAAAAAGTTGGTGCTCTCTGTCGAAGAAGTGCAGGGGGCACCAGATTCATGAATAATGGGCAACAGAAATCCTGAATCTGGCGCCCCCTGCACACTACACAGGCAACTGCATATAGTACACACTGCACTGTTTTTAGTAAATGTGGCCCATAGGTGTTAGAAATGGGTCAACCTCCAGCCAGTTATTTTAAAGCAAAATGGAAAAGGAGCTGACAGTTTTCAGAAGTACATGCACCCTCAGCATCTGTAGCTGAACCTACTTATAATAAAAAGTAATGGGAAAATTGACATAAAATCATATGTGTTCCCATTTTCAGTCATTTAGTTTCCCATGAATGATTCAAACCTCTAAGCGTATCTTTCCACACAATTGAAACTGCTATTGCTGGACTCTCCTTTCAGCTTTTCGATGGGTCCAAGAACCAACATCACATGTAACATCACATCCTAAGTAATGGCCAGATACATAGGGGATAATTTATATTAGAATTTTCTCTTTTTATATCTCTTAAATTTGTGACTTTTGTGGCTCATTTGTATCTTTGCCTCTAAATTTGTGCCTTTTCCACTCGCCTAGAAAAGTTAGCCACGCAGGAATTTTTCAGTCTCGCATCTGGTACAGTTAAAATCCATATGTGGACATATGAAAAAGTTGTAATTTTGGCTCAAATAGTTGTTAAAAAGTCGCAGATAACCTTCAGTCCTGATAAGGTGGAGGATAAACTTTAGAAGAGGTAGCAGAAGAGTTTGCAACTTTTGTGCAAAAAAACGCAGC
Organism: Engystomops pustulosus; assembly: GCF_040894005.1. Taxonomy (NCBI): domain Eukaryota; kingdom Metazoa; phylum Chordata; class Amphibia; order Anura; family Leptodactylidae; genus Engystomops; species Engystomops pustulosus. The sequence goes on from NC_092418.1 coordinate 33,729,273, forward strand.
TGCCTCATATATCAACCTCTATGATAAATCCAACAAGTCCAAAACCTGGAAATCCCAAGAAAAGATACGCACAAAGGGGGAGATTTATCAAGCTGCCTAAGAGTAAGAATGTTCTTAGTTGCCCATGGCAAGATAAATGACCCCCATAAATTTCAGTAATCAACATATAAAATGATGCTTTTAGATTCTACTTACATTCAGATGTTTTCTCCCCAGAATCTATGAAGAATAATGAGAAAAATTAAAATGATGAAAACATTTTTATTAAAAAGAAGAAAAAATATAGTGAAGAGAAGGATATACACTTACTGGCCACTTTATTAGGTACACCTGTCCAACTTCTCGTTAACACTTAATTTCTAATCAACCAATCACATGGAGGCAACTCAGTGCATTTAGGCATGTAGACATGGTCAAGACAATCTCCTGCAGTTCAAACTGAGCATCAGTATGGGGAAGAAAGGTGATTTGAGTGCCTTTGAACGTGGCATGGTTGTTGGTGCCAGAAGGGCTGGTCTGAGTATTTCAGAAACTGCTGATCTACTGGGATTTTCACGCACAACCATCTCTAGGGTTTACAGAGAATGGTCCGAAAAAGAAAAAACATCCAGTGAGCGGCAGTTCTGTGGGCGGAAATGCCTTGTTGATGCCAGAGGTCAGAGGAGAATGGGCAGACTGGTTCGAGCTGGAAGAAAGGCGACAGTGACTCAAATCGCCACCCGTTACAACCAAGGTAGGCAGAAGAGCATCTCTGAAGTCTGAACTCTGAATCGAAATTGGACAGTAGAAGATTGGAAAAACGTTGCCTGGTCTGATGAGTCTCGATTTCTGCTGCGACATTCGGATGGTAGGATCAGAATTTGGCGTCAACAACATGAAAGCATGGATCCATCCTGCCTTGTATCAACGGTTCAGGCTGGTGGTGGTGGTGTCATGGTGTGGGGAATATTTTCTTGGCACTCTTTGGGCCCCTTGGTACCAATTGAGCATCGTTGCAACGCCACAGTCTACCTGAGTATTGTTGCTGACCATGTCCATCCCTTTATGACCACAATGTACCCAACATCTGATGGCTACTTTCAGCAGGATAATGCGCCATGTCATAAAGCTGGAATCATCTCAGACTGGTTTCTTGAACATGACAATGAGTTCACTGTACTCAAATGGCCTCCACAGTCACCAGATCTCAATCCAATAGAGCATCTTTGGGATGTGGTGGAACGGGAGATTCGCATCATGGATGTGCAGCCGACAAATCTGCGGCAACTGTGTGATGCCATCATGTCAATATGGACCAAAATCTCTGAGGAATGCTTCCAGCACCTTGTTGAATCTATGCCACGAAGAATTGATGCAGTTCTGAAGGCAAAAGGGGGTCCAACCCGTTACTAGCATGGTGTACCTAATAAAGTGGCCGGTGAGTGTAGCTTCCCCTTGTCGGGTTTTATAAATACTTATTATTTATGTTCTCAATAATTTAAATCTGGAGCATAACTTCCCCAAACTATCCCTCTAGTATTACTGTAATGCATGAGATTACTGGCAGCTAGATCCTACCTACCTTGTAAGTAGTTTGTCAGGGCTAATGCTACATACAGTATAAGGCCTTATGAAAACAAACAGGGTCGGCTCCAGGTTTCAGTAGGCCCCTGGGCGACAAAGCCTCATTGGGCCCTTTTGCAGTGAACAAGCAACGCTGTCATGGTTTAATTATATACAACCTCATCATGGTTCTAATATATACAACCCCCCTCAATAGGCACTTCCAGGCTGCTGGGGATTGAGATTCAGCCGTATGACCCCCCCCCCAAGCTTCTCTGGGCCCCGCCCCTTGCCCAGGTATGCCTGGTGCTGGCGCCGGTCCTGCAAAAGAACCTATATTTCTGGCAGTGGGCTACCCATACCATACCTTTATAATACAGGCAGCACATGGCCACATTCACTATATGAATGGCTGTATTGCCTACTGTACCATACCACGAGCAAGACTCAAAAAAATAGACCCCATAGAAGTCAATGGAAATGGAAGAAAAACATGCAACATAGATTTGTTCACCACAAGAGTCCTGTATACACAGTGGGTATATGGGAGACTTGCAGCTGTGGGAGGACTGTTCTTTTATGGCTATGGATCGATACGGTGCCATACATGCTCAGATGGGTGAAAAACGGGCTGTATTTATGGGCAAAATACAACTGAATATACAGAACAGAAAAACACGTATGTTTGTGTGAATGAGGCCTTAAACTTGCAGGGACACCAAACTGCTAATGCCCAATTTCATTTTTGGGCGTCAAAATTTCCATGTCTGGCTGTAATCTTACAGTAGGTTTAATTAAGAGTTCCAGGAGCAAGTCAAAATGCATATACACAGTACGATGGAAATCTATGTCAAAGATTTACATGTGGAAAATATTTTAACTGAGAGCTCAAAAAGGTTTTTTTTATCAAAAAGAATACTTTTTAATACATTTGAAGCTAATTTCTCTAACTACCCTAGTAAGTCTGGCAAAAGAAAATATGCCTTATGCTATGTCTGGGTTAAAGTGGCCATTTTGATCTGGTGTGTTGACTTCTCAATCTTTAGGTACTACAGTATAGTTTTACATTTTGAGTGGAAAATCCATTTAACAATTTCCTATATTCAGATGTGACCTTCTATAGTTTCTCTCTTGGTGAGGCGGGTCCAGATATAAAATGACACAAGTCTACATTTTTCTATAATACAGTACAACAAAGTCTTATTCTTCATATGTCTACGTGTTGCCACCCAGTGGTTGTATTATGCAGTGTAGCCTGCTTTTGGTTATATCTCATGATGTTCCATTGAATTGGTTTAATCAAAAATTGGGACCTTAGTTTTTTTTTTAAGTTGAGTTATGTTAGGACACATCTTTATACTATCATAGAAGTGGAAATCATTAAGGAATGTTATCGGGATTGATACATCAGTTTTTACCTGCACGTTGGAAGGGTCCAAGGGTTAAAACTTCTCCCTCTGTTTCAGCATTTCGGAAACTTGATCTAGCACAATACTATAACACAAAAATATTTAACATACAGCAGATTTTTCTAATTCAATATATAAAAAATTGACTGTACAGTATGATAAACTTCTACTTACTGGAATACACGTTGTAGATTTACTGCAAAGACGAACTTTGCAATGGAGAAAAACGTATTGATAGTCAATGAACTTAAACATCTGGAAAGAAAACTTTCCTTCATGTAAAATTCCATTAGCATAAACTTCTACAGTTCCATCTCTCGGATTAGGACAGCTGTACAAAATATAAAAAAGTCAGATTAATAAACTTTCAGTATTTAGCTATATAGCCCCCCATGTTTTAATAAGGCCCATAGGGGGATATTTATCACTGATTTTATACCAATTTTCTGATGCAGAAGCAGTGAAAGAATCGCAAATTCTTGACCAGTGAAAGAATTTATGATTCTTACAGCGACTACACCAAAGTAAATCCCAGTACCCACTTGCGGCGGCCGGTGGATCGGCTGGGCCCGGGCTTTTCCGTCCTGCCCTTGAAAATGTTGTGGATTCACAGGTTTTTACACAAAACTATGGCAGGTAGCACCTGGCGTAGTTTTACCGGTGGTCGCACTGCCCGCCGGATATATCAAGAGTCCTAAGCCTCTTGATGTATCCGTCGGGATACAGGGCCTTGGCCAATATCATACGCCGGTGCAGGAGTGTCGACATATGATAAATATCCCCCGTTGGGGCACATTTACTGCACTATATGCAGTTTGCCTGCATATAGTACAGTTTGCCTGCATATAGTATACTATATGTAGTGTGCAGAGGGTGCCAGATTCATGATTTGTGGCACACGTTCTTCATGAATCTGGCACCCTCTGCACTGCTCCAACAGAGTGCACCACTTTTTTGGTGGACCTTTAACATTGAGGGGTGCAACACTTCTGTCAGACTCTGCATGAAAAATGTGGCACACGATCTGACTGTGCACCGGAAGGCCCATTTCAGTGCAGAAATTTCTGTTGAGTGAAGAATAGCGCAGCCGCACCACAAAAGGGTCACGTGCGGTGCATATGTGGGACAGACACTTCTTAATTACATGTGCAAGCAGTTTGCATATTAAATAATGTGCTAAGTCCCTATGTGCCCTATTGTGTCTATTGCTGCTATATGTTACATTAGTACATTAAATACTGCATCCACGTTTCACTGTCTGTATTATGGATGTAGATACTTCCCCAACAGTGGTTTAAAATGGCCAAACTTCCTCTACGATGCTATCACCAATGGCAGTGACGAGATTCAGCAACATAAAATTGGCATAGATCTGCAGGTATTGGGCCAGTGTGAAGTGTAAATGAGCCCCTTATTTATAAAGTAAGGCTTATAAAAGTACCACTTGGATGAACACCAATGAGGGAATAAGGTCACAGTTTATTAGCGTTACTTACCTATTTACAATAATTCCATAACTGACTTTATCGAGAGGGTTATTCGTCGGCGTTGCATAACACTGCAACATCACAAGATTAAATTGTTCTTTATCTCCTTTAGAAATAAAAACACCAACAAACAACCGATCTTTGGTTGATATCTGAGCTTCTCCTTTTTTGATCGGTACTTTGTAACCTTTGTCTAAGAAAGCCGCCATTTTCACTTCAAAGTTCCCGAATCCAGTAATACTAAATGTTTTTATGCTGTAAATTGAGCGAAAAAAAAGAGAAATGAGAAAACAGCGTCACCACCCATCAATCTCCTGACTATTTCATTTCTATTCTGGTGGAGCCTGTGCTTCTGATGTTCTTCTGAATGCGAGATGGAACATCAGTTGTGATTTTTTGAAGATGATGTTGTTGTATGGTGACTACTCATGAACCTCATTGGGACAACAACTAAAATATTTATTATAGTCTAAAACATGGCATATATTTATCTTGAGTGCCACCATCTTGGATCAACGACCAGTAATTCCAATGGGAAGGTGGTCATGTTGGAAATCCAAGAAGGCCAGAATTGTGTTAGAATTTGATTGATGGAATCAGATTTTCCATATCTCTTCTGGTTCAGAAGTTGCAACAGCAACCAGGATCCTTCCTTGTGAGGCACAGCTATATGGCATGTTGTCCATGTTGCGGAACCCAGAGTTTAGAAGGCCTGGAGAACCACAAGAGATATTACAAATCTGCAGTATTTTCCTTTTGTTTCTGAAAAGAAAGGTTGACCTAATTAGGGTTGTCTTTCGTTAGGTTGTCCTTAGCACCCTCTTATAGTTTGTCAGGTATTCCTATTGAACCGGAGATCCCAAAACAATTGGTGTATAAGGAGTTCTATCCTATTATTTGTATAGAATAAGATGCTTATTTATGATGACTAAATAATTATACTGACCTTATAAGTGGTTCAATAGCATTTTCAATAGAGACGTTGAGATCCAGGGGATACACACAGGATATATTAATATAATAATCTGCTCTGTAGATGATTTGGGAAGGGCTTGGAGGCAGATATATCGAATTTTCATAGTTGGCGTGAGATGAATTGGTCTGAAAAATAAGGTAAGTGTTCATTTATGTAGTAAAATAAAATTATGCATTACAGACTAAGCAACTTGCTCAATATATATACATATGTGTGTGTGTGACAGAAAGAACACTCATAGGTTTGTATTATTAATGTTTAAATCAAAGCAAATTAAAGAAATTTTCTCATAGAAATTGGATTTCCCATTACAATTGTTCAGACCTCCTAGGGAATAATTTTCTAATTTTACTTTGAGGCCAGAGAATAAAATTATATTGGAGGAAGAGATAAAGTCCTTCTAAACAAACTGTTCTTCAGACTCCACAATTGGAGAGTGATATATAGGCTTAAAATGTGGCTAAAAAAACAGATAAAATTCTTTATGGTACATTATAACTAAGGCTTCATGCACACAAACGTATGCGTTGGCCTAAGAGTAGCAGTGCAAACAGGAGGTGCTTACGGCCCTAGTGCTTTCTATGGGGCACATTCACAGTGGGTTGTAAGGACAGGTCCTATTCCTGCTCATTTTTGCAGCTAAGGCAGTGATTTCCTGTGGACATTTGCAGTGTCAGGCCACACGTTGGGGATATATAGGAGATAGATATGTGATTGATAGATAGATAGATAGATAGATAGATAGATAGATAGATAGATAGATAGATATCCAAAAAATGAAACAGGCAGCACTCCAAAATTGACAAAGGCTGAGACTACAGCCGAAACTTTGCGGGAGGTGGAATAAACACCCTTGTTTTTTCACTATTTTGGAGTGCTGCCTGTTTCATTTTTTGGATATCTACTACACTCTGACTGGTGAGAGTGAGGATAGCACCCATCAACTTCTACTCTTAAGGACTGTGCTGCTATTTTTCCTTTTTAGATAGATAGATAGATAGACAGATAGGAGATAGATAGATAGATAATAGATAGATAGATAGACAGATAGATATTAGATAGATAGATAGATAGATAGATAGATAGATAGTAGATAGATAAATAGATAGATAGGTATAATAGATAGATAGATACAGAGATGATAAATAGATAGGTATGATAGATAGTTAGATAGGAGATAGATAGATAGATATGTGATAGATAGATATATGTGACCATATATACTCGAGTATAAGCCTAGATATAGTCTAGCATCATATATACTCGAGTATAAGCCTAGATTTTCAGCACAAAAAAATGTGCTGAAAAACCCAAACTCGGCTTATACGCGAGTTAAAAAAATATAGGTTTTACCAGGTTTTTGTGGTAAGATTAGGGGCTCCGGCTTATACTTGGGTCGGCCAAGGATACCTACAGTCAGTGTGGTTCCACATTTCCCTGCTCCAAGAGGCCATCCTATGGACACACTTCTGTTATCATCGTGGACTTCATGGCAGTTCTTTTCATTCAGACGCACATTTGGGACATCCACCAAAGCGTCTTCAAGGTCCGTCTTCTGAAATGTGACATTGATATGGGATGCGCCACATTGAAGACCTATACACATAGCTGTTGGCTCTAAAATAAATAAATACAAGTAAATAAATATTAATAAAATTAAATTAATATAATTAAAATAATATAAAGTATTTTGGTTGATTGTTACAGGATTCTACACACACACATATATACTGTATGTGCAACCAGCATGGATTTTGGAATTTGTACCATATTGCAAATGATCCCTGGTTGTTATCAGTATGATTACATTTAAGAAGAACATGCAAACAAGTTTTCCAGGATTGGATAAGGAAACCCCCCCTCTCTTAGCTACCTTGTAAGGCAGCTCCCTTGACATCAAGCATGATCTTAAGGAAGCCTAGAAGGAACAGATTCTTAACTTTAGACTCCCCTAGTGGAAGATCTATGGTTATAAGTCTCCACAAGCCTGCAGGGTGGGCATAATTCTCCGTAAGGAGAAATCTAACATCCTGACCCCAGTCAATATCCTATCATTCTGCCAAACCAGTTCCCTACACTGTAATGAAGTGACCCAACCACATTGAAACATCGCTGTCTACAGAAGAGAATCTGTTCCTTCTGGGATAGATATACAGGTTTGGTTTTAATCTAGCGTACTGTCATTAGGCTTCCTGAAGGTCATGCTTGATGTCAAGTGAGCTGCCTTAAAAGGTAGCTAAAAGAGGCGTGGTTTTCCTTGTCCCATCATAGAAAACTTATTTGCATATTTTCCCAGAACTCCCCAGTGCAGCATTTATGGCTATTAAACTCCACACGCCTTCATGGAGGCCTTAATTGGCAGTCTCCATGAGGAGAACTCTTATTTACTGACATTTAAAAGAGAAATTCTTGACCCATTACCAGACCCACTGTCATTGTTAGTATTTCAGAGTCTCTAATATGAATTGCTGCTGTGTCAGGAGAAAATGATGAGGTTTTCAGGGTGTTATACAAGAATGCCACAACTTTCTGATAGCTTCTCAGTCACTAGACAAAGGACAAAGCCAACTGCTTCCAGCTCTGTGTTCTTTGTTAGGCCAAGCAGCTACACCTAGACCGTCAATGTTAATCTCTAGGCATCTGTTCACACTCACATACCATACATAGACTAGCATAAGCTACTATACTCATTTATACGGCTTTATTATTATTTTTTTTTACTTAGAACAAGGAATTTCTCCCTTTCTGGGCTCATTATGGCAATTAATTAAAGGGCTATTATTGGGACAATGCTTTACCTTTAATTGGTATTTGGGGAAGTCCAATGCTTGTCTCATTATCGGCAGGAAAATCTGGAGGAGTAGTACTGCAATCCTATAGAAAGGAAGAAATGAACTACATGAGAAAGGAAACCTATACCAACCTCAACATAGAAAGAAATAACACATGGGGGGACATGTATCATAATTTTTTTTCTTTGGTGCATAACTGAGACATCTGGAAGCTCTTTTTTTGCGCCTTATGTATGATCCTGTCTTTTTTTTGTGATACAATTTTAGTTTTGCAGGCACAAATTTTGTCTTCTTTTTGGGACTTTTTGTTGCAAATGTCTCAAATCCACATGGACAGAAGCCACGTGAGGGGGTATATGCAGGAGTGGACACTACTGTTAATTTAGGATTTGAGGCCTGCATTTTTAAGCACTGTAGTCACTGTAGTCAGGGAGATGACGACGTATGAGGCTGCAGTCACACGTGGCGTGTTAGTTGCGAAAATGTATGAATTTAAAGAAAACAGGCTACTGTGAAATAATTTAAATTTACATGTTAAAACAGGGTCCATGAAAAAAAATCCTTCCTTTGCACCTGCCCTGGACCAGGTGCAGATTTGCGCCTAAAAAGTCGCAAAAATAAGCAGAAAAAAGTCGCATGGAACATCTGGAAAATAAAGATACATAAGGGGCTGCACAAAATGAGACAATTTGGCAGAAGTAAAGATACATGTCCCCCAAATTGTGCAATTAGTGCATGGGGGGGGGGGGGGTGTTGGGGTTGGAGTTAAAATCAGTTAGGACATGTGGATGGTATATGGATGGTAAATGTATTAAAGGAGTTGGACCACTGGAGATTGTTTTGCTTCCTTGTGTTATATATTGTACTGGCACAATACAAAAAAAAATTATATATGGTATCATCATATATTCTGTCCCATGATTTAATTTAAATTTTTTGAAGTTTTCTTTATCAGTAATATTGATCAGAGAAATCTGTCAAATTCCCTGTAGCGCCTCCACAGGGAAAACTAAGCATTACACAGAATATATTCATATCATGTTGTCGTCTATGTGACGTAGGACAGCACTAGTCCATCAAACAAGATAAGAGATCTTTTTGAAGCATCTTTTTAATGGACTCTTCATTTACTACTGGAGTTTCATAAAAATGTCTAAAGTAAATTTTAGGACTTACAACGTAACATGGTGTTCCAGTGCTACTAAAGTTTTATATATATATATATATATATATATATATATATATATATATATATATATATATAGGTTTCAGTAGGCCCCTGGGCGACAGAGCCTCAGTGGGCCCCTTTGCAGTGAACTCACATGGCGGTATTAAAAATTCAGAAACTAAAACCGTCTCCTGTTCCCTAAAATATTTCCTAGTTTATCATCCCAAACAGCCCCCTCATGGTTATAGTATATAGATCCCCCTCACTACTATGGATTCCTTATGTACAGCCTTATGTGCCCCCCCCCCAGCAGCTCTGGGTCCCAACACTTGCCAGGGTATGCCCAGTGCTGGTCCGGCCCTGTACATATAAAGAATAGGATTAAAATGTGATTTTAACAAACCCTGCGCTATACAAAGGTTTTTTCAGAAAACAAGAAAAACTTCTTACTCTGCTTTACGGCTGCTAACAGTTTTATCTTCTATACATTTTTAGAAGCTAATAATACATTATATTGCATCCCTAAGATAGCAGCTGCTAGATTATATTACACTTTCTATATCTTTATTACGTATTCAGTAGCTGCCTGACGACAATAAACTGACACTCACAGGAATACAGGAGCCTTTTGTACGGTCACAGAGATGGATTTGACAATGCAGAGTAATGTAAGTGTATCCGATAAACCTGAAGGCTTGGACTGAGAATTGACCATAGTTGGTGATGCCGTTTGCAGCAACATGTATTGTCTTGTCATATGTGTTTTTGCAACTGTGAAAAAAAAAGAAATAATGAAATGTGGAATGGGTTGATAAGCAAAGTACAAAGCCTCTAAAATATACCTGTAAAGTTACTGACATAAAATATTTTTTAGCGCAGCTGGAGGGAGCCTTTGATAACAATTCCAACGATACCTGTGTCATGCTGCTGGCTTATTCCTATCCTGAGATATATCTGGTATATTTAAGCACTAAATTCAGATCCAGCTATTCCTAAAGTGGGTTGGCACTTCCCAGTTGTGACATCAGCTCAGGGCAATGAAGCCAGAACAGGACACCATATTTGTAATTGGCCAATCTGAAGCAAGTAATGAGTCACATACTTGTGACATCACTGAAGGTCCTTTGCCAGACCACTAAGGACTTTTAAATGATGCAGGACAGCATGTTTGTAATTGGACAACCTTTGACATGACTACAGGTCCTACAGCCCCTCTCAACATGTCTCCTGTCACCTCTAGCTGTACTAGACGGATTCCCGTGGGAACCAGAAAGCATGACAAATGGAGATTAGCCTGGGGGGGGGGGGGGGCAGGGTAAAACTTCTGTTAGCTGCTAAAGAGCGGGAGAAAGCTAATTATAGTAAATTAGAGAATTGCTTATGTTTGTATAGTGCAGAGTTAGTTTTTGTACTTTACAGTTGTACTGTAAGGACCAGTTCACACCTGCATTTGAAGCTTCACCACTCACATCACTAAAACAGTAATAACAGAAGTCAAGTAGATCTATTACATTTCTATGGACTTTTAATGTCTTCGGGTTAGGATTTTATTTCTGGTCCAAACGCAGGTGAGAACTGGGCCTTACAAGTATAACAACTATTCAAAAATTCTGGTGCTGCCAGTGAAGTTTTGTGTAGCAGTTGCAGTTTCTCAAGGGTCTTTAGTATTTTAGTATTTAGAAATAAAAGATGATTGATACAATATGAACAAGAGGAAACACAAAGGTCGGGACGGTGGAATATCTCACGAAATACACATTGGATAAAAAAAAAATACAAATATTTCTCAAAAATCTATAAAATTATACCAAACAATGCCTTGGGATGGGGCGGGGCAACTTTCAAGTCTTAAATGGAAACTCAGATTTTTAATAGAAGATTTGGATTCCCAAGGAAAAATTACATTGATTCAATTTATGATTCAGTTCATTTTCATTGACAGATGGCGCAGTAATTGCCAAAATAGTAACGGGAAAATGTTCAAAGATGGGGTTCTCGAGAAATGCACAACAAATCAAAAAATAAAATTGTATGTTACAAATATTTCTTAAAAAATCTTCAATGATACTAAAGTTGATCCTATATTATCACCCCTGAGGGTGAGGTGGATGAATCTAATTCTTTTATGTAGAAACTACATTCAGCATGACCCAGGAACAACCATGGGAACAGAGTAGTTTTCTGTTCTCTTCGGGGGCCCGCCTCTCACACAAGGGAGAGATGATGAACTTTAGTTTAGTTTTTTCATTGACTACAAAGTTTTCAAATGTTGAATTCTCTACATTAAGGGCTCAAATTTGATAGCTTTTCAAAATATTTTTCATATATCTATTTCCAGATTTTGGATCTGAGGTGTATTTATCGCAAAATCGTAGAACAGAATCGTAAGGCAAACCGAAGGTCAGGGACAGGCATATGGTCGAGACAGCCAGCAAAGGATCAGAGCTGGGACATAGCGGTAGGTCAGGACAGGCAGGATCGGAGTCAGGAACAGAATCGAGGTTACAACGGGAAATCAGGATAATAAAAGGGTATGGAACAAAGCTTTCTCTTAGGCATAGAAGAACAAAGATCCAGCAGGGGTCACAGGAAGAGGTTGAGCATTTATAGGTTGTCAGGTCGCCAGTGCCAATTAGCAGTGAGCTGGTCCTTTAAATTTCAGACGGCCGCTGTAGCGGGTGCACCTGCGACCCGAAACATTGATCGCATGAGCACCCATGAGAATCCCTTTTTACACGTTTTTGCACACATTTTTAATTTTTGGTGATTACAGCACCATCTGTCACCAAAATTGTAAAACACCTAGGTCAAATGAATATATAATTTTTCATGGGCAATCCGAATCTGCAGTAAAAATTGGGGTTCCAATTTAAGATTTTAAATTTGCCCCCTGAGTGGGCAAAGGAAAGATTTTTCGAAAAATATTTGACAGATATATTTTTGGTTTTTCAGTCCAATGTGTATTTTGCAAGATATCCCACTGTCCCAACCTCTTTGTTACACCCTGGATAACAATTTTGTGACAATCATTATGAAACATTTAAATGGTTGTCCAAAAACCTTTTATATATGACGCTGAGCAGTAAGAAAACAGCTCGTGGTAGCTTTTGTCATACAATTAACCCTAAGTAGTTATGAGCAAAAAGCTATAAATTAAACAAAAAGAAACATGCATGTATTAATGGGGGACAGGATGTGGCGAGCATCTTTTAGGCCAATTTTTTTTTTTAGCAGTAGACGAAATACTGTGCACATTTTGATGCAATTCATTACCTGCTTAAGGAAATCATAAATTTTCTAAAGATTTTTTTAAGACAATTTTCTGAAAATTAAAAATTCAACAAATTTATTAAGAAACATTTGCCATTTGCTATATTTGATGTCATTCAACCTCTTAACCTTATATTATGCAGATTATTATATAAAACACCAGTCGTAAGAGTCAGATGTGCAGCTATATGTCCATCTGGGACATTCGATAGAATGTTTCACTAAAATTTGATGATGCACATATAGAAATGAGATGATTTTGGCTGTGGCAGAATGAGTTTTAGTCGAATTATGTAAGAAAGATATTAGACTGTTATTTATATTATTTTAAACTTCATTAAAATATTTATTATGCAGTAGGCAAAAACTATTTACGGTAGCTGTGGTCACTTACCCATTTCTGATAATATAATACTTCTTTGGATCATAGAAATTTTCTGTAGGGGTAGCAAAACAGTTCCTCAAAACCATATGGAAACTATCTGTATCTCCTTCATCAATCATCACACCAACATAAAGTTTGTCACTAGTTGACAGGGAATCTCCAACTTCACGAGGAATCGTATATGCAGGATCGGTATAAACTGCCATGCTCACTTTAAATTCACCATTTCCTACAATCTTTATGATTTTTTGACTATATGAGATAAAAATGAAATAAAGACATAGTAAATAAGTAAATATTTATATAATAAATATATAACAATCTTACAGCACAAATAATACGGATACTGCTGATATTATTTAGGTAAGGTAAGGTATCATCAGAAAATTGGATATTAATAATAGCAAGTTTTCACTCTTTCATATTTATTAAATTTTTTTATGTGATTGAAAATACTGTAGAACAGAGTAGCCCAAATTTTTCCTGCAGCTCAGTTTTTGTGTTTTTCCTGTTTTTTGACCCATGATTTCATTTAATTATGGGGGATTCTATGACTGATACTGAATGACCAAATGAGGCAGCACTATAGAGTAGTGATGGCTAACCTATGGCACTGGTGCCAGAGGTGGCACTCGGAGCCCTTTCTGTGGGCACTCAGGCCATCACCAGAGATGACTCCAGGTATCTTCCTGCAGTCCCAAACAGCCCAGGACTTGCTGTGCACAGATCTATTTTAAAGTGACAGCTCTACCAGGGACTATTTTCTGCTTTATTGGTGTCCTCAGAGTGCTGGTATCAGTGAAAACTGACAGAGAAGGGAGTATAAATCACAAATTACATTTCTGTGTTGGCACTTTGGGATAAATAATCGGGTCTTTGTTGTAGTTTGGGCACTCGGTCTCTAAAAGGTTTGCCATCACTGCTATAGAGTATAGGCCAGTGGTGGCGAACCTATGGCACGGGTGCCAGAGGCGGCACTCTGAGCCCTTTCTGTGGGCACCCAGGCCATCACCCCAGAATGAAGTTCACCAGACAGAAATCAAAGAATCTGCCTGCAGAATCTTCCTACACTGATATATGAATTTGCCCTCCTCTTTTCAACTGCGTTGGTGTCCTTGGGAGGCTGAAGGATTGAAAGTTGTTAATGAACAAGGAGAAAAAATTACTGCTTAAATTGCTGTACTGGCACTTTGTAATAAATAAGTGGCTTTTGGTGGAAGTTTGGGCACTCAGGCTCTAAAAGGTTCGCCATCACTGGTATAGGCCATGGGCATCATGCAAATGTGATCATGTTGCTTTTGTTGTTTTTGTTTTTTTCAACAGTGAAAGGGAGGGAGAGCGGTTGTGTGATTTGAATAGGGGTATATATCTAGGGCCACAAAATGGGAGCCATTTTTAGTGGGGAGGCTTGAGAAAAGGGGCTATTTTAATGCCATCCTTTCTTTAACCCTCTCCTTTTATGCTGCCGTTTCCGTGGCACGTTCTTGTAAGGAAGGGGCTACAGTGCACTATAAGGAGGTGACTGTGATTTTTGCTTTCTGTGGGGCAATGTAACTATTGGCTACTGATGGGCGGGCACTTACTGTACTGACTACTGTACTGACTACTGTAGGAAATTGAGACTATTGACTACTGTGGACACGGAAACTATTGGCCACTGGTTGACACTGACTATTTACTAACAGGGGGGATTATGACTTGGCTGCTGTGTTGGGGCACTGTGACTATTGAAGGAAGAAAGACCGCAACTCCCACCTTCAGAAATAAGTCCTTATAACGCTGATGCTCGCAGCTGACGATTTTGGTGTTCACATCCACCCTGAGTCAATCAATATGAAGAAGCCACAGCATCTAATAAAGTGAAAAAGTTGGTATTTTATTCACCTTAGTATAAAATCTGCAACAATTCCCCATGAATCTTTGTCAAGCATTTGTCAATGCTTGACAAAGTTTCATTAGCAATCGAAACGTTGCAGATGTTATGCTAAGGTGAATAGAATACCAACTTTTTCACTATGTTGGATGCTGTGGCTTCATCTTATTGATTGGCACTATGACTATTGGCTACAATAATAAATGTTTGACTATTTGGCAATGCTTAACAAAGATTCATGGGGAATCGAAACATTGCAGATGTTATACTATGGTGAATAGAATGCCAACTTTTTCACTATGTTGGATGCCGTGGCTTCTTCGTATTGATTGGCACTGTGACTATTGGCTACAATGTGAGGGAACTGTGACTCTTGGCTACTGCTTGGCCTTGCCCTTAAAAGTGTAGTAGTGAAGGTAATACTGTATAAATGTAACTATTATAAAGCTTGCTTAACCGTTAAGTAGTAGATACATACATTCAGCAATAAAATTACATTCAGCCAATTTTGAGGCAACCAAGCTGATCTGGTCTTGGTGAAAATGAGTTTGACACCCCTGGTATAAGCCATAATAAAAAATTAATGGAGTCTGACACCTCTTTCAGCTGTCATATAGCACACACTGCATGATGCATAACCTGTATGGACAGTATAAAGAACCAAGTAGAATGTTCTGTGTACCATGTGGTGATGCTCACAGTGGATTCCCGAGGAATTGGTAAATATTTTTTTAAATGTATAATTTTTCATATTTCCTTATAGGACAAATCAACTTAAAAAATGTAAAAAGTCTTTAAAATAAAAGCAATTGAGAATATTTCAAAAAGTAAATTTTGGTTACACCTATATATTTTAATATTGAAAAGAATTTACGTAAAATACAACCTCATAATTGGGTGTAAAACTGTCCCCAAAGAAACATTCATAGTCAGCGGATAGATGCAAGACACATTAACTCTATATTCTTCCCTATATATTACTAAAGAAGGATCTGGCTTCAAGTAAATAATGTTTTCGTAATTGGCGTGTGTTTTATTCACCTGTAAAATAGAATATAAATAACATTAGGGCATGAAGGAACGTGGGAACTTTTATTAATTCAACTTATTATTTTTCCTTTAATACAAAAAAAATGGTATCCTACATTTTACTTTCTTAGCCTCAGTTATGTCATGGACCAGCAATACATTTGTAACTGACACAGAAGGTTATGTTTACAAAAACTAAAACTACAAAGTTTAATGGAGATAATTTATCGTAGCTCAAAAAACACAGAGGGGCACATGTACCAATAGTCTGGGTTTCTATACCTGCTTTTCTGCTTGTCAGATGGGGACTATTGTCAAATATTGAAGGAAGGAGACTTAAAGGAGAGTTAGGGGATAGGGCCTAACTTGCTGATCAGTGGGGTTCTCAGTGCTGAGACCCCAGCCGATTGCGAAAATGCGGGGACCCTGTCGGACCTCTTGTCGCTTCTCAGACTAATGGAACAGACGGCAGCGCATGCTCCATTAATCTCTATGGAGCTGACGGAGATTGCTGAGCGCAGCTGTCTGCTCCATTACTCTTATGGAGCGACGAGGGGTCGGTCGGACCCCTCGTTCTCGAGATCTGTGGGGGTCTCAGCACTGAGACTGATAAGGAGACTCTCTTTAATATACCAGATTAACTTTTCTGAAGGGACATAAAATAAATATGTTGGTTTAAGTTTGACTCTATCCGGATTTCATCCACAAGGAACATCTATTCTGGCCTGAAAAAATAAAGCTTTCTGTTCAGTCCTGGCTTAAAGCACATCTACCACCAGGATGAAGCATTGTAAAACAAATGCACTTAAATGCTGGTATATGCCCCCTCTGACAGGATCTGCTTTTCTTTTAGCTCCTTGTGACCTTGTTTTTACAAAATAGTCTTTAAAAATTATGCAAATGAGAATGAGGGGCTTCAGCCTCTATTACCAACCATGGAGCCCAAAGCCCCTCAGACTCTTTTTTTGTAAAAACAAGGGCATAAGATGCTAAAAAAAATTATCCTGCCAGAGAGGGCACATACCTACATGTTAGTTGCACTCGGTTTACAATCCTTCATCCTGGTGGTAGGTGTCTATTAAAGAATATTTTATAATAAGAGAAATGAAGATCCAACATTTAACAAATCTGAAATCTTAAAAAAGCATAAAAGATTGAATTTTCATTTTCAAGTGAATCTGTGACCTTTTATACTGAATTTAAATATGCATTTATCAGCATTTTGAATCATTTCAGTAGTTTACATAAGTTTAATTCACATTATGTGGCTCCCTGCTAGCAGTGTGTGGTGAGTCCTGGGGATGTGGGGGACGCTGCAGCCTATGTCTACCTGTGACAATCCCCTCTTCTCGACACTCATGCAACTCTACCCATGTGAGGAAGAACAAACACATACAAGATGCAGCTTCCCCTCCTTGGGTCCTACCATATGATGCTGGCAGGAAGCCAGGTAATGTGAATGAAACTTATATAAAGTATTGAAATAATTCTGACAAAGACATTTTAAAATCAGCATAGCGTAGACTATTGGGACCTGTCACCAGATAATCATGACATTCCTGGTGACATATTTGCTTTAAGGCTTAATGCACACCTGCATTCAGCAGATTCTATTCTCATTTCTGTTATTAAATAGTGGATAAAAATTGCATGGCAGCCAGAGTCTTTTTCCACTCTTATATTGGAATTGTAACATATAGCAACTTTATGGAACTCAATAGGAAATGAAAGGTGAACAGAGACCTTCCTTTTACCTTCTGTTCTACATTTTCGTTACAGTTTCCTAAAATGCTGCATGTAACGGAAACCCCTGACACTGATGTGAACTGTGCTAAAGGATCCTTCCACGTGAATGTTTCTGTCTGCAAACTAGGGTTTGTAAGTCCATTTTCACATTTATTACTCGTATTTAACCTTTTTTTCTCACTTCTGTAAAAATGGTCCTTGTGTCGGATTTTAAGGCGCACCATCAATAAATGCCTGCTTAGACGTCTTGGTTTGTATATAAGGTGCACTGGATTATAAGGATGAATGACCAGCAGGTGGCAGACCTGTGCACAGTTCAAGTCAGCTGTTGTCTGTAAGTACGGTTCACATAAAAGGCGCACTGGACTATAAGGCACACCTTTGATTTCTGAGAAAATGAAAGGATTTTTTGTGCACCTTCTAGTCTGAAAAATATGGTAATTGGGTTGCCTAGCAACAGATCTGCAAATATGGACTCCATAGACTTCTATGGGGGGGGGGGGGGGTATGTGAAGTACTGCTATTTATATTTTCTCCTATTTCTGATAGCAGGGTAGGTTTGGGGAGAAGACATAGAAAATCCATTACAAATATATATATATATATATATATATATATATATATATATATATATATATACACATATATACATTACTAATGTTTTCAATTAAAAGAATGCAATCAGGATATTGCGTGTTTACGTGTCATGTTACTTACATTGACAGTCGTCCCACATTTCCCGACTTTAGTTGGACTCCATACATATATACTGGAGTCTTTTGAAACACCTTTACATGTTGAGTCAATGAGATGGATATTCGTTAGGTCCACCTGCACGTTGGTGAGTTGATCCTTTTGAAAAGTGATGGTAATGTTTTTAGACCCACACTCTAGCGCTGGGCAAAGCTCATTCGAGCGGAAGCCAAGTAAACTCAAACCAGTGTCTTCAAAAAAATACAAAAAATATAGCTTAGAAATGATAATAAACTGTCCTCACTGGTGTAAAGTTTCTGAAAAGGCAGAGCTAGAAGGGCTGTTCTGACAGTAACATATGTTCTACAACCTTCCCTAAAACTGCTCTGTAAACAAAAAAATGTAAAATCTTATGCCCATTAATACAAAAACAAGTGAATTTCTCATAAATTAACATATTCTGCAAAACAACCATAGAAAAAGCTAAATAAATGGGGTATCGCCGTAATCATGATGACCCATAGAATAAAGATTGGGGCAGGTTCAAGCTGCCTAAAAGTAAGAATGTTCTTAGTTGCCCATGGCAACCAATTACAGCTTAGTTTTAATTTTACCAGTGTTCATGAATATTTTAAAGGGGAGCTATAATTATTTCTATGGTATGGTAAAAAGCTGGTAAATAAACTAAAAACCCTAAACCAGAATTAATGGGGTTTTTTTTTAACCAGCACCAAGTAAGAGTTAAGAAAATCTGATTATTAGCTATTGAATCCCCTTAAATTATCTACCTGAAAAGTGGATCTCATCGCGCCCTGTGTGTCCAAATTACAAAAAATAAACATTTTATTGCCTGTAAAATGTGACAATGCAGATCTGCTCTGAATGGTTCTTCCCTTCTATGTATGGCCGTGTGCCCATACAGCAGTTTACCAACACATATGGGGGATCCTCATACTCGGGAGTAATTGGGTATCAATATTTGTGGAGTTTTTTGTCCTTTAATACTTTGTCACTGTCTAATAAACAGTTCCAGCTTGTACATTATGCCTCCGTTTTGTATTACCCCCTGTGAAACAACTAAAGGGTTAACAAACTTCTTAAAGCTGATTTTTCATACATTAAGGGGTGTAGTTTCTAAAATGGCATAATTTATGGGGTTTAATTTTATTTTGGCCTCTCAAAGTCATTTAAAGATGAGTAGGTGCCTCTACATATAAATTTTGGCGATTTTCCTAAAAATGAGAAAATTGCACCCTAAATTCTGAACAACCTAGAAAAAAGAGAGGATCTATAAAAAGCCATGCCAATCAAAACAGACATTCGTTTTGAAACTGAAGAATTTTTAGAAATTTTTTCCCATTTTTTTTACATCATCCAAAATTTTCAACTAATATGTGGTCCAATATGTGACAAGAAAACAATCTCAAAATATGTTATGGACGTGTTAAAGTGTTACAAAGGTATAACCTATTATAATGACACAGGGCAGATTTTAAAAATCAGGCTTGGTCCTAAAGCCCTAAAATGATTTAGTCATGAAGGGGTTAATCATCCTTTTTTTTTTTTTTTTTGCTTTTCCTTTCTTTTTTTCTTTTCTACTCTTCTCATTTCTTTTTTGGGGCAGGTGGGGGATGGTTATGGCTGTTTTATTGCTGATAGAAAATTTGTCATAAAATAAAGAATTTTAAAAATTATAATAATGGCAAGTGTATCATATATACAGGCGGCCCCCTACTTAAGAACACCCGACTTACAGACGACCCCTAGTTACAAACGGACCTCTGGGAATTGTTAATTTCCTGTACTTTAGCCCTAGGCTACAATGATCATCTATAACAGTTATCACACGTGTCTGTAATGAAGCTTTTTTGTTAATCTTGGTTCTTAGGACAATCCAACATTTTTAAAATTCAATTGTCACAGAGATCACAGAAATTCTGGGTGGGGTTACAATGATAAAATGTACAGTTCCGACTTGCATACAAATTCAACTTAAGAACAAACCTACAGAACCTATCCTGTACATAACCCGGGGACTGCCTGTATATATATATAAAATAAGTCAATAAACAAATAAAAAATTATAATTAATGGTAAGTGTATCTATATTTTTAAAATAAGTTAATAAAAACAATGAAAACATGAATAAAAATTGTAATTAGCTGTCAAAGTTGGAGGAGCCAGGTTGAAGTTGCTGGCCAGTTATTTTAACAAATTTTAACAAATGGATGATGTTGAACCTCATGGTGGTAAGAAGCCTGAGCCTTGGGAAGGGGCAAGCTGAAGATGTCTTAACAGTAAAGTCATGAGGGGTGGGCATGGTGATGGAGGGTGAGGAGAAAGGGTCTTCAGTAAGTGTATTAGCTCTACTAAAGAGCGTGCCACCCTTTTTTGCTGTTTGGCCTCTTGCTGCATCAAAAACAGCCGTCGGACTTCAAAGTGTTTGTGAATTTTAAGCTCAGCACTTCACTTGACTTCTCCCGTGATTGTTTTAGTTCTTATACCAAAAAGTGTTTATACTGGTTGGGTTGTTTAAAGGTAAGGTGTTGAGTCAGTCCCATAGACAAAAGTCAAGTAATGTAATGGGGTAAAGTTTCAAGTGTTTTTGAAGTATAACGAAAATGATGTGTGCACTTCCAAATTTTTGCTAATTAAAAACCTGAAAATTGAGGTTTGGTATATGTTTTCTGCCACCTATAATGTGATACCCCTAAATAAAATCCAGTATTTCTAACTGCCTTTCGAAGTGTCCTATTTAGTAAATAGAGTATAATTATATGTAATTTATTCCCAGTATAATTACAGCTATTTTGTGAAGGCCTTAGAGGTTTGTTAGAGAACATTAGTGAACAAACAGCATCAAGAAAACCAAAGGACACACCAGACATCTCAGAGATAAAGTTGTGAGTGTATTTCAGAGCTAGGCTTTAAAAATTTGCCCAAGCCCTGAAAATCTCATAGAACTCGATTCAATCTATAATCCACAAATGACACAAGTATTGGCTCAACTGATCACCTACCAAGACCCTACCAAGACACGGCCGCTATCTAAACCTACAGCCCAGACAAAGAGAAGCAGCCAAAAGGCCCAGAATCATGGTGGAGGATCTGCAGATCTGGAGATCCACAGTTTAGGGGAGGATCTGTACACAGGATTATTATTAGATGTATATGTGGCCTTTATGGAAGAGTTGCAAGAAGAAAGCCATTAGAGTTCTTGTTTGCAGTGTGAAAACAACTATATTGGGGACATAGTATGTGGAGGGTGGTGCTCAGGTCAGATGAGACCAAAATGTAATCTTTTGGCAAAGTACCAAATGCTATATGTGAAGGAAAGCCAACAATGCTCATTACTGTGAACACACTATCGCTACCACAAAGAATGGATTTATGGAGGATTTACCTAAATACTAATCCAGAGGCTGCAAAACACTTGAGACTCGGGTGTAAGTTCAACTCTCATTCGGACAATGACCCAATCAAAGCACAGTCGAAGTCTGACCTAAATCCCACCGAGAATCTGTGACCTAACTGGAAAATAGCAGTTTTCAAGCTGTCTCCGACCAATCCGACTGAGCTAAAGCTATTTTGTAAAAATCAAGGAATAGGCAAAAATTCCAGCCTCTACATGTGCCAAACGGTAGAAACATCCCCTGGGAGATTGGTTAAAATGGTTCTATAGCAAAGAATTGCTCCAGGGGTCTGAACATTTATGCCCACCACATTTTTTCAAAAGAATTTACTATTTTCTTCAGACTTTACACCTGATACATTGGGGATTATTTACTAAGGGTCAGCAGATCGCATTTCTTAGTCGGACTATTCATGGTTTTCGGGATTTGCGCCTCTGGGACAGGGATTTAGCAGGTGATTGTGTGCGTGCAATCGGATTTTGACGTAGCGTCGCTAGTTTTCATACGACAGAATTTGGGGGAGTGCCGTCGGACGATCCGACTGATTCGGGCTGAGCGTCGTATTTAAGATTAAAATTGTGTCACAACCAATGCACTTACATACACTGGGAAGAAGATGGTGAACTCCGGTGGACCTGAGCGGGGAAGCGACAGATGCTTGATATTGCCGCCACAATTACGGCAAAGTGTATTGTCATCGGACAATGCACTTGCGGGAACTCCGAGGGACTGGGTAAGTAAATGTGCCCCATTGTCTTTGCTCTATCACATAAAATAGTGATAAAAAAAACCTTTCGGTTTGTAGCTGTTATATTTACAAATAAGGAATATTGGAATATTTTTGCAATATACTGTACATTGTGTTACTTATTAAAATTTGATTTAAAAAATACTTTACTTACTGTCTGCAGTGGTTGGAGACGCATTGACTAAATGAAAATAGCAGATTGCGGAGACGGTGGCCCAAAGAAGACATGGGCGCATTCCCATCTTGGACCTTTTTGACCTACAGAAGGAAAGTAGAATAACTGTATACAATATAACATAGAAAAAAAGCTCACGCATTACTATCCTGTTAGGAAATCCACTCCACAGACCTGCACTGAAGATTTGGTGACAGTAACAATAACATAACTGTTCATACTTACATGATCTTCAAGGTGGCAGTGACTTGAGGGAACCGTCAAGCCTTTTTATTATATGGACGGCTGGGATTTCTTTGTTCCTTATTGCCTTTGCATGATTTTTTTACCTGTTTTGCATGATGAACACCAATAAATCTAAGAAGCATAAAATATGTAATAAGATTTATATAAGATTTATTTTTGGAATTATTATAAACTTTATATACTGAAAATGCCAATATGTCAAGGGAAGACAACACGCCCTCTTGTTAAATATGGCACAGATTTACACACGTTCTACAGAATTGTTGAAGAAGTGGAACAGTATTTCCATAAAAAGGAATCTGTATCTACCTAAATCATTCACTGTATATATTTTTGGAATAGAAGCAGAAATATACATGTAATGTTTGGGGTTTTGTTGCTATTTATGAACAGAATGGCCTCATATTAAATTATTCATAGTACTGATAAAGACTATTACTTGACTGACTACTGGTTACTGGGGGCATCACTGTGAGCACTGGAGGCAATCCTGTGACTATTGAGGGTATCACTGTGACTACTTGGGGCATCACTATGACTACTGGCTACTGGTAGCATGACCACTGGCCATAAGGGGTATTCCTGTGACTACTGGCTTCTGAGGGCATCACTTTGACTACTGGTTACTAGGGGCATCATTGTGACTACTGGCTACTGGGGGCATTCCTGTGACTACTGTGGGCTTCACTGTGAGTACTGGCTTCTTGGTGGATCACTGTAACTACTGGCTACAGGGGCAGGTGCTTTGACTACTGGGGGCATCACTGTGACTTCTGGCTACTGTGGACATTCCTATGACTACTGGCTTCTGGTTGGATGCCTGTGACTACTGCTATTAGGGGTATTCCTGTCACTACTGGCTATTGAGGCATGCCTGTAACTTCACTTTGTCTACTGGTTACCAGGGGCATCATTGTGACTACTGGCTACTGGGGGCATTCATGTGACCACTGTGGGAACCATTGTGACTGCTAGGGGCAGACACTCCACTTACTGAGGGAATTAGTGTGACTTCCAGCTACTGTGACCTTGATTACAATTCATAAAAGTAGCATAATTACAATTTGAAATAGTAACAAAAATAATTTTATGGTTGGTTGTCACCACAACATGAGGAACCATATTAATGGGTCACAGTATTAGGAAGGTTGAAAACCTCTGTTCTAGATGGATTAACCTGTTTCCTGAGAGCAGAGTTACATCTCATAGCTAGGCGTCAGCTAGTCTGTTCAGACGTACACTCCTCAAGGATGAATGAGTTCTGTTACAAAACAATATCCTTGACAACTGAAGATATGTAATCACCTTTCCAAGTTCTACCTTTTTACCTATTTTTGTTGGGCTGCCAAAAGTACAACAAGTATTTATAGGGTTGACTAAAAATAAGAAAGAAAAAAAATTATGGTTACAAGCACAAAGGTTTTGGCGTAATTTTAAGCTTTCATGTACTGTCGTGCATACATGTGGTCACGTACACCAACCCTTCTTGCCATTAAAAATTTTGATAATTTTCAATAAAAGTCGTATACCCTGTGTCAAAGTTACAGGAAGTACATGATGAAAAATGTTTAGACTTTTTTGCTGTGCCTTTATATCACTCATAATCAGTGGTACGTTTTGTTCAATTGCACTTGCACCTACATCTATAACCATGGATAACCTAGAAATGAGCCACATAAACCCCAAGAAGATACAAAAGTATATAATTTTCAAACTATATTGACACAATATACCGTATTTTTCGGACTATAAGGCGCACAAAAAATCCTTTGATTTTCTCAGAAATCAAAGGTGCGCCTTATATTCCAGTGTGCCTTATATATGAACCGTACTTACAGCCAACTGCTGCCGTGAATTGTGCACAGGTCTGCCACCTGCTGGTCATTCATCCTTATAATCAGGTGCACCTTATAATCCGATGCGCTCTATATATGAACCTAGACGTTTTAGCAGGCATTTATTGATGGTGTGCCTTATAATCCCGTGCGCCTTATAGTCCGAAAAATACGGTACTAAAAATAAGTAAAACCAATACACAGAATTGTCTTCAATACAAAATCTTCTATTCCGATACTATTCACGTCTTATTGATCGTCCTGTAGGAATTCATTTACGGCTCTCTACTAGTCTTAGCTCCATAATCTTTCCATACCAAGTTAGTTGGCAGTACAATTCCTCTATATAAAGTTCACCTGAAAGAGAGGATTTAGGGATAATATATTTCTGGGGTAGGCATGAAAGCTATGACTCTCAAAGACAGAATGTTCTGAAAAATGTCCACTTTTGTGTCGCGGTTGTATATTAATAATTTAGAAAAATGTGCATCTCAAGGGGTTCGCTCTTAGTTTGCACTAAATTTATTACGGCAAATCAACACAATTATGTCGCACACTATATAATAAAAGTGCACCCAAAAAAAGGTTAAACTATGTCCACACCATCCAGACCAGTGAAGATTTTGCCAGATAATTTAACATCGTGCTCCACAAATGGATCATCTTGCGCAAACTGCACAGGAGAGATGCAAACTGCAAAATGGTAGATGGCACAAGTCTTTCTATAGCTGGCCCATTGTATCCACTATTCTTGTTGTACATTCAATCTTTATTCTGCATATTTTTAAATGATTAAAGTAAATCAACCAGTGGAAAAAACACAAAAACACCTAGAAATACTCACATCCGCTCCTCTCCATCTTGATCCCGATGCTGTCCTCCACTAGTCACCTAGAGGCTTGAATTTGTGCCCCTCCCATGACGTCACCTCCCTCTCCCAGCATGGAAGAGGGAGGAGGGGAGGGTGTGCATAATTAGCAGTCCGGAGTGGGGGCTATTCTCTCCCTGAATTTAGGGTGGCTAATTATACGTTTCTTTTCTAGGTGATCCCAGTGTGTGTGTGTGTGTGATGAAGTTGAGTGGAGGTGAGTATTTCTAGGTCTTTTTGTGTTGATTTTCTTTATATAAACTATTGATTTAAATGTAAAATTGTATGGCATTTATGAATCATAGATTTATTAAATCTGTATCTGCTAAGTCTGGTGCGGAGTTGAGTATTTCTAGGTGTTTTTGTGTTTTTTCAACTTGTTGATTTTAAGAAACCTATGATACATAAATGCCAATGCAGGGAGGAGAGCTGTAGAGCCAGTATTGACTGCAGGATCTTAGGGGTTAAATGGCCATGATCGGTGAGTACAGTGACCACGGTCACAGGAGCCCTGCTGTCTGTATGTGGCTTCAAGCAGCGTGATTATAACTATATGTTTATTAGAGCACTGGTCCTGTACAATCATATCCATAAGTTTTGAGAATGATACAAATGTTACAATTTTTACAAAGTCTACTGCATCAGGTTTTATAATGGCACTTTGCATATACTCCAGAATGTTATAACGAGTAATCAGCTTAACAGCAATTAAATGCAAAGTCAATATTTGCCTAGAAAATTAACTTTTTCCCCAAAAACACATTTCAACTTCTTTGCAGGCCTGCCTGTTTCAGTGATTGCTCCAGTGACACAGGTGTGGGTGTTGATGAGGACAGGGCTGGAGATCAATCTGTCATGATTAAGTAAGAATAATACCACTGGACACTTTAAAAGGAGGCTGGTTCTTGGCATCATTGTTTCTCTTCTGTTAACCATGGTTATCTCTAAAGAAACACGTCCAGTCATCATTGCACTGCACAAAACTGGCCTAACAGGGAAGAGTATCACAGCTAGAAAGATTGCACCTCAGTCAACAATCTATCGCATCATCCAGGAATTCAAGGAGAGAGGTTCCATTGTTGCCAAAAAGGCTCCAGGGCACCCAAGAAGGACCAGCAACCGCCAGGACCGTCTCTTAAAAGTGTTTCAGCTTCGGGATCGGGCTACCAGCAGTTCAGAGCTTGCTCAGGAATGGCAGCAGGCAGGTGTGAGTGCATCTGCACGCACTGTGAGACTGTGGAGGCTCCTGGAGCAAGACCTGGTGTCAAGGAGGGCAGCAAAGAAACCACTTCTCTCCAGAAAAAACATCAGGGACAGACTGATATTCTGTTACAGGGAGTGCAACAGATCATGTGAAAATATAATATTTCTGTCATTCTCGAATCTTATGGCCATGACTGTACTGTTCTTGCAAAAATGAACTTTATTTTCATATTAATGAAGAACAAGTGCTTCAGGATATGTCACCCCTGCCCCCCAGAGCTCCCATATTAGCTCTGTACTGCTGAACTATTTCCAGGAGACAGTGTGGAGGGGGAGGGAGGCAAGACAACGGGGAGGCTGGACATAATTGCTTCAGGGGGCTTGTAACAGCCAGAAGACCCCCAACCTGAAGGGACTGTGATGCACTTGTGCTTCATTTGTATTAAAATAAAGTTGATTTTCTTATTAAACCACAGGAGCAGAGCTCCTAATTAACATATAGGGGCATGTTTACTTACCCGCTCCTGCGCGTTCCCAGATCCGGAGTGTCTGACGTCAATGAACCCTGCCGCGATTCACGTAGATTGTGTGCCCGATTTCCTGCATGTGTCACTTCCCCGATCAGGTCACCGGAGTTCCCCTTCTTCTTCCCGGTGTATGTAAGTGCTTGATGTTTCGACATAAATTTAAAGTTAAATCCTGCGGTTTGTCCGAATCCATCAGATCGTACGCTGGCCGCATCAAAGCCGGCACAATTGCGACACAATCCGATCGCGTGCGACACAATGCGCTTCTAAATAGCTGTCCCAGAAAAGTCAGAAAACCCTGACGGAAATGCGGCCATGGGACCCTTAGTAAATAAGCCACATAGTTCTTAATACTTCATTAACAGAAAATCTGATGGTAGATTTCTTATTATTATTTAGAATTTGTTCACTGTCTAATAAATTTTTATTAAACTTTTCCATTTCAACAGTACAAATCAATCCTTAAAATACAATCCCGTACAGTACAGCATTATTTTACAACTCTATGTTGCCACACATTATTGCATACAGAATAAATAACTCCTGTATACTGCACCAATCAAAATGCTTGTTTTTTTCCCCTTTATAAACCCGCAATCCCTGAATCCAACCCCCCCTCCCCCGACCAAACCTCCCCTGGAGATGAGCCCAAAAAAAAAAAAACACGGAAAACACCAAACACTTAACTCCACCTTTCCTACCTTCTGATCCACTTCTTGTTACTGCCTATCTCTAAGGATCAAATCTTTTCATATTGCTTAATTCTAAGGGTCAAATTATACCAGTATTCCATTGTTGGGGCTTCTTTACCTCCCCACTTCCTTGCTATACACACACAAGTCCGGCGATCCTGCCGTCTGCGCATGTGCAGAAGAGCAGGCCCGCGCCTGTTTCGGAGCAGTGAGCTACGCGGAGCTGCACGCCGAAGATGGGTGAGTAGGAGGGGTAAAGTGGCTACCGGGGCGTGGAGTAGCCGCCTCGTGTAACCTCAGATGCGGCTACTCCACGCCCCAGTAGCCGCATAAGTAAATTTGAATATAGGGATAATAAAAGTTATCAAAAAAGTGTGGGGACGTGAGGATTAGCCCTTAAAAGGGCTATCCTCACGTCCCATGATCCACCTACATACAGCCGCCTCATCCGCAGTAACACAGCTGCATACAGCCGCCTCATCCCCAGTAACACAGCTACATACAGCCGCCTCGCCCCCAGTAACACAGCTGCATACAGCCGCCTCGCCCCCAGTAACACCGCTACATACAGTCGCCTCATCCCCAGTAACACATCTACATACAGCCGCCTCATCCCCAATAACACAGCTACATACAGCCGCCTCACCCCCAGTAACACAGCTGCATACAGCCGCCTGGCCCCCAGTAACACAGCTACATACAGCCGCCTGGCCCCCAGTAACACATCTACATACAGCCGCCTCATCCCCAGTAACACCGCTACATACAGCCGCCTCACCCCCAGTAACAGAGCTACATACAGCCGCCTCGCCCCCAGTAACAAAGCTACATACTGGGGCCAGATATACATCCCCCATACGTTCTTGTGAATGTACCCTTATATAGACATGTTTATACAATTACACACATTTATACACTGATACATACACACCTATATACTTATATACACACAGATAAAGTTCTACACACATATACTTGCACCCATATATACACACACAAGTATACACCTATACACACACATTTATGCACTCATATACATTTATATACTAATACACAGAGTATATACAAACTCATAAAGTATATACACACATACAGCAAATACACACACATTCAGTATATACGCATATACACACAGATATGGGAAATACACACACATTCAGTATATAGAGCATATACATACATACAAACCATATACCCAGCATAATATATAATTATATATATTTAAACGTACACACATATGCTTATATAAATATATGCATGTATAAATACAGTATATGCATCTTATGCATCTATACACAGTAGATGCACACATATACAAAGTATATACATATATGCACAGTAGATGCATATACGCACCTATACACAGTATATACACATAAATAAACAGTATATACACAGTAGATGCATATATACACAGTATATACACATAAATAAACAGTATATACACAGTAGATGCATATATACACAGTATATACACATAAATAAACAGTATATACAGATAAATAAACAGTATATACACATATACACAGTAGATGCATATATACACAGTATATACACATAAATAAACAGTATATACACATAAATAAACAGTATATACACATAAATAAATAGTATATACACATATACACAGTAGATGCATATGTACACAGTATATACACATAAATAAACAGTATATACACATATACACAGTAGATGCATATGTACACATAAACAGTATATACACATAAATAAACAGTATATACACATATACACAGTAGATGCATATGTACACATAAACAGTATATACACATATACACAGTAGATGCATATGTACACATAAACAGTATATACACATATACACTGTAGATGCATATATACACAGTATATACACATATACACAGTAGATGCATATATACGCCTATACACAGTATATACAAGTAAATAAACAGTAATTACACAGTATATGCATATATACACTTTACATACATATATACACATAGACCCTGTATATACACAGTATATACATATATATATATACACACAGATAAATACATACATACATATATACTTACCTTTTGGGTGAACGGCCGTGGCTTCAGACAGGCGTTCGGGCGGTGGGGGGTCTTTTGGTTGTTGTTCAGCCGGGGAGGGGGTCGGCGGTGCTTGTTCAAGCGGGGGGTGAAGGGGGGGTCGCTTGTTTGGCCGGGGAGGGTGGAGCGGCGGGTGCTTGTTCTGGCGTGGGGGGTTTGTGTGTCCGCCATGCATGGCGCTGGATGGACGGGCCAACAGGCGGTCACATGTGCCGGGGGGCTGGCTTGATTGTTCGGCCAGGGAGGGGGGGCGGCGGATGCTTGTTCCAGAGGGAGCGGGGGGCGGTGGATCGAGCGGGTTTTCTTGTTCTAGCGGGCCGGCGGGGGTTGGTTGCTCGGCCATGCATGGCTGGGGATGGGCGGGCCGGGATGGCAGTAACCTGTGCCGGGGAGGGGTGGGCGGGGAGGCAGAGGCAGTGTCACCTGTGCCGAGGGGGCGGCGTGAGAGGTGGAGGCGGTGTCATCTGTGACGGGGGCGTCTCTGTCATGCCGACAGATAGGCGATGAGGCGGTCACCTATGTCTGGGGACAGCGTGCATCTCAGCCGGGGGTGCAGGGGGTGCCATCTGGTGGGGGCCCCTAGGGGGGGCAAGATGGTGGGGGCCCCGGGGCTCGAGCCCCGGGAGCCCCGCCTATGATCCGGCCCTGCTGAGAAGCAGCATTGAGCTTTGGTGCAGAGCAGCTTATCCCCAGCAGCAGAGCTCAGCAGACAGTAACGACCTGCAGCCTCTGTTTACAGTTCATGACCATCTGTTTATAAAACAATCTGCAAAAACAGCAGCTCAGAGCAGAGAAGTGAGTAGGAGCTGCAGACAGGAAAGAGAAGGGTCCCGTGTAACAGGATGACCACACTAGTGTCTCAGGAGGATACTAGCCAGAATTACAGGGGGCAACAGAAGATCAGCACTGGGGGATCCCTTCCAGGAGAAGCCCCTGTTAAGGAGATCACTTGGTGCAGCTTGTCACACACCTGGGCTCTGTTGTGAGGGTCATTCTCATGCTAGGGTGCGGGAGAGAGGAGCTTGTAGGAGGATCACATGTAAGAAACTAACATTGTGCCTGTACTGCGCCTAAGCTTGCCTAAAGTAAAGTGATTAATAAGAGGCAGGAACTCAACTCATCACAGATGGTTGTAGCTTGTGATAATTCTGGCGCAACAATGCACCAGAATTAAGGCGCAACTACTACACTTAAGCGCAGAACAGTGGTACATCTGGCTTTATGTATTTTATTATTTTTAAATTTTTCATTTGTAAACATTTTTTAGTCCTGCTATAGCAATGGGATCTTTAAAACCTTATTAGAAAACATAATGCTGTGTTTTCTGGTTGTCAAGTGGAAGCAGAATCTGATTTGGAATCGTAATCAGGATTTTGGTATCTACGGCAAAGTATCGGATATCTCAGCTACAGCATGAGGCTCTAATTAAATATGAAAAACTCTTTAACAATCTAGTCTATTTTGACCCTCACATCTAAGGTATTAAACACCTGGCATGAGAATTATCTAAACGTACAAAAATCCTAGTTCAGCTCAGATTTACACACCTCAAGGAAATCAAACGAACTTCTGATTTTTTTTTTTATACGCAGAAATTCTTTGACCAGGGAAGACGTGAAATGACCTTTCCAAGATTAACCTTTTAACATTTTTTGGTTGTTCTGCCATTATGAACAAAAGGTTGACGGTATATTTAGTCGATAACACAGCATGGTGGCGACATAGTGACCAAGTTCCATAACGTATCTGGTGAAACACCCGAAAAATGAGCCTGACACAGCTCTTTTAATAAGGGGACGACATGTGGAGGCAGCCATGGAGACGACTTCCATGATTAAGAGCGACAGTATGGGACATTCATATTGCGCTGCTATGATTGCAACTTCAGGTCTCCAGCATGGCGGCGACAGATGGGCCGAGTTCCACTATGTATCTGGTGAAACACCTGAAAATTCTGCCTGACACAGCTCGTTTGATAAGGGGATGATGTGCTGCATATCCTCTCGTGCTCCAGAGTCTGGCGTATAGAGAGTTGAAATGAGACATTGGCGGACACTGTGGAGGATCGTGGAGGCAAAATGGACAGGAAACAGCAGGGGCAGCATACATGGATGCCTCTGAGGCTGCCTAATCTTGGGATGGAGCTGGCGGTCCACTGCCAGGCGAGCTTTCGCCTGTCTAAGCCCCTGTCTCTCGGCTCCTCCCCATCCAAAAGCGTTTACTTTGAAAAAATTATAATTTTCAAAGCAGGCCGGGTCGTTTGAATATTTCACCTAGGAATAATGGAATAGCATAGTTGATCTATTTTTAATTCTTTTTACGGAAATGGTTCCATGATTAAGAGCGACAGTATGGGGCATCCATATTGCGCTGCTATGATTGCAACTTCAGGTCTACAGCATGGCGGCGACAGATGGGCCGAGTTCCACTATGTATCTGGTGAAACACCTGAAAATTCTGCCTGACACAGCTCGTTTGATAAGGGGACGATGTATGGAGGCAGTGAACTAGTAGTAGATTAAAGGTGCTGCAGTTAAAACTATGTTAGTTGGATCTTGAGATGGAGCTGGCGCTCCGCTGCATGGCGAGCTTTCGCCTATCCAAGCCCCTGTCACTCGGCTACTCCCCAAACAGCACTTCTAAGAACCTTTTGTATAAGATCAAGTGTAGTAGCGTTCTTATAAGTTTGGGATATGGCGGGTGAGGGGAATGTAAACAGATGCGCAAGAAGCGCTGAAATAATATCAGTAAATGATAAAAGTTTGCCAGTATATTTTGTGGATTACACAGCAGGGTGGCGACAAAGTTAACAAGTTTGATGTGGAATCCATGAAAACAACCCAAAATTCTGCCTGACACAGTTCGTTTGATAAGGAGACCATGTATGGAGGCAGCTATATGGACGACTTTTGGAGGCAGCTATGGCGATGACGTGTGGAGGTAGCAATGGAGACAACGTGGAGCCAGCTAAAAAGACGACATGTGGAGGCTGCTATGGAGACAATTTAATTTGGATAGTGCCTGTATGTGGCAGTCCAAAAAAGTTTTCAAACCAGAGGAGCAGGTAGGTGGTCCTCCAGAAAAATTAAATAAATTGAGTGCCTGTATGTGGCAGTCCAAAAAAGTTTTCAAACCAGAGGAGCAGGTAGGTGGTCCTCCAGAAAAATTAAATAGATTGAGTGCCTGTATATGGCACTCCCAAAAATTGCTTAAAACAGAGGACCGGGTAGGTGGCCCTCCAAAAAAATTAAAAACATAGAGTACTATAGCTAGAGCCAGTTGGCCCTGGCAAAAAATAGCCAGTTTCCTCTGCTTTAGTGTACAAAGAGGAGGAGAAGGAGGACAATGAGGAGGAGGAGTGCATACATTATTCAGGTTGAGCTTCTTTCACCTGGTGGAGAATGAAAATCCGGAGAAATCCAGGCTTTATTCATCTTGATAAGCGTCAGCCTGTCAGCGCTGTCAGTCGACAGGCGTGTACACTTATCGGTGATGATGCCACCAGCTGCAGTGAAAACCCGCTCGGACAACACGCTAGCAGCAGGGCAGGCAAGAACCTCCAAGGCGTACAGCGCCAGTTCGTGCCACATGTCCAGCTTTGAAACCCAATAGTTGTAGGGAGCTGTGTGATCATTTAGGACGATGGTATGGTCAGCTACGTACTCCCTCACCATCTTTCTGTAAAGATCAGCCCTACTCTGCCGAGACTGGGGACAGGTGACAGTGTCTTGCTGGGGTGACATAAAACTGGCAAAGGCCTTGTAAAGCGTACCCTTGCCAGTGCTGGACAAGCTGCCTGCTCGCCTACTCTCCCTCGCTACTTGTCCCGCAGAACTACGCACTCTGCCGCTAGCGCTGTCAGAAGGGAAATACTGTTTCAGCTTGTGCACCAGGGCCTGCTGGTATTCATGCATTCTCACACTCCTCTCCTCTCCAGGGATGAGAGTGGAAAGATTTTGCTTGTACCGTGGGTCCAGGAGAGTGAATACCCAGTAATCGGTGCTGGAATAAATTCTTTGAACGCGAGGGTCACGGGATAGGCAGCCTAGCATGAAATCTGCCATATGCGCCAGAGTCCCAACGCGCAAGAATTCACTCCCCTCACTGGCCTGACTGCCCATTTCCTCTACCTCCAACTCCTCCAACTCCTCTTCTTCTGCCCATACACGCTGAACAGTGAAGGACTGAACAATGGTCCCCTCTTCTGTCTCGCCAACATTCTCCTCCTCTTCCTCCTCATCCTCCTCCACCTCCTCCGATATACGCTGAGAAACAGACCTAAGGGTGCTTTGGCTATCAACAAGGGAATCTACTTCCCCCGTCTCTTGTGACGAGCGCAAAGCTTCCGACTTCATGCTGACCAGAGAGTTTTTCAACAGGCCAAGCAGCGGGATGGTGAGGCTGATGATGGCGGCATCGCCACTGACCATCTGTGTTGACTCCTCAAAGTTACTCAGCACCTGACAGATATCAGACATCCACGTCCACTCCTCATTGTAGACTTGAGGAAGCTGACTGACCTGACTACCAGTTCTGGTGGAAGTTGACATCTGGCAGTCTACAATCGCTCTGCGCTGCTGGTAAACTCTGGATAACATGGTTAATGTTGAATTCCACCTCGTGGGCACGTCGCACAACAGTCGGTGAGCGGGCAGTTGGAGGCGGCGCTGCGCTGCCCTGAGAGTGGCAGCATCTGTGCTGGACTTTCTGAAATGCACACAGATGCGGTGCACCTTCGTGAGCAAATCAGACAGATTGGGGTATGTCTTGAGGAAACGCTGAACTATGAGATTTAACACATGGGCCAGGCATGGCACATGTGTCAGTCTGCCGAGTTGCAGAGCCGCCACCAGGTTACGGCCGTTGTCACACACAACCATGCCTGGCTTCAGGTTCAGCGGTGCCAGCCACAGATCAGTCTGCGCCGTGATGCCCTGTAATAGCTCTTGGGCGGTGTGCCTTTTATCGCCTAGGCTCAGCAGTTTGAGCACCGCCTGCTGTCGCTTAGCGACGGCACTGCTGCTGTGCCTAGAGTTACCGACTGATGGCGCCATGCCCACGGATGGTAATTTGGAGGAGGAGGAGGTGGAGGAGGGGTGGGAGGAGGAGGAGGCATAGTAGGCCTCTGAGACCTGGACCGAGGTAGGCCCCGCAATCCTCGGCGTCGGCAGTATATGACCAGCCCAGGGTCAGACTCGGTCCCAGCCTCCACCAAGTTAACCCAATGTGCCGTCAGCAACATATAGTGGCCCTGCCCGGCAGCACTCGTCCACGTGTCCATGGTCAGGTGGACCTTGTCATAAACGGCGTTGGTCAGGGCACGGATGATGTTCTCTGACACATGCTTTGCAGGGCTGGGACGGCACATCGGGAAAAGTAGTGGCGGCTGGAGACCGAATACCGAGGGGCGGCCGCCGCCATGAGGTTTCGAAAGGCCTCGGTCTCTACCAGCCTATAGGTCAGCATCTGCAGGATAAGCAACTTGGAGATGTGGACGTTGAGGGCTTGGGCATGTGGGTGGGTTGCGCTATACTTCCTTTTGCGCTCCAGCGTCTGGGGTATGGAGAGCTGAAAGCTGGTGGATGCTGTGGAGAATCGTGGAGGCGAAGATGGGGTTTTCGCACGGGAGGTGTTTGGGCCGGGGTCCTGGGCAGGGGGCTGACTAGCAGATGACACAGAGGAAGGAGCAGTGGTGTGCCCGGCCGGAGGTGAACGGGCTTGGTGCCATTGAGTGGGGTGTTTAGCATTCATATGCCTGCGCATACTGGTGGTAGTTAAGCTAGTAGTTGTGGAACCCCTGCTGATCCTGGTTTGGCACAGGTTGCACACCACAGTCCGTCGGTCATCCGGTGTTTCTTTAAAGAACCTCCAGACTTCTGAAAATCTAGCCCTCGCCATGGGAGCTTGACTACGGGAAACATTTGGCGCTGATGCACCAGCTCTGGCCCTGCCTCTCCATCTGGCCCCACCACTGCCTCTTCTAACCTGTTCTGCTATAGGACTCGCCTCCGTCTCAGAAGCACTGTGTTCACCCGGCCTCTCAACCCAGCTTGGGTCTGTCACCTCATCATCCTCCGATCCCTCAGTCTGCTCCCCCCTCGGACTTCCTGCCCTGACAACAACTTCACCACTGTCTGACAACCGTGTCTCCTCATCGTCGGACACCTCTTTACACACTTCTTCCACTACGTCAAGAAGGTCATCATCACCCACAGACTGCGACTGGTGGAAAACCTGGGCATCGGAAAATTGCTCAGCAGCAACCGGACAAGTGGTTTGTGACTGTGGGAAGGGTCCAGAAAACAGTTCCTCAGAGTATGCCGGTTCAAATGCCAAATTTTCCTGGGAGGCGGCAGACTGGGGGGGAGGAGGCTGAGGTGCAGGAGCTGGAGGAGTGCCGATTTCGGTGACATGGGTGGACTGCGTGGAAGACTGACTGGTGGACAAATTGCTCGAAGCATTGTCGGCAATCCACGACATCACCTGTTCGCACTGTTCTGGCCTCAACAGTGCTCTACCACGAGTCCCAGTAACTTCAGACATGAACCTAGGGAGTGTAGCTCTGCGGCATTCCCCTGCTCCCTCATCAGCAGGTGGTGTCTCACCCCGCCCAGGACCACGGCCTCTGACCCCTGCAGTAGTTGGACGCCCACGTCCACGCCCTCGTCTTCTACCCCTAGCCCTCGGGTTAAACATTTTGAAAATGAAAGTTATAACTTTAATTTTTTTTTTACTTTTTTTTGTGTTTTTTTGTGTTTTTTTTTTTTTTTTTGCGTTTTTTAGTTTTTAAAACCAAAACGATGCTATCCTATTGCTATGGCTATTTTCTAGCCAAGTATGAAAGCACACTGCTATGCCAGATGAGATGACGCTGAGTTATGAAAAAATAAACGTAAAATAAAAAGTAAATGGCAGACTGTGCCTAATTGAAAACCAACCCCTAATAAATTTTCCCACTTCGGTCTTTGCGATGGATATGTGCGTCACTAAGCGCTAAACACAGCGGTCGCAAGTCTCACTACAAATTCCTCACAATTTGGTAGTAGATGCACTGCAGCAAGGACAGCCACCAGCAGATCAACCACAAATAAAATATATATAACGCTATTGTAGGCGTAAGTAAGCCGTTTGGTTTCTCCTTTGGCTATTTTCTAGCCAAGTATGAAAGCACACTGATGAGATGATGCTGAGTTATGAAAAAATAAACGTAAAATAAAAAGAAACTGCCAGACTGTGCCTAATTGAAATCCAACCCCTAATAAATTTTCCCACTTCGGTCTTTGCGATGGATATGTGCGTCACTAAGCGCTAAACACAGCGGTCGCAAGTCTCACTACAAATTCCTCACAATTGGCTAGTAGATGCACTGCAGCAAGGACAGCCACAAGCAGATCAACCAGAAATAAAATATATATAACGCTATTGTAGGCGTAAGTAAGCCGTTTGGATTCTCCTTTGGCTATTTTCTAGCCAAGTATGAAAGCACACTGATGAGATGATGCTGAGTTATGAAAAAATAAACGTAAAATAAAAAGAAACTGCCAGACTGTGCCTAACTGAAATCCAACCCCTAATAAATTTTCCCACTTCGGTCTTTGCGATGGATATGTGCGTCACTAAGCGCTAAACACAGCGGTCGCAAGTCTCACTCCAAATTCCTCACAATTGGCTAGTATATGCACTGCAGCAAGGACAGCCACCAGCAGATCAACCAGAAATAAAATATATATAACGCTATTGTAGGCGTAAGTAAGCCGTTTGGATTCTCCTTTGGCTATTTTCTAGCCAAGTATGAAAGCACACTGATGAGATGACGCTGAGTTATGAAAAAATAAACGTAAAATAAAAAGAAACTGCCAGACTGTGCCTAATTGAAATCCAACCCCTAATAAATTTTCCCACTTCGGTCTTTGCGATGGATATGTGCGTCACTAAGCGCTAAACACAGCGGTCGCAAGTCTCACTACAAATTCCTCACAATTGGCTAGTAGATGCACTGCAGCAAGGACAGCCACAAGCAGATCAACCAGAAATAAAATATATATAACGCTATTGTAGGCGTAAGTAAGCCGTTTGGTTTCTCCTTTGGCTATTTTCTAGCCAAGTATGAAAGCACACTGATGAGATGACGCTGAGTTATGAAAAAATAAACATAAAATAAAAAGAAACTGCCAGACTGTGCCTAATTGAAATCCAACCCCTAATAAATTTTCCCACTTCGGTCTTTGCGATGGATATGTGCGTCACTAAGCGCTAAACACAGCGGTCGCAAGTCTCACTACAAATTCCTCACAATTGGCTAGTATATGCACTGCAGCAAGGACAGCCACCAGCAGATCAACCAGAAATAAAATATATAGAACGCTATTGTAGGCGTAAGTAAGCCGTTTGGATTCTCCTTTGGCTATTTTCTAGCCAAGTATGAAAGCACACTGATGAGATGATGCTGAGTTATGAAAAAATAAACGTAAAATAAAAAGAAACTGCCAGACTGTGCCTAATTGAAATCCAACCCCTAATAAATTTTCCCACTTCGGTCTTTGCGATGGATATGTGCGTCACTAAGCGCTAAACACAGCGGTCGCAAGTCTCACTACAAATTCCTCACAATTGGCTAGTAGATGCACTGCAGCAAGGACAGCCACAAGCAGATCAACCAGAAATAAAATATATATAACGCTATTGTAGGCGTAAGTAAGCCGTTTGGATTCTCCTTTGGCTATTTTCTAGCCAAGTATGAAAGCACACTGATGAGATGATGCTGAGTTATGAAAAAATAAACGTAAAATAAAAAGAAACTGCCAGACTGTGCCTAACTGAAATCCAACCCCTAATAAATTTTCCCACTTCGGTCTTTGCGATGGATATGTGCGTCACTAAGCGCTAAACACAGCGGTCGCAAGTCTCACTCCAAATTCCTCACAATTTGCTAGTAGATGCACTGCAGCAAGGACAGCCACCAGCAGATCAACCAGAAATAAAATATATATAACGCTATTGTAGGCGTAAGTAAGCCGTTTGGATTCTCCTTTGGCTATTTTCTAGCCAAGTATGAAAGCACACTGCTATGCCAGATGAGATGACGCTGAGTTATGAAAAAATAAACGTAAAATAAAAAGTAAATGGCAGACTGTGCCTAATTGAAATCAAACCCCTAATAAATTTTCCCACTTTGGTGTTTGAGGTGGATATGTGTGTCACTAAGAGCTAAACACAACGGTAGCAAGTCCCCCTGCAAATTCCTCACAATATGGTACTAGCTGCACTACTAGTGCCAGCAAGCCCAGCCACAAGCAAACAAAAAAAAAAAAAGTATAACGTTATTGTAGCCCTAAGAAGGGCTGTTGGGTTCTTGTAGAATCACTCCTGCCTAACACTATTCTAATAGAACACCCTAACGCTTTCCCTGACCAGCAGCAGCTCTCTCCCTAGCGGCATCCAGACACAGAATGATCCGAGCAGCGCAGGCAGGGGCTAGTCTATCCCAGGGTCATCTGATCTGGCCAGCCAACCACTGCTATCGACGTGTAAGGGTACCACGTCATGCTGGGTGGAGTGCAGAGTCTCCTGGCTTGTGATTGGCTCTGTTTCTGGCCGCCAAAAAGCAAAACGGCGGGAGCTGCCATTTTCTCGAGCGGGCGAAGTATTCGTCCGAGCAACGAGCAGTTTCGAGTACGCTAATGCTCGAACGAGCATCAAGCTCGGACGAGTATGTTCGCTCATCTCTATTATGGATACATATTTAATATGAAGGAGGAACATTGGGGCTCATTTACTAAGGGTTGTGCTGCTCACTTCGTAGGACTGTGCACCTTCTTTGGGGATTACACGGGTTGCACAGGTATTTAAGAAATGTCTGCACTGAGATTTTGGCACACATGATCCTTTTTTGCCGCAGCTGTGCTGGCTTCCATCTTACACAATTTAGGGGGCAATCCGACTGATTCAGACTGAACTTTCAATTTATGTCACAAGCCCAAGCACTTAGATGTACCACTAAAAAAATTGTGAACTCTGTAGGACCGGAGCTGGGAAGCGACTATGCAGGATATCGGCTGCACGATCTTAGTAAACCGCGGCACAGTGCATTGGAGTCAGACTCCAGCGGTTGGGTAAGTAAATGTGCCCCATTGACTTTCAAGCCTCATATATGTAAGTAGAAAGATTTAATTGATTCACTGGATTTAAGAAGTGATTTAGGTCAGATCACAGAAAAATGGAGGTGTAGGGATCATATGACCCTGGACTTCGATGAAGACATTCAAATATATAACTCTGAAAGGTCACCTGAATACTTACATAATTACAGAACACTTACTGAAATCTGTACAAAGGAAATATGATCAGCAAAAATCCAAAATGAAAAGTGGTGGCCAAAAATAGCAAAACAAAGGCCAAAAATTCATAAGTATATCAGTGCAAAAAAAAAAAAAGCAGATCAGGCGGGACCTCTGCCGTGGACCTGGCGCCCGCCTGTAGAAAAAAGAGGCGCTGTCGCGGACCCACTGTGGGCATGGTGATAGAAGAGTTACTGCTGCAAACATGAAGATAGAAGAGGATCTGCCCGGTCCATCGGAATGGTGATGACAGAGTTTTTTGTTTTTTTTTACAGGCTGCCTATATACTACAGGGGGCTGGTGACTATATACTACAGGGGCTGGCCGGCTATATACTACAGGGGCTGGCCGGCTATATACTATAGAGAGCTGGCAGGCTTTATACTACAGGGGCTGGGTGGCTATATACTACAGGGCCTGGCTGGCTGTATACTACAGGGGGCTGGCAGGCTATATACTACAGGGGGCTGGCAGGCTATATACTACAGGGGCTGGTTGGCTATTTATAGACTGGCACTGGCAATATACAAGGGGTCAGGTACTTGCTATATACAAGGGGACACACACTGGCAATATACAAGGGAACTGCTGGCTATATACTAGGGGGAATAGGGCTTGCTATATACTAGGCGGCTGCTTGCTATATACTGGGGACATAGGCTGGATAGGCTGGATATATACTGGGGGCAGGGGACTACTTGCTATATATTAGAGGGGAGGTGCTCGCTATATACTAGAGGGCAGGTGCTCGCTATATACTTAATAGGTTTTACCAGTTAGGGGTTGGCTTATACTTGAGTATATACAGTAAATCTTTTTGGCTGCTTTAAATCACCTGATCAGAAATTGATCTGAACCCTCTGATCAGGAACATCTAAGCCCTTAAAGGGGTTGTCCAGTCGCAACAAGTTCTCCTCTAATTTTTAGATCATTCGCATGTCAGTGATGGGTCAATAAAATTAATTGGCATAATTGCTTGTTTTTGTCTGTTTGCCAAGTTAAAGAAAAAAACTCTTTCCACAGAAAAAAAATCCTTCACACAAATGCCTCAATGTATCTGGAAACAAAACAACAGTAACATATAAATTTTTTGTGTGCAACACGATTTGTCCAAAAAAACACAACAAAAACCAAGCACTCATAAAGTCAGAGGAAAAAGTAAGAAGGTCAGAATAATAATTTATTTGGAAAAACCAAAAAAAATGGCTAGGTCATTAAGGGCTTAAAGGGGGCAATCATGAATTTGGACATTAACAGAAAATAATAGTTATTAGAAAACCCTGGCCCTTAAAAGGACTTAAAAGCCACATCAATGTAATGTTCAGAATCTCTGTCTGACTATATGTTCTAGATATCAGTGCAGATAGAGCATCTAATCTTTTTTATACAGGAGATGAAAACTCAACCATTACTGGTGTAATTGCACCCAGAGCTCTGATCATTTTGTTAGACGCTCATGAGAAACACTTGTGGGGGAGATTTATCAAAGGTGTTTTAGAGCAGAATTTTTCTAGTTGTCCATAGCAACCAATCAGAACTCAGTTTACATTTCCTCTCAGCTGTTTACAAAATGAAAGCTGAGCTCTGATTGGTTTCCATGGGCAACTAGAACAGTTTTTCTTCAGACGCTTCTGATGAATCTCCTCTGCTGGTCACAAAACAGAAGCCGTAGAAAACTACGTGACCAGCTTTGGCATCATGTGATCTTTTACTACACCAAAGGGGGAAAAGAATGAAAAGCAAATGTATTTTTTTTTTTAAAAAAGCCTATATGAGACATTCCTATGTTATATGATTGTTTTGTGTGACTGTTCTTCTTTATAATGTAATTTCATATCACCACTTTATGATTGTGCCATATAAGAGACGCCATATTTATACAACTAAACCACATCTAGACTACAGTTCAATGCAATAGTGAATGGCTTTCTTAATTTAGGGTAGATTCTAATTTTAGTAGTATGACTCATGTCTGGCGCAC
Organism: Engystomops pustulosus; assembly: GCF_040894005.1. Classification (NCBI taxonomy): domain Eukaryota; kingdom Metazoa; phylum Chordata; class Amphibia; order Anura; family Leptodactylidae; genus Engystomops; species Engystomops pustulosus. Next base: position 33,771,737 of record NC_092418.1, read on the forward strand.
GGTTGGGAAAGTACAATAGTCGTTTTATTATGTGGTTAGTGGTCAGGTTTACATGTGTTATAGTCTTTTTTTACTGCCTATGTCGGATCATTTGTTTTACTTGCTGATTTTGGCCATTGAGAGATTTGTACAAAAGACAAGTCAATTGTACAAATTATCTACAATTGCTACAAAATATAGCAGAGGTGGGTAACAAAAATTTCTTTTTTACATGGGGCTTATGTGATTCCAGCACCAGGTTCATATCACATCATGAAATGGTAAGAGGGTGTAGGGCACTTAGAGGGCCTGTACAAGGTTTGACAGTCATCTCCAATACACAGGATAGGGTATAACAATCTGACCCATAGGACTCCAAATGCTTGGAACTTTACCAAGCACAAAAATGGGGGTCTCATTATCGCTAATTGATTTAGCAGCAGGTCAAACAAGTGCCCAATACGATGGAAGTGACTGAATTACCATAGTAATCTCTGAATGGAAGTGCCTGAAATATCTGAACGCTGTACTCTGCAATTTCCAACACTCACCTAGTATTAAAGGAAACCTACCACTATGGATCTACCTATTAAGGTAGATCCAGTGGTAGGTGCATTTAACATTTGTAAGGATACCCCATTTAGGGCTAATCCTTTACTCCCTTCGATCTTTTCTAATCATTAATCTGGGTAATATGCAAATATTTTAAAGAGGCTACTGGGGCGTGGAGTAGCTGGAGCTGAGGCTATGCCGCAAGGTTACTCCATGCTCCAGTAGCCTCTTTGATCCTCCTACCCAGATATCTTCAGCGGTGGTCCTAATCCGCTAGCCCGCCAGACATGAATACTGATGATACTAGTGAGTTCACTTGTTTCTTCTGCCTACCCTGGGTACCCTCTACCACAAACGGCATTAGATCCTAATTATTTGGCTCACACACACTTTGGGGCACATTTACTTACCCGTTCCCGCAGAGTTCACAGAATCCGACGATAATGCACTGTGCCGCGATTCACTAAGATCGCCCATGCGCCCGATATCCTGCATGTGTTGCTTCCCTGCTCAGGTCCGCCACAATTTGAAAGTTAAATCCCGCCTCAGTCCGAATCAGTCGGATCATGCTACGGCTTGCAACCAACCCCCCCCCCCCATTTCTGCCGCATGGAAGCCAACGCAGTTGCGCCACAATCCGATCGCATGCGACACAATCCCAGTGCAAATCCCTGTCAAATACCTGTCAAAGCTTCGCAAATCCCGAAAACCGTGAACAATCCGACACAAATGTGTGGCACAGACACTACATAGAAGAAGTTTGCACTAAAAAGAACATGAAAAGTCCAACAGAAAACTGGTGCAGGGGCTTAAATAAATCTGGGCCACAGTGTTTTGGGTCTTATGTGCCCATGATTTTTTAGGTAAATACTCATTTTTGTTGTACTTCATGAAGCTTAGCACATTTTAATTACTAATGTATTGTATATTTAATATATGATAAAATAATTTATTTCCTATTTTAGTTTGCACATTTGTTCACTTTGGTGGTATATGTGGTCTGGTGCTTCTTAACACAATCACCTCTATCATCAATCTAGATTTTCTAGATTGAAGCCTCTGTCCTAAGTCAATACAGGTGTTTAGGTCTCAAAATAAGAAGACAATTTCCATTCTATGACAGCAAACAGAGATCTTAAACATTGTGAAGAACAAAGTATTTTTAACAGGACTTTATTTTTCAAAAACTGGAAACCCCTTTTAATTTGGATCACAAAGGATGGACGATTTCTAGATTTATAGGCAGTAGAAATGAAACATTAAAAAAAAAAAAACTTTGTGTACATTAAAAGTACAGGTGATTACACGAAGTGTTGTGGTATCTATTATAGAAAGTGCTCACTTCACTTCCCTCATGCTTTCACCATACTCCCCCCTTCCTTACTAATCTGCATTTTCAAAAGAAATCTCTACTGAATTCCATCTTGCTGCAAAGAGAGACCGGATGTTCACTGAGGCGTCAGATTATACGAGTAGCTGTAGCTTCTGCTAAGTGGCCCGCGCCATATGGGTGGCCTATGCAGGGCCGGCGCCAGCACTGGGCATACCTGGGCAAGTGCCGGGGCCCAGAGCTGCGGGGGGCCCATATAAGGCTGTACACGAGGAATCCATGGGGGTAAGGGAGGCTGTATCTAATGAATGCATAGGGTGGGAGGGGGCCTATTTAAAATAACCATGAGGGGCTGTTTGGTATGATAAACTAGGGAACAGGAGACTTTTTTTAGTTTCTGATTTTTTTAATGCCACCATGTGAGTTCACTGCAAAGGGGCCCACTGAGGCTCTGTTGCCCAGCGGTCTACTGAAACCTGGTGCTGACCCTGGGGCTATGCCACCTTATGAGGAGAGTTTTAAAATGACATTGATGCTACTTATTCTGCCATGTCAAAGGGGATGGATTTGGGGGCACATGCAATGGGGTCGGGTTCCAATCATAGGTTTGCTACATAACCCAATCTTTCTTAGTTATTCCCCTCATTACACAGAAGTTCTATGACCGGGGGGGATAGTGAGTCACAGACTACAGAAAAGGAAAGCAGACGATGTATAATGACCAGCGTTACACCTCATGTACACACTGGACTAGTGACTGCTGCAAATTTTATTGAAAGGTGAGGACTGTGATATCTCCTTCAGTGAGTAAGTGCAGACCACATGGACAATGAGAAGTTCCCGATAGATAATGGCTGCCGGATCGGGCGGCAGGAAGACGGTGTTATTATATGTCACATGTGTCTCTGATTTCTGTAAGAAAAGGTACAAATAATTAATAAATAAATGATTTTATTATAAAGATGTGGACACTTATGTCAAGTTCATAGCAGAAAGTCTGCTCCGGAAATTGTGCTGCAGAACACTGTGCAGCATCGCTCATTTTAATTACATGATGGTGGAAATGTAACAGCAAGTAAGGATACATATGTCCTTGCCCCTATGCTACATATGGCTTAAAAAATTATGCAAATGAGCCTGAGGGGCTCCAGGCACCTATGGAGCCAGAGCCCCTTAGGCTTATTTACATAATTTTAAAATCCTTTTTTTGTAAAAACAAGAGCATGAGAAGCTAGGAGTAGAGTGGATCCTGCCATAGGTGGTACACACCAGTATGTCAGTGTACTTGGTTCACAATCCTTCATCCTGGTAGTAGATGTCCTGTAAAGGAACACTCCAGTCATAGTTTCATTGAATTTTACCTTGCGCAAGGCCTGAAGGGAGGAGCAGGGCTCTTGGTTCTAGCAACGTACTAGTAGTAGAATGGGGCATATTTACTTACCCGTCCACTAGAGTTCACGGAAGGTTCATTGTCCAACGATAATGCACTGTGCCATGATTCACTAAGATCGTGTGCCCGATATCCTGCATGTGTCGTTCCCCCGCTCGGGTCTGCCAGAATTCACCTTCTTCTTCCTGGTGCATGTAAGTGCATTGTCTTGCGACACAATTTGAATCTTAAATCCCGCGCTCAGTCCGAATCAGTCGGATCGTCCGAAGGCCGGCCCCCCGATTTCTGCGACCCTTAGTTAACAAGCCCCAATGAGTATGAGTCCTTCTTCTCCCTTCAGGCTCTGCACCATACATTATTTAATGAAACAGCTGGAACTGGAACTGGAGTGTTCCTTTAAGAACAAGGCTTCCCAGTGTCGGCACTTTAACCAATCAGCATGGTGTCCTGATGCCATAGTAGATGGTACAAGCGCATTCATTCATTATGGGTCTACTGGAGATAGTTTAGCACAGCAAGTATCTGCTTTAAACAGTCCCATCGAGAATGAATGTCCATTGCAGTGTCAAATACCTTGCAAAATAACTAGTACGGTATGAAGAACAGGCTGAATGTATACAGAGTATATATGTATATACATGTATAAGTTACTTACAGTAAGCTCAGTCCCACACACTCCTTCACCACGACTTATTGCTACATTCAAAATACCATCGCTTTGCGGAAAACCACGACATCTTTTGTCCAAGAGATGGATGTTGTCTATGTCCACCTTTAAAGCCTGGAGCTCATCTACACGTAGAGATATCTTTATTTCTGAGGTTCCACATTCAACTTTAGGACATAGACCTTTTATACAGAGGATAAATTAAGTTAATATTATTATTAATAAAACATTGTATTAAGAGGTATAAAGAGCAAATCATTGATTTAAGATAATAGGCCAAGCATGGTAAATATGTACCCCAATATAAAATCCAAAATAACCCATAACAAGATAGATGAATGTAGCTATAAAGGATGCAGAGGTAGAGGTTTGGCACATAAGTAGACTCCTTGGACAGCCAAATTTACTATGACCACAAAAAAACAATATGTAGATTATAGTGGAAATCTACGTGGAAATCATCCTTATGATTACTAAAGTAAGCAGCTCCTAGTGCTACAACAGATGCAGCAGTGTTACACTGCTAGGGTTATTGGAAACCTCCGATAACGATAGCAGACACAGCCACACTGTACAATAGAAACGCCGGACCGAGCTGTAAGTGGTCGGGCGTATTCATGAGGGGGCGGGATTAGGGGCGGTGACTTCCGCATGACGCTCAGCATTCACTGCCGGACTATGGAGTGGGAGGGTGGGTCTGGGGGAAAAGCAGCGCCTCTGACCGTCCCCCCTTATGAATACACCCGACTGCGAACAGCGCAGTCCAGCGCAGTCCAGCGTTTCCAGCACGGAAGTGTCTGCTAGCGTTATCGGAGGTTTCTGATAACGCTAGCAGTGTAACATTGCTACATCAGTTGTAGCAATAGCAGCTGCTTACTTTAGTGCCATTTATATGGGTGACCGGTCCTCTTTAAAAAAACAACAGCCACTATCACTTGTCCTGCAAAAATATGCATTCATACAGTTGTTTTTTTGATGCATTTTTTTTTAAATAGCTCTTTGAATAAGACAAAAGAATAAAAGCAAAATTTGACTAGGCAAGAAATAGTTAATAATGAGCATAAAGTGGTTTATTATGATCATGAATAGGATAAAGCTAAGGAAATGGTTAAAGGAAATGTGAACCAATTGTGAACCAAGCATACCTTGTGAATGCTGTAGCTACACTGACGCATATATGTATCTTGTTTAATCCCTGAGGTGAGTGGTTCTGCTGAAAAAAACTATTATAAAATTCAGGACCTTGGGAAAGCTGGGTTGCCTTCAGCCTCCACGTTACACAGAGCTTCCTGAATTGTCCAGACAAAACTAATCAATCTAAGCTGGGTGACTTATACACAGCAGCTGGGAAATGGTGCAGCGATTAATTACTTCTGCCTATCAGTGATTACGTCATTCTCTGAAGCAGGAGAAGCACCAAGCCAAGCAAAGGAGTGACAGGGCCTCATTATCCTGAATTTTATAATAGTTTTTTCAGCAAAACCACTTGGCTCAGGGATTAAACAAGATCTTTTTCTGCATCAGTGTAGCTGCAGCATCTTTGCTTCATAATGCATCAAATGGTAGATTTCCTTTAATAAAATGCCATAAAGTTAGAAGAATGAATACAGTTATGAATAACTTTACCTTCTTGATCACATTGTGGACTTTCTGGGGATAACAGAATCCTAGTGGTCGGCACTGAATAAAGATGAATTTATTTTTTTATTATTATGAATAAAATGTGACAAAAACTTTATTTATTCTGCTGTAAAGAATCACCGTACAGTATGTTACAAGGATGAGGATATCAAATATAAGTACAATGTATCGTGTCATTGTACCGACAAAATGGAACAAGAACTGGGAGAAAAAGATAACAAACCTAGAGAAAAATCTAACTACATATAGAATAAGAAGAATATATCTGATTGAGAACATTATAATTTGATAATCAGTATATTTTTTCTCAAAAACTTGAAGGTAGTGTAAACATATGAAAAAATTGTAGCCTCGGTGTTACAGCATATGACTTTCTTGTTGATAGAAAACTACATGTTCCAGCATGCCCTTAAAGGAAATCTACCTCCAAAATCCATCATGATAAACCAGGGACACTTACTCATAGATCCAGGCACTGTGACTGTGGTAATCTTCATATATTTGTTATCCATGGCCTCCTTCCTTCTAAAGTCAACATTTACAATTATGCTAATGCATCAGAAGGGCTCCTAGGAGTGTTACCAGAACCCCTCTGTGCTGCAGCTTCACAGGCTTTTACAATTTCTTACTCTCTCCCCTGCCCCCTCATTACCCCCCTTCCTCTGCCTAATGTTATCTTACACAGTGGAAAAGGGTAAGAGCTCCTTTAGAATGTAACAGCCTGTTGTACTGCAGCATGGAGAGGCTCTGGTAACGCCCCCCCATAGCACTTCTGAGTACTCATTAGGATAATTGTAAAAGTTGATTTTAGAAGGAAGGAGGCAATGGATAGTAAATATAAGAAGAAATAGCTAAATATTACTGCATTCAGGGGCGTACCATCCATGAGGCCAGTTGATCCTCTTGCCTTAGGCAACAACACATGCAGCATGATGGGTGGCAGCATCAGAGGCGCAGTCACCTACTGTAAAACAGAACCTGACAACTAGAAATTGTGTTTCTTGACACAATAAAATAATAATATAACCCAATTACCCAATATATCACTTCTGGATGGGGCAGGGGGAATCATTCCATGGCATGCCTCAGGCAGCAGAGAGTTTAGATTCATCACTGACTGCAGGGAAATCTAAATAAACTACAATACAACTTAAAGGGGTCGTCCACTTTTTGAAAATGATTGATATGATTTGTGTAAGGAAAAGTTTGTTCGATTTTCCAATGTACTTTCTGCATCAATTCTGCACATTTTTCACAATCTCTGCTTGCTGTCCTTCTATAGAAAGTTTTCATGTTTACTTCCAGTGGACAGAATCTGTCCATGGTGATGTGACGGACATGGAGGTGCAGGAACCGTTATTATCACACGGCTCTGATTCATCCATCACATCATAATGGAGAGATTTCTATCCACTGGAGGTAAACTAAGAAGCTTCTATAAAAGAACAGCAAGCAGAGATCTTGAAACCGTGATAAATTGATGCAGAAAATTTTGAACTTTTCCTTACATAAACTATATCAATCATTTGCTAAAAGAGGACAACCCATTTAATCTTAATAAATATATAATGTATATAGGATACAGGCAGTCCCTGGGTTACGTACAAAGATGGGTTCCATAGGTTTGTTCTTAAGTTGAATTTGTATGTAAGTCGGAACTGTATATTTTATTATCGTAGTTGTAGACAAAAAAAAAATGTTTTGCCCCAGTGACAATTGGAGTTTCAAAATTTTTTGCTGTAATTGGACTAAGGATTATTAATAAAGCTTCATTACAGACACCTTACAGCTGATCATTGCAGTCTGGGACTATAGTAACATCCAGAGACTTCACCAGAGGTCACAGTGGGCAGAGGGGTCTGTCTTTCAGTAGGGGTCGTCTATAAGTCGAGTGTCCTTAAGTAGGGGACCGCCTGTATATAATAAACATAAAGATGTACAACCCTACTATATCTACACAATATGCCTATAACTAAACCTTCATCCATTACTCACCATGGACTACCAAGTCGATGCTTCCACATGATACCACAAAGGCGATAAGAAGCAGCGAAAAACATAAACGCATTGTGAATCTCTCCCTGCAAGAAAAATAAAAGGTCATCCCTACTAAAGCCAAAATATTTTCTGGGGAAGCCCCTGCATGGAAAATAGTATAAGGGTCCAATTCCGCCCATTTCTAAATAAGGGTAAAAGGATAATGCAGACTCTCTACAAGTAAAATAGAACAGAGTACAGTGTACAGTAGTAAAATAATCACCATAACAATTCAGTATACATGACCCTTATACAGTGTCCACCTAACACTGATACAGTTCCCAAATAATACCGCCATACAACAGCCCAATACATTACCCGAATAGCGGCGATCAGACTCCGGATCCCCTGTGCAGCTGTGCTGATGCTGTAATGTTATCCTAGGGAAAAGGTAAAGTCCCCTAAAAGGTAAAGGACCCATCGGAGGCTCGGCACATCCCTCTACAGTAATCTCACACATTGTAGAATATATTTAGGTTTACAGCTTATTACAGTACAGTAGTCTGGGTGACCAGTCATGTGTTATACGGCTGGGAGTTTTACAGTGTTGTTTTCACATTATTGCCCGTCATTGACAGCAATTACACGTCATGGCACTAGATGAAAGGTCTCAAGTCATTGAGAAATAGTCTCATTCATCATAATCCTAAGACTGCACATATTTAGGAAAACACTGAACATATCAGAGCCAGAATTATTACTGCCCATGAAGTCCCCTATACATAAAGATGTCCGGTATCCAGTATATTAGCCCCTTCCCGCCAATGCCCTTTTTTGATTTTATGTTTCCGTTTTTTGCTCCCCTTTTTTAACCGCCGGGCTGCCGGACGATCCAACGGATTTGGACTGAGCGCAGGATTTAACATTTAAATGTTAAATCCTTACATACACCAGGAAGAAGAAGGTGAACTCTGTGGGACCTGAGCGGGGAAGCGACACATGCAGGATATCGGGCGCACAAGCTACCTGAATCGCAGAGTTCATCCTCGTCGGACACTCCGGATTGGGGATCGCACAGGCACCGGTTAAAGGAAACCTACCACTTCTGAAGGTAGGTATGAGATGCAAACACCGGGCACCAGCTCAGGGTGAGCTGGTGCCGGTGCTTAGTCTCCTTAGTGTTAAAACCGCGGTATCGCGGTTTTAACACTTTTTAAACTTTATAGTAGAAACTGCTTCGGCGCTGCGCGCGACCGTGCGCGCGCAACGCCTGCGGCATTTCCAATGTAGGCGCGCGCACGATCGTGCGCACGCAGCGCCGAAGCAGTTTCTGCTAGAAAGTTTAAAAAGTGTTAAAACCGCGATACCGCGGTTTTAACACTAACGAGACTAAGCACCGGCACCAGCTCACCCTGAGCTGGTGCCCGGTGTTTGCATCTCATACCTACCTTCAGAAGTGGTAGGTTTCCTTTAAGTAAATGTGCCCCAACGTATGTATGTGTATATATAGTGAGTGTATACTGTATGTCTAAGTATTTGATGTATATATACTATTTGTATGTATATAATGTGTATGTACTATACAGTAAGTGTGTACATGATGTGTACATACTGTAAGTGTGTATAAATGTATCAATGGATGTTTACTAGAGATGAGCGAACATGCTCGTCCGAGCTTGATGCTCGGTCGAGCATTAGGGTACTCGAAACTGCTCGTTGCTCGGACGAATACTTCGCCCGCTCGAGAAAATGGCAGCTCCCGCCGTTTTGCTTTTTGGCGGCCAGAAACAGAGCCAATCACAAGCCAGGAGACTCTGCACTCCACCCAGCATGACGTGGTACCCTTACACGTCGATAGCAGTGGTTGGCTGGCCAGATCAGGTGACCCTGGGATAGACTAGCCGCTGCCCGCGCTGCTCGGATCATTCTGTGTCTGGATGCCGCTAGGGAGAGAGCTGCTGCTGGTCAGGGAAAGCGTTAGGGTGTTCTATTAGCTTACTGTTAGGCAGGAGTGATTCTCAAAGAACCCAACAGCCCTTCTTAGGGCTACAATAACGTTCTACTTTTTTTATTTTAATTTGCATCTAGTACCATTTTGTGAGGAATTAGCAGGGGGACTTGCTACCGTTGTGTTTAGCTCTTAGTGGCACACATATCCATAGCAAAGACCGAAGTGGGAAAATTTAGTAGGGGTTGGATTTCAATTAGGCACTAACTCAGTGTCATCTCATCTGGCATAGTAGTGTGCTTTGATACTTGGCTAGAAAATAGCCATAGGAGAATACAAAGAGCTTACTTACGCATACAGTAGCGTTCTATATATTTGATTTCTGGTTGATCTGCTGGTGGCTGTACTTTCTGCAGTGCATGTACTAGCCAATTCTGAGCAATTTGTAGTGAGACTTGCGACCGCTGTGTTCTGCGCTTAGTGACGCACATATCCATAGCAAAGACCGAAGTGGGAAAATTTAGTAGGGGTTGGATTTCAATTAGGCACTAACTCAGTGTCATCTCATCTGGCATAGTAGTGTGCTTTGATACTTGGCTAGAAAATAGCCATAGGAGAATACAAAGAGCTTACTTACGCATACAGTAGCGTTCTATATATTTGATTTCTGGTTGATCTGCTGGTGGCTGTACTTTCTGCAGTGCATGTACTAGCCAATTCTGAGCAATTTGTAGTGAGACTTGCGACCGCTGTGTTCTGCGCTTAGTGACGCACATATCCATAGCAAAGACCGAAGTGGGAAAATTTAGTAGGGGTTGGATTTCAATTAGGCACTAACTCAGTGTCATCTCATCTGGCATAGTAGTGTGCTTTGATACTTGGCTAGAAAATAGCCATAGGAGAATACAAAGAGCTTACTTACGCATACAGTAGCGTTCTATATATTTGATTTCTGGTTGATCTGCTGGTGGCTGTACTTTCTGCAGTGCATGTACTAGCCAATTCTGAGCAATTTGTAGTGAGACTTGCGACCGCTGTGTTCTGCGCTTAGTGACGCACATATCCATAGCAAAGACCGAAGTGGGAAAATTTAGTAGGGGTTGGATTTCAATTAGGCACTAACTCAGTGTCATCTCATCTGGCATAGTAGTGTGCTTTGATACTTGGCTAGAAAATAGCCATAGGAGAATACAAAGAGCTTACTTACGCATACAGTAGCGTTCTATATATTTGATTTCTGGTTGATCTGCTGGTGGCTGTACTTTCTGCAGTGCATGTACTAGCCAATTCTGAGCAATTTGTAGTGAGACTTGCGACCGCTGTGTTCTGCGCTTAGTGACGCACATATCCATAGCAAAGACCGAAGTGGGAAAATTTAGTAGGGGTTGGATTTCAATTAGGCACTAACTCAGTGTCATCTCATCTGGCATAGTAGTGTGCTTTGATACTTGGCTAGAAAATAGCCATAGGAGAATACAAAGAGCTTACTTACGCATACAGTAGCGTTCTATATATTTGATTTCTGGTTGATCTGCTGGTGGCTGTACTTTCTGCAGTGCATGTACTAGCCAATTCTGAGCAATTTGTAGTGAGACTTGCGACCGCTGTGTTCTGCGCTTAGTGACGCACATATCCATAGCAAAGACCGAAGTGGGAAAATTTAGTAGGGGTTGGATTTCAATTAGGCACTAACTCAGTGTCATCTCATCTGGCATAGTAGTGTGCTTTGATACTTGGCTAGAAAATAGCCATAGGAGAATACAAAGAGCTTACTTACGCATACAGTAGCGTTCTATATATTTGATTTCTGGTTGATCTGCTGGTGGCTGTACTTTCTGCAGTGCATGTACTAGCCAATTCTGAGCAATTTGTAGTGAGACTTGCGACCGCTGTGTTCTGCGCTTAGTGACGCACATATCCATAGCAAAGACCGAAGTGGGAAAATTTAGTAGGGGTTGGATTTCAATTAGGCACTAACTCAGTGTCATCTCATCTGGCATAGTAGTGTGCTTTGATACTTGGCTAGAAAATAGCCATAGGAGAATACAAAGAGCTTACTTACGCATACAGTAGCGTTCTATATATTTGATTTCTGGTTGATCTGCTGGTGGCTGTACTTTCTGCAGTGCATGTACTAGCCAATTCTGAGCAATTTGTAGTGAGACTTGCGACCGCTGTGTTCTGCGCTTAGTGACGCACATATCCATAGCAAAGACCGAAGTGGGAAAATTTAGTAGGGGTTGGATTTCAATTAGGCACTAACTCAGTGTCATCTCATCTGGCATAGTAGTGTGCTTTGATACTTGGCTAGAAAATAGCCATAGCAATAGGATAGCATTGTTTGGTTTTAAAAACTCAAAAAAAAACAAAAAACACAAAAAAAAACAAAAAACACAAAAAAAAACAAAAAAAAGTTAAAAAAAAAAATAAAGTTATAACTCTCATTTTAAAAATGTTTAACCCGAGGGCTAGGGGTAGAGGACGAGGGCGGGGACGTGGGCGTCCAACTACTGCAGGGGTCAGAGGCCGTGGTCCTGGGCGGGGTGAGACACCACCTGCTGATGAGGGAGCAGGGGAACGCCGCAGAGCTACACTCCCTAGGTTCATGTCTGAAGTTACTGGGACTCGTGGTAGAGCACTGTTGAGGCCAGAACAGTGCGAACAGGTGATGTCGTGGATTGCTGACAATGCTTCGAGCAATTTGTCCACCACCAGTCAGTCTTCCACGCAGTCCACCCATGTCACCGAAATCGCCACTCCTCCAGCTCCTGCACCTCAGCCTCCTCCCCCCCAGTCTGCCCCCTCCCAGGAAAATTTGGCATTTGAACCGGCATACTCTGAGGAACTGTTTTCTGGACCCTTCCCACAGTCACAAACCACTTGTCCGGTTGCTGCTGAGCAATTTTCCGATGCCCAGGTTTTCCACCAGTCACAGTCTGTGGGTGATGATGACCTTCTTGACGTAGTGGAAGTGTGTAAAGAGGTGTCCGACGATGAGGAGACACAGTTGTCAGACAGTGGGGAAGTTGTTGTCAGGGCAGGAAGTCCGAGGGGGGAGCAGACTGAGGGATCGGAGGATGATGAGGTGACAGACCCAAGCTGGGTTGAGAGGCCGGGTGAACACAGTGCTTCTGAGACGGAGGAGAGTCCTCGACCAGAACAGGTTGGAAGAGGCAGTGGTGGGGCCAGACGGAGAGGCAGGGCCAGAGCTGGTGCATCAGCGCCAAATGTGTCAACTAGTGAAGCTCCCGTGGCGAGGGCTCTTGCGGCGAGGGCTAGATCTTCAGAAGTCTGGAGGTTCTTTAAGGAAACACCGGATGACCGACGGACTGTGGTGTGCAACATTTGCCAAACCAGGCTCAGCAGGGGTTCCACCACTACTAGCTTAACTACCACCAGTATGCGCAGGCATTTGAATGCTAAACACCCCACTCAGTGGCAACAAGCCCGTTCACCTCCGGCCGTGCACACCACTGCTCCTTCCCCTGTGTCAGCTGCTAGTCAGCCCCCTGCCCAGGACCCTGCCACAAAAACCCCATCGTCGCCTCCACGATCCTCCACAGCATCCACCAGCGTTCAGCTCTCCATACCCCAGACGCTGGAGCGGAAACGCAAATATAGTGCAACCCACCCGCACGCCCAAGCCCTTAATGTGCACATTTCCAGATTGCTAAGCCTGGAGATGCTGCCCTATAGGCTAGTAGAGACCGAGGCCTTTCGCAGCCTCATGGCGGCGGCCGCCCCTCGGTATTCGGTCCCCAGCCGCCACTACTTTTCCCGATGTGCCGTCCCAGCCCTGCACCAGCACGTGTCAGACAACATCATCCGTGCCCTGACCAACGCCGTTTCTGACAAGGTCCACCTGACCACGGACACGTGGACGAGTGCTGCCGGGCAGGGCCACTATATATCTCTGACGGCACATTGGGTTAACTTGGTGGAGGCTGGGACCGAGTCTGACCCTGGGGCTGCTCATATACTGCCGACGCCGAGGATTGCGGGGCCTACCTCGGTCCAGGTGTTTCAGGCCTACTATGCCTCCTCCTCCTCCCACCCCTCCTCCACCTCCTCCTCCGAACTACCATCCGTGGGCACGGCGCCATCAGTCGGTAGCTCTAGGCACAGCAGCAGTGCCGTCGCTAAGCGACAGCAGGCGGTGCTCAAACTGCTGAGCCTAGGCGACAAAAGGCACACCGCCCAAGAGCTATTACAGGGCATCACGGCGCAGACTGATCTGTGGCTGGCACCGCTGAACCTCAAGCCGGGAATGGTTGTGTGTGACAACGGCCGTAACCTGGTGGCGGCTCTGCAACTCGGCAGACTGACACATGTGCCATGCCTGGCCCATGTGTTAAATCTGATAGTTCAGCGTTTCCTCAAGACATACCCCAATCTGTCTGATTTGCTCACGAAGGTGCGCCGCATCTGTGCGCATTTCAGGAAGTCCAGCCCAGATGCTGCCACTCTCAGGGCAGCGCAGCGCCGCCTCCAACTGCCCGCTCACCGACTGTTGTGCGACGTGCCCACGAGGTGGAATTCAACACTGACCATGTTATCCAGAGTTTACCAGCAGCGCAGAGCGATTGTAGACTGCCAGATGTCAACTTCCACCAGAACTGGTAGTCAGGTCAGTCAGCTTCCTCAAGTCTACAATGAGGAGTGGACGTGGATGTCTGATATCTGTCAGGTGCTGAGTAACTTTGAGGAGTCAACACAGATGGTCAGTGGCGATGCCGCCATCATCAGCCTCACCATCCCGCTGCTTGGCCTGTTGAAAAACTCTCTGGTCAGCATGAAGTCGGAAGCTTTGCGCTCGTCACAAGAGACAGGGGAAGAATATTCCCTTGTTGATAGCCAAAACACCCTCAGGTCTGTTTCTCAGCGCATATCGGAGGAGGTGGAGGTGGAGGAGGATGAGGAGGAAGAGGAGGAGAATGTTGGCGAGACACAAGAGGGGACCATTGTTGAGTCCTTTACTGTTCAGCGTGTATGGGCAGAAGAAGAGGAGTTGGAGGAGTTGGAGGAGGAGGAAATGGACAGTCAGGCCAGTGAGGGGAGCGAATTCTTACGCGTTGGTACTCTGGCGCATATGGCAGATTTCATGCTAGGCTGCCTATCCCGTGACCCTCGCGTTCAAAGAATTTATTCCAGCACCGATTACTGGGTGTTCACTCTCCTGGACCCACGGTACAAGCAAAATCTTTCCACTCTCATCCCTGCAGAGGAAAGGAGTGTGAGAATGCATGAATACCAGCAGGCCCTGGTGCACAAGCTGAAACAGTATTTCCCTTCTGACAGCGCTAGCGGCAGAGTGCGTAGTTCTGCGGGACAAGTAGCGAGGGAGAGTAGGCGAGCAGGCAGCTTGTCCAGCACTGGCAAGGGTACGCTTTACAAGGCTTTTGCCAGCTTTATGTCACCCCAGCAAGACACTGTCACCTGTCCCCAGTCTCGGCAGAGTAGGGCTGATCTTTACAGAAAGATGGTGAGGGAGTACGTAGCTGACCATACCATCGTCCTAAATGATCACACAGCTCCCTACAACTACTGGGTTTCAAAGCTGGACATGTGGCACGAACTGGCGCTGTACGCCTTGGAGGTTCTTGCCTGCCCTGCCGCTAGCGTCTTGTCCGAGCGGGTTTTCAGTGCAGCTGGTGGCATCATCACCGATAAGCGTACACGCCTGTCGACTGACAGCGCTGACAGGCTGACGCTTATTAAAATGAATAAAGGCTGGATTTCTCAGAATTTCCAATCTCCACCAGGTGAAGGAAGCTCAACCTGAATAATTGATCCACTCCTCCTCCTCCTCATTTTCCTCCTTCTCCTCCTCTTTGTACAGTAAAGCAGAGGAAAATGGCTATTTTTTGACAGGGCCCACTGGCTCTTGCTATAGTACTTCATGCATTTAATTTTTCTGGAGGGCCACCTACCCGGTCCTCTGTTTGAAACAATTTTTGTGAGTGCCACATACAGGCACTCAATCTATTCCATTTTACTGCAGGGCCACCTACCTGCTCCTCTGGTTTGAAACATTTTTGGGACTGCCACATACAGGCACTCAATCTATTCCATTTTACTGGAGGGCCACCTACCTGCTCCTCTGGTTTGAAAAATTTTTGGGACTGCCACATACAGGCACTCAATCTATTCCATTTTACTGCAGGGCCACCTACCTGCTCCTCTGGTTTGAAACATTTTTGGGACTGCCACATACAGGCACTCAATCTATTCCATTTTACTGGAGGGCCACCTACCTGCTCCTCTGGTTTGAAAAATTTTTGGGACTGCCACATACAGGCACTCAATCTATTCCATTTTACTGCAGGGCCACCTACCTGCTCCTCTGGTTTGAAACATTTTTGGGACTGCCACATACAGGCACTCAATCTATTCCATTTTACTGCAGGGCCACCTACCTGCTCCTCTGGTTTGAAAAATGTTTGGGACTGCCACATACAGGCACTATCCAAATTAAATTGTCTCCATAGCAGCCTCCACACGTTGTCTCCATTGCTACCTCCAAAAGTCGTCCATATAGCTGCCTCCATACATCGTCCCTTTATCAAACGAGGTGTGTCAGGCAGAAATTTGGGTTGTTTTCATGGATTCCACATCAAAGTTGTTAACTTTGTCGCCACCCTGCTGTGTTATCCACAAAATATACTGGCAAACTTTTACCATTTAGGGATATTATTTCAGCGCTTCTTGCGCATCTGTTTACATTCCCCTCACCCGGCATATCCTAAACTTATAAGAACGCTACTACACTTGATCTTATACAAAAGGTTCTTAGAAGTGCTGTTTGGGGAGTAGCCTAGAGACAGGGGCTTGAATTGGCGAAAGCTCGCCTGGCAGCGGAGCGCCAGCTCCATGCGCATCATGCGCTTCTTGCGCATCTGTTTACATTCCCCTCACCCGCCATATCCCAAACTTATAAGAACGCTACTACACTTAACTTGGTGCAGGCTGGGACCGAGTCTGACCCTGGGGCTGGTCATATACTGCCGACGCAGAGAATTGCGGGGCCTACCTCGGTCCAGGTCTCAAAGGCCTACTATACCTCCTCCCACCCCTCCTCCACCTCCTCCTCCTCCGAATTACCATCCGTGGGCATGGCGCCATCAGTCGGTAGCTCTAGGCACAGCAGCAGTGCCGTCGCTAAGCGACAGCAGGCGGTGCTGAAACTGCTGAGCCTAGGCGATAAAAGGCACACCGCCCAAGAGCTATTACAGGGCATTCCACATCAAAGTTGTTAACTTTGTCGCCACCCTGCTGTGTAATCCACAAAATATACTTGCAAACTTTTACCATTTAGGGATATTATTTCAGCGCTTCTTGCGCATCTGTTTACATTCCCCTCACCCGCCATATCCTAAACTTATAAGAACGCTACTACACTTGATCTTATACAAAAGGTTCTTAGAAGTGCTGTTTGGGGAGTAGCCTAGAGACAGGGGCTTGGATTGGCAAAAGCTCGCCTGGCTGCAGAGCGCCAGCTCCATCCCAAGATCCAACTAACATAGTTGCAGCACCTTTAATCTACTACTAGTTCACTGCCTCCATAATAATAATAATAATAATCTTTATTTATATAGCGTCATCATATTCTGTAGCGCTTTACAAATCATAGGAAACAAATACAAATGTAATGTAACAGAGCACAACATTTGTATGGAACAACAGGAGTGAGGTCCCTGCTCGCCAGAGCTTACGGTTTATGAAGATGATGGGGTAACACGAGGTAAAAGAATATTTAATGGTCAAGCCATTCTTCTTAGGGAATAGAAAAAAATATAATAAATGGAATTGCTGTCGCTTGAACCACTCAGCCGTCATCTTATATACCAGGTCCAGGGTGAATGGGACTGCAGAGAAGTCTGGTGCCTGTTGGTTGCTGGATAACAGATGGGAGGACGACACAGGACGGGTTAGTAGAAGAGTTAAAACTTCATGCAGTTAATGAGTGTTATAGGCTTGCCTAAAGAAATGGGTTTTAAGAGCACGTTTGAAACTTTGGAGGTTAGGTATTAGTCTGATAGTCCAGGGCAGAGCATTCCATAGAATTGGTGCAGCTCTAGAGAAGTCTTGGAGACGCGAGTGGGAGGTCCGCACTAGGGTAGAGGTTAATCTAAGATCACTGGCGGATCTAAGAGCACGGGTTGGGCGATAGACTGAGATAAGAGAGGAGAGGTAGGGGGGTGCAGCATTATACAGAGCTTTATGGATGAGGGTTATTATTATTTTAAACTGTATTCGAAAGGAGACTGGCAGCCAGTGCAGCGACTGGCATGAACTGTAAGCATACATGGTCCCCTTATCAAACGAGCTGTGTCAGGCAGAATTTTGGGTTGTTTTCATGGCTTCCATGTTAACTTTGTCGCCACCCTGCTGTGTAATCCACAAAATATACTGGCAAACTTTTATCATGTACCGATATTATTTGAGCGCTTCTTGCTCACCTCCTTTGGTTCCTCTCTGACACCCATTGGTTTGAAGCCTGAGTCCAATTAGGGTATGTCGCCATGCCACTCTCTAGCCTGCTGCCGCTGCCTCTGCCTCTGCATGCCGTCCCCTATAGTGTCAGGGTCAATTATTGGATGTTTTACATGCTATCTAGCTTCATTCTGTCACTCTGTCATGGCCATGCTGTTGCCCATAATTTTGGCATAATGGTGCGATTAAGCAGCCTCAGAGGCATCCATGCATGCTGCCCCTGCTGTTTCCTGTCCATTTCCGTGGTGTTTCCATCCTTTTCTGAGGTTCCCAGGTGTTTGGCCAAGCTTCCCTGTGCAGAGCCTTGGTCCCCTTGAAAAATGCTCGAGTCTCCCATTGACTTCAATGGGGTTCGTTATTCGAGACGAGCACTCGAGCATCGGGAAAAGTTCGTCTCGAATAACGAGTACCCGAGCATTTTAGTGTTCGCTCATCTCTAATGTTTACATAATGGGGCACATCTACTAAGAATGTAGGAAACTGCACTAAAAGTGCTCTGCTCATGTATAATGCTCGGTGCAGATTCATTTAGAACGTTCACCTACTTTTTCGTGGTGCACCTTTAACACAGGGCGTGCAACAGACTTTGCATGTTAAATCTGGCTCACAGTCTCAACACCCACATGGTGCATAGTGCAGCTGCATCACAAAAGGGCCGCGTGCGACACAAATGTGGCACAGACACTTCTTAAATCCCTGTGCAAGAAGTTTACACCTAAAAGAGTGTGCAAAGTCCATCAGAAAATTGGCGCACAGCCCTTAGTAAATGTGCCTCAATGTGTGTATATACTGTATGAGTTTGTATATACTGTATATATTAGTGTATAAATATGAGTATATAAATGTGTACGTATAAGTGTATACATGTATGTATATGTGTGCATGAATGTAGGTGTGTAGAACTTTGTGTAAATAAGTATATGAATGTGTGTATATATGAGTGTATAAATTGTGCATACTTTATGAATGTACACATGTATGTATTTATAAGTCTATAAATGTGTGTGATTGTATAAACGTGTGAACAATTATGTATATTTTATTTAAGGGGACGGGGGGCCCCATGCAGAAAACCGCTATGGGGCCCTGCCTCTCCTAGTTATGCAACTCTCCTTTATTCTTTGGGTTGGTGCGATTACAGGGATACCAAATTCATATCTTATATTTGGTTTTAATAGGTTTTAAAAAATGTAAACCTTTTTTACAAAAAAAAAAAAATCTCCATTTTGCTCTATTCTGAAGCAACTTTGGCTTATGGAGCAGTGAGAAGAGCATTTTTGTTTTCATTGCTACTACTTTGGAGACTGTAAGACAATGGGGGTCATTTACTAAGGGCCTGATTCGCGTTTTCCCGACGTGTTACCCGAATATTTCCGATGTGCGCCGATTTTCCCTGAATTGCCCCGGGATTTTGGCGCACGCGATCGGATTGTGGTGCATCGGCGCCGGCATGCACGCGACGGAAATCGGGGGACGTGGCCGAAACGAAAACCCGACGGATTCGGAAAAACCGTCGCATTTTTAAAAAAAAAATGTGTTGCGAAAATTGCACTTACCTTCACTCAGCCCGGCTCGGTGTATTCCAGTGCGTTCCGATGCTCTTCAGCGCAGTAGCGCCACCTGGTGGACGGCGGAGGAACTACCTTAGTGAATCCCGTCCGGACCCGAATCCAGCGCAGAGAACGCGCCGCTGGATCGCGAATGGACCGGGTAAGTAAATCTGCCCCAGTGTGATCACTTTTTATAACAATTTTTGAAGTGTTGCTAAATGATTTTAAGAAAAGATGTGATTCAGACATTTCGGCGCTATTTTCTGTTACGGGGGTTCACCGCTGGGAATAATTATTTTTATATATTGATAGATCAGCCTTTTTGGGATGCAGCGATGCCTATGATTTTTTTTATTTTGTGATGCAATGTTTCTGATTTTTATTGTTTATTTATTTCAGTTCCAAGAGGTGAACTTTAGACATTTCATTAAAAGGGGCTCTGCGGTAGACATTTCATTAAAGGGGGCATCTGCTGTGGAAATTTCATAAAAGGGGGCTCTGCTGTGGACATTTCTTTAAAGGGGGGCTCTGCTGTGGACATTTCATTAAAGGGGGAGCTCTGCTGTGGACATTTCATAAAAGGGGGCTCTGCTGTGGACATTTCTATAAAGGAGGTTCTGCTGTGGACATTTCATAAAAGGGGGCTCTGCTGTGGACATTTCATAAAAGGGGACTCTGTTGTGGACATTTCTTCAAAGGGCGACTGTGTTGTGGACATTTCGGTAAAGGGGGGCTCTGCAGACGGCGCATCAGAAGAAGATTTTGGGACATCGGGTAAGTATAGTGCCGGGTTCCGCCTCCTGGAAGGACCCGGCTGTATGTAACTGAGTTTGCTCAGTTACTTTCACTATACACTGCAATACAAGTGTATTGTAGTGTAATGGTTTGAACAATATGATCTGATGAACGCTTGTTCAAGCCAAGAAGTAGAAAATTTAAAAAAGTAAAAAAAAAAATTAAGTCATTTTATAATATGATTAAATAAATTATTAAAATAAAAGTCCCATAATCTCCCCAGTTACACATAAAATGCAAATAATGGGCCACATTTATCACTTGTTTTTTCTGTTGTTTTTGCGCCTTTTCGTTTAGGCGCACCGTTTTTGCGCCATTTTTGCGATTAAACGTCAAATTAGCCGCGCAGCAAAAATAACCACCTTTCCCTCATCTATCGTTCAATTCCAGATGTTTTGCTGCGCCTAATGATATTCATCACGTGCGACTTTTGCATTTAGGCGCAAAAACGGGCGCAAAAACACTCCAGCCCGAAGGTGGCGTTATCTGAGAAGAAAGCACTGAGCCCCTTTGCAGAACAGCTCATTTCTAGCAGCAGAGCTCAGCCAGACACTGGAACATATAATAGATACATTAGATACACTGCAGACAGGAGCTGCAGACTCTATTTACAGTTCATCACCTTCTATTTACAAAATATTCTGCAAAACCTGAGCTCAAAGCAAGAGAGAAGAGAAGTTTGCACAAGTTTGCAGAAGCTTGCAGAATTTTGCAGATACTGCAAACAAGTGTCCCCCATGTAATTCTGCAGAGTATCACCAGTGTGTCTGAGGGGGATACTGTGCAGAATTACAGGGGTGCAGCAGGAGACCAGCACTGGGGGATCCCCTCCAGGAGAAGCCCCTGCTGAGGAGGTCACTGGGTGCTGGGTGTCACACACCTGGGTGCTGCTGTGAGTGTTATCTTCATTCTGGGCTGTGGGAGAAGCAGAGAGGAGCTTGTAGCAGGATGACATGTAAGTGCCTGAATCTAACATTGCGCCTAAACTGCGCCTAAACTGTGTTAAAGTAAAGTGATTAATAAGAGGCAGAAAATATACTTATCACAGATGGTTGTAGCTTGTGATAATTCTGGCAAAACAGTGCGCCAGAATTTAGGCGCAACTACTACAGTTAGGCGCACAGAAGTGATAAATGTGGCCCAAAGTATATAAAACACAAAAAAGTACATATTTGGTATCACCACATCCGTATCAATCTGTAAAATACATCTAAATCAATATTGAACCCGCTCGGTGAACGACGTTTAAAAAAAAGCACGAAAAACTTCCTGTAATATACCATTTTCCATCAAACGCCATCACAAAAAATGTTCTAAAAAGTGATCAAAAAAAGTTACATTCCCTAATATAATATGACTGGAAAGTACACCTTTTTTCGCAAAAATAAGCCCTCAACCAGATTTGACAACAGAAAAATACAGAAGTTATGGCCCTGAAAATTATCAATAGTAAAAAAATGCAATTTCTCCAATATTGGTTTTGCTCAGTAAAATTGAGCAAAGATAAGAAAAACTATAAAAAATTAGGTATCACCGTAATTGTAGTGAACCAGAGAATAAAGGCAAAATATTTTTACGTTACGGTGAGCGGGGGAAAAATTGCTAAAAATCCAAAATAAAAATTGTTGTTTTTGTTTGTGTCCCCCTTGAAATAGTTAATAAAATCTCATGAATAAACTATAGACCCCCAAAATGAATTATCTATACATTGTATCTCATCCCGTACATAATAAGCCATCATATGTTCACATCAAAAAAAATAAAATTTTATAGCCTGTACATTGTGACAATACAAATCTGCTGTGAATAGCGCTGCTTTGATTCTATGCCCGGCTGTGCGCCCATACAGCTGTATGGGGTATCAGTACACTCGGGAGAAATTGGGCATCAAGCGTTGCAGTGCGTTTCATCATTTAATTATTATGAAACTGTCAGTTTTGGCCTAAATAAATGTATTTTCCCAAAAAAATCCAAAGTTTCTAAATTGCAGGTCCATATTGTTTTAACCCATGTGAAACACTTAAAGGGTTAATAGACTTAATAGAAGTTGTTTTACATACGTTGAGGGGTGAAGTTTCTATAGTGGGGTAATTTATGGGGTTTTACTATTATTTAGGCATCTCAAAGTCACTTGGAAGCTGAGTTGTTCCTCAAAATGTGAGTTTTGACAATTTTCATGAAAATGAGAAAAATGGCACCTAAAGTTCTGCACCTCATAACATACTAGAAAAATGACAGGATGCATAAAATATAATATCAACATAAAGCAGACATTCCGTAAATGTTAATTATCAAGCTTTTTGGGTAGTTTTACTTCCTGTCTGGAAAGCAGAACATTTCAAGTTTGGAAAATGAAGAATTTTTACAAACTTTTGGAAAACTTTCACTTTTTTTAAGAACAAATCGCAAAACTTATCACTTAAATTTTACAACTAACATGAAGTACAATGTGTCACGAGAAAACATTCTCAAAATCTCCCGGATATGTTAAAGCGTTCCGAAGTTATAACCAATTATCGTGACATAGGGCAGATTTGAAATATCTAGTCTGGTCATTGAGCTGAAAACTAGTGTCGGTGATAAGGGGTTAAAGAACAATGGTATGTTTTGTTCAAAATGCATTTTTTATTTTAATACCGATTCATGCAATATCCATGTAATCCATGTGTTGCATTATTTTATTCTGTACTTAGTTTTGCACTTAGACTTTGTATTTTGACGCCACCTTCTGTTCATAATACACACTGCAGGTTTTCCCTACAATGAGACAATGGGGTTGCATTTAAGGCTGCAATAGTTTGTACCATGTATTAACCATTTTGTATTATGTGTTATGTATTATTATATATTATCTTATCTATATATATCTTACATTATACAGGCGGACCCCTACTTAAGGACACCCGAATTAGACGACCCCTAGTTACAGACCTCTCTGCCCACTGTGACCTCTGGTGAAGCTCTCTGGATGTTACTATAGTCCCAGACTGCAATAATCAGCTGTAAGGTGTCTGTACTGAAGCTTTATTGATAATTATTGGTTCCATTACAGCAAAAAATTTTGAAACTCCAATTGGCACTGGGGCAAAAAAAAAAAAATTGTCTAGAACTTCAATTATAAAATATACAGTTTCGACTTACATACAAATTCAACTTAATAACAAACCTCCGGACCCTATCTTGTATGTAACCCGGGGACTGCCTGAATTTAAATGCATTTCACAACATTAATCCTAATAATAATAATATTCTTTATTTATATAGCGCACAGAGATTAAGCAGGCTGCACAGAGAATGTCAGTTCAGTCCCTGTCCCCAATGTGGCTCACAATCTAATCAACCTACCAGTATGTTTTTGGAGTGTGGGAGGAAACCGGAGGACCCGGATGAAACCCACATGAACACAGAGAGAACATAATCCCCAATAGTCCCCATAGTCCCCAATGTGGCTCACAATCTAATCAACCTACCAGTATGTTTTTGGAGTGTGGGAGGAAACCGGAGGACCTGGAGGAAACCCACATGAACACAGAGAGAACATAATCATATGATTTTTCTATAGATATGAAGTTGGTATGTTACTATACTGATCACATCTTAACTTTTTTTTTAAGATTTATGTGCTTTATAGCATATTCACATCACTATTCCGGTAAAAATGCCCCTTTAAAAAGTCACTCCAGATGTCTAGAGAGCACTGCCCTGAAGTTTTACCCCCCCCTAGGGCACCACCATACCACACAGAGGGGAGATAGTGGTAGAGTCAGTATTATATATTACACTTTGTTACCTTCACATGCACCAGGTGCTTGGTCTAAAAAACTGATCTTTTAGCAGTATATTTTATTGGTATAGTGCCATTTCATACAGTTGGACAGAAGCGATGTGATTGTCAG
Source organism: Engystomops pustulosus (assembly GCF_040894005.1). Lineage (NCBI taxonomy): Eukaryota > Metazoa > Chordata > Amphibia > Anura > Leptodactylidae > Engystomops > Engystomops pustulosus. The sequence continues at coordinate 33,795,955 of NC_092418.1, forward strand.
TACATGCAGCAGACATGCAGTATAACATCAGCATAGAGAAGACAACTAGAGGCTATCCAAGAAAGTGATCCAGGTGAATGTGAGGACGGCCATGAGATGCCATGAAGTTTGGCTTCCTAGACAAAGACAAGATAAAAACACGTTATTCCATTTTATGTATAGTCAATTTTAAAGCCATATTGAGCGCATAGAGTAGTTATTAGTAAGGGGAAATATAAACTTACTGAGAGCAAGAGAAAAGTGGAAAAAATCTGTAGAATAAAAGACAAGAGACAAGAATTTATTAAAAACTTTAAAATGTTGGATATTTCACAATATGGTGGACTCAAATTACTTTTAGGCTCAATTTGTCAGCAGTTAAGATTTATTGGTCTATTATTTAAACTTCAACAGAATCCCAAAAGACAACATAAGAAGTTATAAGTACCCCCTAAGTGCCATCGGATCCACCATCCCCTTTTAGACTTACCGTATTTTCCGGACTATAAGGCGCACATAAAAGCCTTGGATTTCCTTAGAAATCCAAAGTGCGCCTTATAGTCCGGTACGCCCGATGTATGGAGGAGGGCAGCGGACCCTACTTACATAGGTCCCCGCTACCGGAGACCGGAGACAGCAGATCTCCAGCGGGAACTGCAGACCACGCGGCACGAACAACTTCTGCCGCGTCGGTCTGCAGTTCCCGCTGGAGATCTGCTGTCTCCGGTAGCGGGGATCTATGTAAGTAGGGTCCGCTGCCCTCCTCCACCTGAACGGACCCCATTTCCCGGAGACCGCTCACCTCTTGCCGCTCTCACCTCTGCTCCGTTTACTGCCACGCCCCCGGACCTCCGCCACGCCCCCGGCCACCCTGCACCTCATAGTCCGGTGCGCCTTATATATGGAATTTTTCCATATATAAGGTGTTTTCTACTTATGCGCCTTATAGTCCGGTGCGCCTAATTGCCCGGAAAATACGGTACTGTAGATAATGTACAGTAAAGTGAAGGGGGCTTTACCCATATCAAGCAATTCTATATATACTGCCTCCATAATATTAGGAATCATATAGTAGTCAATGAGACAGAAAACTGTAGTAGTTTACTCTAAATAGTTATCGTAGATCAGCTATTATTTTGTATTCATTTGTTGTAAAATAAAAACTCTGCTATGACTGGTTGCCACAGGACATGAAAGATAGAAAACTAAAATATATACTATATATATATACAACTAATTCTCGCCCACCAAAGCTAAAGGAATATATACACTCACCTGCCACTTTATTAGGTACACCTGTCCAACTGCTCGTTAACACTTAATTTCTAATCAGCCAATCACATGGCGGCAACTCAGTGCATTTAGGCATGTAGGCATGGTCAAGACAATCTCCTGCAGTTCAAACCGAGCATCAGTATGGGGAAGAAAGGTGATTTGAGTGCCTTTGAACGTGGCATGGTTGTTGGTGCCAGAAGGGCTGGTCTGAGTATTTCAGAAACTGCTGATCTACTGGGATTTTCACGCACAACCATCTCTAGGGTTTACAGAGAATGGTCCGAAAAAGAGAAAAACATCCAGTGAGCGGCAGTTCTGTGGGCGGAAATGCCTTGTTGATGCCAGAGGTCAGAGGAGAATGGGCAGACTGGTTCAAGCTGATAGAAAGGCAACAGTGACTCAAATCGCCACCCGTTACAACCAAGGTTGGCAGAAGAGCATCTCTGAACGCACAGTACGTCAAACTTTGAGGCAGATGGGCTACAGCAGCAGAAGACCACAACGGGTGCCACTCCTTTCAGCTAAGAACAGGAAACTGAGGCTACAATTTGCACAAGCTCAACGAAATTGGACAGTAGAAGATTGGAAAAACGTTACCTGGTCTGATGAGTCTCGATTTCTGCTGCGACATTCGGATGGAAGGGTCAGAATTTGGCGTCAACAACATGAAAGCATGGATCCATCCTGCCTTGTATCAACGGTTCAGGCTGGTGGTGGTGGTGTCATGGTGTGGGGAATATTTTCTTGGCACTCTTTGAGCATCGTTGCAACGCCACAGCCTACCTGAGTATTGTTGCTGACCATGTCCATCCCTTTATGACCACAATGTACCCTGTAACATCTGATGGCTACTTTCAGCAGGATAATGCGCCATGTCATAAAGCTGGAATCATCTCAGACTGGTTTCTTGAACATGACAATGAGTTCACTGTACTCAAATGGCCTCCACAGTCACCAGATCTCAATCCAATAGAGCATCTTTGGGATGTGGTGGAACGGGAGATTCGCATCATGGATGTGCAGCCGACAAATCTGCGGCAACTGTGTGATGCCATCATGTCAATATGGACCAAAATCTCTGAGGAATGCTTCCAGCACCTTGTTGAATCTATGCCACGAAGAATTGAGGCAGTTCTGAAGGAAAAAGAGAGTCCAACCCGTTACTAGCATGGTGTACCTAATAAAGTGGCCGGTGAGTGTATATGTTCTGAATTAAAACTCTATGGGCCAGATCTATTAGAGGCCCTGTGCCAGTTTTCTCTCAGACTTTGCATATTTTTTTGTGTGCAAACTGCTTGCACAGGTATTTAAAAAGTGTCCGCGACACATATGTCTTGTGGCTGCATTATACCCCAAAATTTTGCACTGAAATGGGTGTTCTGATATACAGTTGGACCGTGCAAAACATATTTCATGTATAGTCTGACAGAATTGTTTTGCATGCCTCTTGTCAAAGTTGCACCAAAAAAAGTTTGTGCACTCTGCCGGAGCAGTGCAGGGGACGCCAGATTCATGCAGAACATGTGCCATAAATCCTGAATCTGGTGCCCTCAGCAGTATGCACAAGCAAACAGTTTGTACTTTTCTTGGTAAATGTGACCCTATATCTATCTACATCCATCAAACTCTTTACTCCACTTACCTATTACTCTCTTATCACAATGAAGTAAATTTTTTGCATGTACCGTACCTACCATTACACACTATAGGCCCGAACTCCAGAACAAAGACTCTGTCACTGTGTGAAGCTCTTCGAGACTGTGGTCCAGAACAGAACTGTAAAAAACAATATGTAGAAGTTGAACCTGCATTTTACAGAGTATATCAAGTAATATTAGTAAATCCATATTTATAGGAGATATAGGAGTCGTAAAACATGTTGTCAAATAAGGTCATCCAATATTTTGGCCTTATTACATGTGATCAGGAGAAACACCGGTTTGCCTGAAGATCTACCTGCATCAGAAGCTACTGGGAAAATGTATGACATGTGAAACATTTAGATGAATAACAAGTCATGTCAAATTCATGGCTGGGCAGGGTCCACCATGAAACGATGCTGATCCTTATTATTATTATTATGTAGTACCACCTCTAGAGCAGTCTCACCGGTTTGCAGGTTTGTTTTTTGGGGTCACAGAGGCTGATTTCACAATGGAGATAAACCAGGTTATGCTCTCCAACAAATTTGAACATTTTCAGAAAGAAACGTCCTCGTGAGGAGACTCCATTCTCCAAGACCTGAATGGTGGAATCTTCTTTATTAGGACATCTAAAAGCAAAGGAATCTTGTTTTTGCGTCTTCTAAAATCAGTAACTGTATTCAAATGTACAGGTGGACATAAAGCCCCAGTTTAGGAAACATTGTGCCAAGGACAGCCAACATGAATCCAACATTAATAAGTGTTAATAGAAATTTATAAAGTGCAAAAAAGCTAAAAATTTTTGAAAGTTTTTAATTACTGGAATGATACTGTCACGACTCAGGGTCAGTAAACCCCCTTGACCAGCGTGGGAGATGGTACTAGCCGACACCTGGGACCGGAGTCTAAGTGGCACCTGGTTTTCACCAGAGCCCCCTGCAAAGCGGGATGGACTTGCTGTGGCAGGGTACCACCAGGTCGTTCCACAGGTGCGACTAGCCCGCTGTGGCAGCCGAGGTCAAGGGAACAGAATCACAGTCCAGACTCGAGGTCAGGCACAGACAGGCAGTCAGGGCAGGTGGTAGAAATGCAGAGGTCAGAGGTCAGGTCCGGGGTCACGACAGGAGATCAACGCAGGAACAGGGAACGGGAATAGCAACACGGAGCACAGAACAGGAAGGTTTCTCTTGTCGCTATGAGCTCAAAGATCCGACGGGGAGTAAAGGGAGCCGCCGATCTTTATGGGAAACCCGGAAGTGCCAGCGGCAATCAGTGGTGACTGGCCCTTTAAATCTTTGAGTGCCAGTGCGCCTCTCTGTGGCGCTGCTCCCCCGGCCACTCTCACCTCTCCACGCTCCTGCTCCCATTCCGGCTAGGCCGCGCGTATCCCAGCTTTTGATGGATGTAGATAGATATAGGGTCACATTTACCAAGAACAGTGCAGTCTGTACTAGGTGCAGTTTGCCTGTGTCGTGTGCAGGGGGCGTCAGATTCAGGATGTTCTGTATGAATCTGGCACCCCCTCCATTCCCCCGACAGAGTGCATCAAATTTTTTGGGTGCACCTATGACATGAGGCATGCAGGGACGAGGTCAGAGGTCAGGTCCGGGTACCTAACAGGAGATCAACGCAGGAACAGGGAACGGGAACAGCAACACGGAGCACAGAACAGGAATGTTTCTCTTGTCATTATGAGCTCAAAGATCCGACGGGGAGTGAAGGGAGCCGCCGATCTTAATGGGAAACCCGGAAGTGCCAGCGGCAATCAGTGGTGACTGGCCCTTTAAATCTTTGAGTGCCAGTGCGCCTCTCTGTGGCGCTGCTCCCCTGGCCACTCTCACCTCTCCACGTTTCTGCTCCCATCCCGGCTAGGCCGTGCGCATCCCAGCTTTTGATGGATGTAGATAGATATAGGGTCGCATTTACCAAGAACAGTGCAGTCTGTACTAGGTGCAGTTTGCCTGTGTCGTGTGCAGGGGGCGACAGATTCAGGATGTTCTGTATGAATCTGGCACCCCCTCCATTCCCCCGACAGAGTGCATCAAATTTTTTGGGTGCACCTATGACATGAGGCATGCAGGGACGAGGTCAGAGGTCAGGGTACACAACAGGAGATCAACGCAGGAACAGGGAACGGGAACAGCAACACGGAGCACAGAAGTGAAGGTTTCTCTTGTCACTATGAGCTCAAAGATCCGGCGGGGAGTGAAGGGAGCCGCCGATCTTTATGGGAAACCCGGAAGTGCCAGCGGCAATCAGTGGTGACTGGCCCTTTAAATTTTTGAGTGCCGGTGCGCCTCTATGTAGCGCTGCTCCCCCGGCCACTCTCACTTCTCCATGTTTCTGCTCCCATCCCAGCTAGGCCGTGCGCGTCCCCGCTTTGTAGGGCGCGCGTGGCCTAGCCAGGATGGGAGCAGGAACGTGGAGAGGTGAGAGCAGGCCAGGAGAGCAGCGCCACGGAGAGGGGCACGTGTATGCCCGCCAGTCAGATACATTCCCTCATCCATGTGCATCATGTGGCTTACTGGGGATTGTGTACATGAAGTTGCTCAGTGGGGCTTATTTCCTCTATTGGTCTATTCACTCCTCACCTTTCCTTGATGATGTGATACTTCATAGGATCATCTATGTATTTTCCCGGTGTAGCATAACAGTTCTTCAACACTGTGACATATTGAGATGAATTCAGGCCCTCTACAAAGACCTCCACATACAGTGTAGATGATGTTGACAGCACAACCTCTTTATCTTCGAATACAGAGAGATAATTTTGGTCCTTATACGCTGCCATATGTGCCTTGAATTCCCCTGCACCATCAATGTGGAAAGACATGGAACTGTAATACAATCAAATGCAATCACTACAAATGTGTCCATACGGTAGATTTCACACTACAGATGCAGAACTGGTTACAACAAAAATATGTTTTCTAATGTACTTTGTCTAACAGGCAGAGCAGATTTATTATTTTGTGTTACCCGCTTGTCATTGAAAAATACAATGCACTATGCAAAATACAAGCCATTTAATCTGTGCCTTTTAATTTGCACAAAAAAACAAAAAAAATACTACAAAAAAAAAGACTACATCACCAATCTGAATGTTATTTCCACAGCAAATAGAGATCTTAAAGGGGTTTGAAGGATCAGAAAACATGACTCCTTTCTGTATCAAACAGTGTCTCCCCATGTTTATGTTGAGTATTGCATCTCAGACCTATTCACACTAATAGATATTGGCAGCAATACCAGACACAACCCAATGAGCAGAGGTAGAGCTTTTTGAAGAGGAAAGTACAGGCGGTCCCCCACCTGACTTACAGATAACCTATAGTTACAGACGGACCTCTCTGCCCACTGTGACCTTTGGTGAAGCTCTCTGGATGCTTTACGAAGCTTTATTGAGAATCCTTGGTCCCATTACAGCAAAAAATTTTGAAACTCCAATTGTCACTGGGGCAAAAAAGAAAAATTGTCTGGATCTACAATTATAAAATATACAGTTTCGACTTACATACAAATTCAACTTAGGAACAAACCTACGGACCCTATCTTGTACGTAACCCGGGGACTGCCTGTAGCTGTGTTCCCTTAAACCAAACAACAACTTTAAAAATAAGTACAAGATAGGGTCTGGAGGTTTGTTCTTAAGTTGAATTTGTATGTAAGTCGAAACTGTATATTTTATAATTGTAGTTCCAGACAAATTTTTTTTCTTGCCGCAGTGACAATTGGAGTTTCAAAATTTTTTGCTGTAATTGGACCAAGGATTATCAATAAAGCTTCATTAGACACCTTACAGCTGATTATTGCAGACTGGGACTATAATAAAGCATCCAGAGAGCTTCACCAGAGGTCACAGGGGGCAGAGGGGTCCGTCTGTAACTATGGGTCGTCTGAAAGTCGGGTGTCCTTAAGTAGGGGACCGCCTGTAATGGGGAAATAATCAAAGAAAACATGAGGACATTACCTTAAGACGGGGTTCACAGATGTTTTAATAGTAAGTTCCAGGGAATATGCACAAGAAAAATTTAGCTGAAGTTCAGAGTTCCTCATAATAATATGAATTGGTTCCAGTTGCACATACATGGTGTTCCAGTAGACGGCGTGTGTCCCATTGTTCTAGAGAATATAAGGTAATCACATTGGGGTTTTTTTGGCTCATCTTTTTATGAAGAAACTATTTTGTTACAGTAAAGTGGAAATGCCAGATTCAAATTCCTTAAGATCTGCATCACTTCACAACTTTTTAGTTTTAGGGATCTTTTTCACATTGCAGATTCTGGGAATGATTTTTCACACAAATAATTTGTGCCAAAATCGGCCTCCCCTTTGTATGATTGGGATGCCAACAGTTCCCGTTCTTAGAACAAAATCTACATTGTAAAATGGAATAAGTTTTTCTTTCTCTAGATTAAAAAAAAGTGCTTTCTAGACAGACAGACAAACAGAGAGACAGAGAGATAGACAGACCAGGTGTAACAAAAAGGATGGGATGGTGGAAGATCACATGACATACACATCGGATTTAAAAAAACAAAAAATATTTGTGCTAAAACTCTTTGATCTTAGATGGCTCTGTAATCGTCAAAACTCAAATTGTGTGGAAAAACCGTGTAAAAAGGAGATATTTTGATAAATACACATCAGATCCAAAATTTGAGAATAAATGTATGCAATATTTTTCTAAAAGCTATACAATGTTACCAAATTCAAGCACTTAACCCCTTACCGACGCACACCGCAATAGTACAGCGCACGTGCGGCCTGAGCCCTTTCCATAGACGGTAAGTCTTTGCTGCATATTGCTAGCACCGATCGTGGGTGTTATCCCTGCAATCGCTGCCAGCAGCTTTAAAACGATGGAGTGGCGATTGGATGCCACGACAGCTTCGGGTCTTCCGAAATGCGATTTACGCATTTTAATGAATAATGTGGAAAATCCCCATATAGTAGTATGGCAGTATATGGTAGGATCGATCAGACAACCTAGGGTTAAATTACCCTAGGGAGTCTGAAAAATAGTAAAAATAAAAAAAAGTTATTAAAAAATTATAATTAAAAAAATATTAAAATTCTAATTAACCCCCTTTCCCTAGAACTGAAATAAATATAAATAAACAGTAAAAATCATAAACATATTGGGGCAGATTTACTTACCCGGTCCATTCGCGATCCAGCGGCGCGTTCTCTGCGGTGGATTCGGGTCCGGCCGGGATTTATTAAGGTAGTTCCTCCGCCGTCCACCAGGTGGCGCTGCTGCGCTGAAAAGCATCGGAAGGCACTGGAGTTCACCGAGCCGGGCTGAGTGAAGGTAAGTGCAAGCTCCGCGACAGATTATTTTTTTTAAATGCGGCGGTTTTTCCGAATCCGTTGGGTTTTCGTTCGGCCACGGACCCCGATTTCCGTCGTGTGCATGCCAGCGCCGATGTGCCACAATCCCGGGGCAATTCAGGGAGAATCGGCGCAAATCGGAAATATTCGAGTAACACGTCGGGAAAAGGCGAATCGGGCCCTTAGTAAATGACCCCAATTAGGTATGATATACTATCAAAATATAATAACAGTTTTTTACTGCGTTTTAAAAACATTTTTGTGCAAGAGGTTTTAATGTTTGTAAATGTATGAAAACATTAAAAAAAAACTATACAAATTTGGCATCCCTGTGATCATACTGACCCAAAGAATAAAGTTGACATGTCATTTGGGGGGCACAGTAAAAACCGTAAAATTCAAGCCAACAAGAAAACGACGCAAATACATTTTTTCAACACTTTCACTGCATTTGGAATTTTTTCCAACTTCCTAGTACACGCCATGGAATATTAAATAAAGGTCATTAAGGGGTTAATGTAGAGCATTTCATGTAGGCAACGTGGAAGATCCACACTTTGAGAAGAGCCAAGGGGTAAGTTAATCATCTCTCCGATGTTTGAGAGGGGGAAGTCTCCTTACACCACAGGGCCGGATTAAAGGAGGGGCTCATGGGGCTCTAGCCCCAGGGCCCCCACCACTTTCACTTTTTAAGGGGCCCCCACCAGTTCCTGACAGTCAACAACTCAGCTCAGCTGAGTCGCTGACTGTCTTTGTGTGCAATGCGCAGCGGCCCGTGGCCACCCGCAACACACATAGGGGTCTAAGGTGACAGCTGTGTTAGTGAGACACAGCTGCCTTCGCTGGGGGAGATCACCGAGATCGCCATTTTCTACGGGGACTGGCAGCTAAAGTTTAAAGGGGGCTGGTGGCTGTATACTACAGGGGGCTGGTGGCTTTATACTACAGGGGTCTGGCAGGCTATATACTACAGGGGGCTGGCAGACTACATACTACAGGGGGCTGGCAGGCTACATACTACAGGGGGCTGGCAGGCTACATACTACAGGGGGCTGGCAGGCTACATACTACACGGGGCTGGCAGGATATATACCTCCAAAAACATTGTTGGAAGGGCCCCCACCAGTTTGCGCCCAAGGGCCCCCACCACCCTTAATCCGGCCCTGTTACACCAGCCCCGAAAGAGAACAAAAAACTACTACAGTCCATGTGGCTCTTCCTGGGTAATGCTGAATGTAGTTTCTAACGAAGAAAATGGATACCCCTACCACACCCTCAGGGGGTGATAATAAAGGTTGAAGTTTAGTCTCATTGGACAGATTTTTAAGAAATTTTTGTGCCTTTTTTTTTTTGATCAGATGTGTATTTGTTGAGATATCCCCATTTTTGAACATTTCTTTACCCATTTTGATGTACAGTAATTACATCTCCATCTGTCAATGACGATGACTTGAATAGTAGATTGAATCAACGTAATTTTTCCTTTCTGCATTAAACATGGGGGTTCCAATGTAAGATTTTAAACTTGCCCACCCATTTTTGAATGTGTATTTTGTGAAATATTTCACCATCCTGAACCTTTTGTTGCACCCTGTACAGATAGATAATAGTCAGAATAATAGTTTACATAGAGATACGCTCTTACATATAAATGAGCTTTACATTGTCCATCCTGGAGAGGGGATACAAGAGAAATCACGCTGGTGTTATCCTGGGCCTTGATTCCTATGCAGTTATCATCAGAGAAGTGAATTTTTTTGGCATTTAAACTTTTTAGCTGACATGTCCTAAATGACATTTCTATGTTGTGTGTGTTACATTGTAAGTTCAGATCCAAGTCTTCTAAACCTAGAAAGAAGCGAAAAAAGACTCAATGAGAATAACAAAGAATCAACATAGTATCACAGTTCTATTGTACATTCTCATGATACAGTAGAGGAACTCCACTTCTAATGTACGCTACATTACTGTAAATTGAGGCTTTCCGTAGGAAGGGCAAAGCGAGTCAGATCCATGGTTTTTGGTGGGTCCGGCATCTGTATTAATTTAAGGTTCATGTTATTCCATTAGCCCTGCCCTACCACTAGCAATTGTCTGATCTATCTGATATTATATGGGGCACATTTACTAAGGGCCATGCGCCAGTTTTCTGTCGGACTTCATATGTTCTTGTAGGTGTAAACTTGATGCACATGTATTTAAGAAGTGTCACACTATTGGGTCGCAGATGCACTAGTCTCCATGTGACACAAATTAGGGGGTGTTCTGGAGCTCAGTCAGACCGTGCCCCGGATTTAACATGCAAAGTCTGTCGCACGCCCTATGATTTCTGGCGCACATTCTTCATGAATCTGTCGCACCGAGCATTATACATGGGCAGAGCACTTTTAGTACAGTTTCCCACATTCCTAATAAATGTGCCCCTATGTCCTTTCTTTATATGAAATTGGATCTTTCTAAAACTGTAATTGTGTTCCTGTCATCTACTGTATTAACCTTCTTATACCTAATATTTCCATTTCCATGTATGGAACTTTTAGACATTTGCAGCAGTAAGTACACGATTGTGGATTCCTGTGTGACTCTTTCCTTTAATATTAGTTTTTTTTTTTTTAATAACTGTTTTTTATTGTTTTATGCAATAAAAGGTACATGCTGAGACATTGGGGCAGATTTACTTACCCGGTCCATTCGCGATCCAGCGGCGCGTTCTCTGCGCTGGATTCGGGTCCGGCCGGGATTTATTAAGGCAGTTCCTCCGACGTCCACCAGGTGGCGCTGCTGCGCTGAAGTTCCCCAGAACGCACTGGAATACACCAAGCCGGGCTGAGTGAAGGTAAGTGCAAGCTCTGCGACACATTTTTTTGTTTTAAATGCGGCGGTTTTTTCGAATACGTCGGGTTTTCGGTCGGCCGCGCCCCCCAATTTCCGTTGCGTGCATGCCAGCGCCGATGCGCCACAATCCAATCACGTGCGCAAAAATCCCGGGGCAATTCAGGGGAAATCATCGCAAATCGGATATATTCGGGTAACACTTTGGGAAAACGCGAATCGGGCCCTTACTAAATGACCCCCATTGTTTACAATACAAGCGTTATACAAGCAAACTTGCATGTTACTTAATATTTGTTTTTGAGGGGATTTTCCCACGAACATAAGGGATGAGACCCACACAGAGCACGAAAACTAGTGGAATCTCCGTCAGCTCCATAGAGATTAATGGAGCAAAACGGTCATGTGCGGCCGTCTACTCCTTTAGTCTGACGGAGCAACAAGGGGTCTCACGGAAGTACGTGGGACCCCATTGGACCACTCGTTTTTGTGATCTGTGGGGGTCTCATCACCCATCAGCAAATTAGGAACATGGATAACCCCTTTAATAAAATCCAAACATTTTTGCAATATGAAATTCAATAAAATCTTCAAAATCAGTCCCTTATTGTTATTATGATGAATTCATGATTAAATAACTGGAACTCACTTTTTATTAGTTGTTCCCTCACTAAACTTTCCTGCCTGCAAACCATCCAGCTGCAAAGCTTACATTTCACTTCACTTTATTTCCCTCCATAATACAAACTTTACTTTCCCATCTTCAAGACATTTTTGAAGCTGCACCATTTTTCTGGAATGCACTTTCCTAGATGTTAAGGTTAATTTCCAATAACCATAGTTTTTGATCCTCTCTGACTTAGTCCTGCTGTTAAAGCATCATTAATATTTTACCTACGTTGAACATCTCGCCCATCATTGCAGTAGCAACCTGCAATCCCTTGTACTTTTTTGCATTCTTCATCCTCTGCACATATGCATGGGTTATTTCCAGTTGGATCTAAGATAAATGAATGGGTTAGAAAAAGATAGTCTTAATTTTTCATTAGGAAACCATATCATTGGAATATTAATTCGATTCTTGGAAGATTCAGTTATTTAACCCCTCACTGTTAAGCCTTTATTTCCCTTAAATGAACAAACACTTCTTTTTTGGGTTGCATAAAATTCTCAAAAAAAAAAAAAAGAATAATGCCACAGCACTGTGTTTTTTCCTATTTGAGGAGAACTATCCAGAATTTCTGTATTCTATAATCTTAGGATGATTTACATTTTTGGGTGTAATATTAGGTACGGTATATCCATAATGACAACTATATTTGTAATTAATGTAATACATTTCAAATGAATGAAATTCTGCAAATAGATGTTTTAAATGACGTCTAACACCTCCACCGAGCGTTGTAATCTGTTGTATAAAACTGCACCGTGATTTCCTACATGCCTTTATATATTTCCCAAATATTCCCAGCTTAATCTTTATGCAAATGAGGCAGTTATTGCACCAAGGTTCTTAGCACCTGAAGCACTGTTTCCCACCTTAATCAGATTGTCCTCTTCTTCCAATGTTGCGCCATAATCCTCCCAAGACCAATCTCCTGCTTATCTAACGAAGATTGTAGTGGTCCAAGCAAAAAGAGCAGAGCTCTGGGTGCTGCGGACACCAACTGCCTTATTAGCATACAGATTATAATGAGGATTTCTCAGAAACTATGTAATGGATGGAAACAATTTTGAAATCATAGTAGATTATTCTACATCATAATAATCACCAGCAGATTATTATGCATGGGGAAGGTGGTAGACTATTTTTAAAAATGTTCAGCTATTTCATATCTTTGTTACTTTTCATTCAGTGGTTCCAGAATACAAATTAACCCTGTGCTATACGATCAATAGGACATACTGGGGGTAATTTACTAAGGGCCCGATTCGCGTTTTCCCGACGTGTTACCCGAATATTTCCGATTTGCGCCGATTTTCCCTGAATTGCCCCGGGATTTTGGCGCATGCGATCGGATTGTGGCGCATCGGCGCCGGCATGCACGCAACGGAAATCGGGGGGCGTGGCCGATAGAAAGCCCGACGGATTCGGAAAAACCGCTGCATTTAAAAAAAATTGCACTTACCTTCACTCAGCCCGGCTCGGTGTATTCCAGTGCATTCCGATGCTCTTCAGCGCAGCAGCCACCTGGTGGACGGCGGAGGAACTGCCTTAATAAATCCCGTCCGGACCCGAATCCAGCGCAGAGAACGCGCCGCTGGATCGCGAATGGACCGGGTAAGTAAATTTGCCCCACTGTACTGTTTGATCACCTGATTACAAGTCTTAATTGCTTATTTATAAAATGATCACAATGACATGCAGTGTACATGCATGTTACCTGTGCAATAAGCTGCAGGACACCTGGGTGTTCCATGGAACTTGTACACATGATATCCATCTGGACAGGCTTTGACTTGCACAACGCTTGACCAGTAGCAGCAGTCGTCGCCATGCTGAGCGCATGTGGTAAACGTTAAAATTCCTTCACTGTGTAAAGGATGTGAACCATTGAGCCACATTGAGGCCTCCGTGCCACATTTATTCTCAGGTACGCAAGTTTCTGGAAGTCTTGTCCCCCCAGTCCCTGTAAATCTGTACCACCCATTTTTGTTGCTATCACAGTTGCTGCCCTGTGACTTGAGGGTGCTTCTCCAGGGGTCATTAAGGGTGGTGTAGCTGTCACATGGATCGGAACATCTGAAGGAGCCTTTCTCATTTACACATTCTAGACCTTGGTCACATATACTTGTGGCACATTCTTCATCTCCACAATGGACCATGTCTCCAGTCCAATCTGACTTACATGAACAAGAAGAATCACCGTCATTACCCAAGCAATGAGCCCGAGATTGACAGCGATAAAATGTAGGGTCTGAACATTCATCAATATCGACACAATTATTATCTGTGTTTTTGTAGTATCCTTTTGGGCACTCACATATGTATGACCCAATTGTGTTTACACAGATATGAGAACAGTTATTAGACCAATGATAGGCACATTCATCAATGTCTGAACAGGCAAAGCCATCACCGATAAACCCTTCATTGCATGAACATTCTTTGATATCCAAATATTCTTCACATGTGGCATTGGAGTGACATTCAGAGCAGTGTTCTGTAGCTGGACAAGACCGAGAAAGAATCAGAAAATATTAGTAAAAAGAAGCTATTTATCAGTCCAAAATACAGCATATGCTAAGAAATCGTGGAAAGATGGTTGACTCCGGAGAGTCCACAAGATGCAAGTAATGTAGTGAAATGTAGTGCTACAATAGGCCAGTTCATGGAGTTTCTGTTCTTCTACATATTTCAATGACTTTATAAGTAAAAGCATTAAGCAATTACAACACCACACACAATGGGGGAGATTGCTTGATGGGCTGCATACCTCTAGCAACTAGGCTTGGTTGTGATTGGCTAGGTGGACACCTGGTAGACACACCTGGCCAATTACAGCCATGCCTAGTTGACAGGGGTGTAAAGCTACCTAGCTTGGGTCATCACTTCTCTAAATAACACTACAAAATTGGTAGCCACTATCTGGGTCAGCAGAATTATATTCATATGGCTTGAATAAACCAGCAGTGATCTACCTACTATCCTATTGGGATACACCTGAAGCTGGCACATATGGTCACAATGAAAATGGTTGATGGAGTAATGGCTCCTAGGCTGATTCCCTGTTCTCGTGTGACGTCTGAGGATCTGACATTCAGGCAGTGGACACTAATGCTCTGCACTTGGACACAATGGGGCAGATTTACTTACTCGGCCCATTCGCGATCCAGCGGCGCGTTCTCTGCGGTGGATTCGGATCTTCCGGCGATTCACTAAGGCAGTTCCTCCAACGTCCACCAGGTGTCGGTGCTGCGCTGAAGAGCATCGGAACGCACTGGAGTTCACCAAGCCGGGCTGAGAGAAGGTAAGCGCGTGTCCCGCGACACTTTTTTTAAAAAAATGCGGCGGTTTCTTCGAATCCGTCGGGTTTTCATTCACCCCCCCGATTTCCGTTGCACGCATGCCGGCGCCCATGCGCCACAATCTGATCGCTGATCGCCA
Organism: Engystomops pustulosus; assembly: GCF_040894005.1. Lineage (NCBI taxonomy): Eukaryota > Metazoa > Chordata > Amphibia > Anura > Leptodactylidae > Engystomops > Engystomops pustulosus. Next base: position 33,811,126 of record NC_092418.1, read on the forward strand.
AAAACCCGGGGCAATAAAGGGAAAATCGGCGCAAATCGGAAATATTCGGGTAACACATCAGGAAAACGCGAATCGGGCCCTTAGTAAATGACCCCCAATATTTCTAGAACATTCTCCAATCTTTCATATATACACAGAGTGTGGGCCCCACTTACACGCATCTGTCACTTCTATACATTTATAACGGGGCTCACACAGTATGATGTGAGACTAGACTGTGAAGTAATAGAAGACACAACCAATATTTTGTATTTAGTCTGGTTACTTACATGATATGTTCTTCACTGAAAGACAAAAAGTAAAACAAGTGTAAGAATAATTAAGAATACAGTCACATGTCAATCATGTCTTTCAGTAATTGGGTGGAGTGTACCTTTAAATCCTTCTACACGTAAAGCGTGATGTCCATTTCCCTTGATGCGAAGCTCCCAAGATCCTATTAGAGGATTCTCAACAATATACATAGAGCCCCAGGGCTCAGATATGATTGTTTTAGGTTTTGTTACCAAATCTACAAATGAAAAATATGTGTTTATTTTCCATTTTTAATTTTTCCATAAATGGATTTTTAAGGGCTTTGATTTTGATGGCCTCTCCTTCAGCTGAAGTAAAGAGGATTTAGGATGACAGTTTACAGCATCTACAGACACAGCTCACGTCTTAGTATACAGTTACTATCCGATCACCAAGCATTCATGTACTTACTATAAGGGCCAATCACTTCTAATGACTGAATCATCCCATCTGTGGTCAATATCAATGCAGTATAGTTATCCACCACTGAGAAGCTGATAGAATCATCTCCTGAATCAAAGTCTCTAGATAGCAGTCTGCTTGAGCTGTTAACTGGTCTGGATAAAGCAAAGTCCAAGTAGTAGAAAACCTTCAAATTTTGTGAAAAAAAGATATATTAAATAAGCAGAAAATAAATCTTTTTAAGCACCCTTAAAAAAAAGTCTTGGCACCTCCTGTTCTGTAAAGATCACTCATTGTCACAATAGACAGGGTAACAATGAAAGACAACTCTATTATATGATCCATTATTTACAAAAGTGTGGTGACTAGAGATGAGCGAGCACTAAAAGGCTCGGGTACTTGTTATTCGAGACAAACTTTTCCCGATGCTCGAGTGCTCGTCTCGAATAACGAGCCCCATTGAAGTCAATGGGAGACTCAAGCATTTTTCAAGGGGACCAAGGCTCTGCACAGGGAAGCTTGGCCAAACACCTGGGAACCTCAGAAAAGGATGGAAACACCACGGAAATGGACAGGAAACAGCAGGGGCAGCATGCATGGATGCCTCTGAGGCTGCTTAATCGCACCATTATGCCAAAAGTATGGGCAACAGCATGGCCATGACAGAGTGACAGAATGAAGCTAGATAGCATCTAAAACATCCAATAATTGACCCTGACACTATAGGGGACGGCATGCAGAGGCAGCGGCAGCAGCGGCAGGCTAGAGAGTGGCATGGCGACATACCCTAAATGGACTCAGGCTTCAAACCAATGGGTGGCAGAGAGGAACCAAAGGAGGTGAGCAAGAAGCGCTCAAATAATATCGGTACATGATAAAAGTTTGCCAGTATATTTTGTGGATTACACAGCAGGGTGGCGACAAAGTTAACATGGAAGCCATGAAAACAACCCAAAATTCTGCCTGACACAGCTCGTTTGATAAGGGGACCATGTATGGAGGCAGTGAACTAGTAGTAGATTAAAGGTGCTGCAGTTAAAACTATGTTAGTTGGATCTTGGCATGGAGCTGGCGCTCCGCTGCCAGGCGAGCTTTCGCCAATCCAAGCCCGTGTCTCTAGGCTACTCCCCAAACAGCACTTCTAAGAACCTTTTGTATAAGATCAAGTGTAGTAGCGTTCTTATAAGTTTAGGATATGGCGGGTGAGGGGAATGTAAACAGAAGCGCAAGAAGCGCTGAAATAATATTGGTAAATGATAAAAGTTTGCCAGTATATTTTGTGGATAACACAGCTGGGTGGCGACAAAGTTAACAACTTTGATGGGGAATCCATGAAAACAACCCAAATTTCTGCCTGACACACCTCGTTTGATAAAGGGACGATGTATGGAGGCAGCTATATGGACGACTTTTGGAGGTAGCAATGGAGACAACGTGTGGAGGCTGCTATGGAGACAATTTAATTTGGATAGTGCCTGTATGTGGCAGTCCAAAAAAGTTTTCATACCAGAGGAGCAGGTAGGTGGCCCTCCAGAAAAATGGAATAGGTTGAGTGCCTGTATGTGGCAGTCCAAAAAAGTTTTCAAACCAGAGGAGCAGGTAGGTGGCCCTCCAGAAAAATGGAATAGATTGAGTGCCTGTATGTGGCAGTCCAAAAAAGTTTTCAAACCAGAGGAGCAGGTAGGTGGCCCTCCAGAAAAATGAAATAGATTGAGTGCCTGTATGTGGCAGTCCAAAAAAGTTTTCAAACCAGAGGAGGAGGTAGGTGGCCCTCCATAAAAATGGAATAGATTGAGTGCCTGTATGTGGCAGTCCAAAAAAGTTTTCAAACCAGAGGAGCAGGTAGGTGGCCCTCCATAAAAATGGAATAGATTGAGTGCCTGTATGTGGCAGTCCAAAAAAGTTTTCAAACCAGAGGAGCAGGTAGGTGGCCCTCCAGAAAAATGAAATAGATTGAGTGCCTGTATGTGGCAGTCCAAAAAAGTTTTCAAACCAGAGGAGCAGGTAGGTGGCCCTATAGAAAAATTGAATAGATTGAGTGCCTGTATGTGGCACTCCCAAAAATTGTTTCAAACAGAGGACCGGGTCGGTGGCCCTCCAGAAAAATTAAATGCATAAAGTACTATAGCTAGAGCCAGTGGGCCCTGTCAAAAAATAGCCAGTTTCCTCTGCTTTACTGTACAAAGAGGAGGAGAAGGAGGAAAATGAGGAGGAGGAGGAGTGGATAAATTATTCAGGTTGAGCTTCCTTCACCTGGTGGAGATTGGAAATTATGAGAAGTCCAGGCTTTATTCATCTTAATAAGCGTCAGCCTGTCAGCGCTGTCAGTCGACAGGCGTGTACGCTTATCGGTGATGATGCCACCAGCTGCACTGAAAACCCGCTCGGACAAGACGCTAGCGGCAGGGCAGGCAAGAACCTCCAAGGCGTAGAGCGCCAGTTCGTGCCACATGTCCAGCTTTGAAACCCAGTAGTTGTAGGGAGCTGTGTGATCATTTAGGACGATGGTATGGTCAGCTACGTACTCCCTCACCATCTTTCTGTAAAGATCAGCCCTACTCTGCCGAGACTGGGGACAGGTGACAGTGTCTTGCTGGGGTGACATAAAGCTGGCAAAAGCCTTGTAAAGCGTACCCTTGCCAGTGCTGGACAAGCTGCCTGCTCGCCTACTCTCCCTCGCTACTTGTCCCGCAGAACTACGCACTCTGCCGCTAGCGCTGTCAGAAGGGAAATACTGTTTCAGCTTGTGCACCAGGGCCTGCTGGTATTCATGCATTCTCACACTCCTTTCCTCTCCAGGGATGAGAGTGGAAAGATTTTGCTTGTACCGTGGGTCCAGGAGAGTGAACACCCAGTAATCGGTGCTGGAATAAATTCTTTGAACGCGAGGGTCACGGGATAGGCAGCCTAGCATGAAATCTGCCATATGCGCCAGAGTACCAACGCGTAAGAATTCACTCCCCTCACTGGCCTGACTGTCCATTTCCTCCTCCTCCAACTCCTCTTCTTCTGCCCATACACGCTCAACAGTGTAGGACTCAACAATGGTCCCCTCTTGTGTCTCGCCAACATTCTCCTCCTCTTCCTCCTCATCCTCCTCCACCTCCACCTCCTCCGATATGCGCTGAGAAACAGACCTAAGGGTGCTTTGGCTATCAACAAGGGAATCTTCTTCCCCTGTCTCTTGTGAGGAGCGCAAAGCTTCCGACTTCATGCTGACCAGAGAGTTTTTCAACAGGCCAAGCAGCGGGATGGTGAGGCTGATGATGGCGGCATCGCCACTGACCATCTGTGTTGACTCCTCAAAGTTACTCAGCACCTGACAGATATCAGACATCCATGTCCACTCCTCATTGTAGACTTGAGGAAGCTGACTGACCTGACTACCAGTTCTGGTGGAAGTTGACATCTGGCAGTCTACAATCGCTCGGCGCTGCTGGTAAACTCTGGATAACATGGTCAGTGTTGAATTCCACCTCGTGGGCACGTCGCACAACAGTCGCTGAGCGGGCAGTTGGAGGCGGCGCTGCGCTGCCCTGAGAGTGGCAGCATCTGTGCTGGACTTCCTGAAATGCGCACAAATGCGGCGCACCTTCGTGAGCAAATCAGACAGATTGGGGTATGTCTTGAGGAAACGCTGAACTATCAGATTTAACACATGGGCCAGGCATGGCACATGTGTCAGTCTGCCGAGTTGCAGAGCCGCCACCAGGTTACGGCCGTTGTCACACACAACCATGCCTGGCTTCAGGTTCAGCGGTGCCAGCCACAGATCAGTCTGCGCCGTGATGCCCTGTAATAGTTCTTGGGCGGTGTGCCTTTTATCGCCTAGGCTCAGCAGTTTGAGCACCGCCTGCTGTCGCTTAGCGATGGCACTGCTGCTGTGCCTAGAGCTACCGACTGATGGCGCCATGCCCACGGATGGTCGTTCGGAGGAGGAGGTGGAGGAGGGGTGGGAGGAGGAGGAGGCATAGTAGGCCTCAAACACCTGGACCGAGGTAGGCCCCGCAATCCTCGGCGTCGGCAGTATATGACCAGCCGCAGGGTCACACTCGGTCCCAGCCTCCACCAAGTTAACCCAATGTGCCGTCAGAGATATATAGTGGCCCTGCCCGGCAGCACTCGTCCACGTGTCCGTGGTCAGGTGGACCTTGTCAGAAACGGCGTTGGTCAGGGCACGGATTATGTTGTCTGACACGTGCTGGTGCAGGGCTGGGACGGCACATCGGGAAAAGTAGTGGCGGCTGGGGACCGAATACCGAGGGGCGGCCGCAGCCATGAGGCTGCGAAAGGCCTCGGTCTCTACTAGCCTATAGGGCAGCATCTCCAGGCTTAGCAATCTGGAGATGTGCACATTAAGGGCTTGGGCGTGCGGGTGGGTTGCACTATATTTGCGTTTCCGCTCCAGCGTCTGGGGTATGGAGAGCTGAACGCTGGTGGATGCTGTGGAGGATCGTGGAGGTGACGATGGGGTTTTTGTGGCAGGGTCCTGGGCAGGGGGCTGACTATCAGCTGACACAGGGGAAGGAGCAGTGGTGTGCACGGCCGGAGGTGAACGCGCTTGTTGCCACTGAGTGGGGTGTTTAGCATTCATATGCCTGCGCATAATGGTGGTAGTTAAGCTAGTAGTGGTGGAACCCCTGCTGATCCTGGTTTGGCAAATGTGGCACACCACAGTCCGTCGGTCATCCGGTGTTTCCTTAAAGAACCTCCAGACTTCTGAAAATCTAGCCCTCGCCGCGGGAGCCCTCGCCACGGGAGCTTCACTAGTTGACACATTTGGCGCTGATGCACCAGCTCTGGCCCTGCCTCTCCGTCTGGCCCCACCACTGCCTCTTCCAACCTGTTCTGGTCGAGGACTCTCCTCCGTCTCAGAAGCACTGTGTTCACCCGGCCTCTCAACCCAGCTTGGGTCTGTCACCTCATCATCCTCCGATCCCTCAGTCTGCTCCCCCCTCGGACTTCCTGCCCTGACAACAACTTCCCCACTGTCTGACAACCGTGTCTCCTCATCGTCGGACACCTCTTTACACACTTCTTCCACTACGTCAACAAGGTCATCATCACCCACAGACTGCGACTGGTGGAAAACCTGGGCATCGGAAAATTGCTCATCAGCAACCGGACAAGTGGTTTGTGACTGTGGGAAGGGTCCAGAAAACAGTTCCTCAGAGTATGCCGGTTCAAATGGCAAATTTTGCTGGGAGGGGGCAGACTGGGGGGGAGGAGGCTGAGGTGCAGGAGCTGGAGGAGTGCCGATTTCGGTGACATGGGTGGACTGCGTGGAAGACTGACTGGTGGACAAATTGCTCGAAGCATTGTCGGCAATCCACGACATCACCTGTTCGCACTGTTCTGGCCTCAACAGTGCTCTACCACGATTCCCAGTAACTTCAGACATGAACCTAGGGAGTGTAGCTCTGCGGCGTTCCCCTGCTCCCTCATAAGCAGGTGGTGTCTCACCCCGCCCAGGACCACGGCCTCTGACCCCTGCAGTAGTTGGACGCCCACGTCCCCGCCCTCGTCCTCTACCCCTAGCCCTCGGGTTAAACATTTTGAAAATGAGAGTTATAACTTGTATTTTTTTTTTAACTTTTTTTTGTTTTTTTTGTTTTTTTTTTGTGTTTTTTAGTTTTTAAAACCAAACGATGCTATCCTATTGCTATGGCTATTTTCTAGCCAAGTATTACAGCACACTACTATGCCAGATGAGATGACGCTGAGTTATGAAAAAAATAAACGTAAAATAAAAAAGGAAATGGTAGACTGTGCCTAGTTGAAATACAACCCCGGGCCCTAATAAATTTTCCCACTTCGGTCTTTGCGATGGATATGTGCGTCACTAAAACACAGTGGTCGCAAGTCTGACTCCAAATTGCTCCCAATTTGATAGTAGATGCACTGCAGCAAGTACAGCCACCAGCAGATCAACCAGAAATCAAATATATATAACGCTACTGTAGGCGTAATTAAGACGTTTGTATTCTCCTATGGCTATTTTCTAGCCAAGTATTACAGCACACTACTATGCCAGATGAGATGACGCTGAGTTATGAAAAAAATAAACGTAAAATAAAAAGAAACTGGCAGACTGTGCCTAATTCAACTCAAACCCCTAATAAATTTTCCCACTTTGGTGTTTGAGGTGGATATGTGTGTCACTAAGAGCTAAACACAACGGTAGCAAGTCCCCCTGCTAATTCCTCACAATATGGTACTAGCTGCAAATAAAAAAAAAAAAAATTATAACGTTATTGTAGCCCTAAGAAGGGCTGTTGGGTTCTTTTAGAATCACTCCTGCCTAACAGTAAGCTAATAGAACACCCTAACGCTTTCCCTGAGCAGCAGCAGCTCTCTCCCTAGCGGCATCCAGACAGAGAATGATCCGAGCAGCGCGGGCAGCGGCTAGTCTATCCCAGGGTCACCTGATCTGGCCAGCCAACCACTGCTATCTACGTGTAAGGGTACCACGTCATGCTGGGTGGAGTGCAGAGTCTCCTGGCTTGTGATTGGCTCTGTTTCTGGCCGCCAAAAAGCAAAACGGCGGGAGCTGCCATTTTCTCGAGCGGGCGAAATACTCGTCCGAGCAACGAGCAGTTACGAGTACGCTAATGCTCGATCGAGCATCAAGCTCGGACGAGTATGTTCGCTCATCTCTAGTAATATCCATTATGAATATAGGTAAACAATATGCCATCTATGAAATCCTTGTACATGTGTTCCTGCTCTATATACAGAAGAGCCATTTCTGAACCTTTGAAGGTTCTACAAACAGGGCCGGATTATAGGCGGGGCTCCCGGGGCTCGAGCCCCGGGGCCTCCACCATCTTGCCCCCCCAGGGGGCCCCCACTAGATGCCACCCCCACGCCTCCCCTCCTGAGCCGACATGAAGCCCGGCCGCATCCCCGGCACAGGAGACTGCCAGTGCCACCTGCCCGCCCCCCGGCACAGGTCACAGCCTCCCCACCCAACCATCCCCTTGCATGGTCAAGCTTACCGCCCCGCACCCGCCCTCCGCCTATTCCCCTGCAAGGCTGAGCCACACGCCCCCCGGCAAAGTTGACCACCTCCATGCCCGCCCACACCCCGCATGGCCACCCAAGCAGCTCCGCAGTCCTGCTAGTACTCCCGCCACCCCCGCCAGAAAAAGCACATGCCCTCCGGAAAAAGCACCCGGCTGAACACCGCCCCCCCCCCCGGCCGAACAAGCACCTCCCGCAGCCCCCCGCTGGAAAAAGCACCCACCCTCAGTAACTCCACCCACCTGAACACGATCCCCCTGCCACCTCCTCCCCCGCCAAACAAGTGAACCCCCCGCGCCCGTACAAGCAACAGTCCGACCGTCGCCCCCCCCCGGCCGAAAAAGCACCCGCAAGACCCCCACCTGCTTGAACACCCGCCACGGACGGTCAACCGGAAATGTAAGTATATAAAAATGTATTTGTGTGTATATATGTATTTGTGTGTGTATATATGTATATATATGCATCTACTGTGTTTATATGTGTATATATGCATCTACTGTGTATATACTGTGTATATATGTGTATATATGCATCTACTGTGTATATACTGTGTATAAATATATGCATCTACTGTGTATATATGCATCTACTGTGTATAAATGTATATATATATATATATGCATCTACTGTGTATATATGCATCTACTGTGTATATACTGTGTATATATGCATCTACTGTGTATATACTGTGTATATATGTGTATATATGCATCTACTGTGTATATACTGTGTATATATGTGTATATATGCATCTACTGTGTATATACTGTTTATATATGTGTATATATGCATCTACTGTGTATATGCTGTGGATATATGCATAGATGCATATAATGTATTTATACGCGCATAAATTTATATCAGCATATACATGTGCACCTTTAAATATATGTATATATATGATGTGTGTTTTTGTATTTGCTGTGTATATGGTATGTATGTATATGCTCTATACAGTGAATGTGTGTGTGTGGCTGTGCGGGCTGTGGTGTATGTTACATGGGACTGCATATCTGGTAGGGGTGAAGGTAGATATAAAGATGTGTTACTGGGGGCGAGACGGCTGTATGTAGCTGTGTTACTGGGGGCGAGGCGGCTGTATGTAGTTGTGTTACTGGGGGGAGAGGCGGCTGTATGTAGCTGTGTCACTGGGGGCGAGGCGGCTGTATGTAGCTGTGTTACTGGGGACGAGGCAGCTGTATGTAGCTGTGTTACTGGGGACGAGGCGGCTGTATGTATGTAGCTGTGTTACTGGGGACGAAGCAGCTGTATGTAGCTGTGTTACTGGGGGCGAGGCGTCTGTATGTAGCTGTGTTACTGGGGGCGAGGCGGCTGTATGTAGCCGTGTTACTGGGGATGAGGCGGCTGTATGTAGCTGTGTTACTGGGGATGAGGCGGCTGTATGTAGCTGTGTTACTGGGGATGAGGTGGCTGTATGTAGCCGGTTACTGGGAGCGAGGCGGCTGTATGTAGCTGTGTTACTGGGGGCGAGGCGGCTGTATGTAGCTGTGTTACTGGGGGCGAGGCGGCTGTATGTAGCTGTGTTACTAGGGATGAGGCGGCTGTATGTAGCTGTGTTACTGGGGATGAGGCGGCTGTATGTAGCTGTGTTACTGGGGGTGAGGCCGCTGTATTTAGCTGTGTTACTGGGGGCGAGGTGGCTGTATGTAGCTGTGTTACTAGGGATGAGGCGGCTGTATGTAGCTGTGTTACTGGGGATGAGGCGGCTGTATGTAGCTGTGTTACTGGGGATGAGGCGGCTGTATGTAGCTGTGTTACTGGGGGTGAGGCGGCTGTATGTAGCTGTGTTACTGGGGGCGAGGCGGCTGTATGTAGCTGTGTTACTGGGGGCGAGGCAGCTGTATGTAGCTGTGTTACTGGGGGCGAGGCGGCTGTATGTAGCTGTGTTACTGGGGGCGAGGCGGCTGTATGTAGCTGTGTTACTGGGGGCGAGGCGGCTGTATGTAGCTGTGTTACTGGGGATGAGGCGGCTGTATGTAGCCGGTTACTGGGGGCGAGGCGGCTGTATGTAGCTGTGTTACTGGGGGCGAGGCGGCTGTATGTAGCTGTGTTACTGGGGGTGAGGCGGCTGTATGTAGCTGTGTTACTGGGGGCGAGGCGGCTGTATGTAGCTGTGTTACTAGGGATGAGGCGGCTGTATGTAGCTGTGTTACTGGGGATGAGGCGGCTGTATGTAGCTGTGTTACTGGGGATGAGGCGGCTGTATGTAGCTGTGTTACTGGGGGTGAGGCGGCTGTATGTAGCTGTGTTACTGGGGATGAGGCAGCTGTATGTAGCTGTGTTACTGGGGATGAGGCGGCTGTATGTAGCTGTGTTACTGGGGGCGAGGCGGCTGTATGTAGCTGTGTTACTGGGGATTAGCCAGCTGTATGTAGCTGTGTTACTGGGGGTGAGGCGGCTGTATGTAGCTGTGTCACAGCTGGGATAGTGGAAAGTGAGCAGGAGGACGTGTATGCATGCCACACTCAGTGGGGGCCTCCACCAGATTTTGCGCCCAGGGGCCCCCACCAACCTTAATCCGGCCCTGTCTACAAAGGTCCTGAAATTGCAGATTGAAAGAAGACAGAAGGAACACATCCTCCATTCCCCAAGAAGCTGATTCCAGTACCATATGTAGGAAGTGATTCCAGGCTTGTAAGGGCTATAGTATTCATAAGGCCCATGCCAGTCTTAATCCGGCCCTGTTTGCACTGTATGCATAATGCACTAGAATCACTCAATCAGCTGCCTCTAAAGCTAGTAGCATCATGTCATGTATCAAAAGTGGAATGGACTCTCGTGATAGGGATGTAATATTACCACTATACAAGGCACTGGTTCGGCCACACCTGGAATATGCTGTCCAGTTCTGGGCACCGGTCCATAAAAAGGATGCCCTGGAGCTGGAGAGGGTTCAACGTAGAGCCACAAAACTGATAAGGGGTATGGAGGGTCTTAGTTATGAGGAAAGATTAAAACAACTAGATTTATTTAGTCTGGAAAGAGACGACTAAGAGGGGACATGATTAATTTATATAAATATATGAATGGTCCATACAAAAAATATGGTGGTAAATTGTTCCAGATTAAATCAAATCAAAAGACGAGGGGGGCACTGTCTCCGTTTGGAGAAATCAAGGTTTAATTACCGGAGGCGACAGGGCTTTTTTACTATGAGAACTGTCAATCTGTGGAATAGCTTGCCTCAGGAGTGGCCACAGCAGGGACAGCGGAGAGCTTCAAGAAGGGTCTAGATGCCTTTTTACACCTAAATAACATTGATTGTTATGCTATATAGGATTGTTTCCCCTAAATCCCTTCCTCATCCAATCCCTACCCTTCCTTGGTTGAACTTGATGGACAAGTGTCTTTTTTCAACCGTATAAACCAGTGATGGCTAACCTATGGCACTGGTGCCAGAGGTGGCACTCAGAGCCCTTTCTGTGGGCACTCAGGCCATCACCAGAGATGACTCCGGGTATATTGCTGCAGTCCCAGACAGCCCAGGACTTGCTGTGCACAGAGGTATATTAAAGTGACAGTGCTACCTGGGACTATTTGCTGCTTTATTGGTGTCCCCAGGTGCTGGTATCAATGAAAACTGTGACAGAGAAGGGAGTATAAATCACAAATTAAATTTCTGTGTTGGCACTTTGCGATAAATAAGCGGGTCTTTGTTGTAGTTTGGGCACTCGGTCTCTAAAAGGTTTGCCATCACTGGTATAAACTATGAAACTATGAAACTTACATTGGGGCACATTTACTAAGGGCCCACACACTGCATTTGCGTCGAGTTTCCCCACTATTTCCGATTTGTGCCGCATTTAACAGGGATTTTTGGCGCACGCTATCGGATTTTAGCGCAATCCCGCCGACTTTCATGCTACACAAATTGGGGGGCGTGGCCATCGGACAACCCGACTGATTCGGACTAAGCGCGAGATTTAAAATTCAAATTGTGTCGCAAGACATGCACTCACATACACTGGGAAGAAGAAGGTAAGCTCAGGCGGACCTGAGCGGGGAAGCGACACATGAATGATAATGGGGGACACGATCTTAGTGAATCACGCTGGACTTCATCCTTGTCGGACAACGCACCTCAGGGATCGCGACAGGACCGGGTAAGTAAATGTGCCCCATTATGTGCAGTATATGTACAATAACTTCAGTTTAACCTTCCTTCCCAAAAATGAGTAGTACTGTACGCACCTTGTTTAGTTTCGAGAGTCTGACCTCAAACACATGTCCAAAACTCTTGGATGCAATATCTCTGTAAATGAGATATTTGGGGTCCGTTCTTCCAGCACATACTCCAGTTATTAGGAAAAAGATCTGTAGATGGTAATTAAGCATGGATTACTAGGATACAATATTTTCATTGCTAGTACATGTAAACCTATAATTACCTATAAAACACCTATTTACTTTTACCAGTTTATTTATTTTTACTATCTTTCTTTCATCTATAGGGGGCCTCCAAGATAGAACAGAAGCGCCAAGTAGTTGGAGATCTGTTTAAGGCTTAAAGCGAACTTGTCACAGGGTTTGTCATTTTTTGCTGGTGACAGGTCCCAACAGTCCATGCTATGTTGACTATAAAAATGTCTTTGAATAATTTCAATACATTATAATAGTTTATTTTATAAACTCTCTGCCAGCAGCAAGTGGTAAACGCCAGGGGAGGGGCAGCCGCAGCCTGTGTGTGCCTGTGTCTCCTCATGCATTCTTCCTTTACTCCCCACCATCCCGCTCCATCCCCTACCTGCTCAATGCATGTGACACGATGTGTAGAGCGGGGAGGGAGCTGGATGAGTGTGGAGGAGAGGAGATTATAACAGGCACATACAGGGAACCCCCGGGGAGGACTCAGCAGATGCTGCTGGCAGGGAGCCAGGTAATGTAAAATAAACTTATATATAAACTGCTGAAATAATCCAGAATGCTGACAAAGGCATTTTTAAAATCAGCATAGCATAAGCTATTGGAACATGTGCAAATGACATTCCTAATGACAGGTTTGCCTTAAAGGAAACCTACCATTTGTTTTTATGCTGTCAGCACCCGTCCAGCAAACCATCCAACCACAACCAGGCTTGGTGCTAGCTGTCAGACTAGGTAAGTGGTAGCGAACTCACCCTGCGATGTCCCTGCAGGCTAAGTCCCTGCCTAAAGCAGATAAGGGTGAACCCACTATCAGGAAGCTAATTGACGGTCCCTGAGCGGCCCTACAAGATGACAGGGAAGACTTACTTTGTCTGGCAGCTGCTGGATGGTGGAGCGGACAGGTAACGGGAATACAGGTATAGACCAGTGTTCACACTGGCGCACAGAATACAAATACAGGACTGAGACAGGGACAAAACAACAGATAATCACAGGTCAGATCCAAATACAGGTACAGGCGGGATATACGCAGGTCAGGTCAAGATCAAGCAGATTATATACAGGTTAGGTACAGATACAGGCAGACAAACTGAGACAGGTAAAACTGAACCAGAAACATAGGGAAGACAAGACTCAAAACCAGCAAGGTATGATGGAAATGGGCAGGTATATATGGCCAATCCCAGACACTCCCCCAGTACACTGGGCAACTGTCCATCAGGCTAGTAACCCTTGCTGGGCAGGACAGAAATTCAAGGAGCAGGGTGTGGCTCAGTTTATCCAAACAGAAGAATTAAGCCACAGTTCACACACAAATAAACGCCATGTATTCCGCCAACTGCGGATAGAGCGACGTCCTGGACGTTACATATGCATTATGAACCAAACATACCTTAAGAATGCGCTAGCTACACAGATGCATAAATATATCTTGTTTAATCCCTAAACTGAGTGGTTTTGCTTAAACAAACAATTATACAATTATGATAATGAGGCTCTGTCGCTCCCATGGCTGCTTCAGCACTTCTCCTCACCCTAATTATGCACTGCTCCAGCCTTTTGTTTTGTAAATAACATAACCATTATCCTGTCTCTTCACTGGGGCAGTCCAGAGGAAGGATTTCTCCTCCTTTGGAAAACCGATACTAGGTGATTAAGTGGGAAGTCCTGTCCTGCTGTGCACATACATTCAACAGTAGAACCGTGGATGGAAAACATAGACAGGATCAGTGAAGGCTCAGATCCCTACAGTTAACCAATGCGCCGCCTTTACCTGTGTCAAGTACACCAGCATCACTATGGAAGCATCTGGTGACAGAAGATAGAGGACCACAATTCTTAAACTTATACTTATGGATATATGTATCAGATATGAATATTTCCTTGAACACTTACTTTTGATTGTGTTGTGTTTATGAGAGAATACACATTTTCTATCAGATTTTCATCATTATAATCTTTTGCAGATGCATCAGTTAAGACCAAAATAAAAGAGTTATATGGGGACTTCTCCAAAGCCATCTGTAGTCCAGTAACGACCATTTCAGGACAGTCCCCACCACCTCGTACTGTAAGATTATCGAAGAAACTGTCGAATATACTTATGGACTCTGTTGTGTGCACTGGTCCAATTACTGGAAGAAAAAAGTTAGTGTTAGTGTATTTTTTAAATATTGTTTTCTAAAGAATGAAATATTATCTAAATATAATCCTACTTGGATCATTGTATTCCACCATTGTGTATGTCCGTACCCCACAAGGGTATCGTGCTGACACCTGATGGAGAAGCCAACCATTGACCAATTTTAGCTGCTGAAGGTCATTATGCATCGAACCAGTGGTATCCACCAAGTATGTAAGCGAAGATGACTCTGCCGAAAAAGGAAAACTGGAAGTAATGAGGAGTATCAGTAAAGATAACTGGGTGGTCACACAAAGATAAATATAACATATCTACATTATGTGGGCAAAGTATTGGATGCACCCACAGTTATTGATGAGCAGACCCATGTAAATCGGGTTTGGGCAAGTTCTGACAAACCCAAATTTAAAGAATCTTTTGGTACCAATGTTACTGGTGGACTCCCACCAGTAACATAGGTGTTAACTGTTCAAATTCAGTCAGCATAGTTGCCATCAGCATTGAAATCACTGTGGCTGTACACACTGCCATTTTGGGAAGGGTGGTCGCTCCTGATTATGTCAACGTAAAAACTTTGAATATCCCTAAAATGGCGGCGTCCTGTGCTGCTAGCATTATAGTGCTGTTCACGTGCTCCATTGATTTAAATGCATTAAAGAGTTAAATCGGACATTATTGAGCCAAAACCCGACCTGAACTTCATAAGTGTGGGGTCGATCCAGAGGACCACAAATGGCAAAGTTTGGTATAAACTCAAACTTAATAGTTCAGGTCCACTCAACGCTACACAATCATTGAATTTGGGTGCCTCATTCAGCGCCTATAAACATGAAGTGACAGAATGGGGTTGCTAAGTGCTGAGGTGTATAGTCACCAACAAAGTCACCAACGCTCAGTAGCCTCCACAGTGAATTAATATCAGCACTAGAGATGAGCGAACATGCTCGTCCGAGCTTGATGCTCGTTCGAGCATTAAGGTACTCGAGACGGCTCGTTGCTCGGACGAGTATTTCCCCTGCTCGAGATCGAGCATTTAATTAAAAAAACACAGTGAAGAACAATGAAGAATAGAATAAAAACAGTGAACACAGGATCATTTAAGTGAAAAACACAGTAAAGAACACAGTGAAGAATAGATTACAGATGTTCGGCACATCTGCTTACTTGTCGGAAGATACGCGCGGAACGGTGCGAACAAAATAGTATGTGAAGAACAATATATATGTGTGAAGAACACATTGCAGAACACGGTGAGCAGGACAGAGACAACGAGGAGCAGCACAGAGACACCGGGGAGTAGCACAGAGACACCGGGGAGCAGCACGAAGACATGGGGCAGCAGCACGGAGACATCAGGCAGCGGCACGGAGTGGCACGGAGACATCAGGCAGCGGCACGGAGACAGCGGGGCACGGAGACATCGGGGCACGGAGACATCGGGGCACGGAGAGAGCGGGGCACGGAGAGAGCGGGGCACGGAGAGAGCGGGGCACGGAGAGAGCGGGGCACGGAGAGAGCGGGGCACGGAGACAGCGGGGCACGGAGACAGCGGGGCACGGAGACATCGGGGCACGGAGACAGCGGGGCACGGAGACAGCGGGGCACGGAGACAGCTGGGCACGGAGACATCGGGGCACGGAGAGAGCAGGGCACGGAGACAGCGGGGCACGGAGACAGCGGGGCACGGAGACAGCGGGGCACAGAGACAGCGGGGCACGGAGACAGCGGGGCACGGAGACAGCGGGGCACAGAGACAGCGGGGCACGGAGACAGCGGGGCACGGAGACAGCGTATCTCCCGACAAGTAAGCAGATGTGCCGAACATCTGCAATCTATTCTTCACTGTGTTTTTCACTTAAATGATCCTATTCTTCACTGTTCTTCACATCTGCTAACTTGTCGGGAGATAATATACGCGCGGAACAGTGAAGAATAGATTGCAGATGTTTGCATACATCTGCTAACTTATCAGAAGACATTCTTTTTCAATTAAATAACACATTTTATTCCCGAACCATGGTCCCTTTGAAAAATGCTCGAGTCTCCCATTGACTTCAATGGGGCTCGTTATTCGAGACGAGCACTCGAGCATCTGGAAAAGTTCGTCTCGAATAACGAGCACTCGAGCATTTTAGTGCTCGCTCATCTCTAATCAGCACCAAAACTGTAAACCAGTAGCTTCATAACCGGCTTTCATGGGCGAGCAGCAATGTTCTGTGGAGCAACAAACACACTTCTCTATCGGGGAGTCTGAATCAGTGAATGCCTTGTGAGCTTACCTCCCTGACTGCCGGGTGCCAATTGTGATGTCTGCTCAAGAAGGATAATGTCCACATACATGGTCCTTAATACAAGCCTTTCGAGAAGACTGTAAGGGACCAACTTCATACGACTTAATGGCTTTGTGATCATCAAAACTCATGTGGATGTGATGTGTACCTTTCCCATATTCCAATACTTTTAACTATAAAGGTATTAAAATAGAGGGACATGCAGTTTGGGATTTTTTGACCTGCAAACAGCTTTTTATAGATTTCAGTGTTTCTAAAGAACATAAATTCCCACGTACCTGTATTTGATGTGCATCTGCTTTTGTCTGCTGGAAGCTCATCTGTAGATATAATAGGGAAGTTTATGGAAAAACTATTCATTCTTGCATGAAATGTATCACTACTTTCACAATATATTAGGGAGTTTACATGAATTCCTTAAACTTCTGTTTATTGGAGTATTGCCTGTGCGTCTGAATATACAGTAAATTGAGGAATTATGGCCAAACAATATACATGTAAATGTGTAAATACATACACAAAACTTCTATTGCTGGCTTAATAAATTGGATATATATTGGCTGAAACCTCTGATTTCACCGAGCCCTACTGCACTGTAAGTGGAGGGACTACAATTCCTAATTGATTGCACAGATCAGGAAAATTAGGGAGATAAGGAGAAGACAGACAATTTCAAGTGCCCTATTATTTTATAAGGTAGATTTTAGGATGCTTCCTCTTTCAGTGATCGCAATGGCCATAGGAAATGTCATCATTCATGGGGAGAGATAAGTGGTTCCGTAGAACTTGGCTGAACAGGGGTACAAGAACCTGGACCCCAACCAGTAGCATCTGCAATCAGTTCTGGCACCGAATTTTTAAATACTGCTAGCAGAGTCATCAGTGACTTTTAAATTACCCCGGCCATGTACGTTGGCACTAACCTTCCGGCAGTTCTGTGTGCAGCCATTTTGGAGAATGTTGTCCCCTCCAATGACAATATAGGGGAGTTATGATCCTCCCCAGAATGGTGGAACCTAGTGCCACTGGCAGGTTGGGACCGGCACGCACGGCCAGGGGTAATTTAACTGATGGTGGACGTTAACGGTGGGTGGGTTAAGCCGAACTCAGACCCTGGTTCGGGTCCACTCATCACTACTCAAGGTTGTAAAGGTAACAATGTTATGAAAAAAGCCTTTGAAGCCTGAGCTGGGCTCTTCATTATCCATCGACATGCTATACTCCCGATGAGGAGCCAAGCTCAGTATTGCAACACGTTTTAAATAGCATAAAAAAATAAAGAAGAAATGTTTTAATTGTTTTAATCATTTTCTGTGGTGCTAGTTTTGTTTATGTGTATGTATTTATTAATACATTAAGTTAACATTAACTGTTTTTTTGCTACTTGACACAACTTTTTGTGAGCTTTAATAAAGAAAAATTATCTTTACAACCTTAAAGGAAACCTACCACTTGAAGTGGCAGGTTTCCGATGGCAATACCGGGCACCAGCTCAGGGTGAGCTGGTGCCGGAGCTTATTTTAGTTAGTGTTTTAAACGCGGTATCGCGGTTTAAAACACTTTTTAAACTTTATAGCCGGCGCAGGCAGGTACGCGCTCGGCGCTTACCATGCACGCGGCTACATAGGAAGTGAATGAGAGCCGCGCGCATGGTAAGCGCCGAGCGCGTACCTGCCTGCGCCGGCTATAAAGTTTAAAAACACTAACTAAAATAAGCTCCGGCACCAGCTCACCCTGAGCTGGTGCCCGGTATTGCCATCGGAAACCTGCCACTTCAAGTGGTAGGTTTCCTTTAAAGAGGACCTGTCACCGCAGAAAACCGAAGGACCAAATGAATGTGCCCACCTTAATCCTCCACCCAGCCCCTTTCTCCCTAGCTGTTTTTTTTAAATTTATGTGCAGTAAATTGATTTAACACGATCCGAACTCTTACCAAATAAGAGGTCGGATCGTGTATCTGGCGCTCGGGCAGTCAGCGTTATTCATTAGGCGTGCCGACACACCCCAAGCACGCCCCGGCCAGCTGCCGGCTCTCGTGCAGCGGTAAAGAAGCCCGGCTCAGTGACAGCTGACAGTGCAGCGCGGCCGTCAATTTTAACAAGCCAGGTTGCAGCCGCACCGCGGATGCGATGCTGCCGGCTTCTCGTACAATGTGTCCGCTGGCGGGGGCTTATTTTGTAAGAGGTAGGATCAATGTTAAAGGATCGTGTTAAATCAATTTACTGCACATAAATTAAAAAAAAAAAATGGCTAAGGAGAAAGGGGCTGGGGGGAGGATTAAGGGGGGGCTCATTTGGACCTTCGGTTTTCTGCGGTGACAGGTCCTCTTTAAGTGATCAAGTTTCATCTTAATAACTACCCAACACAAAAACCCCATCTATTAGACAGGGGAACCTCTGAGATGCAGCGGCTACGCTTATACGTGTTATGCAGGGTTGTGCTGGTGCTTGTACTTTTCATGTATTATTTTATAAACCTCTGCTAGAAGAATATGTCAGACACTTACCTCATTTAGAGCTTATATATGTTACCATGTGTTTTAATTGGGAATTTCGCCTGGAATAGCTTTGGGTAAGCATTTTGCTGGTATTTAGATAATATCCATGGCCAGTTATAGACTCAACTTACAAAGTGTATAGATAGATAGATAGATAGATAGATAGATAGATAGATAGATAGATGATAGATAGATAGATAGATAGATAGATAGATATGAAATAGATGACAGGTGATAGATAGATGCATGTCTTACATTAATATTTTGCATACTTTCATATTACTTACATTCATATTTTTCATACTTACTATTGTTATTTATGGGGCTGCAAAAACTTTCTTTATTGAAAAAGAACAGCAAGAAGATGAAACACAAATACTTCCACATGTCCTCTATAAACTGTACTATTCCCTGAAACTGGAGCAAAGTGAATTTAATACATTAATTAACAATTAGGATCCTGCAGCATTAGTAGGCTCATCATAGACACATATATTCTGCAATACATTATTGTATTGGTTTATGAGTTGTGGCTTAAATCACCAATGTATGCAGTTGGGGGTCAGTGATAACACGTTCTTGTCTCTAAGGGGGTCATTTATCTTTATTTATCTTTCTCTATTTTTGGGGACATTTTGAAATGCCCGCCGGACATTTGTTTTTCGTCAGTAAGACACATTTATCTTCTATTCCAGATGTGCTAAATGTCGCAAATGGCATTTATCAAATTGTCTAATATTTGCAACATTTTTTGGCGCAAAAAACTCCAGACAAAACCATACTTAAGGGAAACGTAGAAAATGGAAAGAAACGACTTGAGAGATTTGTGCGACTGTTTTGCGACATTTGCACAAATGTCTCAAAAAGAGATGAAAAAAAAACTCATTTAACACAAGGAAAAAGTGAGATTGATAAATTACCAAAGAAGCAGACAGCAAAAACCAGCCAAAACACACAGCAATAAGATAAGTGACCCCTTAAGAGTCTTAAAATTTACTTTGTGTGTGACTACAGTCTTAAACTGAAATTGTGTACATTCACATTGGTTAAGAGGTCCCCTACTTAAGAACACTCGACTTACATATGACCCCTAGTTACAAATGGACCTCTGGATATTGGTAATTTATTGTACTTTAGTCCTAGACTACAATAATCAGCTGTAACAGTTATCACATGTGTCTGTAATGAAGCTTTAGTGTTAATCCTGATTCTTATGACAATCCAACATTTTTAAAATCCAATTGTCACAGAGACCAAAAAAGTTCTGGCTGGGATTACAATGATAAAATATACAGTTCCAACTTACATACAAATTCAACTTAAGAACAAACCTACAGACCCTATCTTGTACGTAACCCCGGGGACTGCCTGTATACATGGTGTACTGTCATTCAGTGTATGTATAAACGTATCACATAGAAGCCATACAATTTGGTTCCCAAATCTCATAGCTTATCTTTTACACAGTTACCTGAATAAAAATGCTATATAGTGTCAGTACGAGGTAGAGGTGAAGTCTAATACCAATCCAAAACAATGGGGCAGATTTACTTACCCGGTCCTGTCGCAATCCCGCGGTGCATTGTCCGACGAGGATTTGGGTCTGCCGCGATTCACTAAGATCGTGCGTCTAATTTCCTTCATGTATCGCTTTCCCGCTGAGTTCCCCCCGTAGTTCACCTTCTTCTTCCCGATGCATGATCTTGCGACACAATTTCATTTTTTAAATTCCGCGGTTTGTCCGAATCAGTCGAGTTGTCCGATGGCACGCCCCCCGATTTCTGTCGCATGCAAGCCGGCGCCGATGCACCACAATCTGATTGTGTGCACCAAAATCCTGGGGCAATTCGGCACAAAAAGGAAATATTCGGGAAACCCGACAGAATCGCGGTCCGCGGACCCTTAGTAAATGAGCCCCAATATGTTAGTAGCACATTTCAATGTTATCACAAGGCCAGGTCATGTGAGACATCCTCTTCCATAGATATAGGTGTCATGCTTTGCATAGCCACTATGAAAGACTTGATAATATAACACAAAAAAGGAAGATATATCATCTTTATATGACATACTCATGCAGTAGTAGTAGGATAAAGTAACATCTACTACACCTTGAATAGAAAGCCGGTCCTTGTGTTGAAGAAGTTTCTTGTCCGCTCTTCATATACTTCATAGTACTTCATATAGTGATTCAGTTTAGAGGCTTATGTCATATATAACGTGGGTTGGGACCTCCTCACTGGCAGTGCCAGGTGCAGTCCTGTGCCCATAGACTCTTATCAGGGCTATTGTGTGTTACGCATCATTAAAGACAATATTAAAGCACTTATATCAGACAATAGAGGGATGGGATGGGATGTATTCTGCATTGTACTCAGGATAGGATGTATTTAACCATGGTATAAAACAAAGACAAAGATCCTAATGGGCTAAGTGCTCATTACAGGTGGCCTATAGATGAGCAGTAAGCAGATATGTATAAGGTCATCTGCCCTTTAACATGTTGTGTTGTGTCAGGACTCGCTGAATTGCTCTTGCAGTGGTCTGAAAGGGATCAGGTATCCGACTCCTGTGCTTGGCTGAGAGCGGTGATTGACAGCTGCCTCTAGAGTCAGTTACCTTGGCTTAGGTGGGTGTGTTCCTCTGGAAAGCTAGGTGGTGTCATCAGAACCTGTGTATTTGTATCAGCTGAGAAGTCTAGAGAAAGGCACTTTGTAGGCACTAATATATTGCAATTAAGTATATTTATGACTTGGTTTTGGTGCTGTATTTATGTTATTAGCTTATTTATGATACAATGTTTATGAACGATTCTTGCTTCTGGTGCTCTGTTTCTGTAAAAAGCTTTGTTCTGGTGCTGTATGTGCTGTATGTACCAAGCCTAGTTCTGGTGTTTCACTGAATATTCTTTTTGCTGTTACTTTATACTCTGATCCTGGTTTTGGTGCTTTGTTGATATACTGAGCTTCTGGTGCTATATTTATTAATTTCTGATTGAATAGGCATGTTTTTAGCCTGTTTTTGACTTCTGATGTATTGATGTACTGGGCTTATGTATATTGCTTTATTTCTGTTACAAGCTTGGTTTTGCTGTTGGATTAGTAATATGAGCTTAGTTCTGGTGCACTATATATTACATGTGTATCAGCTTAGTTTTGGTATAGATTTGAGGGGATGTTGTGATACAATGAAGGAAGAGCTTAGCTCCCCATATTTATCCTGTTTTCATATAGGGCACAACTTAAACTAAATCTTCTGCATATGTCAATACTGAATGTGCAAATATAGATCCATAGGTGGGAATTCATCAAGACTGGCTTTTTGAATCCCAGTTTTACATTCCACCCGGTGGTGATCTAGCAGATCTGAAGTAGCAGAGTTTTTGCAATAGTCTCCCCCAGTTCAAAATAGTAATTCTGGTAGGCAGGGCTTTCACAAAACGCATAGTAAACACGATGTTAACACAATCGTTAATGTCACGTTTATATTGCGTTTTGTAAACACAAATGTTAACAGTAATGTAATTAGGCAAATCACCTCCCCTCAGCTGTTGCAATAGGTTTCAAAATGCAATTAAAGCGCAATTAAAATGCTATGTGTGACCTCACCCTAAGAAGTAACCAATAAATTAAAAAAAATATATAAATGCAAAAATTTCGGAATTTTAAAAAAACTGGTTACTGTGCAAAATTTTAAACTTTTAAAGCATGTGAAATAATTCCAATGTACATGTTAAAACAGGGTCCATGAAAAAAATTCTTCCTTTGCACCTGCCCTGAACCAGGTGCAGATTTGCGCCTAAAAAGTCGCAAAAATAAGCAAAAAAGTGAAACATAAGTGAAAAGTCGCTCGGAACATCTGGAAAATAAAGATACATAAGGCACACTGCACAAGGTGCAGACCAAGGTGTGCTTTAAAAATGGTAAAAAGTCGCAAAAACGACAAAAGAGAGACAATTAGACTAGCAGAAATAATGATTCATGTCCTCCAATGAATCTCCCCCAGTGTGTAGTAAAGGATAATTAAATAATGGAGAGTGTGGGAGTAGAATGCCGAAGTACAGTGTTTATACTATTACATATATCTAGTGCAGTGGTGGCGAACCTATGGCACTGGTGCCAGAGATGGCACTCGGAGGCTTCTCTGTGGGCACACGGCCTGTCTCCCAGGCACAGAGTTTGCCAGACATGGCGCCTTCCTGCAGTCTCAGTAGTGCCCTGCTATTGTAAAGTGACCCATCCTGTGCTGCCTGGTCCTGTCCAAAGAGTGAAAAGGTGTCGGATTGGAACTCAAAGATTCTGGTATCAATAAGTTTGTTACTGCCGAAATTGCAGTAATTGTATTCTAACTGCAGGGAAGGCACATGTGCTTTGATCCTTTGCCAGCTATATGTAGTATGTAGAATAACAGTTTTCTTTTTTGTTTTTTTGTCATTTTTTTACAGGAATAGTCATTTCATAAAAGAATGCCCATATGTAGAATATACTGTAGAGTGAAACTGAATATCTGCCTCAGGTAATCAGTGGGGGAGATTTCTCATACGCCGGCGCTCCATGCCTCAGCGTGTGATAAAGCCTTGCACCCCGCCGCCACGACGGATAAATCAGGAGTTATGAGTAAAAATCTGCAAGCATTCAGTGGTAAATGTTCAGAGATTTTTAGAAAGTGCGCAGGCATGGCACAGGAATGCCCCATGGAGGCCACTCCACCAGCGGTCGCACCCCCTCACGAAACCCTCAACGCCCTAATGGCGTGAAGGTGGCATAGTCTCCAGAATAAATGCAATTTCTTGCAGTGCACAAGGAATTGTGATTATTTTAGTGTTTTTACACCAGAAAACTGTCATCTAAGCACTGATAAATCTCCCCCGGTGTGAATAAGAATTTGTCTATCGATTGAGGAGGTTTTACTGTATTTACTAATGAGGACGGGGAGACCATGGAATCTCAGGGTGTTGGAGGAGGGTGTTTGCAGCAGGGGGAAGCTCAGGGAAAGTACGTTACTAGGTGTGCTAGGTATTATAGTAGAAGTTTTTTCACACATTTCTTTTGTTCTATTTATAGACAATAGTTTATTTTATTTGTCAAATCTTGACTGATCTGTAGTCAATAACACATAATGTGCATACTTTAAATATTGATCCTGTATTTCATATACTGGAGCTATAAAAAGCTGCATATGTTTATTTAGCACCTTTGTTATTCACTATTTGAGTGACAAGACTTTCATCCTTCTATACAGATCGTACGTTAGGACCTGTCATCGAATGACAATGAGAGTGTCAACGGTCCTGTGGATCCGGTCTGTTTGTTAGATAAACTTGTTATTAAGAAATCTATGACACGCTATGGAGAAACCCGACATAAATTCCCAGTAGCAACATCACAGAGAAAAGGAAGCGTTGGTGGGAGAAGCTAAAAACTAATAAAAACAAATGCTCATAGGGCAAATACAATCTTTAGAGATTAATGTCAATGGGGGACATGTATCTTTATTTTGACGTGGTTTTATTTCTTTTTGCATATTTTTTTACATTTTTACACTTTTTTTTAATGCCATGGTGTTAAGAAGTTAGCTCGTGTGTCTCCTGCAGTGTTACTCTGGCATCTTTGCAAGACAGATGTTTCACTTCCTATTTTTGAGCCAAATACTCTTTTTATGGCACAAATAGAAATACAATCAACCCATACTGCAACACCTGCAACTAAAAAGTCACCAAAAAACTCAAACCACCAAAGAAAAAATACTGCACAAAAGTGTGCAGACAAAAGAGGGAGCAGGAATACAATAATACTGTACATGTGCCCCAATGAGTGATAGTCATCTGGGGATGGAATAGTTATAGGTCAGTTATGCTACGCATATAACCACGTAATACACTCATTAGAGGAGTCCCTTGGCCATCCTATAGCTGTTAGCTTCCCCTTTTCTTGCAGTCACTTTATCTAGAGCCGACAGAATGGGGCACATCTACTTGCCTGTCCGAGGATTTCTTCCGACGATCATGCACTCTGGCTCGATTCACTAAGATCGTGTGCGCGATATCCTGCATCTGTCGCTTCCCCGCTCAGGTCTGCCGGAGTTCACCTTCTTGTTCCCATGTAAGTGCTTTATCTTGCAACACAATTTTAAAGTTAAATTCTGCACTTAGTCCTAATCTGTTGGATTGTCCAACGGCACGCCGCCGCCCCCCCCATTTCTGTCGCATGAAAGTCGGCGCAATTGCGCCAAAATCCGATCGTGTGTGACACAATCCCCTTCCCCGAAAACGTCGGGATGTCCGACAGAAATGCGATCCGCGGACCCTAAGTAAATAAGCCCCAATGTA
This sequence comes from Engystomops pustulosus, assembly GCF_040894005.1. Lineage (NCBI taxonomy): Eukaryota > Metazoa > Chordata > Amphibia > Anura > Leptodactylidae > Engystomops > Engystomops pustulosus. The sequence continues at coordinate 33,836,493 of NC_092418.1, forward strand.
TCCAAATTAAGAAAAACGGTCTGTGGGGTCTGGCTCCCATTCTAGTGCAGAGGCATCTGGCTTCTGAATTACTGAGTTGCTGCTCAAACAGTATTTAAATGAACAGCATTTTAGTAATTCAGAAGCCCGCTGCGTCTGCACTAGTGACTAGACCCCAAACCCACAGACCTTGAAAAAAGAAATCCTTTTTACATAGAAGGGGGCTATCATTATATATTTTCTAAAGATATGAAGACTCTATATTCTATTAAAGGGAACCTGTCACTACATTTTTCACAATTACAGCTAGTGGCAGGTTCCCATAGAGCCATAGTTAGTAATTTATTTTAGCTAAAAAATGTTCTCCTCAGATTCCCATATATTCAACTATATAATTTTACCTGGTATTCAAGGATGTCTATAGCGAGTTTAGGTGGGCGTGGCCTCCTCGGGCTGAATCCAGCAGCTCCTCCCCAAGCTTTCTCTGCATGCAGCAGTAATGTCATTTGACCAGGGTGACATAATCACAGGTCCCTTAGCCCCTTAACACTAGCAACTGTATATCAAGTATGTATATAATGAAATCATATCAGGTGAAATCACAGCAGCCTGCATAGACAGTAAAAGGAGTAAAAGTCCTTGCAGGAATGCTGTGATTTTTATGTGGTCTGATATGTGCATGTGGTACAGTTAATGTTAAGAGGCTAAAGGACCTGTGATGATGTCACCCTGGCCACATGACATAAGGCCATACCCCACAACTAACACTATAGATCCCTAGTTACCAGGCAAGTTTATAACTCTGATTTTATAGGGTTCAGAGGGAATCAATTTTTAGCTAACAGATAGTTACTAGGGCTCTAGGAAATAGTATAGGCCTAGACCTACCCTGCTGTTCCTACCTACTTTTATTTAATAATTTGGCACTTCCCATTTGTAAAGTGCTTGATGTAAATTGTATTAAGAGTAGTAGTATGGCAATCCAATTATTAAGAGTAATTCTCTTTCCTTCCACTGAGTTTTGTTCCACTGGGGCACTGTCCTAAGATTGTGAAGTTTAATGAGGGTAGATAAGTGGAATGGATAACTGCTAGGAGAAAGGAGAAAGATGCCACCTAACTACTTGCCTATCCTTCCCTAGATAATAGGTGTAACTGGTGGATGTTTCCTTCATGTGTCCAAGTGAAAGAAGGCTAAACAAACACAAAAGAATGGTCGTACAAATACAGGTCAACGCCAAGAGGACAAAACAGTACAGAATCCAGAGACAAACAGGTGGGCAGAGGATTAAGAAATAAGGAGATCTGGAAGACGTTAGCAAGTTCCCAAGAAGACTTACAGCAAGCATGAAAGCATGACATGCAAGCATAATCCGAAACCCGAGAAGAAAGTGATTAAACGGGTTCCCTGAAATCAAGACAAACCAGACTAGTAGGGATGGAATATGAATGGCAAATGCATTTGTCCATCACAGCCAGCTAAACAGGCTGCAGCCCAGAACAAAGTCTACGGGAGACAGACAGATGTTTTTGGTAAGCAATTAAAGGGGTTTTCCCATTAAAGAAAATTCTCAAATTTCAATCCCCCAGTGATGTTGACACAATAAAGATCATTTTAACCCTTTACTTCACAAATAGAGATGAGCGAGCACTAAAATGCTCGGGTACTCGTTATTCGAGACGAACTTTTCCCGATGCTCGAGTGCTCGTCTCGAATAACGAGCCCCATTGAAGTCAATGGGAGACTCGAGCATTTTTCAAGGGGACCAAGGCTCTGCACAGGGAAGCTTGGCCAAACACCTGGGAACCTCAGAAAAGGATGGAAACACCACGGAAATGGACAGGAAAGAGCAGGGGCAGCATGCATGGATGCCTCTGAGGCTGCTTAAATGCACCATTATGCCAAAATTATGGGCAACAGCATGACCATGACAGAGTGACAGAATGAAGCAAGATAGAATCTAAAACATCCAATAATTGACCCTGACACTATAGGGGACGGCATGCAGAGGCAGCGGCAGCAGCGGCAGGCTAGAGAGTGGAATGGCGACATACCCTAAATGGACTCAGGCTTCAAACCAATGGGTGGCAGAGAGGAACCAAAGGAGGTGAGCAAGAAGCGCTCAAATAATATCGGTACATGATAAAAGTTTGCCAGTATATTTTGTGGATTACACAGCAGGGTGGCGACAAAGTTAACATGGAAGCCATGAAAACAACCCAAAATTCTGCCTGACACAGCTCGTTTGATAAGGGGACCATGTATGGAGGCAGTGAACTAGTAGTAGATTAAAGGTGCTGCAGTTAAAACTATGTTAGTTGGATCTTGGCATGGAGCTGGCGCTCCGCTGCCAGGCGAGCTTTCGCCAATCCAAGCCCCTGTCTCTAGGCTACTCCCCAAACAGCACTTCTAAGAACCTTTTGTATAAGATCAAGTGTAGTAGCGTTCTTATAAGTTTGGGATATGGCGGGTGAGGGGAATGTAAACAGATGCGCAAGAAGCGCTGAAATAATATCGGTAAATGATAAAAGTTTGCCAGTATATTTTGTGGATTACACAGCAGGGTGGCGACAAAGTTAACAAGTTTGATGTGGAATGCCCTGTAATAGCTCTTGGGCGGTGTGCCTTTTATCGCCTAGGCTCAGCAGTTTGAGCACCGCCTGCTGTCGCTTAGTGACGGCACTGCTGCTGTGCCTAGAGCTACCGACTGATGGCGCCATGGCCACGGATGGTAATTCGGAGGAGGAGGAGGTGGAGGAGGGGTGGGAGGAGGAGGAGTTATACTAGGCCTTTGAGACCTGGACCGAGGTAGGCCCCGCAATCCTCTGCGTCGGCAGTATATGACCAGCCCCAGGGTCAGACTCGGTCCCAGCCTGCACCAAGTTAAGTGTAGTAGCGTTCTTATAAGTTTGGGATATGGCGGGTGAGGGGAATGTAAACAGATGTGCAAGAAGCGCATGATGCGCATGGAGCTGGCGCTCTGCTGCCAGGCGAGCTTTCGCCAATCCAAGCCCCTGTCTCTAGGCTACTCCCCAAACAGCACTTCTAAGAGAACCTTTTGTATAAGATCAAGTGTAGTAGCGCTCTTATAAGTTTAGGATATGGCGGGTGAGGGGAATGTAAACAGATGCGCAAGAAGCGCTGAAATAATATTGGTAAATGATAAAAGTTTGCCAGTATATTTTGTGGATAACACAGCAGGGTGGCGACAAAGTTAACAACTTTGATGTGGAATCCATGAAAACAACCCAAATTTCTGCCTGACACACCTCGTTTGATAAGGGGACGATGTATGGAGGCAGCTATATGGACGACTTTTGGAGGTAGCAATGGAGACAACGTGTGGAGGCTGCTATGGAGACAATTTAATTTGGATAGTGCCTGTATGTGGCAGTCCAAAAAAGTTTTCAAACCAGAGGAGCAGGTAGGTGGCCCTCCAGAAAAATGAAATAGATTGAGTGCCTGTATGTGGCAGTCCAAAAAAGTTTTCAAACCAGAGGAGCAGGTAGGTGGCCCTCCAGAAAAATTGAATAGATTGAGTGCCTGTATGTGGCACTCCCAAAAATTGTTTAAAACAGAGGACCGGGTAGGTGGCCCTCCAGAAAAATTAAATGCATAAAGTACTATAGCTAGAGCCAGTTTCCACTGCTTTAGTGTACAAAGAGGAGGAGAAGGAGGAAAATGAGGAGGAGGAGGAGTGGATAAATTATTCAGGTTGAGCTTCCTTCACCTGGTGGAGATTGGAAATTATGAGAAATCCAGGCTTTATTCATCTTAATAAGCGTCAGCCTGTCAGCGCTGTCAGTCGACAGGCGTGTACGCTTATCGGTGATGATGCCACAAGCTGCACTGAAAACCCGCTCGGACAAGACGCTAGCGGCAGGGCAGGCAAGAACCTCCAAGGCGTACAGCGCCAGTTCGTGCCACATGTCCAGCTTTGAAACCCAGTAGTTGTAGGGAGCTGTGTGATCATTTAGGACGATGGTATGGTCAGCTACGTACTCCCTCACCATCTTTCTGTAAAGATCAGCCCTACTCTGCCGAGACTGGGGACACGTGACAGTGTCTTGCTGGGGTGACATAAAGCTGGCAAAAGCCTTGTAAAGCGTACCCTTGCCAGTGCTGGACAAGCTGCCTGCTCGCCTACTCTCCCTCGCTACTTGTCCCGCAGAACTACGCACTCTGCCGCTAGCGCTGTCAGAAGGGAAATACTGTTTCAGCTTGTGCACCAGGGCCTGCTGGTATTCATGCATTCTCACACTCCTTTCCTCTCCAGGGATGAGAGTGGAAAGATTTTGCTTGTACCGTGGGTCCAGGAGAGTGAATACCCAGTAATCGGTGCTGGAATAAATTCTTTGAACGCGAGGGTCACGGGATAGGCAGCCTAGCATGAAATCTGCCATATGCGCCAGAGTACCAACGCGTAAGAATTCACTCCCCTCACTGGCCTGACTGTCCATTTCCTCCTCCTACAACTCCTCCAACTCCTCTTCTTCTGCCCATACACGCTGAACAGTGAAGGACTCAACAATGGTCCCCTCTTGTGTCTCGCCAACATTCTCCTCCTCTTCCTCCTCATCCTCCTCCACCTCCACCTCCTCCGATATGGGCTGAGAAACAGACCTAAGGGTGCTTTGGCTATCAACAAGGGAATCTTCTTCCCCCGTCTCTTGTGACGAGCGCAAAGCTTCCGACTTCATGCTGATCAGAGAGTTTTTCAACAGGCCAAGCAGCGGGATGGTGAGGCTGATGATGGCGGCATCGCCACTGACCATCTGTGTTGACTCCTCGAAGTTACTCAGCACCTGACAGATATCAGACATCCACGTCCACTCCTCATTGTAGACTTGAGGAAGCTGACTGACCTGACTACCAGTTCTGGTGGAAGTTGAAATCTGGCAGTCTACAATCGCTCTGCGCTGCTGGTAAACTCTGGATAACATGGATAATGTTGAATTCCACCTCGTGGGCACGTCGCACAACAGTCGGTGAGCGGGCAGTTGGAGGCGGCGCTGCGCTGCCCTGAGAGTGGCAGCATCTGTGCTGGACTTCCTGAAATGCGCACAGATGCGGCGCACCTTCGTGAGCAAATCAGACAGATTGGGGTATGTCTTGAGGAAACGCTGAACTATCAGATTTAACACATGGGCCAGGCATGGCACATGTGTCAGTCTGCCGAGTTGCAGAGCCGCCACCAGGTTACGGCCGTTGTCACACACAACCATGCCTGGCTTCAGGTTCAGCGGTGCCAGCCACAGATCAGTCTGCGCCGTGATGCCCTGTAATAGCTCTTGGGCGGTGTGCCTTTTATCGCCTAGGCTCAGCAGTTTGAGCACCGCCTGGTGTCGCTTAGCGAGGGCACTGCTGCTGTGCCTAGAGCTACCGACTGATGGCGGCATGCCCACGGATGGTAGTTCGGAGGAGGAGGTGGAGGAGGGGTGGGAGGAGGAGGAGGCATAGTAGGCCTGAAAGACCTGGACCGAGGTAGGCCCCGCAATCCTCGGCGTCGGCAGTATATGACCAGCCGCAGGGTCAGACTTGGTCCCAGCCTCCACCAAGTTAACCCAATGTGCCGTCAGCGATATATAGTGGCCCTGCCCGGCAGCACTCGTCCACGTGTCCGTGGTCAGGTGGACCTTGTCAGAAACGGCGTTGGTCAGGGCACGGATGATGTTGTCTGACACGTGCTGGTGCAGGGCTGGGACGGCACATCGGGAAAAGTAGTGGCGGCTGGGGACCGAATACCGAGGGGCGGCCGCCGCCATGAGGTTGCGAAAGGCCTCGGTCTCTACTAGCCTATAGGGCAGCATCTCCAGGCTAAGCAATCTGGAGATGTGGACATTAAGGGCTTGGGCGTGCGGGTGGGTTGCACTATATTTCCGTTTCCGCTCCAGCGTCTGGGGTATGGAGAGCTGAACGCTGGTGGATGCTGTGGAGGATCGTGGAGGCGACGATGGGGTTTTTGCTCCTGGGCAGGGGGCTGACTATCAGCTGAAACAGGGGAAGGAGCAGTGGTGTGCACGGCCGGAGGTGAACGGGCTTGGTGCCACTGAGTGGGGTGTTTAGCATTCATATGCCTGCGCATACTGGTGGTAGTTAAGCTAGTAGTGGTGGAACCCCTGCTGATCCTGGTTTGGCAAAGGTTGCACACCACAGTCCGTCGGTCATCCGGTGTTTCCTTAAAGAACCTCCAGACTTCTGAAAATCTAGCCCTCGCCGCGGGAGCCCTCGCCACGGGAGCTTCACTACGTGACACATTTGGCGCTGATGCACCTGCTCTGGCCCTGCCTCTCCGTCTGGCCCCACCACTGCCTCTTCCAACCTGTTCTGGTCGAGGACTCTCCTCCGTCTCAGAAGCACTGTGTTCACCCGGCCTCTCAACCCAGCTTGGGTCTGTCACCTCATCATCCTCGATCCCTCAGTCTGCTCCCCCCTCGGACTTCCTGCCCTGACAACAACTTCACCACTGTCTGACAACCGTGTCTCCTCATCGTCGGACACCTCTTTACACACTTCTTCCACTACGTCAAGAAGGTCATCATCACCCACAGACTGTGACTGGTGGAAAACCTGGGCATCGGAAAATTGCTCAGCAGCAACCGGACAAGTGGTTTGTGACTGTGGGAAGGGTCCAGAAAACCTCAGATTATGCCAGTTCAAATGCCAAATTTTCCTGGGAGGGGGCAGACTGGGGGGGAGGAGGCTGAGGTGCAGGAGCTGGAGGAGTGCCGATTTCGGTGACATGGGTGGACTGCGTGGAAGACTGACTGGTGGACAAATTGCTCGAAGCATTGTCGGTAGAGATGAGCGAACACTAAAATGCTCGGGTACTCGTTATTCGAGACGAACTTTTCCCGATGCTCGAGTGCTCGTCTCGAATAACGAACCCCATTGAAGTCAATGGGAGACTCGAGCATTTTTCAAGGGGACCAAGGCTCTGCACAGGGAAGCTTGGCCAAACACCTGGGAACCTCAGAAAAGGATGGAAACACCACGGAAATGGACAGGAAACAGCAGGGGCAGCATGCATGGATGCCTCTGAGGCTGCTTAATCGCACCATTATGCCGAAATTATGGGCAACAGCATGGCCATGACAGAGTGACAGAATGAAGCTAGATAGCATGTAAAACATCCAATAATTGACCCTGACACTATAGGGGACGGCATGCAGAGGCAGAGGCAGCGGCAGCAGGCTAGAGAGTGGCATGGCGACATACCCTAATTGGACTCAGGCTTCAAACCAATGGGTGTCAGAGAGGAACCAAAGGAGGTGAGCAAGAAGCGCTCAAATAATATCGGTACATGATAAAAGTTTGCCAGTATATTTTGTGGATTACACAGCAGGGTGGCGACAAAGTTAACATGGAAGCCATGAAAACAACCCAAAATTCTGCCTGACACAGCTCGTTTGATAAGGGGACCATGTATGCTTACAGTTCATGCCAGTCGCTGCACTGGCTGCCAGTCTCCTTTCGAATACAGTTTAAAATAATAATAACCCTCATCCATAAAGCTCTGTATAATGCTGCACCCCCCTACCTCTCCTCTCTTATCTCAGTCTATCGCCCAACCCGTGCTCTTAGATCCGCCAGTGATCTTAGATTAACCTCTACCCTAGTGCGGACCTCCCACTCGCGTCTCCAAGACTTCTCTAGAGCTGCACCAATTCTATGGAATGCTCTGCCCTGGACTATCAGACTAATACCTAACCTCCAAAGTTTCAAACGTGCTCTTAAAACCCATTTCTTTAGGCAAGCCTATAACACTCATTAACTGCATGAAGTTTTAACTCTTCTACTAACCCGTCCTGTGTCGTCCTCCCATCTGTTATCCAGCAACCAACAGGCACCAGACTTCTCTGCAGTCCCATTCACCCTGGACCTGGTATATAAGATGACGGCTGAGTGGTTCAAGCGACAGCAATTCCATTTATTATATTTTGTTCTATTCCCTAAGAAGAATGGCTTGACCGTTAAATTTTCTTTTACCTCGTGTTACCCCATCATCTTCATAAACCGTAAGCTCTGGCGAGCAGGGACCTCACTCCTGTTGTTCCATACAAATGTTGTGCTCTGTTACAATACATTTGTATTTGTTTCCTATGATTTGTAAAGCGCTACGGAATATGATGGCGCTATATAAATAAAGATTATTATTATTATTATTATGGAGGCAGTGAACTAGTAGTAGATTAAAGGTGCTGCAACTATGTTAGTTGGATCTTGGGATGGAGCTGGCGCTCTGCAGCCAGGCGAGCTTTTGCCAATCCAAGCCCCTGTCTCTAGGCTACTCCCCAAACAGCACTTCTAAGAACCTTTTGTATAAGATCAAGTGTAGTAGCGTTCTTATAAGTTTAGGATATGGCGGGTGAGGGGAATGTAAACAGATGCGCAAGAAGCGCTGAAATAATATCCCTAAATGGTAAAAGTTTGCAAGTATATTTTGTGGATTACACAGCAGGGTGGCGACAAAGTTAACAACTTTGATGTGGAATGCCCTGTAATAGCTCTTGGGCGGTGTGCCTTTTATCGCCTAGGCTCAGCAGTTTCAGCACCGCCTGCTGTCGCCTAGCGACGGCACTGCTGCTGTGCCTAGAGCTACCGACTGATGGCGCCATGCCCACGGATGGTAATTCGGAGGAGGTGGAGGAGGGGTGGGAGGAGGTATAGTAGGCCTTTGAGACCTGGACCGAGGTAGGCCCCGCAATTCTCTGCGTCGGCAGTATATGACCAGCCCCAGGGTCAGACTCGGTCCCAGCCTGCACCAAGTTAAGTGTAGTAGCGTTCTTATAAGTTTGGGATATGGCGGGTGAGGGGAATGTAAACAGATGCGCAAGAAGCGCATGATGCGCATGGAGCTGGCGCTCCGCTGCCAGGCGAGCTTTCGCCAATTCAAGCCCCTGTCTCTAGGCTACTCCCCAAACAGCACTTCTAAGAACCTTTTGTATAAGATCAAGTGTAGTAGCGTTCTTATAAGTTTAGGATATGCCGGGTGAGGGGAATGTAAACAGATGCGCAAGAAGCGCATGATGCGCATGGAGCTGGCGCTCCGCTGCCAGGCGAGCTTTCGCCAATTCAAGCCCCTGTCTCTAGGCTACTCCCCAAACAGCACTTCTAAGAACCTTTTGTATAAGATCAAGTGTAGTAGCGTTCTTATAAGTTTAGGATATGCCGGGTGAGGGGAATGTAAACAGATGCGCAAGAAGCGCATGATGCGCATGGAGCTGGCGCTCCGCTGCCAGGCGAGCTTTCGCCAATTCAAGCCCCTGTCTCTAGGCTACTCCCCAAACAGCACTTCTAAGAACCTTTTGTATAAGATCAAGTGTAGTAGCGTTCTTATAAGTTTAGGATATGCCGGGTGAGGGGAATGTAAACAGATGCGCAAGAAGCGCTGAAATAATATCCCTAAATGGTAAAAGTTTGCCAGTATATTTTGTGGATAACACAGCAGGGTGGCGACAAAGTTAACAACTTTGATGTGGAATCCATGAAAACAACCCAAATTTCTGCCTGACACACCTCGTTTGATAAAGGGACAATGTATGGAGGCAGCTATATGGACGACTTTTGGAGGTAGCAATGGAGACAACGTGTGGAGGCTGCTATGGAGACAATTTAATTTGGATAGTGCCTGTATGTGGCAGTCCCAAACATTTTTCAAACCAGAGGAGCAGGTAGGTGGCCCTCCAGTAAAATGGAATAGATTGAGTGCCTGTATGTGGCAGTCCCAAAAATGTTTCAAACCAGAGGAGCAGGTAGGTGGCCCTGCAGTAAAATGGAATAGATTGAGTGCCTGTATGTGGCACTCACAAAAATTGTTTCAAACAGAGGACCGGGTAGGTGGCCCTCCAGAAAAATTAAATGCATGAAGTACTATAGCAAGAGCCAGTGGGCCCTGTCAAAAAATAGCCATTTTACTCTGCTTTACTGTACAAAGAGGAGGAGAAGGAGGAAAATGAGGAGGAGGAGGAGTGGATCAATTATTCAGGTTGAGCTTCCTTCACCTGGTGGAGATTGGAAATTCTGAGAAATCCAGCCTTTATTCATTTTAATAAGCGTCAGCCTGTCAGCGCTGTCAGTCGACAGGCGTGTACGCTTATCGGTGATGATGCCACCAGCTGCACTGAAAACCCGCTCGGACAAGACGCTAGCGGCAGGGCAGGCAAGAACCTCCAAGGCGTACAGCGCCAGTTCGTGCCACATGTCCAGCTTTGAAACCCAGTAGTTGTAGGGAGCTGTGTGATCATTTAGGACGATGGTATGGTCAGCTACGTACTCCCTCACCATCTTTCTGTAAAGATCAGCCCTACTCTGCCGAGACTGGGGACAGGTGACAGTGTCTTGCTGGGGTGACATAAAGCTGGCAAAAGCCTTGTAAAGCGTACCCTTGCCAGTGCTGGACAAGCTGCCTGCTCGCCTACTCTCCCTCGCTACTTGTCCCGCAGAACTACGCACTCTGCCGCTAGCGCTGTCAGAAGGGAAATACTGTTTCAGCTTGTGCACCAGGGCCTGCTGGTATTCATGCATTCTCACACTCCTTTCCTCTGCAGGGATGAGAGTGGAAAGATTTTGCTTGTACCGTGGGTCCAGGAGAGTGAACACCCAGTAATCGGTGCTGGAATAAATTCTTTGAACGCGAGGGTCACGGGATAGGCAGCCTAGCATGAAATCTGCCATATGCGCCAGAGTACCAACGCGTAAGAATTCACTCCCCTCACTGGCCTGACTGTCCATTTCCTCCTCCTCCAACTCCACCAACTCCTCTTCTTCTGCCCATACACGCTGAACAGTAAAGGACTCAACAATGGTCCCCTCTTGTGTCTCACCAACATTCTCCTCCTCTTCCTCCTCATCCTCCTCCACCTCCACCTCCTCCGATATGCGCTGAGAAACAGACCTGAGGGTGCTTTGGCTATCAACAAGGGAATATTCTTCCCCTGTCTCTTGTGACGAGCGCAAAGCTTCCGACTTCATGCTGACCAGAGAGTTTTTCAACAGGCCAAGCAGCGGGATGGTGAGGCTGATGATGGCGGCATCGCCACTGACCATCTGTGTTGACTCCTCAAAGTTACTCAGCACCTGACAGATATCAGACATCCACGTCCACTCCTCATTGTAGACTTGAGGAAGCTGACTGACCTGACTACCAGTTCTGGTGGAAGTTGACATCTGGCAGTCTACAATCGCTCTGCGCTGCTGGTAAACTCTGGATAACATGGTCAGTGTTGAATTCCACCTCGTGGGCACGTCGCACAACAGTCGGTGAGCGGGCAGTTGGAGGCGGCGCTGCGCTGCCCTGAGAGTGGCAGCATCTGGGCTGGACTTCCTGAAATGCGCACAGATGCGGCGCACCTTCGTGAGCAAATCAGACAGATTGGGGTATGTCTTGAGGAAACGCTGAACTATCAGATTTAACACATGGGCCAGGCATGGCACATGTGTCAGTCTGCCGAGTTGCAGAGCCGCCACCAGGTTACGGCCGTTGTCACACACAACCATTCCCGGCTTGAGGTTCAGCGGTGCCAGCCACAGATCAGTCTGCGCCGTGATGCCCTGTAATAGCTCTTGGGCGGTGTGCCTTTTGTCGCCTAGGCTCAGCAGTTTGAGCACCGCCTGCTGTCGCTTAGCGACGGCACTGCTGCTGTGCCTAGAGCTACCGACTGATGGCGCCGTGCCCACGGATGGTAGTTCGGAGGAGGAGGTGGAGGAGGGGTGGGAGGAGGAGGAGGCATAGTAGGCCTGAAACACCTGGACCGAGGTAGGCCCCGCAATCCTCGGCGTCGGCAGTATATGAGCAGCCCCAGTGTCAGACTCGGTCCCAGCCTCCACCAAGTTAACCCAATGTGCCGTCAGCGATATATAGTGGCCCTGCCCGGCAGCACTCGTCCACGTGTCCGTGGTCAGGTGGACCTTGTCAGAAACGGCGTTGGTCAGGGCACGGATGATGTTGTCTGACACGTGCTGGTGCAGGGCTGGGACGGCACATCGGGAAAAGTAGTGGCGGCTGGGGACCGAATACCGAGGGGCGGCCGCCGCCATGAGGTTGCGAAAGGCCTCGGTCTCTACTAGCCTATAGGGCAGCATCTCCAGGCTAAGCAATCTGGAGATGTGCACATTAAGGGCTTGGGCGTGCGGGTGGGTTGCACTATATTTGCGTTTCCGCTCCAGCGTCTGGGGTATGGAGAGCTGAACGCTGGTGGATGCTGTGGAGGATCGTGGAGGCGACGATGGGGTTTTTGTGGCAGGGTCCTGGGCAGGGGGCTGACTAGCAGCTGACACAGGGGAAGGAGCAGTGGTGTGCACGGCCGGAGGTGAACGGGCTTGTTGCCACTGAGTGGGGTGTTTAGCATTCATATGCCTGCGCATACTGGTGGTAGTTAAGCTAGTAGTGGTGGAACCCCTGCTGAGCCTGGTTTGGCAAATGTTGCACACCACAGTCCGTCGGTCATCCGGTGTTTCCTTAAAGAACCTCCAGACTTCTGAAGATCTAGCCCTTGCCGCAGGAGCCCTCGCCACGGGAGCTTCACTAGTTGACACATTTGGCGCTGATGCACCAGCTCTGGCCCTGCCTCTCCGTCTGGCCCCACCACTGCCTCTTCCAACCTGTTCTGGTCGAGGACTCTCCTCCGTCTCAGAAGCACTGTGTTCACCCGGCCTCTCAACCCAGCTTGGGTCTGTCACCTCATCATCCTCCGATCCCTCAGTCTGCTCCCCCCTCGGACTTCCTGCCCTGACAACAACTTCCCCACTGTCTGACAACCGTGTCTCCTCATCGTCGGACACCTCTTTACACACTTCCACTACGTCAAGAAGGTCATCATCACCCACAGACTGTGACTGTTGGAAAACCTGGGCATCGGAAAATTGCTCAGCAGCAACCGGACAAGTGGTTTGTGACTGTGGGAAGGGTCCAGAAAACAGTTCCTCAGAGTATGCCGGTTCAAATGCCAAATTTTCCTGGGAGGGGGCAGACTGGGGGGGAGGAGGCTGAGGTGCAGGAGCTGGAGGAGTGGCGATTTCGGTGACATGGGTGGACTGCGTGGAAGACTGACTGGTGGTGGACAAATTGCTCGAAGCATTGTCAGCAATCCACGACATCACCTGTTCGCACTGTTCTGGCCTCAACAGTGCTCTACCACGAGTCCCAGTAACTTCAGACATGAACCTAGGGAGTGTAGCTCTGCGGCGTTCCCCTGCTCCCTCATCAGCAGGTGGTGTCTCACCCCGCCCAGGACCACGGCCTCTGACCCCTGCAGTAGTTGGACGCCCACGTCCCCGCCCTCGTCCTCTACCCCTAGCCCTCGGGTTAAACATTTTTAAAATGAGAGTTATAACTTTATTTTTTTTTTTACTTTTTTTTTTTTTTTTTGTGTTTTTTTTTTTTTTTTGTGTTTTTTTTTTTTTTTTTGAGTTTTTAAAACCAAACAATGCTATCCTATTGCTATGGCTATTTTCTAGCCAAGTATCAAAGCACACTACTATGCCAGATGAGATGACACTGAGTTAGTGCCTAATTGAAATCCAACCCCTACTAAATTTTCCCACTTCGGTCTTTGCTATGGATATGTGCGTCACTAAGCGCAGAACACAGCGGTCGCAAGTCTCACTACAAATTGCTCAGAATTGGCTAGTACATGCACTGCAGAAAGTACAGCCACCAGCAGATCAACCAGAAATCAAATATATAGAACGCTACTGTATGCGTAAGTAAGCTCTTTGTATTCTCCTATGGCTATTTTCTAGCCAAGTATCAAAGCACACTACTATGCCAGATGAGATGACACTGAGTTAGTGCCTAATTGAAATCCAACCCCTACTAAATTTTCCCACTTCGGTCTTTGCTATGGATATGTGCGTCACTAAGCGCAGAACACAGCGGTCGCAAGTCTCACTACAAATTGCTCAGAATTGGCTAGTACATGCACTGCAGAAAGTACAGCCACCAGCAGATCAACCAGAAATCAAATATATAGAACGCTACTGTATGCGTAAGTAAGCTCTTTGTATTCTCCTATGGCTATTTTCTAGCCAAGTATCAAAGCACACTACTATGCCAGATGAGATGACACTGAGTTAGTGCCTAATTGAAATCCAACCCCTACTAAATTTTCCCACTTCGGTCTTTGCTATGGATATGTGTGCCACTAAGAGCTAAACACAACGGTAGCAAGTCCCCCTGCTAATTCCTCACAAAATGGTACTAGATGCAAATTAAAATAAAAAAAGTAGAACGTTATTGTAGCCCTAAGAAGGGCTGTTGGGTTCTTTGAGAATCACTCCTGCCTAACAGTAAGCTAATAGAACACCCTAACGCTTTCCCTGACCAGCAGCAGCTCTCTCCCTAGCGGCATCCAGACACAGAATGATCCGAGCAGCGCGGGCAGCGGCTAGTCTATCCCAGGGTCACCTGATCTGGCCAGCCAACCACTGCTATCGACGTGTAAGGGTACCACGTCATGCTGGGTGGAGTGCAGAGTCTCCTGGCTTGTGATTGGCTCTGTTTCTGGCCGCCAAAAAGCAAAACGGCGGGAGCTGCCATTTTCTCGAGCGGGCGAAGTATTCGTCCGAGCAACGAGCAGTTTCGAGTACCCTAATGCTCGACCGAGCATCAAGCTCGGACGAGCATGTTCGCTCATCTCTAATTGTCGGCAATCCACGACATCACCTGTTCGCACTGTTCTGGCCTCAACAGTGCTCTACCACGAGTCCCAGTAACTTCAGACATGAACCTAGGGAGTGTAGCTCTGCGGCGTTCCCCTGCTCCCTCATCAGCAGGTGGTGTCTCACCCCGCCCAGGACCACGGCCTCTGACCCCTGCAGTAGTTGGACGCCCATGTCCCCGCCCTCGTCCTCTACCCCTAGCCCTCGGGTTAAACATTTTGAAAATGAAAGTTATAACTTTAATTTTTTTTTTACTTTTTTTTGTGTTTTTTTGTGTTTTTTAGTTTTTTTTTGTGTTTTTTAGTTTTTAAAACCAAACAATGCTATCCTATTGCTATGGCTATTTTCTAGCCAAGTATGAAAGCACACTACTATGCCAGATGAGATGACGCTGAGTTATGAAAAAATAAACGTAAAATAAAAAGGAAATGGCAGACTGTGCCTAATTGAAATCCAACCCCTAATAAGTTTTCCCACTTCGCTCTTTGCGATGGATATGTGCGTCACTAAGCGCTAAACACAGCGGTCGCAAGTCTCACTCCAAATTCCTGACAATTGGCTAGTATATGCACTGCAGCAAGGACAGCCACCAGCAGATCAACCAGAAATAAAATATATATAACGCTATTGTAGGCGTAAGTAAGCCGTTTGGATTCTCCTTTGGCTATTTTCTAGCCAAGTATGAAAGCACACTGATGAGATGACGCTGAGTTATGAAAAAATAAACGTAAATTAAAAAGTAAATGGCAGACTGTGCCTAATTGAAATCCAACCCCTAATAAATTTTCCCACTTCGGTCTTTGCGATGGATATGTGCGTCACTAAGCGCTAAACACAGCGGTCGCAAGTCTCACTCCAAATTCCTGACAATTGGCTAGTATATGCACTGCAGCAAGGACAGCCACCAGCAGATCAACCAGAAATAAAATATATATAACGCTATTGTAGGCGTAAGTAAGCCGTTTGGATTCTCCTTTGGCTATTTTCTAGCCAAGTATGAAAGCACACTGATGAGATGACGCTGAGTTATGAAAAAATAAACGTAAAATAAAAAGGAAATGGCAGACTGTGCCTAATTGAAATCCAACCCCTAATAAATTTTCCCACTTCGGTCTTTGCGATGGATATGTGCGTCACTAAGCGCTAAACACAGCGGTCGCAAGTCTCACTCCAAATTCCTCACAATATGGTACTAGCTGCACTACTAGTGCCAGCAAGCCCAGCCACAAGCAAACAAAAAAAAAAAAAGTATAACGTTATTGTAGCCCTAAGAAGGGCTGTTAGGTTCTTGTTGAATCACTCCTGCCTAACACTATTCTAATAGAACACCCTAACGCTTTCCCTGACCAGCAGCAGCTCTCTCCCTAGCGGCATCCAGACACAGAATGATCCGAGCAGCGCGGGCAGCGGCTATTCTATCCCACGGTCACCTGATCTGGCCAGCCAACCACTGCTATCGACGTGTAAGGGTACCAAGTCATGCTGGGTGGAGTGCAGAGTCTCCTGGCTTGTGATTGGCTCTGTTTCTGGCCGCCAAAAAGCAAAACGGCGGGAGCTGCCATTTTCTCGAGCGGGCGAAGTATTCATCCGAGCAACGAGCAGTTTCGAGTACGCTAATGCTCGAACGAGCATCAAGCTCGGACAAGTATGTTCGCTCATCTCTATTCACAATTTTACTCTGTTTTATTGCTGTGTTAGCTCCTATAACTCCCTAGGCTGGTCAGTGTAAGATTGTAGAGTGTGGGCTGGGACTCTCGAAGCAGACACGTCATGATCCCTCTAGTTCTGGGGGCATAAAATGAGTTAGTTAGAATAGAGAACAGGGAACAGGTTAACATACACTTCCATTTAACTTCTGAACATTGTACTAGCATCTGACACATAGAAAGAACGATGAGAAAGATCATAGATGATGAGATCCATTAGATGCCTATTACACACTTTTAGCTCTCCTACTACATCTCTGCTATTCCACAACACCCTAGATCTGCTCTGCCCTCCTGCTGTGCCACCCCAGATAAACAAATTAGCTGTATGTAGCTTGTCATGGTCCCCATGTGTCTAGGGGCAACTGAAATCAAGCACACCAGGACTAATAGAGACAGGTTGGAATTAATATTGAAATTTGATTGTTCTATGTCATGAATCTTTGGGTATGTTTAGCCAAGGGAAAAGGTAAGTAACTATATATCTGTAGAATCTATAGAGACCCAGTAACTAAAGGTTGTTACTCTGATCATTGGTGAGATATGGTTGGTGGTACTGTATCTAGGTGAGAGAGTGGCAACGAATGTTGAGTATTTGTTAGCCCAAAAAAAGACAAAAGGTTGAAAGAAAGGGTTCACAAGGTCTTGCAAATGGACCCTGTATTTTTTTCTAGGGCACATTGAGACAACCTTCTTTTAGCTAAAATTTGTTTCCCTCACATCCCCATAAAATCAACTTTCTCATCTTACCTTGCATACATCATCCACATATGTCCTCCAATTCTCACTAATTGCTACTCCTTCTCACCATTCAATCACTTCAATCACAGTCATTTGACAATAGTGATG
This sequence comes from Engystomops pustulosus, assembly GCF_040894005.1. Classification (NCBI taxonomy): domain Eukaryota; kingdom Metazoa; phylum Chordata; class Amphibia; order Anura; family Leptodactylidae; genus Engystomops; species Engystomops pustulosus. The sequence goes on from NC_092418.1 coordinate 33,853,688, forward strand.
TCATCTAAGGTCCTTTACTCACTAACATTTGCAAGATCTATCACATGTATGTATCTGATCACATGAACCTCAAAGTTCATGATCACATCATACCTCAATGGACTTCTAATTCTCCCCAGCCTCCACAGAGGCATGTTGTGATTTCATGTGATCAGATACATACATGGGGTAGATTTTCCAAGTGTTAGTGGTATTAAGTTAAAAGGGCTCTAATTGAACTTGTCACTAGCTGTATTTCTGTAAAATGTGGAGACAGGTTCCCTTTAAATGATATTCAGAAAGTTTTAACTCCAAGAAACTCTGAGAAAAGTAACTCCATTAAGGAGTGACACCTACATAAGTCTCTATCTGTAAAGATTCCAATTAATTTTACTGTATTTAGTTTACTGCAAGGTCAACTTTTAGAACCAACGTTTTATGTAAAAAATAAATAAATAAAATCATTGATCACAATTACTGCACAGTTTTATTTATAATAATAACATAAGATTAAGAGTCTTTAGTCAAGGTTAAGGTTACAATAAAATTGATGATAGAACAGTTTCTATATTAGCACTGGTATTAGTAATGTTTACCAGTAATGGTCAAAATTACCCAGTCCTTACCCAAATACAGTACACACTATGGATAAAGCATTATGCATAGAATCTGCTAGGTTTGTTTAGCAGAGATATGTAAATGTTAGATATGGAGAGCATTATAGACTGCTTACAAGAATACACTGTCACGATTGACTTCAAGTGTCTGAATGGTAAACTAACAATACATTGCAGCCTACCCACTACTGGTAATCATCTGTTATATAGTATAAGATACTACTGTAGATGTAGGTTACAGATAATGTGAATATATTGTAGGTCACTGCATCTTTGATTGATGATCTAGACCAACAAAGCTTGGATCATCAGTAGGAGGACAGAGCCAAGGAGGGCAGAAGGTACATGAGGGCCTGCAAAAGAAGAACATCCTGGAATCAAAATCCCAACACTCTTTTTAATTTTAAATATGTAAGAAAACACATTTTGGAATATTATGTATGGAAATTCCAATATTCAGAGTTGACCATCTACTTAACTATTTAACAAGAAAAGAGATCGGATTGATGAGATGGGCATACAAATGCAGAGTCAGACTTCTTTGTAGTCTGTGACCATGGAAACACATGGGTGGGATTTATCAGGCTTGTACTGGGTAAAACTTTGATACAGTCGCAATTCCTTGCAACCTTGGACATGGAGGGGGCGGTGTCCAGCTGCAGAGTAGGCCGGCACACAGTTGGGATTCCCTGCATCAGCGTGTTAACTACAGTCGGGACATTTATTTACTCATGCAAATTGCATTCAGGTGTCCATGACACCATATTTTTTGCTGCAAAACCAGACCTTCATCTATTTATTTCTTATAGCCTGTGCCAGGAACTGGTGCAGACCATAGTGTAATTCTGTGATAGGAAGGGACTGGGATAGAATTATGCAGATGCATGGTCGTGCACTGGATATGCCAATATGCAAGAACCTCTCAGTTTATCCAATGCCACAAAAGTGATGAAGGAACACCTAACGGTGGCACTCAATGCACCAGCATTTGATGAATCCCCCCATAGAGTAGTATAGACTTAGATTATATTATGCCTTATCATTTTTAATTTTACATGTATTCTTAGCCTAAAAAGGTAACATACCCTAAATGTATAATAACCATTTAATGGGAAACTTACCAATGCATCCTCCAGTTGTAAAAAGATCTGTTAAATAAAACATATTTGAATTAACCAGAGTGTCTATAAAATGTGACCATAATAAAGAAGCTTTAACCAAACATGTTTATATAGTACAGTACACTTAGTAAAATACCTGCAAAAAAACGAAGAAAAGACAGGACTCCAGTAGTGTTTCAACATGAAAAATCAGGTGGTTTTATTCCACCGCTAAGTTACGACTTCCAAACACTGAAGCCTTGGTCAAGGCTTCACAATAGATCCAATGTTGGGAAGCCGAAACGTAGCCATAGAATAAAACCATCAGATTTTTCACCTTCAAATACTATCGGAAAGCTGCTTTCATTTTTCTGTATGTATATGAAGTTAACCACACTGCATTGGCTGGCACCCATTTCCGACAAAGGATTAGATTTGGTTGCAGTTCTGCTCTGGGCTCTTTTTTATAAAGTAAAACACCTGGATGTTTAGCCAAGACATTGGTTCTTAAATTTCTCCCCTACTTATGAGGAAATACTTGTTTCAACCATCACACTATTATATCGAGGAGTCTGGACCTTTGTTTGTGGGGGGGGGGGGGGGTTTAAGGACTTCATTATCTCATAACAAGAAAGTTTAGCATAATTTTAGTTGGGGGCTTGGTTATGACATCATCACAGGACCGTTACCATGTAAAAAAAACATCTGTGCCTTATATTAAAAACTATATAGAAACTGCCCAACAGTGGTATATACCGTATTTTTCTTCTTACTATAGGACACACCCCAGATTTAGGCTTCCAAAAAAGGAAAAATATATTTTACACCAATTAAAAAATCCCTGTTGGTCGCACTAAAGCACAGCACACACAGATCTGCTCCATCCATACATTTACACACACAGCTCTGCATCATCCATACAGTTACACACACGATCTCTGGGAGATCGCATGCAGCTCTATATCAGGGCATCACCCGATTTCCATTACAGTGGTCAGGAGGGTCTGGCAGACGCAGGCACTTTTTAGCAAGATTTTTTCTTGCTAAAAAGTGCGTCTTATAGTCCAAAAAATATGTTATATAAAAAAAGTCAAATCAATGTCTGGAAAATTGATTTACTACATTATGGAATCATTCTTTGGGTCCGAGCTAAACATTGTGGATTCAGGTTCCTGGACCCAGGCTTCAGTCAGAAGTTTGCGTACAGTGTTCGGAATCCACTCCTTCGGTAGCAACAATCATCGGTGTTAACTCTTTAAATGCCACCAACAAAGCTGCTTCTGAAGAATTTACACTTTTATATAGTGTTTACTAGTCTTACCTTCCCGAATTATTGGACCAACTTTTAGCTGATAGGTTTCCTCAACTGCTGCACTCCGGGACCCAAATCCAGTACATGACTGTATGATAATAATATCATTATTAGGAAACTGTATTTGTATATTAATAATTCATTCAATATCAATTATGTGATAAGAAGCAAACAACATAAAGAAAAATAATACTCAGATTATACTTACAGGGGAGCAGGACCCAGCAGTGACATCACACAGACTTATAGCACAGTGAACGTAGACGTTAGTGTAATTGCCAACAAATTTGAAGACCTGAAGCGACAGACGACCTTTCCTTGAGACGCCATTTTCTAAGACGCTAATGGTCGAGTCCTGTTTATTAGGACAACTACAGAGGGAAAGCATACAAGCACCGATTACATTGATAGTCACTGCCAACAGAAGGCAATAGGACAATGTAAGTAAAATTAGCCCCCATTATGATGTCCTCTTTTGCCACTCAGTAAATATGGTTTGCTAGTCCTTTGCATTTGTTCACCTACAATGCAGTTCTTTGGGATTGGGCCCTACAGATAGTTTAATATTAAATATCTTTTATCATGGACCTAGGCCCCTGTCTCCCAAGGGTTCCATGGCAGTAGTATCATCTGACTCTAGGATATGTACACTTTAATTGTTCCATTAGGTTGTGAGCAAAGGTCTACCTTGAAGGCTCCTCAACCAGAAAACCGATGTCAAGTACACTCACAGTACATTCCATGACTAAGAGCGACGTGTTCGTTCGAAACGCGTAGGAACTATGGGTTAACACTGTGTGTATATGAAATTTGACGAAATAAAAGTCTGAACGATCACCGATGTTGGCTGGACCATCAAATTTATTACACTCACAGTATTTGCCTGTTAGTTATTTTATGTGAACCTATCGTAGTCATCTTAATGAGTAGTAACAAGTTTGTCTAATTTAATAAAAGTAAAATCTTAGGGAAGGTAGACCTAACTTTGGACATCCATCAATTTTCAGCAGCAACAAAGAACATCTCTGACATTTCAAGTCTTCATGAGAAGTCCACTATGATAGATGGAAGGTGGAGACCAATAGCTTCAAGTTGCACCTCTGTCTTCAGTTAGGTTGTATGATATAATTTGTTGTTGCAAATTACCCATTATGTAAGGCAAACCTTCTTACTATCGGTCTATACCTGTCTTTTATGAAGTAATACTTCACGGCATCAGATGGATTTGCTGTAGGAGTCGCATAACAGTTCTTCATTACAACAACGTACTGTGAAGTGTCCCCTCCCTGAACAAAGACACCAATGTACAGCATAGACTTAGAAGAGAGCTTCACTTCTGATCCTTCATATGGCGTCAAATAACTGTTGTCTTTGTATAGAGCCATGTATGCCGTCAGCTGTCCCGTCCCTCCAACACTGATATTTGTGGAGCTATAGGTATAAAAAATAAAGATATAGTATAAGGTATAAGAAAGGTATATACATTACATTATATTACATAAACAGCAAATGCATCCAATAAATGAGAAAAATATTGAAAATTAAAGTACCGGTATATGTGTAATTTTGTTAAAAATCATTAAAAAAATATTATTAAGTATTTACTTTATTTAAAAACAAAGGCTGTAACCCCCCCCCCCACAGTTATTTTGCCCAGGCTTTAGTTAAATATAATTTTTGTAATGGAGAATCTCTCTTTAATGGGCCTCTAGGATGGTGGCAGCAAATAGACCACACCTTATATTAGAGGTAAAACTGCAAAAAAAATTACTTACCCAAATAATGGATTCACCACTGTATTCAGACTGATCAGCATGTCCAGGGGGTAGGAGCAAGACAATGTCACCACCAGTTCTTCGTCTCTTGTGATTATTCCGGTAGATTCCACAGTAAAATACAGCGTGTTCTTATAAATGGCATGGGTTTCATTTTTCTACAAAAATAATAGGTAAATACATTTTAAAAATGCTCAACAAGAAGTGCATCAGAGGTTTAAAAACTCAATGAATCCATATTTTAAAGAGTTTATAGCAAGTTATGAACAAGTAAGAAAAATGGCACATACATTGATCTGGAGGCCACATCTTCCTGCTTGAAGTTGGGACCTGATGGTAAAAGTGTTTGTACTCGGATCATCATGAAGTCCAAAGCAGCTGCTGTCTTTGAGGGTAACACTGGCGGCATCGAGGCTCAGAGTCTTCAGCTGACATTTATGGAAAGTCACACTCATGTCATAGACATTGCAGGTCAGATCAGGACGGATGTCTGCTACACCTACATTATAAGATACAGAAACATAATAATAATAATAATAATAATAATAATAATGATGCGCCAGCAACCCTATTACCAAAAAAGGCACAAATCAATCATAAATTAGGCGCACCATTCAAAATTGTGCAAATGGAAACAATATTTTGCACAATATTCTTGATTAATGTTGAGTGGACCTGAACTATGATCAGTGCAAGTATCTCAGGCGTTAACTACTTAAGTGCCACTGACAAAATAGTCATTGACATTAAAATCAGACAGGCGTCTCTGCTTCAGGACTTAAATGCCAGTAATACTGTGCACCACCATTTTGGGGAGGATCGGAGCTCCTCAATGACATCATAGGAAGCACCGATCCTCCTCAACATGGCGACAAATAATGCCACGGTATGCGGATGGCCATATTTGCCACCAGCATAAACAGTTAGTATCCATGGTTGCTGCCAGCATCGATCGTGGTCATTACTGAGGGTGTGGTTCATGTCCGGGTTTGGGTGCCAAATTATCATACTATGGGTCTTCTCATCACTATTCTTGATAAATACCCCACTGTGTTTTTCATTGCCTAGTATAGTACAGTACTGTGCAAATGTTTTAGATATTTTTACATGGCCTTTAGAAGGACAATGAATCATCCAATGTCATAAATAACTATAGTCAGTGTAAATAAGAAAAAGTAGTCTTCAAGCTGATAATATGGCCTCTCCAAGCCCAGAACGTAACATCATTGTGTCTGTACGAGATTTAATAAAGAAAAAGAAGGATTTGAGCAATGATTAGGATAGCAAAATTTATTTGGAACAACCTACCTGCCAATCTACTTCAAACATTGGGGAAAAATGTTTATTTATTAACCCCTCCGTGATCAGGACTTAAAAGACTTTCATGATCGGACAATTTTTAACGAATTTTTATACTTATTGGTTTAAAGGTCATAACCCTCTTTTCTTGTCCAATACCATTAATAACATATACATTTAATGACAGACATACCAGTGACTGCATATTTGTCTTTGCAGTAACATCCGTAACTTCCATCTTTCAGTTTCCATTCTTCATCTGCTGCACATGTATTATTCACTACTGTGGATGGATCTAAACAATGAAAGTCGAAATTATGCTTTAACAACATCAGAGTTATGATCGAATAGTCTTTGATGATATACTATATCAAAATGAGGCTACAATATTACCTACCTGTGCAATAGGACAAAGTGCAATGGTTATATGGGGTCCCTTGCAGCTTATAGACATGATATCCTCCTGGACAGGCTTTTATCTGGACTGTTGATGACCATAAACAGCAATTTGCACTCCAGCTGGAACAGACCGTACGATTTACAATACCATCACTCAGCCTTGGATGAGAGCCACTCAGCCAAATTGAGGCCAATGTACCACAGCCGTATTCTGGTGAGCAAGTTTCTGGCATGCGAACACCCCCACTGCCAATAAAACGATACCATCCATTTTTGGAATTGTCACAATTATATCGATAATCATAGATACTGGATGTACTTCTCCAGGGTTCATTGAGAACAGTGTGGTTTGTACATGGGTCAGAACAGCTGTAAGACCCAATGGATTTTTTGCACTCATTTCCTAGGCCACAAGGTCCATTTCTGCATTCATCGACTTCACAATGGAAACCATCACCAAAATAACCAGAGGGGCAGACACAGGAATAGTAACCGTAGTAGTTAATACAGGAGGCAGATGAATGACAACGGTTTAGTTCAGGATTGGCACATTCATTGATATCAATACAAGCGCTACCGGAGAGGGTGAAACCACTTTGACAGACACAAGTGTATGAGCCGAAAGTATTTTGGCATATGCCATAAGAACAATTATTTGTCCAAGGGTAGGCGCATTCATCGATATCAGAGCAGGTGAAGCCGTCTCCAATGAACCCATCCCGACAGCGGCATTCCACAGAGCCAAAGGATTCTTCACATGTAGCATTGGGATGGCATTCTGAGCAATCTGCCGTGGCTGCGGGGAAACAAAGAAATCAAGGGAATTGAAAATATATATATTTACTGATTGTTATCTACCAATGTAATATACTGAGCTACAATAAAAAGGAACATGTGTACGAAACCCTTCTTACCACTCCTCATCCCATTCTTCTCTTCGCACTGCTATGTCATCCTTTATAAATGTAAATAAATGGGATACTTACCAGAAATATTCACAGCTGAAAAAAAAACAAAGAAAAAGTAAAAACCATAAATTGGTAGTTGTTTATCAATATTTGTAAACAGGGTAAAAACATAAGGAAAACTGGGAAAAGCCTTCTTAATAATTTTTTTTCCAGTTCATTTCTTTATAGCAAAGATGGAAATCTGTTGTCTGAGCTTCAAAAAAAATGTCTGTATTTTAATATAATACTATAATACTAACTATAATACTAACCGGAAAGCTTCAACTAATTTGGCTTTCATTGCAATCTCCAAGACATACTATACACAATACACATTGGGTCCTCTCTCTAAAATCAAATCTTTCCAAAACTGAACTTCTTGTGTTTCTACCTTGTGCTTTAGAATATATGACTGTGTGAGTGCAATGGGCCCTATCTCTGATATTATATGTGTATATTGAGCTGCTTGGAAAATCAATACATGAAACCCACTCTCTTGCATCACTCAAAATGATTCCACTTTATTCGAATTGGGAAAGGGTTGGGAAAGTTTCAGCAGTTGTGGATAGTGCATAGTGCTGTCACCGTAAAATTTAGGACCTAAATTCACGACTATTTTTCTATCAGTAAAAGAGTAAGAGTGGACTAAGAAGGCATTGTTCATATGTTATCTTCTAAGGTAAACAGTCTGGAGTCTACTTTGTGGAATTTGCAAGGGTCTACAAAGATACCTTACAAGATTAACTTTTCATCCTGTCTTTAAAACTTTGCACAAGTTCTTTGGTATATATTACCCCGGACAATTTGGTTAAAGGAACCCTCCAGCCACAGTGGATTCATTGACATATACCTTGTGCAGGGCCTGAAGGGAGGAGCAGGACTCGAGGTTCTAGCAAGGTTCTAGGAATACAATAAATGAGTCCTGCTCTTCCCTCCAGGCCCTGCACCATGTATTATTCAATAAATTAGCTTTTGACTGGAGTGTTCCTTAAATCCCCTACTTCGTAGAAGAGGAGCTCTTTCTAATTATAGCTTACAATATACTTACATTATTAATTTAAAAATTAATTTTAATTAACCTAAATGGTCTATTTTGCTATACAAAAGTGGCAAATAAACAATGGTGCTGCTTTTTCAGGAAATCCAGTTTTGTCCATAATGTAAGACAAACAATTCTAACTACACGATCCTTTATCCTTGTAAAATACAATTTATATACAAGAAAAAAATGTTAGACAGATCATTTCAATAGTTAAATACCTGTGAAGCCTTCCACTCGTATGGAATATTGACTTCCGGCATATATGATTATGGTCCATAGTCCATGTCCAGGGTTGTATACAACATACATGGAGCCCCAAATTTCTGAAATAATTTTTTTCAGTTGAAGCGGAATAGCTGCACATAAGAGAATAGATTTATAACTATACATTTAACAATTAGTTAGTATTATAGCATGTTCATAGTAATGGCACTTACAGTCAGGCCCCAGTACTCGTATGGAATAGATAACCCCATCTGTGGTTATTATTAGGGAGGTGTAATTGTCTGCCACTGGAAAGGTCCCAGAATTATTGCCTGCAGTGTACTCCCCGGAGAAGAGGCGCTCGGAGCTGTTGGAAGGTCTCGAGAGGGTGAAGTCCAAGTAATTAAAGACCTATAAACAAGGTAGATGGTAATGTGATCTTAAGTCTATATACAGCAATATCAACCAAACCCAATTGGTCAAAAAGTGAATAGGAATTGAGCCAAAGAGAGCTCCAGCATTTCACATTCTGCAAGTTACAAATTGTCATATTTACAGTGTCAGAGAGTCCTCTGATTACAGAGGCTCTAGAAATACTGCTCAACATGAAGATTTATCGAGACACACCTTCAAGACATGAAAACAACACTATAAATTGATCATTTGTATAAAATCTCTGTCCAGTCAAGGAGAATTTTCTGCTGGGAAAATGTTGGATCCTGGTGTTCATGTCGATATTGCTTTGACACTTCTGGAACATTGTTGGCTCAAGTTGATGATCAAGTACATGCCCTTAGGGCACTGGTATTGTGACATGGCAATGACCTTTCAAAAGCCATGAAAGTGCTCTTATATACGTGTGTGTTGAGAGAAAGAACAAAAGGATGATAATTTCATGTCTGGAGACCCATGTATTAATAATATTGAGAGGCTGGATTCAAATTTTAAGACCAGGTGATGATGCGCCCTCTCGAAGCTTTGGGTCCTGGGCTGCTGCCCAAACTGCCCATATTATATTCTGGTATTTATTGGTGTAGGGGGTATTTATAAAACAGGCACAAATTGTCTGGTGTACCTTGCATAAGACAATTTATTTAATCCTCCATGGGCATAATTTCTGGAGGGTCAAAGATGTTTTTGCGGCATGAGTGGGAAAGGAACTTGTATAAGACTTTTCACAAGATCTCTGGAATATGATATGATTAAATGGTGTGAATATTCTGTAACTCAACCACAACTGGACCACACTGGACTAGTGGTTTTGACTTATAAGGACACACTTGCAGAGTGTAGAATACAGAATTTAGCTAATACATGGGTCCATTACTTTATTCAGGTCCGATAGGGAAACTTGAAAGACGTGCCCAAAACTGGCAGCAGCGATGTTTCGATAGACAACGAAATCTGGATCACTCATGCTTCCACAGAGACCAGTAATAAGGAAGAAAACCTAAGGGGAAAAAGTTAGCATTTTAATCGTTCTTCAGTTAAATTAAACTGGCTCCATACAATATTGCCCCCCCCCCTTTATTCCAATAATAGAGCCACACCTGCCCTTGGGTTTTGCCTGAGTCAAAGCTCCATTCAGTTGAAAAAAAACACACTGCAGAACCCTGTCTCTACCTCCAACCTCCCCCCCCCCTCTCGTCCCCCCACACAGCTCAGGGATAATATCAACTTCAAAGAAAATCTGTCACCAAATTTTAACTGGAATACCAATCCATCCCAATAAAACTAAGGACTCCAGTTTTGTCAAGCCACATGCACCTAACTCTTTAGTTTACTATAACTCAAATGTGAGCAGGGAATCTTTGGAAAAGTCTTAGGATCTGTGTAATTCTGTTGTCAGCTTCTATGAATGGACATAATGCTGATCCCGAAAGTTGACCCTCTCAGATGGAACAGCTCAATGGCTAAGAAAGGTAAATTGTCAGATAACTCCGGTCCTACCCTTAATCCTTAGAACAAGGTATGAGCCTTAATACATTTCCCCAAAGGAGACACAGTGACCCTCATTTTTGGGATCAATAGGGATTCCAGTGCTAAGACCCTCAGTGATCTGACAAATATTTCTATGCAATACGGAATAAGTGTTATTAGTTATAAATCAATTATTATGAACAATTAAGAGCTATTATCACTGTACCTGGGATTGTGTCGAAGCAATTAGTGAGTAGATATTATTTATCAGGGTTGTATTATAATAGTCTTTGGCAGACGCGTCGGTTAGTACCAGGATGAAAGAACTGGGTGGAGAGTTTTGTAAGGCCAGTTCCAGTCCTTGCATTGCCAGCTCAGGACAGTCACCCCCTCCCGTAGCCACCAGGCTATTGAAGAAATCACCAAACACTTTCTTTGATTCAGCTATCCTAACTGGTCCAACAGCTGGAAGGAAAGATATTTGTAATGTCATCAAAAACTACAGAAGTAAAATGAGTAGCATGAAGGTAACATATATTCAACTTTGTCCATTTCTCGAGACTACTGCTGATGGTCCTGTCTGGTCTTGATCTACTTATTATATTTAAAAGAAATAGAGATACTAATTCCTGTAGAATCTTTACAGCACTGTGATCAATGTCAGATAGAGCTGTTGTCACAAATTTGTAACGGATGGTAACCTCCCGAAGTCTATGGGGAACAGAAAACCTTCCATTCACCTCCAATTTTTAAATTTTCCCTTACACTCTCCTAAAACAGAGAATGTAATGGAAAACCCTGACGTAGGTGTAAAAAGGGCCAAACAGAAAACCTATAACGTACTTGGGTCATTAAATTCCACCATGGTATACTGGCGAACCCCACAAGGAAACCTGGCAGTCACGCGGTCCAGTAGCCAGCTATTGACAATCTTCAATTGTAGAAAATCATCGTACATTGATCCTGTTGTGTCCACAAGGTAAGTCAGGGAAGAGGATTCTAGAGGAGACAAAAAAAAAAAGCAAATGCATTTGAAATGTTATTTGTCGCCGGAAACTTTGGAAAGAGTGTAATGAATTATTTTGAAGGTTTTGCACTAGAGTCAATTAAAAAGAAACTTTCAAAAAACTTTTTAAAGAGCCAGAAAAAACATGATGACATGATAACATCTACCGTATTTGATCAGTTCTGGATACAAAAAAATCTAAATGAGTCCAATCATATTGTGCTATCACAGGTAAAGAACTGGGTCAATTGCACAGGCAAATCCATTTTGAACATTCTATAGTGCAATTATTTGTTGATAGATGGTTATCTGTTAGATACCTGTTCGGGCTTGAGTTTGCCGATTTTGATCAAACCTTGAACAAATGTTTTATTTGGGTACTTGAACTTGAACACTCACAAGTGTTAACCATTTAAATGGCACAGGCAAAGCCATTTAAAGGAACAGGTCCACTCATAACTAATTAACATCATCAATCGGGGGGCAACAATCCTAGACAAAATAGCAAAGCATCATTCACTGTGGAGGACACAGCACTTTGATCTAGTACACAGGGAGCCCATTCATGTTATTTATCACCATATAATGACAACTTGCTATTGGCTTCATTCACAAATCAGGACATCCCATGAACAATTTATCAACAACAGAGGTCATCCAAAGCTAATCACCTGTTTAGTATCACAAAAGACAACCAAGTCTTTTGTGTTTGGCCTAGAATTTAGCACACTGTATATTTTTATAAACTGCATGTACATTGCTATAATTTTTGAATTTAAAAAACATGCTAAAAATCTTACCTGTCTGAACAGCGCAACTTTTCTGCTCAATGGTGCCATAGCCTGTAAACGGGTTAAGAAAATGATGGAATACAAGAAAACCAGTGTATAATGTCACAGATACATCAAACAGGAACTAATCCTCATGAAACAATCTAATACAGACAGTCCCCGGGTTACATACAAGATAGATTCTGCAGCTTTGTTCTTAAGTGGAATTTGTATGTAAGTCAGAACTATATATTTTATAACCTAGTCAAAAATGTTTCTGGTCTCTGTGACAATTGGATTTAAAAATGTTGGGTTGTCATGTTAACAATAAAGCTTAATTACAGACACCATTGATAAGTGTTATAGCTGTTTATTGTAGCCTAAGGCTAAAGTACAGTAAATTACCAGCATCCAGAGGTCTGTTTGTAACTAGGGGTCATCTGTAAGTCAGGTGTTCTTAAGTAGGGGACCAACTGTACTAGTAGAGTCTCAATAAACACAATTATATCTGTATGTCTTAAGATCTATATGTGAAGCTACTGAGGGTGAAGAAGTAGCAGCGGTAAATAGTCCCATTGAAGTTACGTATTATCCATAATGTTCAGAATATGTAAAAAGAGCATGTATATTGTGTATAAATATATTTAGTTTTCCACTTACTATTGCTGTATGGTATAGAAGATGAGGTTGTGGTTTGTCCTGTGTAGAATGGAAAAAATATAGTTAAACATGGAGGTTGCATTAAAGTCATCTTTTAAGAGGTAAAATATTCAGTTCCATGTTTTGCACTCACCTGTTGTTCCTCTTGTAAAGAGGGGAAAGATACAAGTCAGATATAGTAGGTACATGGCTACATTACCCATTGCTTATCATGGAGGGATGACAGATTATTGGTGAGCAAGTTCTATGTGATATAAGATGCCTCTTCTCTACTCAACTGATGAGGATGAGCTTTTATATACATTTAAGAAAAGGAGGAGCCGATCGGCGATCAATCATATTATTTTACACTTGTTTCCTTGTCCACTAATTCCCCAACAGAAATACAGCCCTTTGACCAAGTGTCTACCCAAGTACTTAACTCCAGAGCTAACAACATTAAAGCAACATGAACTGTTTTGTTGAATTAATATACATTATCGTCTACCATATATATGTCTTAGGTAAGAAGACAAACAAAATTCTCGAAATGTTTCCCCAGCTATAAACCCATAGCTGCTATTGTCCTATAGCTCTAAAGTCATAAAGATTAATAATGTTGACTATGGTGTAAATCACTCATTCTTTTGTTGGCTCTTGTTCTCCTAGGTTATGACAGCTTTTAGGCTGTTACTATATAAATAAGTTGGTACAAGAACAAAGACAGAATTTATATTTATGTGAGCTGTTCTGAGTCAACTGAGTTAAAGGAATTTCCCAGTTTCTTCATATTGATAACCAATCAGATCAGGTCATCGATGTAAAATAGATGGAGATCAAACTGGTCCTTAAAAGAGACCAAAGCTGCAGCTTCCAGCTCTATTCTCTGTGTTCATTTATGGAGGCAGCTCAGAGCACATGATCAAGGGGGTCTCAAGTTGTGGGACATTGATGATCTACCCTATCCAATAGATACTATGGGGGTCATTTACTAAGGGCCCGATTCGCGTTTTCCTGACGTGTTACCCGAAAATTTCCGATTTGCGCCGATTTCCCCTGAATTGCCCCGGGATTTTGGCGCACGCAATCGGATTGTGGTGTATCAGCGCTGGCACGCGCCTTTCTGGCAGCTGCGTCGCTCCGTTCCAATCAGCGACACAGGCGTCATGATGTAACGCCGCCTGTGTCGCTGTGTGGAGCCGCGGCTCACAGGAGAGCCGCGTGAAGACGGGACCCGCGCGCCGAGGGAGCAGCTGCCTGCAGGTGAGTATGATTATTATTATTTTTCATGTATTTTCATTAATTAAATGTGGCCAATAAGGAGGAGTGGGGAGGTGTCATTATCGTGGGAGGGGGGGAGTACTGTATACATTCTATGTGGCCATATTTGTTGCATACTGTGTGTGTGTGGGGGGGGGGGATGCTGTATACATTATATGGATATTATGGGGCCAGAATTGTGTTATACTGGGGGGGGGGGTACTGTATATATTTTATGGGGCCAGAATTGTTTTATACTGGAGGAGGGGGGACTGTATATATTTTATGGGGCCAGAATTGTTTTATACTGGGGGGGGGGTGCAGTATATATTATATGGGGCCAGATTTCAGCTGGGGGGGCTGTATATGGGATACAGTATATTACTAAGCTGGGGGGTGTATATTAGGGGGTGCTATATATTCACATTGGTCAGGGGAGCACTGTATGTAAAATCATGTAACATAATAACAGGGTGGGATATATTAGTTATAGGATACCATAGATTACTTTGCATCATTTAAACCAAATGTTGGGGGGTCTGTATTAATAAATTGGTGTTGTATATTGATTGGTGCTGTGTATGCTATAATTCCAGTAGAATATGTATAATGAAGGGATATTTTATATGTGGGGAGAGTGCGGTCAGTTGTGCTGTGAGGGGTATATAATATTTAGGAGCGCAGTGTTGTTATCCAGGAGACTTTATACTGTAAGTGACTGTGGTATTTTTAGGGATGCCGGGTGGAGATGCTGCACGGAGCTGAAGATATCTGGCAGTGAATTCAGCAGTGATACGTCATGGATTGGAGAACCCGGAATAAAGTCCTCCTGATGGAAGAGATTGTCATCTATAAGGTACTAGATGCCACTAATGCCTCTCAGATCCTGTAGTCAGTAACACAGTGTCAGGGAGCTGTCTGTGGCGATGTTAGTTGTTAGTAAAGTTTTCTTTTTTTTTTTTGATCAAATAAATTTTTATTGAAAACCAACAACATAGTTTTCCATTTTTTAAACATTTAGTAGTATAAACAATAAGAACACAAATCCCCCCCTCCCCCTCCCCCCATCCTTCCCCCGCTTGGTGGGTGAAATGTCCAGAAAATATACATGCGCTTGACTTAGAGTTCTTTCCGGTGTGCGATTATAGGTTTCAAGAGAAAGTCCATCCAAGATATCCCTGGTTCCGGTTGGTCTCCTATTTCACACCATGCAACTCAAAGCATATAATAGTACATATTGATATAAATCGAACAGGATTGGTAAAGGATTAGTTGCCAATAAACTGTGAGTCATAGACCTCCGCATAATCACCCATCACATTAGTTAGTAAAGTTTTCAACATTTACTTAATAGGGAGCGGGGGGGGCAGCATTTTAATATTCGCCTCAGGCAGCAAATATGCTAGAATCGGCCCTGACCAGTACTGGCCCCCATATAGTAATCCTTGCATTGGCACCCACAGCAGCAGGAGGTGAGCTGAAAGTCTCATTTTAACTTTTTTCACAATCATGGAAAAGGACATGTGTGAAAGCTTCAAATGACAACCGTAATCATTGTGCGCCCTCCACCCTGACATTCTACATGGGATTAAGATTATGGGTATTACTCAATAGCGCAGCTTTGATTGATGAGATATTTGAGGCTAGAATAATATTCCTAGAGCTTCCTGCTTCTTTCAAACAACAGGTGAAATAGAGGTAACAGGTCAATTTATATAGTGATCAATTTTGTACATTGGTGCCTTGAGTTACTGTGTGTGGGAGTATTATTTGATATCCGGATGAAAAATCGGAAATAAAGTGTAAATGCTAATATTTATGTTACGAAGGTTCTTTCATCATGACCGGTGACTAGGACTAATAAGCAGCCCAGGCAAACAAAACTCGCCACCCCACATACCATCACTGAAATATATGTGCTGCCCCGTCACATGACTTGGGTGAGACTGGAATGGGTTAATTTATTTTGCACACCTTTCGCTCAAATTGAGCATAAATTGCACCCCAGACAGTCCGGTATATGAAATATATGCTGCCACCACATTGCATACTGGGGGCCAATGTACATCTGTTCTTGTCTCTCAAGTATTCACCTTGTTATACCCAGGGGCGTAACCAGGAGAGGCTGGGTCCCATAGTAGACTTCTGCATGGGGCCCCCCATCCCCTTAAAAATATACATATTATACTCATATATACACACACATATATATACCTATGTACATAAACATACAGTCCTTCACTCATACTCACACATTTTTACACTCGCGCACACATACACACATAGAGAATATATACATAAAATATACACACGCATGTAGGGGGAGATTTATCAGAAGTGTATGAGGTAAGACTGATATAGTTGTCCATGAAAACCAATCAGAAATCAGCTGTTGGAAAATGGGAGCTGAGCTCTGATTGGTTGCCATGGGCAACTAGAATAGTTCTGCTCTCAGAAACTTCTGATAAATCTCCCCCATAGAGAATATATACATCAAATATACACACACATACAGTGCCATAACACAGATGTGCAGCACATACATCAAATATATTTATGTACATATTATGCTGTACAATGTGCATAATATTCTTTAGTGTCAGGTCAGATGACTGGGCCCCCTGACACTGCGGGCCCTATAGCGGCTGAAGCACTTTCAGACAAGGCTGCCTCCACTATATGAACCATGTCTACCTGTATATAACATGATTTTATACTCCTTCTATATACTCCATTGATTAAATTAGTTGAAAATGTCTTTCATAACTGGACACAGTGGGGCAGATTTATCAATCAGTCTGAAAGTCAGAATATTTCCAATTGCCCATGGCAACCAATCACAGCTCCCCTTTAAAATATTCATGAGCACTGGTAAAATGAAAGCTGAGCTGTGATTGGTTGCCATGGGCAACTGGAAATATTCTGACTTTCAGACTGATTGATAAATCTGCCCCAGTGTTTATTAAAGGGAAGAGCCCGAAACATTAATCAGTATTTTGCTTCCAGAGTAAAAACAGGGGAGCAGGGGTGGATGGGAGAATATGGGGCAGATTTACTTACCCGGTCCATTCGCGATCCAGCGGCGCGTTCTCTGCGGTGGATTCGGGTCCGGCCAGGATTTATTAAGGTAGTTCCTCCGCTGCTGCGCTGAAAAGCATCGGAACGCACTGGAGTTCACAGAGCCGGGCGGTTTTTCCGAATCTGTCGGGTTTTCGTTCGGCCACGCCCCCGATTTCCATCCCGTGCATGCCAGCGCCGATGCGCCACAATCCGATCGCGTGCGCCAAAATCCCGGGGCAATACAGGGAAAATCGGCGCAAATCAGAAATATTCGCGTAACACGTCGGGAAAACGCAAATCGGACCCTTAGTAAATGACCCCCTATGTGTCTATGTGAAGTCAGAAAGACCAGACTTGTGGTCAGAGGCCATCACACCATAACATCTGACTGGATATATTAACCCCTTTGTGTCTAAGCCATTTTAGGGCTTTAGGACCAGGTTTTTTTTTTGGGCGATTTTCACTTTTTTATGTTTTATTTTATTATTACATGGGGTGGGGACTTTTATTCCTTTTTAATAATTTGTTTTTTATTGCATTTTTTTTTTACTTTTATTTTGCCCAAGGATGGTATATGAACAAGTGATCATTTGATCATTTGTTCATTGTAATATGCTGCAATACTAATGTATAGCAAAATATTACAGTCAGCCTATGCAGAATGCTGTAATCACGATCCTAACAGGCTGCTATTATAGGCAGCCATGGGGTCCTTATCAGACCTCAGGGTTGCCATGGCAACGATCGGCACCTCCGTGGCGTGCATGGAGGGTGCCGGTCGTCGCTGCGATGCACTATAGACGCCGCGATCACTATGATAGTCGCGATCCCAGCTGTTTTTGTGGGATCCCAGCTACCGCGTACTGCCTGGATCCCGCAACGTTCGCCGGGCTCAAAAGCTGAGCCCGGGCGATCGCATGACGTAACTCTACGTCAAGGTGCGGGAAGGACCCACATCTTATGATGTAGAAGCACGTCAAGGTGCGGAAAGGGGTTAAAGAAGCCAATTTCCGTGTAGGTAACCAATCTTAGAGTATTTTCATTTAATATTTCATCACAACCAATCAACAGTTAATGCATATTATGCTGTTTACCAACACCCCCATAGTAAACGGAAATAAGGGCTTGAGCAGAGGATAAAAAACTCAGGGCATCACAGTCTATGGATAACTATGATTCTCAGAATTGTACCTCGGAGGCAACATCCACAAAATACAGCCACCACATGGAGGGGGGAGGGGGGGACAGAATTGTCTGAGAGTAGAACCATTTTAGTTTCCCATGCAAACCAATCAGAGCGAAGCCATCATATTATTAACTGCTGTGGGAAAGTGAAAATGTTTTCTACAAAAAAGTCTTATTTTTGTCCTATTCTGAAACATTTTCATGTATGGAGCTATGAAGGGTGTCATTTTTTATGAGATAGGTTGACACTTTTATTTCTTTTTATTACATTTTTCATGTGTTGCAAAAGTGGCATTTCGGACATTTCGGCAATATTTTGTGTCGCAGGGTTCACCACTGGGAATAATCGTTTTTATATTTTAAAGATCAGAACTTTTGGGACATGGAAATACTTAAAGGGATTGTCCACTTTCAGCAAATAATTGATATGGTTTATGTAGGGGAAAGTTATACAATTTTCCAATATACTTTCTGTATCAATTCCTCATGGTTTTCAAGATCTCTGCTTGCTGTTCTTCTATAGGAAGCTTTTATGTTTACTTCCAGTGGATAAAAATCTGTCCATGGTCACACAGATGTACAACTCGTTATATCACACGGCTCTGATTACTCTCTGTGATGCAAACGAGCCGTGCACCTGTGTGACATCACATGACCATGGACAGATTTCTATCCAGCGGAAGCTTCCTATAGCAGGACAGCACGCAGAGATCTAGAAACTGCGAGGAATTGATACAGAAAGTATATTGGAAATTGTAAAACTCTTCCTTACACAAACCATATCAATGATTTGCTGAAAGTCGTCAACCACTTTAACATGTTTGTGATTGTTTTGTTTATTTTTTAATTTATTGTTTTTCTTTAGTTTTTATTAAACCCTATTGTGTCTGTTCAATCCTACCATATACTGCAATATATCACGATTTTTCAGATGATCTCTTGCAGTGTGCCAATGGCACTATGTAACAGACCTCATAAATCCTTAACAGCAATGTGACATACTGGTTCATAACGTGTCAGTGTTATCAACATCAATAAACAAAATACCCCCTCCCTTCCTTCTTCTCGAGCCACTTACAACATCCATTATCTTTTAGAGTCTTGGTGGCAATTTCCTATATTTCTTCCAAAATTCTTGTTCCTAAAAATCTTTTTATTGTCTCTTTTGGGGAGTATTTTTCTTTTTTTGCCAGCTAAAAGATCCCAATGACTTTTTGAAGAAAAATGTTGTGTTTTTTTTTTCAATAGTTCTCAATAAATTCATAACCAGTTCCAAAAAGACATTCAGCGATGTGTATGTCCAAAAGACAAGACAATAACCTTCTGTTGATCTCCTCATACCTGAGACATTGGGGCATATTTTACCCGGTCCAGTCGCGATCCGCGATTCTCCGATGCTGATTTGGGTTCTGCCGGGATTCACTAAGGTTGTGCACCCAATGTCCACTAGGTGTCGCTGCTGCGCTGAAGTCCGCCGGAGTTCACCTGCTTCGTTCCGGTGTATGTGAGTGCTATTCTTGCGACACATTTTTTTTTTTAATTCTGCAGTTTTCCGAATCCGTCAAGTTTTCCGATGGCCAAGCCCCCCGATTTCGCGTGAAAGCCGGCGCCCATGCGCCACAATCCGATCATGTGCCCCAAAATCCCGGGGCAATTATGCGCAAAACGGAAAAGTTCGGGAAACCCGGCAGAAAAACGTGTTTCGGACCCTTAGTAAATGTGCCCCATTGATTCAATGGGGCACATTTACTTACCCGGTCCATTCGCGTTCCAGCGGCGGCTTCTCCGCTCTGGATTCGGGTCCGGCCGGGATTTAATAAGGTAGTTCTTCCGCCGTCCACCAGGTGGCGCTGCTGCGCTGAAAGTAAACTCATCGCGCCGGAATGCACCGAGCTGGACCAGGTGAAGGTAAGCGGTCCTTATGCGACACAATTCGGTTTTTAAATTCAGGGGCTTGTCCGAATAATTCGGGTTGCTCGAAAACCACGCCCCCTATTTGTGGCGCACGGAAGCTGGTGCGCGCGCGACACAATCCAAACCCGTGCGCCACAATCCCGGGGCAATTCAAGGAAACTCGGCGCAAATCGGAAATATTCGGGTAACACATCGGGAAAACGCGATTCGGGCCCTTAGTAAATGACCCCCAATATGTTAAATTGCATGTATTGTGTGGGTAATGAATTGTACAATAAGCCCTATGAATAGTCTCCAGCTGCATTTCTCTCCAGATTCTGGAGTGTTATATACAATGTTTATGCCTTTTTCTATTCTATACATTTGGCCTTATCCTTATGGTATTCTCTAATCCATGTATGGATATATGAATCAGTTATTCATCTTTCTGTCATTCAATCAGGATTTCCTTATTTTCTATGCTATGATGGAATTATTTTCTTTATCATAGAGGCAATCTGCAGCGGGTAGGGGGGGGATTTGGATGAAGATGTACGTTCTGGGGTTCATGCCCTCTCTAAAGTCATGACCACTAGGAGATGATTTATACATCAGGAGCAGCTTTCCCCTGTTTGCTGAGAAACAATGCAGGAGCCTCCTGATCCTTCTACACAGGGGCGTAACTTGAGGGGGTACAGAGGTTGCGGGGCCCAAGAGGTTAAGGGGCCCCTATGGTGTCACTTTCCCATATGAGAAGACTATTACTATAAGCCATACATTATAGTCGGGGCCCTGGCACAGACTTTGCACTGGGGCTCATCAGCTTCTTGTTACGCCACTGCTTTTGCAGACCTTACTGGCTACTAACGGAGCAACTGATATAGGATACAGGTCAGGCTAGAACAAAAGTTATCAGAGCAGCCCAATTTATGATCCACCCACCAGGAAATATATAATGGTGAAAGTGGAGATTACTAACAGATAATATCATTCATTTTGGTCTGCATGGCATGAACAAACATCTTTACATGTTTACATTTATAGGGTTACGACAAATACTAATGGAAAAGAAACCTTTACAGGAAGAAGGCCCCATATTTATTAGTTACTTAGATATATATGTAAATAGATTGACATAACAATGGAAGGGAAGGTCAGATTCTCAAAATAGTTTCATGTATGTTATTAGAACTTTTCTACCACTTAAGGAAATGATTGCAGAAATATAATTTTCTTACAGGAGAATAAGCTTCTTCAAGTGTAACTCCATTGTTACGTGGCCAAAAATAGTTTCAGCACAGCTGGAGAGAGCCGTTTACAACAACCAGTGATTTATATGTCAGACGTTGTTGGCTTCCTAAATCAATTCCTATATCATGCTGGCTTCTTCCAAGCCTGAGATCCAGCCTGATATATCTATCAGGCCTACTTGTAAAACCCTCTGCAGCTTCTCCTGAAGTGGGCATATATCAGTTAAGGGCAATGTGACAAGAGCAATTTCACTCACTTCCCATAATGCTGAGCAGTGCTGGATTAATTCTCCCATGACCCCTGGGCGGTGATATAAAATGTACATAAAGTACTGAGCATACAGTAATTCATAAGTCTCCTAATTGTGTCTCCAGCACAGAAGTTTTTTTTTTTTTTTTTTTTTTACCTTTTTTTTAATTATTATTATACAAAAATACAAATATGTAAACAGATATAGACAATACAGACAGACATATACAAAGAAAAAAGTTTTTTTTGCAGCTGCATCCTGGGAGGGGCGGCGTTTCAAGCTCAAGATTTAGAGGTAACAAGAATTTTAGATTTTAATTTTCCATTCGAGTTAAACGTGACCATTTGTTAAAGATTGTGGGTTGAACACTTTAGGGTATCTTTCGAGGACCAAACTTATTTTACTGAAAAGGGGGACTTCTCCCATATATCCCATTTTTCTTTCGTTCTGCAAAGATGCGTGTAATTTGAGGCCATCATAATTTCATAATGGCTATACATGTCTACTCTGTTGCAAACTTCTGTTAGGTTTAGTTTTTGTGCCGTCTTCCAGTTTGCAGCTATGCATTGCCTTGCTGCAATCAGGATATACGTAATAATCCATCTCTGGGACATTGGGAATTTATCAGTCCCTAAATGTAATAGAGCTAACTGTGGGGAAATAACATTCTGGGCTTGTGTGACTGTGTTAATCAGATCCCCTATTTGTGACCAAAATGAGGTTAATTTAGGGCATGACCACCACATATGAACTTGGTCTCCTTTAATACCGCATCCCCGCCAACATAGAGAAGAAGATGTGCCTCCTTTGGACAATCTGTCTGGTGTGAGATACCATCTCATATGCATCTTTTTTATTTGTTCTAAGTGGTTTATGCATGGCGAACACTGAGCTGTCCATCTAAATGTTTTTGCCCACTGCTCATCATCCCATTCTGCGTTCAGGTCCGACTCCCATTTTTTCATGTAGCTCAGCTTGTCTGTTATCCCCTGCAAATTAAGAATATTATATGCAATTGATATACCCCTTACTTTTCTCTCAGGGGGCTCAAATAGTTTTTTCAGGGGATACAGGTGAGTGTTGCTTTCCTTTTCCCCCTCTGCTAATATACTTCTTATTTGTAAATATTGAAAAAAGACCTTATTGGGCAAGTCGAATTGGTCCTTAAGGGTTTCAAAAGACTTTATCGTTTTACCCTCATAAAGGTCTGAGATAGTATATATGCCTTTATTAGCCCACAGCTCTAGTATCATATTAGGGCCGAGTAATTCCAATGCTCGAATAGACATCTGTCCTCTTTTTAAGCCTATGCTGCCACCTACTTCGTTCCAGGTTTTCAAAGTGTATTGTAATGAGGGCATGTTGGTGGAAATCGTTAAATTCCCCAAATAGGCTGCCTCCATTACTGTTCTAAGAGATCTCCCACCAAAAATGTACTGTTCTAATCTCATCCATTTATGGTTTTCTTTTGGGTTCCAACACTCTCTCAATGAGTCAATGGAAACAGCCTTATAGTAGGTTGCAATATCTGGCATTGCCATGCCTCCTTTGTTAAGTGGGAAGTGCAAATTCGCCTTTGCTACTCGTGGGTGTTTGTTATTCCACACAAAATTACTGAGGATTATCTGGATCTCTCTTAAGACTTTAAGACTATTAGAAACTAGTGCATGGAGGCATCGGAAGACATACAGAATCTTAGGCAGGGCTGTCATCTTGCAAAACTGGATTCTTGCCACCCAAGATAAATAAATTTTGCCTAATTTATCAAAATCTGTTTTCAGGTTTGCTTTTAATTTAGTTAAATTCTTCCTTATTGTCTCATTTGTTGTTGAGCACAAAATAACCCCCAGATATTTTATGCCTTCTGGTTTCCAGATTATGCCACAGGTATTAAACATATCCCTACATACTGTGAGTGGGACATTTATTGGGAGAGCAACCGATTTTTTAATATTCAACTTGTAATATGAAATATGTGAAAATAACTTTAGGGTCTTTAGCAAATTAGGGAGCGATTTTTCGGGGTCTTGGCATGTGATGATGACATCATCAGCGTATAAGGTGATTATATGTCTTTCCTTACCCGCTGGAATACCCACAATTTCTGAATTAGACCTCACCATTTCCGCTAGTGGTTCCATTATCAACGCAAATATTAGCGGTGATAGGGGACACCCCTGGCGAGTACCATTAGAGATGTTAAGTGGTGAGGATAAAAAACCTGAAATCAGGACCCGCGCTGAAGGGGCCGAGTAGAGAGCTAAAATTGATTTTTGAATTTGATCAACTATGCCAAATTTGGACAGGACCTCCTTTAGGTAGCCCCAGTGCACCCTGTCAAAAGCTTTTTCAGGTCTCCAGCACAGAAGTGACCCTAACCTAACAGATCAATTCTATGTCAGTTTTACATACTCACATCCTAGGTTACAATGACCTATATACACAGATTACTACAAACACTAATACATGCACACCTATGCACTTTTACACAGAAAGAGTTTTATTCATAAACAGGCACAACTACTTTACACATTAGCAACTCTGATGGATGTGGGGATGTGTCAGTCAGTTGAGCAACAGATGCCATCATTCTCCACTCATCAAAGTAAGGGGGGTGTACAGAAAAATATCAGCAGTAGAAAGCAGCTGCTGACATTAAGGAGGAGGATGGAGACACAGCAGCTTTCGGATGATGATCCTCCCATCTTCTCCTCATTGACCTAACTGTAGGCTTATGAAGTCCTAGAGAAAATGGGATGGAGCTGATACTTATGATGATACTAGATTTAATTTTATATTGAGCAGCTGCAGGAGGAGAAGCGGACTATGTATGGGAACATGAGAGAAGATTGTAGATAAGATAGAGTCAACATGTTTCTAGGCTCCTGCCTGTTAAAAAAGCTGCTTCCTGAAAAATATCACTGCAAAGTATCACAATTTGGAAAAATATTAAACATTCTCTATTTTATGACCTTTTAAAGCCAGTATTCTAGGGTTCAGGGTTGCTAAATTTCTTGGGATGCTTTTCCTGGAAGCCGCTGTTGCACTTCCAACTTCTGCTTCCTTCTGCTCAGGAATAAACATGGCAGCTAAGAATGAAAAAATGAAGCTTTGCTTCATATCACAACCTTGAATCTCCCCAACCTTTCAACATTAAGACTCATGGGGGAGATTTATCACTACCTTTATTCTAAATGTTAGAACACAAAAATTGCAGATTTTTGCAAAAAGACTTTTTACTTTTTACTTTTTTTTGTGCAACTTTTCCACATTTCCACCATAACTCGTGGTGTTTTTCAATGGATTTGTTGTATTTATCTAACAAATCCAGCTATTTAGACTTAAAGGCTTATTCGCCTATTGGGACTTTTTTTTAAAAAAGTTGCAAAAAAGTCGCAAATGCTAGGCAGCACTGACTAAATTCACCACCTTGAAAGAAATTTAAAAAGTTCACTTTATAGACAGCAATGTAAAAATGCAGTAAAAAAAACATTTTGGATCTAAAATGCTTTATTTAGAAATATTAAAAGTTGTGCAAATTTTGACAAATGGACAAAACTGCTGATTGAAATTCTTTTTTTTCTTCTTTGGAAAGAAATTTCTGTCTTTCAGCGGCAATATGCAGACGATATAACCAAAAGCGTTACATAAAGAAAGGGGGAGATTTATCAAACAGTCGTCTGTGAGACTTTTTGTGCAAAAATGTGTATCGTTTTTGGAAAAAAAAGTCGCATACACCACATCAGGGAGCACCGATAGATCGGGCACAGGAGCAAGGAGAATCCACCAAAGACTGAGAAATTACACAAAATAAGGAAGTAAACAACTAGAAATCTAGAAAGAGAAAAGATAAATCTCCCCCATTGAGTCCATATCCTGGACCATGACAGTTCGCTTCTTCTAGCTTGTAGTATCGACTTTAGATGATCTATATCTGTTTTGGAATGTTTTATTACTGGTTTTATACTGTAACCAAACTGACAATGATCAAAAACTGTTCAAATTTGAAGACACATACAACAAACAAGTAAAATCATAAACATATTGGGGGATATTTATCAGGACCTCTGCGCACCGCCAGTGGCACAGAGGCCCTGAAATAATCGCAAATGCTAGCTTATTGCTAGCTTTTGCGATTATTTTCCCCAATCCGCCACCTTCACGCCAGTGGGGCGTGAAGGGGCGTGAAGGGGGGGCGCGGCCGGCCGAGCAGGGGGGCGCGGCCGGCCGAGCAGGGGGGCGCGGCCGGGAGTGGGCCGGCGCGGGGCGTTACTGTCCCCGCGCCTGCGCACTCGCTACTGCCGGCGACTTTTCATACGTGAAAAGTCGCCGGTTGCAGGGCCTGGCGTAGGATACACGCTGCGCATCTGGCAGCCCTATACATTAAGAGGCAGAAGCCTCTTCATGTATCGGGCTGCAAATTTTTAGCGGTGGGGCGATCATACGCTGGCGCACGAGCACCAGCGTATTATAAATATCCCCCATTAGCTTTCCCGCATCCCAAAATGTTTGATGTATTGAAATATAAAAAAAAAAAATATTCCTGCCGATGAAAAAATAGTACCTAAAAATACCAACAGATTACCTGATGGTAGATGCTTACTACTCGCCTCACTGTCTTGTCCCCATCTGCCGTAACCTTCTTTTAGTATATTTTAAAACTACAGCATTTCATAGAAATATAGCTTTTAAAAATATTCTGCCATGATCACGCATAGCTCGAGAGTTGCAGAGGGAGTGACAGTGATATCACCACCTTTGCACACTGTGTAGGTGGAGCCAGTTGGGCCTGGGACATGAATACAGGAAGTCCCCGGGTTACATGCAAGATAGGGTCTGTAGGTTTCTTCTTCAGTTGAGTTTGTATGTAAGTCGGAACTGTATATTTTATCATTGTAATCCCAGCCAGAACTTTTTTGATCTCTGTGACAATTGGATATTAAAAATGTTGGATTGTCATAAGAACCAGGATTAACAATAAAGCTTCATTACAGACACCTGTGATAACTCTTACAGCTGATTATTGTAGCCTATGGCTAAAGTACAATAAATTACCAATATCCAGAGGTCCGTTTGTATGTCATATGTAAGTCAAGTGTTCTTAAGTAGGGGACCGCCTGTAAATTACTTCACCAGAGCCAAGAGGTGCTCCGCAGACCACCCAAGCTCATCTGCATATTTTAAAAAACGTTATTACTACCAAATGCTATGGTTCTAAAACATACAAAAAGAAGTTTACTGCCGATGTGGATGGGACGGGAAGGTGAGTTGTAAGCATCTGCCATCAGGTAATCTGATGGTGAAGTCCTTTAAATTATATATAATCTAGAAACAGGTGTGAAAATATGATAAATGTCCCCCAATATGTCTAATAGATTGTGTAGCAAATATGCAAAATTTTTACAACCCCAACACCTCTTATTATGTTTATAATTTATGTTGTCTAATTTTAGGACTAAAGCAGTATAGAACGGTAGACTAAGGCCCCTTTCACGCTTGCATTTTTCGCACGTGTGTTCTGCGCATGCTTTTAATTTGCAGAACTTGCATTGCACTCTGACCCATTGTAATCAATGGGTTTTCTCAGACTTTTTAACGCACGTTTAAATCCCACCATGCTAGAATTTCACGCGCGTGAAAAATAAACCATACAAGTCTATGGAGATGCATCAAAAACGCATTGCACTCTGAGACACTTGCAAGTCCAATGCAAGTGCAATGCGTTTTTCACTGATCAATCGCCATAGAAAAGATAGAGCTCAGTCCTGAGTCTTTTTCACACTGGTTATCTTTACGTGGAAAATTTATTGAAAACGCATTGAAAACACCAAAAAAAAAAATGCATGAAAAACTGAGACATTGAACAAACTCTGACTGAAAACTAATTAAACTCTGATGAAAAATGTGCGTTTTTCACTGACCAAACCCTGATCGCACCCTGATCAAACTCTGACGTGATCTGCAACGCAAGTGTGAAAGTGGCCTAAGAGTTTTCCCACGAAGACAAGTTAGGCCCTATCCAACGGCATAGGGCCTAACTTGCTGATCAGTGGGGGATCTTAGTGCGGAGACACCCACAGATCGCAAAAACACCGCTCCTCAGTCTAATGGAGCAGACAGCCGCGCAGTTCTGCTCAATTAGTTCTGCTCAATTAGTCTGAGGAGTGGCAATTGGTCAGTTGGACCCCTCGCTTTTGCGATCTGTGGAGGTCTCAGCACTGAGACCCCCACTGATCAGCAAGTTAGGCCCTATCCCGTGGATGGAGCCTAACTTGTCTTTGTGGGAAAACCCCTTTATTTACTATACATGCCATCAAAGATTAGCTCATAGCAGCTCAATGAAGCTGTAATGAAGAAGAATATGCTAGAAATTACAGAGAATATAAAGATAATGTACATGTTCTTCGTTTAATTGACGATCTTGGAAATTAAAGCTTCAATCAACAGAAGAAGAAGAAGGAAGCCATGGAGGGCAGAGGATGCATGTGTGCCTGGAAAACAAGAACATTTTACAACTAAAAAATCCAATAGAGCAACAATAAAAGAACTAGTCACAAAAGTAAATGTACTCTTAGAGTGAATACTCCCCCGTGGATGACATACTCACCAATACAGCCTCCACTTATTGCAACATTTGTTATGGGATCTGTTAAATAAAACATAAGTGGAATAAGTATATATAGAAGGTAGAGAAGTCACAAAATCTGAACGTATTCCAGCTTTAGGCTGCTTTCACACATCCGTATGGGGGACATATAAATGGTCAACATATATACGGCTTATATATGTCCCCCATAGACGGCAATGGGCGCACAGCGCTGTGCGGGAGCAGCTCGGTGCAGCACATGTGCGTAGCCTCAACACAACTTAACACACAGCACCCTCAGGTAAGATTTGGAATATCCTTTCTAATATTCCCTAATGTTAAAATGTGCTCATAAGCCTATAAAATATGGCCTGTGAATATGCAAAGGAGCGAAGAAGAATCAATTTAGTCGGAAATGAGTCACTGACAGAGGCTGTAAAAGGAGCATCAATTTGATCTTGGCCTCCAGAGTACCTAGGGAGAAGGGAGATGCGGTTTATTACCGCTTCTCCCTTCTCTGCTTCTCACAGCATCGCGCTAAAGCAGCCTGATCAGAGCCGGCGCTGTCACGGCTCTATGGACATGACGGTCACGTGACCGCCGGTTCTAAAGGGGTTAATCAGAGCTACTGGGTCTGATACAGTATATCTCTGTTTAGCATCAGCCCTCACAGAGGGTCCCTTTCCCCTAGTAAAAATGTCCTCCGTAGATCTTTTATGACCTCATGAGGGACAGATAAAGTAAAAACACACACACACAAAACGTATTCCCTGAGACTAAACATATTACCGTATATGTCAAAACAACCAAAACAAAATAGGGAATTCTTTTATAATGTTCATTTTCAGTTAATTTGAAAACTAAAAATATATATATATACTATAAATTACAAAAAAAAAGCCTTTTTTTCTACGTTTAACTCCAAATAAAACTAAAAATGAAAAAAAAAGTACATTTTTATTACCTTTTAATTAGCACTTTGTGTCGCGGACGCAAAAAAAAAATGATGGCCCTTCAACAGGACCTGTCACCCTTAAAAGCGGCACTAGGAGCTGCTTACTAAAGTAAGCATCTCCGAATGCTACAACAGTCCCAATAGTATTACACTGCTAGCGTTATCAAAAACCTCCAATAACGCTAGCAGACACTGCCGTGATGTACACTAGGAACTCCGGACAGCACTCAAAGCTGCCTCTTCCCCAGACCGCCCTGCTCACTCCATAGGCCGGCGGTGACTGCCAAGCGCCATGAATACGCCGGACCACTTTGAGAGCGTTTTTAGTGTACATTTTTAGTGTACATCACGGCAAAAATTTGCTAAAAATTTTCAGGCTGCGTCATTAAGTGGTTAACAAGCTTGAATGGGCACCGCCGGCAGTGCCCCTCCAGAGCCTTTGTCTCTAACTGCTCAGATCTCGGGTTCTGTAGCTCTCAAAACCACAATCATGATGCAATTTAAAAGATGAGATTACTATCTTTAACATTATACCAAAAGAAATTTTCTAAGTTATCTACAGTATAAAAAGTGCCTGTGCGACCTTATATACCCATTATACATAAAACATGCTGAAGATTAACCCCTACTTATCTTCACACAGCGAGGATTCTTACCTGCCCGAACTACTGGCCCCAACTTTAGCTGATAGCTTTCCTGCACTGATGCACTTCGGGACCTAATTCCAGAACATGACTGTATGATGGAATAATATCATAATTAATGTTGTGAATATTAATACTTTGCTATAAGGCAAAACAACATAAAACACAATTATATCCATTTTTTACTTACAGGGGAGCAGGACCCAGCAGTGACATCACACAGACTTATAGCACAGTGAGCGTAGACGCTGTTATAATTGCCAACAAATTTGAAGACCTGCAGCGACAGACGACCTTTCCTTGAGACGCCATTTTCTAAGACTCTAATGGTCGAGTCCTGTTTATTAGGACAACTACAGAGGGAGAGAATACAAGCACCAATTATATTTCTAATCAGCAAAAGTCACTAAAACATGTGCTTTCATGTATCTTTAAAATCTGCATCGTACTGTACATTAAATGATGATGTGTTCCCCAATATCTATTTGGCTTCCATTCCATGTGAGTCCCTAAGCTATTTTTTTCAGTGGTTGGAGGGGTATTTCCATGAAACAAGTTAGGCCCTATATATCTATCTATCTTTTGGCTCCCTGAGATGAGCGGAGCTCGGCAATCTCCGTCAGCTCCATAGAAATGAATGGGGCAGCACATATATTCAGGGATATCTTCAGACCCCATCGGACCCCTTGTTCTCGTGATCTGTGGAAGTCTCATCATTGAGACCCACCACCGGATAGAGGGGCTGTGGATAGGGCCTAACTTGTTTTGTGGGAAAACCCCTTTAAGTATAAGTTTAACATTACATAGGTTCTTGAATAGCAATATAGATGAAACATATGGAATATTTCTAACTTTAAGGGGATTGTGGGGTCTGTGCAGGGGTGAGATTTAAAAAAAATTGAAATGTACTTGCCCTGCTTCTTCTGATTCTTGTCATTTCTCTGTCTTGGTTTGGAAGTGTCAAGGGTCATGTGACCAATCAGGGACCTCAGCAATCACAAAAGCAGATACTGTGAAGTCACTGCTCAATGTCATCATTTATACCAGCTCTTAGGACTTTGAAGGACCCCATGGGGGAAAGTACATTTTATTTTTTTATTTGTACGCTTTGGGGTTCACTGTGCTGTGAAAAAGACACATTCCCTATATTCTCTATATTTGGATGCACCAAATTTACATTACGTTGGTCTAAATAATCTTTAAAAACTTTTTGCAAAAAAATAATTTAATTGCATCGCCTTTTTGATACTGATAACTTTTTCATACTTGAAGTACGGAGCTGCATAAAGTGTCATTTTTTTGCGAGATGAGCTGAAGTTGTTATTTCTACTATTTTAAGAACTGTACAACAAACTGATAATATTAACATTTGAATGAGTTACAAAATGGTAAAAAAAAATATTAATTCCCATAGTGGCCTTTACTATCTCTGATGATTATTTTTATATTTCCCTCCACTCTCCACCTGAGCCGGCACATATGCATCTCTACTGTTTCAGATCGGGCTTGACAAATGTCGATTTAGACTGAAACGTCGCTAAGAAAAATTTGTGATCTGTGGTTTCTCTATATGATTTTTGCAACTTTTGGTGGAGCTGTAAATACTGACTATATGAATTAAAAGATGAAAATATAAAAATCAACATAGGATGTGTGCTACGCTTTTCTCTACTGTATATTGGGGCTGAGTACCCAACGTAAGCACCATCCAAACTCTACTAGGAGTGCGGTACCCCTGTTTCCTGTACTTTTATATTTCTGGGATTTGGCACACCTAAAAAATTGATGATGATTCGTTCATTTATGTGAATATGCATTCCAGGTAAAGGCGAATGATTTGAATTTTAACTTTTTTTCAAAAAATTTTTGTATATTATTAATTTTTTACTACTTTTTCAGACCCATCGGTCTATACCTGTCTTTTATGATGTAATACTTCACAGGGTCAGATGGATTTGCTGTAGGAGTCGCGTAACAGTTCTTCATTACAACAACAAACTTAGAAGCGTCTCCTCCCTGAACAAAGACACCAAGGTACATCATAGACTTAGAAGAGAGCTTCACTTCTGATCCTTCATATGGAGTCACATAACTGCTGTCTTTATAAAGAGCCATGTATGCCGTCAGCTGTCCCGTCCCTCCAACACTGATATTTATGGAGCTGTAGGTATAAACGGAATGATATCTATATGATATTCAACCATGTAAAAGGGCAACAAAATGTAAAGATTAATAGTTAAAATGAATTATTTTTCTAAAAACAACGTGTGAAAAAAAACCTAGTGTGATTTGGAATTCAACATGTCCATAAAATGGCAGCTGATGAAGAGTGGTTTAATCCTAATTGTCCATAACTGATCTACCTTTCAGGACCTTAACGTTTCCTGCACACTAACATGTACTGTATACAGCCCGCAAACAACAGTCCCATGGAACGTCTATCATCCAAGATTGTGCACCATACACCTGTCAATCACAATAATACTGTAAAAGACTGTCCAGGCCGCAAACAGTAGTAAAAGGTCCTGCTACATAATTTGCAGCCTGGGCAGTCGGCTTATGCACTGGGGAGTGGTAACCATTGCCGTATGCATGTGCCCGTAGATAGCTATGGGGCCATGTGCTAGCCACGGTCTAACACACAATCGCAAGAAATGATTGTATGTTCAGGGGTTAGATTGTATAGGGTCCTGGAAGCTAGATTGGTTATGGACAGTTAGGATCCCATGACCCTCCATCCGTTAATAATAATTATACATTATTGGTTATTTGGTGCCATCATATTCCGTAGCGTTTTACAAATCATGGGTACATATACAAACAAAATAAGCACTTACAGAGTCATACAATGACATTTGTAACAAAAACAGTTAGTGTCCTGCTCACAGGAACTTACAATATATGAGGGGGACACATTAGGTATGAGTGTTAGTACAATGTTACACCCATTCTTATAAGAGATAAGAGTACATACAATTTTTTTTTTTTTTTAGAAATACATTGGGGCACATGTATCATAGTTTCAGCTAGCCAAATTGTCTAATTTTAGCGACTTTTGCCATATTTGCGCCATTTTTGCGACTTTAAACTCTGTTCTTTTTCAAGTACGCCTTGGTCCGCACCTGGTGCAGTGTGCCTCATGTATCTTAGTTTTCCAGATGTTCTGTGCAACTTCTTGCCGTTTTTGCACCATTTTTGCGCTAATTTTGGTGCAATTCTGCACCTGGTCCAGGGCAGGTGCAAAGAAAATTTTTTGGACCTGATTTTAACATGTAAATTGGAATTATTTCACATGCTTTAACTGTTTAACATTTTGCACAGTAACTTCTTTTGTCAACATTTTTTAAATTTTGCATTTATTTTAATTGGTTACTTCTAGGGTTGAGGTCACATGTAGCAGTTTAATTGCGTTTATAATGCATTTTGAAACTAATTACAACAGCTGAGGGGAGGTGATTTGCCTTATTTCATTACTGTTAACATTTGCGTTTACAAAACATTGTTAACATTGGGTTTACTATGCGTTTGGTGAATTCAAATGTTAACAGTAATGCAATTAGGAAAATCCACTCTCCTCAGCTGTTGTAATAGGTTTCAAAATGCATTAAAAATGCAACATGTTAAATCCCAAATTAACAGTAGTGTCCACTCCTGTATATAACCCCCTCACATGGCTTGTATCCACTCCTGCATATAACCCCTCACATGGCTTGTGTCCACTCCTGTATATAACCCCCTCCCGTGGCTTGTGTCCTCTCCTGTATATAACCTCTCACATGGCTTGTGTCCTCTCCTGTATATAACCCCCTCCCGTGGCTTGTGTCCTCTCCTGTATATAACCCCCTCCCGTGGCTTGTGTCCTCTCCTGTATATAACCTCTCACATGGCTTGTGTCCTCTCCTGTATATAACCCCCTCCCGTGGCTTGTGTCCTCTCCTGTATATAACCCCCTCACATGGCTTGTGTCCTCTCCTGTATATAACCCCCTCCCGTGGCTTGTATAATCTCCTGTATATAACCCCCTCACATGGCTTGTGTCCTCTCCTGTATATAACCCCCTCCCGTGGCTTGTGTCCTCTCCTGTATATAACCTCCTCACGTGGCTTGTGTCCATGTGGATTCGATACATTTGCAACAAAAAGTCTCAAAAAGAAGCCAAAATTTGCACCTGCCAGGATAGGAAAAACTGAACATGTATCACAAGTAAAAAGACAGGATCATACATAAGGTGCAAAAAACTAGCCGCCAAAAGTCTCTAAAATTCACCTCAGAGAGACCAAACTATGATACATGTGCCCCATTGTGCTGCTTTATGAACTCAGTTGTCCAAGGTAAACAGGACTGCAGAGAAGCCTGTAGATTGCAATCTACTGCTTCCAGAATGACAGATTGATAAAGAAAGAGCTGAAGTTATATGCAGTTAGGGAGTGTGATTGGCCTGCCTGAAAAGATGGGTTTTCAGAGCATGCCTCAAGTCATTGTAGTTAGGTATTAGCCTGATAGTCCCTGGTAAGGCATTCCAGATAATTGGTGCAGCTCAGGAGAAGTCCTGAAGTCATATGTAGTAGGTCTGAATAAAATATCAGAATAATCTTAGATTACTGGAAAATCAAAGAGCATGGGCTGGACAATAGACTGACATGAGGGTAGAAAGGAGGGAAGGTGCAGTATTGTGGCGAAAGGAGACAGGGAATCAATGCTGTGACTGGCACCGACTGGAAGCATCCATGCAGCATCTTCACTGAATGAGAAAGTTTAGTAAGTAGAGCGCTGGATAGCAGGAAGTTCTAGTAGTAGAGATGAGAGTGAATCACAGCTATAATGAGAGTTTTAGAGGTTTCAGTTGTAAGAAAAGGGTGTATTCTGGAAATATTTTTGAGGTGCATGTGGCACGAGCAGCACAACTCCATCAGTGTATATCATCAGCGTAAAGATGATACTGAAAGCCAAATGTGCAGATGGCATAATAGAGGGGAAAGAACTGAAACCTGAGAAACCTCAACAGGAAGGGGAGAAAAGAGAAATCCTGAAAAGGAGATACACAGATGGGTGGGAAACGTGGGCCGTTAGGCCAATAGAGTGAAGAAACCTGGTGGTCCAAAGTATGAAATGCTGAGAAGAGATCCAGAAAAATGAGGTGAGAGAATGAAAGAATAGTCACCTTTGGATATTGCAGTGAGGAGATCATTGGAGACCTTAGACAGAGAGTTTCCAGTTGAGTGCCTAGTGCGGAAACCAAATTGTAGGAGATCAAGGAGGGAGTAAGCGGAGAGATAGCAAGTTAGTCAAGAATAGACCAGGTGTTACAGATGTTTGGAGATAAAAGGGAGAAAAAACCTTGAAGTAAAGCGCTCAATCCCTATAACATGTCCAATGGCTCATTTCATTGGACCTCCAAGATGGTGGCACCAAGTAAACTACAACAACAGATTAGAGATAGAAAGGATGTAAATAGTGAGTTACCTAAATATCGGATTTATAACTGTAGTCAGACTGATCAACATATCCAGGGGGTAGGCGCAAGACAATGTCACATCTAATTCTTCATCTCTGGTAATTGTTCCGGAAGATTCCACAGAAAAATGCAGTGTATTTTTATAAATGGCGTGTGTTTCATTTTTCTAAATATAAACATAAGATTTTATACACTTAATATATAATATAGTATATTAGAGGCTAATAGAGATGTAAACTGCTATATAGCCAGAAAGGGAATCCAACAGCAGTCATATCACTTGACAAGTAAAACCTACCCTATCTAGGAAGCTTCCCACATGTATTGCTCCCATTTCCTAGTGACTCATGATGTGAGATGAAATCCCATTTGTATACTCATGCAAATTAACTTCTAAGTGCATGGAGGGAGGAGTCATTCTGTGGTTTTTGAGATACTCATTTTCATAAAAATCTCTAGACCTTGTTCTTATTCTCCTCTCAAACTTTTACCTCAGGATAATCCTCTCTTCCTTTTCTCTATCCCTCTCTCTCCATCTCCCTCAGATTTCCCTATTTTTCTCCTTCTCATTTTCCAGTTACAGGCAGTCCCCGGGTTACATACAAGATAAGTTCCATAGGTTTGTTCTTAAGTTGAATTTGCATCTAAGTCGAAACTGTATATTTTATAATTGTAGATCCAGACACAAATTTCTTTTATTCCCCAGTGACAAATTTTTTGCTGTAATTGGACCAAGGATCCTCAATAAAGCTTCATTGCAGACACATTACAGCTGATCATTGCAGCCTGGGACTATAGTAACATCCAGAGATCTTCACCAGAGGTCACAGTGGGCAGAGGGGTCCGTCTGTAACTATGGGTCATCTGTAAGTCTGGTGTCCTTAAGTAGGGGACTGCCTGTATTTCAGAGCGAGGAGTAATGAGCAGGAGATAACAAGTTTGACAGCTCTCCCAGCGACCCTAGCTTGAGTTATGCTCCAATACAATCCATAAAACAGTATACAAGGATGAACAAAATCAACACACAAGTACACAGAGGCGATAAACTCATATGAGGGGAACAAACAAGGTACAAACAAATCAGTTCGGATTAGAATAAAAAGGTGACAATTCACGGCCTACATGTACATGTATATAGAGAGCAGGAACAGACGTACAAGGATTACATGGGGGAAGGTCCTTCTCGGTATAAAATTTAGTGTGTGGTTTGTGTGGCCATGGGTCCCCTAGAAAGCTTGGGCCCTGGGCTACCACCTAAACCGCCTATATTATAATCCGCTACTGATAGACTGTTAGGATAACATGACCATCCATCTTCAGACATTTTATTGACAGGTATGGCATTTGATGAGGTAAAAGACATTTCTGAACCATAAGGCTTTCTAGAAACAAGTGCAGAACATTTAATAGATGGAATTGGTAAATAGGTAAATTACCTAATATCCTGCCCCCCCCCTCCCGCACATTGGGGTGTAAATGGTATTACACAATGGGGGTCATTTACTAAGGGCCCGAATCGTGTTTTTTCCAGCGATTTACCCAAATTTTTCCATTTTGCGCTGATTTTCCCTGCATTGCCCCAGGATTTTGGCGCACGCGATCGGATTGTGGTGCATCTGCGCCGGCATGCACACGGCGGAAATTGGGGGGGCGTGGCCGTACGAAAACACGACGGATTCGGAAAAAACACCGCATTTACAAAAAAAAAAGTGTCGCTTGACACGCGCTTACCTGCACCAAGTAATAGAAGGTGAACTCCTACGGACTTCAGCGGACCACGGCGCAGCAGCAACACCTGGTGAATATCGGGGCACGGACCTTAGTGAATCCCGGCCGGACCTGAATCAGCGTCGGAGAACCCGCCGCTGGATCGCAACTGGACCGGGTAAGTAAATCAGCCCCAATATGGCAGTAGTGGGGGAGGATGCTCTCATCCCCTGATCTGCATGAGAACATAATATGAATAGTTTATGTATAAAGTAATGCAGGAATATCACATACATTGATCTGAACTCCACATCTTCCCACTTGTAACGGTGATGTTATGGTAATGGTGTTTGAGCTTGTATCATCGTGAAATCTAAAGCAGCTGCTCTCTCTCAGGGTAACACTGCTGGCATTGAGGTGCAGACTCTTCAGCTGACATTTCTGGAAAGTCACACTCATGTCATAGACATCACAGGTCAAATCAGGACGGATGTTGTTAACATCTATAAAATACAAAAACACATCAAGTTTCTGAGGTAAAACTGTTCTAATGGCCCATGGCAACCAATCAGAGCTCAGCTTTAATTTTATAAACAGCTGTGGGGAAATGAAAGCTGAGCTCTGATTGGTTGTCATGGGCAACTTGAATAGTTTGGCTCTGAGAGACTTATGATAAATCTCATAAATATTATGTACTTTACATTCAGTCATAAACAGTGTCCTTATTAATACCAAAATATACAGGCCTGGATATTGGAATATCTTGCAGTACAGGTGGGATTACTTTCACAGTTTACATCATATGCTGGAGCACAATGGGGCAGATTTACTTACCCGGTCCTGTCGTGATCCCGCGGTGCGTTGTCCGACATGGATTGGGTTCCGGCGCGATTCACTAAGATCGTGCGCCCAAGTTCCTGCATCCGTCGCTTCTGCGCCGAGGTCCACCGGAGTTCACCTGCTTCTTCCTGGTGCATGTGAGTGCTTGTCTTGCAACACAATTCCATTTTTAAATTCTGTGTTTTTTCCGAAGACGTCGGGTTGTCCCCCCGATTTCTGTTGCATGCAATCCGGCGCTGATGCGCCAAAATCCAATCACGTGTGCCAAAAAAACGGGGAAATTCGGCGTAAAACGGAAATATTCGGGAAACCCGACGAAAATACGGCTTTCGGACTCATGAGCCCCATCGTGCCAGAGAATGATTAATCCCCCCCATTTCACAATGAGGACTATTTTTGCAGTTGATATTTTGTTGCATCGCATATTTCCAGGACATTACCATTTTTTCAATGTTGCTGCATTCCAAAAGTTGAGTTTTATTTTTAATTGTTTTATTAATGGAGGCTTGTTGGTTCAGTAGTGGCAAAGGATTAATGACATTGAATTTCAAAATTACTTTTATGCATTCAGAAAACACATTTGTTACAATATACTTTATTAAATGAAAGACATACCAGAAACCTCATACTTGTCTTTGCAATAACACCCATAATCTCCATCTTGCAGTTTCCATTCTTCATCTGCTGCACACAATTCATTTGATGTGGATGGATCTATAGAAAATAAAAGATAAATTCTGCAATCTCTGGTGAGTGGTAAAAATTACTGCTTGACATCTTAAAAATGACTTTGAACTGCAGGTATTTGTGGAACATCACACAATCATCAGTGGTTGTAACCGGTATTGCGTCAACCTTCTACTGAAATGAATGGGGCTAATCGTGCATTTATAACCAAGGGACAAGTGTGATGCAGTTTAATGGGGAGAGGGGTTAATTGTCAGACCTCTGTAGAGCCTTATCACCATTATCTTATATTGAGGACCTATTCTATGGATATTCTAGAGTAGGTGTACCAAACGTAGGATAGAGATACCCCAGGCGCTCGGTGACGTACAGCAGTATAAGTAAATTTATTTGTGTAAAAAAAATAATAAAATAGATAAAATCACGACGGGTTTCGGCTCAGTACATGAGCCTTCTTCAGGCATGATAATAAAATAGAAGGCTCATGTACTGAGCTAAAACGCGTCACGATTTTATCTATTTTATTATTTTTTTACACTAATAAATTAACTTATACTGCTGTTCGTCACAGAGCGCCTGAGGTTTCTCTATCCTACATTGGCTACACCTACTCTGAAAACCGCCATCTCGTCCTCTGGTGCGGGATACGTTGCTTCTAGGAGACCTACCTCGGCTGCCTTTGACTACTACTGCCTTACATGCGCTACAGCTCATGTGAATGTGACTAAGGTGAGCAATTTTCTTTAACTGTGTGAATTCATCACTTGCCAAGACATACTATACGAGGCCAGCGCGTCCTGTTTCTTTTTGTCTCCCTGTACCTCTACGGTCCCCCGAATCTCTCTCGAGATCGGTGACTTTGAGATACCTCCAGATTCTTCCACATGGATATTCTATAGTTTTCCCTAATATTTTAGTGTGGAAAACCCACTCAAGGCATTGGGGGTGTTGGTCATAACATACGCTGGTTCCTTAGGTGAGGCCAGATAAGAAGACACCAATATTAAAAACTGAACATGCTTGGTGAATTAGTAAAAAAGGGGAAGGACTTTAAATTGGGCTTTTTAATTTATCCATAAATATGAAAAGTGCTGACATATACAGTACAGTTTATTTATTGGACTAATAGACTGTGCACTTACTATAGCCGTCTGATGTGGGTGCATCTGTGGCATATGTTGATGTTTCTGAGGATATTGCCGTCGCTGGTGATGCTGAGGTAGAACAATATATTAATAAAAAGAGAAAAGGTAACAGTAACATAACATGTTTTGCTAAATTAACATATATTAACCCCTTAAGGACGCAGCCTGTTTGCAGGTTAAGGCTCGCAACTTTTTTTTGAAATTTGACCAGTGTCTCTTCCTGTGGTAATAACTTTTCAACGCTTTAAGATATCTCTGTGATTTTGAGATTGTTTTCTCGTGAGACATTGTAGTTTATGTTAGTAGTGTCATTTCGGTGATCCGTTCCTTTTTTGGGGGGTAAAAATTCAAAAATTTTGGAAAAATTTGAAAAAAATGACTATTTTCAAAGTTTCAAATGTTATACTTTTTAGACAAAAAGTGATACCACAAATTTTTTTTAATAGAAACCTTTTGCCATTGGTCTTCTTTTTATATCCATTATTTGTTTTAAGTTTCCATTTTGTTTTATGGATGTGAGAAGGTTTGAAGTTTTAGTAGCAACTTCTCAGATTTTCTTGAAATTTGAAAAATGCGAACTTTTTGGTGATCAATTCAGTTTGGAAGTGCTCTATAAAGGCTTATGTACTATATACCCCCACAAGTAACACCATTTTATGAACCTAACATCTCAACCTATTCAAATCAGCATTTAGGAAGTCTGTTAACCCTTTAATTATTTTTCCGGAAGCATATGAAAATGGAGTGGAAATTTTGAAATTTCAATTTTGGATTTCAATCTTTCCAATTTAGCCCTAAAATGGATACATTCAGAAGGAATTTGAGGTAAATATATATCCCTAATTTCTTGCCCTGCTTCTTCCGAGTACAGCGATACCAGACATGTGGATGTCAGCTGCTGTTTCCCCGCACAGCGATGTCCAGAACAGAGTTAGCGATACTGGGAATTTGGAAAGCCAATTTGGCTGCAAATATTTTGTGGTGCCACAGTGTAATTGAAGAGCCCCTGAAGTAAAAGTACAATAGAAAACCCCCCAAAATGTCACCATTTCGGAAACTAGACCCCTCAAAGAATTTATCGGTGGTTGTGGTGAGCATTTTAACCCCCAACACGCTGGTCAAAATTGAATGCAAAGTAAATGGTGCAGAGTAAAAATTGCGTTTTTATCTCAAAAATGTCATTTTAGTGCCTCATATACTGTGCCCAACCTATGCCACTTTAGACAAACACCCCAAAAATCATTCTGCGGGTTGTCCCGAGTACAGCAATACCACACATGTGCCAATAATTTACAGACTGGGCACACAGAAGGGATGAGAACGGAAGGAGTGAAATTTTGATTTTCCAGCTCCGTTTTCACATGTTTGGATTTGGAGTGCCATGTCATGTTGGCAGGGCCCGTGAGGTGCCAGTGCAATAGAAACCCCCAATAAATGACACCATTACGGAAACTAGACCCCTCAAAGAATTTATTGGTGGTTGTGGTGAGCATTTTAACGCCCGACACGCTGGTCAAAATTGAATGCAAAGTAAATGGTGCAGAGTAAAAATTGCGTTATTATCTCAAAAATGTCATTTTAGTGCCTCATATACTGTGCCCAACCCATGCCACTTTAGACAAACACCCCAAAAATCATTCTGCGGGTTGTCCCGAGTACAGCAATACCACACATGTGCCAATAATTTACAGGCTGGGCACACAGAAGGGATGAGAATGGAAGGAGTGAAATTTTGATTTTCCAGCTCCGTTTTCACACGTTTGGATTTGGAGTGCCATGTCATGTTGGCAGGGCCCGTGAGGTGCCAGTGCAATAGAAACCCCCAATAAATGACACCATTACGGAAACTAGACCCCTCAAAGAATTTATCAGTGGTTGTGGTGAGCATTTTAACCCCCAACACACTGGTCAAAATTTAATGCAAAGTAAATGGTGCAGAGTAAAAATTGCGTTTTTATCTCAAAAATGTCATTTTAGTGCCTCATATACTGTGCCCAACCTATGCCATTTTAGACAAACACCCCAAAAATCATTCTGTGGGTTGTCCCGAGTACAGCAATACCACACATGTGCCAATAATTTACAGACTGGGCACACAGAAGGGATGAGAACGGAAGGAGTGAAATTTTGATTTTCCAGCTCCGTTTTCACACGTTTGGATTTGGAGTGCCATGTCATGTTGGCAGGGCCCGTGA
The DNA here is from genome assembly GCF_040894005.1 of Engystomops pustulosus. Taxonomy (NCBI): domain Eukaryota; kingdom Metazoa; phylum Chordata; class Amphibia; order Anura; family Leptodactylidae; genus Engystomops; species Engystomops pustulosus. The sequence goes on from NC_092418.1 coordinate 33,895,810, forward strand.
GGTGCCAGTGCAATAGAAACCCCCAATAAATGACACCATTACTTAAACTAGACCCCTCAAAGAATTTATTGGTTGTTGTGGTGAGCATTTTAACCCCCGACACGCTGTTCAAAATTGAATGCAAAGTAAATGGTGCAGAGTAAAAATTCCGTTATTATCTCAAAAATGTCATTTTAGTGCCTCATATACTGTGCCCAACCCATGCCACTTTAGACAAACACCCCAAAAATCATTCTGCGGGTTGTCGCGAGTACAGCAATACCACACATGTGCCAATAATTTACAGACTGGGCACACAGAAGGGATGAGAACGGAAGGAGTGAAATTTTGATTTTCCAGCTCCGTTTTCACATGTTTGGATTTGGAGTGCCATGTCATGTTGGCAGGGCCCGTGAGGTGCCAGTGCAATAGAAACCCCCAATAAATGACACCATTACGGAAACTAGACCCCTCAAAGAATTTATCAGTGGTTGTGGTGAGCATTTTAACCCCCAACACGCTGGTCAAAATTGAATGCAAAGTAAATGGTGCAGAGTAAAAATTGCGTTTTTATCTCAAAAATGTCATTTTAGTGCCTCATATACTGTGCCCAACCTATGCCACTTTAGACAAACACCCCAAAAATCATTCTGCGGGTTGTCGCGAGTACAGCAATACCACACATGTGCCAATAATTTACAGACTGGGCACACAGAAGGGATGAGAACGGAAGGAGTGAAATTTTGATTTTCCAGCTCCGTTTTCACATGTTTGGATTTGGAGTGCCATGTCATGTTGGCAGGGCCCGTGAGGTGCCAGTGCAATAGAAACCCCCAATAAATGATACCATTACGCAAACTAGACCCCTCAAAGAATTTATTGGTGGTTGTGGTGAGCATTTTAACCCCCAACACGCTGGTCAAAATTGAATGCAAAGTAAATGGTGCAGAGTAAAAATTGCGTTTTTATCTCAAAAATGTCATTTTAGTGCCTCATATACTGTGCCCAACCCATGCCACTTTAGACAAACACCCCAAAAATCATTCTGCGGGTTGTCCCGAGTACGGAAATACCACACATGTGCCAATAATTTACAGGCTGGGCACACGGCAGGGGTCAGGAAGAAAGAAGCACAATTTAGGTTTTCAAGCTTCGTTTTCACTAGATTGGTAATGGGGGGTAACCCCGAGGTACCAGTACAATAGAAACCCCCAAGTAGTGAACCCATTTTGGAAAGGGCACCCCTCAAAGAATGTATGTAGGCTTGTAAGAGCATTTTAACCCCCAACACGCTGGCCAAAATTGAATGCAAAGTAAAGGGTGCAGAGTAAAAATTGTGTTTTTATCTCAAAAATGTCATTTTAGTGCCTCGTGTACTGTGCCCAACCCATGCCACTTTAGACAAACACCCCAAAAATCATTCTGCGGGTTGTCCCAAATACAGAGATACCACACATGTGCCAATAATTTACAGGCTGGGCACACGGCAGGGGTCAGGAAGAAAGAAGCACAATTTAGGTTTTCAAGCTTCGTTTTCACTAGATTGGTAATGGGGGGTACCCCCGAGGTACCAGTACAATAGAAACCCCCAAGTAGTGAACCCATTTTGGAAAGGGCACCCCTCAAAGAATGTATGTAGGCTTGTATGAGCATTTTAACCCCTAAGGTGCTGGCTAAAATTTAATACAAAGTGAGTAGTGCAGAGAAACAATTGTATTGCAATTTATCAAATATGCCATTGAAGTGACAAAAGTATTTTGCCCAACTCATGCCACTGGGGAAAAACACATCAAAAATCATTCGGCGGGTTACCCCGGTTAGGGCAATACCCCATAGAAGGCAATAATCTGTAGGATGGAGACACGACAGGGCTCAAAAGGGAATAACTTGTTGGAGCACAGACGTTGTACATTTTTTTTTTCTTTTTGGCATCATGAAAGATTTGTAGGGCCAGTACAGTAGAAACCCCTAAGAACTGACCCTATTTTGGAAACTACACCCCTCCATGAATTAATCTAGGGGTATAGTTAGTATTTTAACCCCACAGGTGGACCCCTGAAAAAGTGCATAATGGATAGTGCATAATAAAAAATATCCATTATGTCATTTTGTGCCCAGCTGCTGCCATGGGAGACAAACACCCTAAAAATCATGATGCATGTTTTCCCGGGTAAAGCATATGGGACAGTAATCTACAGGCTGGGCACATGGCAGGGCTTAGAAGGGAAGGTGCGGCATGTGGCATGATGTATAAGCTGTGCGTCAGGGTAACAACAGAGTACTCTAAAAATCCAGGGATGTATGATAAATTCGGAAGCAATCTTTCATACATAACCCTGGTTTTTCTGGGCATGTCTCACAGTGATGAATGGTGTCCTTCCGAATGCCATTTTTGGAGCACACCCTGCACCTCTTCTGTGTCCTTCCCTTGCTGGCTGTTTGGGGAACTACTCCTGGAAAGTGCTGCCCTGGTACAATACGTGATGGGGCCTCACTTCCAGATGTGCTAGCACTCCCCCCTTCCTGGTCTCCAAAAAGAAAGTACTATATTACCACCTCTTGAAATTCCAGGAAAGTTCCCCTCTGGCCGGCATATCGATGCAGCACATAAGCATTATACAATGCCATCTGCATGATGTGCACGGCCAGCTTCTTGTACCACACCCTCGACTTCCGCATGGCATTGTACGGCTGAAGCACCTGGTCAGACAAGTCCACCCCTCCCATGTATTTGTTATAATCTAAAATACAGTCTGGCTTGGGGGCTTCTGTACTGGCACCTCGTACTGGGACAATGGTGGTGGTGTGCTCATGTATTGTGGTTAATACAAGGACCTCTCTCTTGTCCTTGTACTTAACACACAATACAGAGTCGCTGCATAGTGCCCTGCTTTCGTGCCTTTTAAGTTTTTGCCCAAGCAGCGACTTAGGGAGACCTCTCTGATTTCTGCGTACAGTGCCGCATGCCGCAGTATTTCTGGAAGTGAGGCACTTGAACAGGGTGGTGCTGGTGTAGAAATTGTCCAGGTAGAGGTGGTAGCCCTGGTCCAGCAGTGGGTGCACTAAAGCCCACACTATCTTCCCTGTAACACCCAGGAAGGGGGGGCATTCTGGGGGCACTATAGTGGAGTCCTTCCCTTCATATATCCTGAACTTGTATGTGTACCCTGATGAACTTTCGCACAGCTTATACATCTTCACACCATACCTTGCCCTCTTATTGGGCAGGTACTGGCGGAAGTGAAGTCTCCCTTTGAATTGTACTAGGGACTCGTCTATGCTCACATGTTTGGCGGGGGTATATGCCTGGGCAAACTTGGCACTAAAATGATCTAATATGGGCCTGACCTTAAATAACCGATCATAACTGGGGTCACCTCTGGGTGGGCACTGTGTGTTGTCAGTGTAGTGCAAAAACTTATGGATGGCTTCAAAGCGCATCCTGCTCATTGCCATGCGGAACATGGGGGTGTGGTACAGTATATCTGTGTTCCAGTAGTCCCTGATTGAAGGCTTCTTTACTATCCCCATAAGGAGTATTATGCCCCAATACTTGTGCATCTCTGCTGCAGTGACAGGGGTCCACCTGTAGGGTTGTGCATAAAAGGACGTGGGGTTTTGGGCAATATGTTGTGCAGCGTAGAGATTTGTCTGAAATATAATAATATTCAGCAGCGCCTCATCAAAAAAGAACTTAAAAAAGTCCACAGCTCTGAGCCCTGTCGTGTCAAAGTTAATTCCAGGATGGCCCAAAAAGTCAGGGACCTGAGGGGTATAATTATCTGGGGCTACCCATGTGGGGTCAGTGGAAGCCCCAGACGCTTTTCCTGCAGAAGTCCCAGAAACTTCTCCTGCAGAAGTCCCAGAAACTTCTCCTGCAGAAGTCCCAGGCACTTCTCCTGCAGAAGTCCCTGGAACCCTACGGCGCCTTCTTGGGGGTCCTTCCAGGTCACTGGAAGATGAGCAGGAGGATGATGATAGGTAAAAGGGACCATCATCCCCACTAGCTGACTCGGTGTCAGAGGCAAGCATGTTATATGCCTCCAACACGGTGTACGTCTTCTGAGACATTGCACACAAAAAAAATAGAGAACTAGAAAAATTAGATAATGTGCACCAAACTACACGGATAAACCGTCTAGCAGGCACACAGAAAAAAAAATATAATGCACACCAAACTACACGGACAAGCCGCACAGATGGCACACACAAAAAATAATGTGCACTAAACTACACGGACAAGCCGCACAGATAGCACACAAAAAAAAAAAAGATAATGCGCACCAAACTACACGGACAAGCCGCACAGATGGCACACACAAAAAATAATGTGCACTAAACTACACGGACAAGCCGCACAGATAGCACACAAAAAAAAAAAGATAATGCGCACCAAACTACACGGACAAGCCGCACAGATGGCACACACCAAAAATAATGCGCACTAAACTACACGGACAAGCCGCACAGATAGCACACAAAAAAAAGAATGCGCACTAAACTACACGGACAAGCCGCACAGATAGCACACAAAAAAAATAATGCGCACTAAACTACACGGACAAGCCGCACAGATAGCACACAAAAAAAAAAAGATAATGCACACCAAACCACACGGACCAGCCGCACAGATGGCACACAAAAAATAATGCGCACTAAACTACACGGAAAAGCCGCACAGATAGCACACAAAAAAATAATGCGCACTAAACTACACGGACAAGCCGCACAGATAGCACACAAAAAAATAATGCGCTCTAAACTACACGGACAAGCCGCACAGATAGCACACAAAAAAAAAGATAATGCACACCAAACCACACGGACCAGCCGCACAGATGGCACACACAAAAAGTAGCTACGTACGGGTACACCTACGGCGCTCTGGAAAAAAATATTACCAGGCACCGAAAAAAAACCTATGTGCACCGCGCAAAAAGGCGCTACAAATGCACATAGCTTGCCCTAAGACAAACTAACTACCGCTAAGATTGCTAAAGATTCTGTGCAGTGCTATTCACACGGCGCACTGAAAAGTGCGTCCAGTGCAGAACAACGCTAACAGAGCGCACTGAAAAGTGCGTTTGGGTTCAGAAGGGACAGACAGGGAAAAACGGAAGACACGTGGGATCACACAAGGCGATCACACAGGGAACACACAGGACACAGGAAAAAACAGATAGGGATGGGAATTTGTAGGGAACAATAGGGATCAGATAAGGATCAGAACACTATTTATAGTGTAAAAGTGTATTTTGGTGCACACAGTAACGCTCTCTCCTCTCTCCAGCGATATCAAACCAAAATGGTGCCGCTGGAGGAAGAGGAAGGGGCTAAAACCACGTTTTTTAGCCCAAAATCGCTGTAATTGGCCAGTCAGGTTTGACTGGCCAATCACGGCGATTGGCGGGCGGGACCGATTTGATTGGTCGGGTGACGGAGACAGGAACTCCTCCTGCCTCTGTCACCCAAATCTCGTCCCACAATTCTAAAATCCTACGCGCTCGCGCCGTAGCTGTACTGCGCTGAGCGCTAATCGTCGGAAGCTGCGCAGTACAGCTACAGCGCGGAGCGCTAAGGGGTTAATCCACATGACTAAAGTAAAAATCCGAGTTTTCTAATTACAGATCTGCTTTACATAGTAGACACTTACTTTCTTATTTTTGTGACGGTTTTTGGCAGATTTGATATATTTGTGTCTAAATTTGCAATTTTTCTACTCACCTAGCAAACTTAGCAAAAAATGTGCTGAAAAATGTTCACTCGGCTTATACGCGAGTCTACTAAAAAAAAAAAAAAAACCTTATATACTCACCCTCCGGCGGCCCGATGCTCCACGTGGCTCCCAGATGTCCCCTTTGTCGGCAAGGCCCGTCTTCTTTCTTCTGTCTTCTGACTTCTGTCATGGACACGGCCATGTTATCTTCCTGGCCGGCGCATACTATGACACGGCTGCTGCTGATGTCATAGTATGCGCCGGCCAGGAAGATAATATGCCCGCGTCCATGACAGAAGAAAGAAGAGGAGCCGCGGGGAAGAAATAAGATGGGACACGCCGACATCAGGGACATCAGGGAGCCGCGCCGACATCGGAGGGTGAGTATATAAGTGCTGGGGTAGCAGGCTGTATACTACATAGGGACAGGCTGGCTGTATACTACTGTGGGTAGGCTGGCTGTATACTACATGGGGGCAGGCCGGCTGTATACTGCTGGGGGTAGGCTGACTGTATACTACATGGGGGCAGGCTGGCTGTATACTACTGGGGGAAGGCTGGCTGTATACTACTGTGGGCAGGCTGGCTGTATACTAAATGGGGGCAGGATGGCTGTATACTACTGGGGGCAGGCTGGCTATATACTACTGGGGGAAGGCTAGCTGTATACTACATGGGGGAAGGCTGGCTGTATACTACATGGGGGCAGGCTGGCTATATACTACTGGGGGAAGGCTAGCTGTATACTACATGGGGGAAGGCTGGCTGTATACTACTCGGGGTAGGATGGCTGTATACTACTGGGGGCAGGCTGGCTGTATACTACTGGGGGCAGGCTGACTGTATACTACATGGGGGCAAGCTGGCTGTATACAACTGGGGGAAGGCTGGCTGTATACTACTCGGGGTAGGATGGCTGTATACTACTGGGGGCAGGCTGGCTGTATACTACTGGGGGCAGGCTGACTGTATACTACATGGGGGCAAGCTGGCTGTATACAACTGGGGGCAGGCTGGCTATATACTACTGGGGGAAGGCTAGCTGTATACTACATGGGGGAAGGCTGGCTGTATACTACTGGGGGCAGGCTGGCTATATACTACTGGGGGAAGGCTAGCTGTATACTACATGGGGGAAGGCTGGCTGTATACTACATGGGGGCAGGCTGGCTATATACTACTGGGGGAAGGCTAGCTGTATACTACATGGGGGAAGGCTGTCTGTATACTACTCGGGGTAGGATGGCTGTATACTACTGGGGGCAGGCTGGCTGTATACTACTGGGGGCAGGCTGACTGTATACTACATGGGGGCAAGCTGGCTGTATACAACTGGGGGAAGGCTGGCTGTATACTACTGGGGGAAGGCTTTCTGTATACTACTGGGGGAAGGCTGGCTGTATACTACTGGGGGCAGGCTACATACTACTAGGGGCGACTGTATACTACTGGGGGCAGGCTGGCTGTATATGACTAGGGGCTGGCTGGCTGTATGCTTCTAGGGGTTGGTTGACTGTATACTACTAGGGTCTGGCAGTATACTACATGGGGGCTGGCTAGCTGTATACTACATGGGGGCTGGCTGGCTGTATACTACATGGGGGCTGGCTGTATACTACTGGGGGCTGGATGGCTGTAACCTACTGGGGGCTGGCTGTATTCTACATGGGGCTGGCTGTCTGTATACTACTAGGGGTCGGCTGTATACTACTGGGGGCTGTCTGTCTGTATACTACAAGGGGCTGTCTGTCTGTGTAATACAGTGGCTGGCTAGCTGTATACTACTGGAGGCTGTCTGGCTGTAAACTACATGGGGGGGGGGGGCTGTGTCCAATGTATTTCCCACCCTCAGCTTATATTCGAGTCAATAGTTTTTCAAAGTTTTTGGTGGTAAAATTAGGGGTCTCGGCTTATACTCGGGTCGGCTTATACTCGAGTATATACAGTATCTCTAAAATCCAGATGTGAAAGTATAAAAAAGTGGTAATTTTGGTGCAAAGCAAGGTTAAAAAGTCTCAAATGAGCTCTGGTCCTGAACAGGCACAGGAAAAACTTTAGAAGAAGTTGCAGAAGAATGTGGGACTTTTGTCGCCTGATATATCAACCTTTAAGATAAATCAAACGAGTCCAAAACCCAGAAAAAACAAGAAACGACAAGTACAAATGTCCTGACTAAGGATAAATGACCCCTAAAGAGTTGCCTTTGGTGGAGGTAATGAAATGTCCTATTTTTTTGGGTGGGCACACAAGTATCAATATGATGGATCTAACCATGGGGGTGTCGTTTATAACATACGCTGGTGAGGCCAGATAAGAAGACACCAATATTAAAAACTGAACATGCTTGGTGAATTAGTAAAAAAGGGGAAGGACTTTAAATTGGGCTTTTTAATTTATCCATAAATATGAAAAGTGCTGACATATACAGTACAGTTTATTTATTGGACTAATAGACTGTGCACTTACTATAGCCGTCTGATGTGGGTGCATCTGTGGCATATTTTGATGTTTCTGAGGATATTGCTGTTGCTGGTGATTCTGAGGTAAAACCATATATTAATAAAAAGAGAAAAGGTTACAGTAACATAACATGTTTTGCTAAATTAACCTATATTAACCCACATGACTGAAGTAAAAATCAGAGTTTTCTAATTACCGCTCTGCTTTACATAGTAGACACTTACTTTCAGTGAATGTAGCTGGTTCATTTGTTATGAAATCTGAAACATAATACACCCGCCATTATTTTTTTATCTTTAAAGTGTCAAAATATTCAGTTCTAAATTTTGTACTCACCTGTTGTTAGATCTGCGTAAAGTGGAAAGATACAAGACAAATATATAGTATATAGTAGATACACGGCTACTTTATCCATTGCTTATCATGGATTATTGGGTTTGAGGTTCGCAAAATGCTTATTGTTTTCCTCTGCTGAACACCTTAAGTGATGATGAGCTTCTTTTATACATTTAAGAAAGGGAGGAGCCTGGAGGCGACCAATCACATTATTGAATGCATTTCCTTGTTCATTAATTTCCAGTTGAAATGTGTGTGCGTTCAATTATTACATCCAGTGCTGACAGCACTATGGTAACAGTGACATGAATTGTCCTTCAAAATTAATATTCATTCGTGTCCATTCTTGAAATGCCTTCTGAGATGTTAGTTTCCTGCTGCCATTGTCCCATGGCTCTTCTCACATCACACAATCTTTGTTGGCCTGACCTCTTGGATAAAACACAGGACTCCTTGCCATAACTTGCACACCACCCTTCAACTTGGGCATCACCCATCCCCATTCTCACCCTTATCAAGAAATGGACACGGACAACTACGTGACGTTGGATAATTAAGGCCACAGCAGCCTGTTTTATTACCAAACGTATAAAACATATAAACAGCATATATATTAACTTCTGAACATAACAAATAAAGTGCATTAAACAGACCGAATGACAAGGCCTAAAAGGGGTGACTTGCAATGTTATCTTAACAGTTACCTGCTTACCCCCGCCGCACCTTGCCGGCTTGGGAGCTGACAAATATGTTGCAGGTAACCACAACCACCTGCACCCACCTCTGGGTGGGCCGGCTACTAAATCATTATCCTCTTTTGGTTATGCTCACAGCGCCGTAGTTTGCGAGAATTTCCCACCTAGAATCCCCGTCAAAGGCTTTAACCCGTGGCTGCGTTACAAAAACTTTCCCCACTAAGGGGGGGGGGGGCGGGCATTTCTTCACCCTCGGGGAAAGTCCAAAGAGTCCAAAGGTGAGATCCCTTTTTTTAAAGTAAGCTGGACCACCCACTTTGTGACCTCACTCCCCTTCCGACCGGCTTCCCGGCTGGCTTTTTCCTCAGGTCAAGGCGGGCATCCGTTATCGGCTGCGCCTGACCTCCTGCCCTTATCTATAGTGTTTTCCTTTTATTATCAGAGCTGTAATTATATCTCCAAGTTGATGCAAATCCAAAGACAGAAGTTATAATTTTAAAAACTTTGCAGGAAGATTAACCAGGAAGTAGATCCTATAGGGCCATTGTACTTCAAAATAATAGAGAAAGTTTGATGATATCTTTTGTGTTTGGTTATGAAAAAATGGAAATTTGGCAAAAATTTCTAAAAAGTATTCATTTTCAAAGATCCTCTCTTTTCTAGATTGCTCATGTTTAAGTGACTTTGAGAGAGAGGCCTAAATAGCAGTAAATAAAGTAAATTATGCCGTTTTAGAAACTGAACCCCTCAATGTGTGAAAAATCAACTTTAAGAAGTGTGTTAACCCTTTAGATGTTTCACAGGGGTTAAAACAAAGGAGGTGGAATTTACAAGCTGTAATTTTGACAATATATTAATTTTGGCCAAAAATTAAACCATCACAAAGTAAGTATTAAATGATGAATAACTCCACAAAGTTTAATACCCAATTTCTCCCGAGTATGAGGATGCCCCATATGTGGTGGTATTTGCTGTATGGGCACACAGCCGGGCATAGAAGGGAAGAGCCATTCAGAACAGATCTGCAATGTCACATTTTATAGGCAATAAAATGTTTATTTTTTGGAATTTGGACATAAGGGGGATTATTTTTTTAGCGGATGAGATCCACTTTTCAGGTAAATCATTTACGGGGGGGGGGGGGGGGTTCAATAGCTAATAATCCATCCATGGGGTAGGGCCTAACTTGCTGATCAGTGGGGGTCTCTGTGCTAAGACACCTGCAGATTGCGAGAACAAGGGGTCCGTCGCCCCGTCAGACAAATGGAGCAGAGGGCCGCGCATAACCGTTCTACTCCATTCATCTCTATGGAGCTGACGAAAATTTACCAGCTCCGCGCTCTTTACCTCATGTTTTTTGCAATATGTGTATAAGTGTGTGGGGAAGGGTTATAGGTAGAGATGAGCGAACATACTTGTCCGAGCTTGATGCTCGTTCGAGCATTAGCGTACTCGAAACTGCTCGTTGCTCGGACGAATACTTCGCCCGCTCGAGAAAATGGCAGCTCCCGCCGTTTTGCTTTTTGGCGGCCAGAAACAGAGCCAATCACAAGCCAGGAGACTCTGCACTCCACCCAGCATGATGTGGTACCCTTACACGTCGATAGCAGTGGTTGGCTGGCCAGATCAGGTGACCCTGGGATAGACTAGCCGCTGCCCGCGCTGCTCGGATCATACTGTGTCTGGATGCCGCTAGGGAGAGAGCTGCTGCTGGTCAGGGAAAGCGTTAGGGTGTTCTATTAGAATAGTGTTAGGCAGGAATGATTCTACAAGAACCCAACAGCCCTTCTTAGGGTTACAATAACGTTATACTTTTTTTTTTGTTTGTTTGCTTGTGGCTGGGCTTGCTGGCACTAGTAGTGCAGCTAGTACCATATTGTGAGGAATTTGCAGGGGGACTTGCTACCGTTGTGTTTAGCTCTTAGTGACACACATATCCACCTCAAACACCAAAGTGGGAAAATTTATTAGGGGTTTGATTTCAATTAGGCACAGTCTGGCAGTTTCTTTTTATTTTACGTTTATTTTTTCATAACTCAGCGTCATCTCATCAGTGTGCTTTCATACTTGGCTAGAAAATAGCCAAAGGAGAATCCAAACGGCTTACTTACGCCTACAATAGCGTTATATATTTTTTATTTCGGTTGATCTGCTGGTGGCTGTCCTTGCTGCAGTGCATATACTAGCCAATTGTGAGGAATTTGGAGTGAGACTTGCGACCGCTGTGTTTAGCGCTTAGTGGCGCACATATCCATCGCAAAGACCGAAGTGGGAAAATTTATTAGGGGTTGGATTTCAATTAGGCACAGTCTGGCAGTTTCTTTTTATTTTACGTTTATTTTTTCATAACTCAGCGTCATCTCATCAATGTGCTTTCATACTTGGCTAGAAAATAGCCAAAGGAGAATCCAAACGGCTTACTTACGCCTACAATAGCGTTATATATATTTTATTTCTGGTTGATCTGCTGGTGGCTGTCCTTGCTGCAGTGCATATACTAGCCAATTGTGAGGAATTTGGAGTGAGACTTGCAACCGCTGTGTTTAGCGCTTAGTGACGCACATATCCATCGCAAAGACCAAAGTGGGAACATTTATTAGGGGTTGGATTTCAATTAGGCACAGTCTGCCATTTCCTTTTTATTTTACGTTTATTTTTTCATAACTCAGCGTCATCTCATCTGGCATAGCAGTGTGCTTTCATACTTGGCTAGAAAATAGCCATAGCAATAGGATAGCATTGTTTGGTTTTAAAAACTAAAAAACACAAAAAAAAACTAAAAAACACAAAAAAACACAAAAAAAAGTTTAAAAAAAAATTAAAGTTATATAACTTTCATTTTCAAAATGTTTAACCCGAGGGCTAGGGGTAGAGGACGAGGACGATGGCGGGGACGTGGGCGTCCAACTACTGCAGGGGTCAGAGGCCGTGGTCCTGGGTGGGGTGAGACACCACCTGCTGATGAGGGAGCAGGGGAACGCCGCAGAGCTACACTCCCTAGGTTCATGTCTGAAGTTACTGGGACTCGTGGTAGAGCACTGTTGAGGCCAGAACAGTGCGAACAGGTGATGTCGTGGATTGCCGACAATGCTTCGAGCAATTTGTCCACCAGTCAGTCTTCCACGCAGTCCACCCATGTCACCGAAATCGGCACTCCTCCAGCTCCTGCACCTCAGCCTCCTCCCCCCCAGTCTGCCCCCTCCCATGAAAATTTGGCATTTGAACCGGCATACTCTGAGGAACTTTTTTCTGGACCCTTCCCACAGTCACAAACCACTTGTCCGGTTGCTGCTGAGCAATTTTCCGATGCCCAGGTTTTCCACCAGTCGCAGTCTGTGGGTGATGATGACCTTCTTGACGTAGTGGAAGAAGTGTGTAAAGAGGTGTCCGATGATGAGGAGACACGGTTGTCAGACAGTGGTGAAGTTGTTGTCAGGGCAGGAAGTCCGAGGGGGGAGCAGACTGAGGGATCGGAGGATGATGAGGTGACAGACCCAAGCTGGGTTGAGAGGCCGGGTGAACACAGTGCTTCTGAGACGGAGGAGAGTCCTCGACCAGAACAGGTTGGAAGAGGCAGTGGTGGGGCCAGACGGAGAGGCAGGGACAGAGCAGGTGCATCAGCGCCAAGTGTGTCACGTAGTGAAGCTCCCGTGGCGAGGGCTCCCGCGGCGAGGGCTAGATTTTCAGAAGTCTGGAGGTTCTTTAAGGAAACACCGGATGACCGACGGACTGTGGTGTGCAACCTTTGCCAAACCAGGATCAGCAGGGGTTCCACCACTACTAGCTTAACTACCACCAGTATGCGCAGGCATATGAATGCTAAACACCCCACTCAGTGGCACCAAGCCAGTTCACCTCCGGCCGTGCACACCACTGCTCCTTCCCCTGTGTCAGCTGATAGTCAGCCCTCTGCCCAGGACCCTGGCACAAAAACCCCATCTTCGCCTCCACAATCCTCCACAGCATCCACCAGCGTTCAGCTCTCCATACCCCAGACGCTGGAGCGGAAACGGAAGTATAGTGCAACCCACCCGCACGCCCAAGCCCTTAATGTCCACATCTCCAGATTGCTTAGCCTGGAGATGCTGCCCTATAGGCTAGTAGAGACCGAGGCCTTTCGCAACCTCATGGCGGCGGCCGCCCCTCAGTATTCGGTCCCCAGCCGCCACTACTTTTCCCGATGTGCCGTCCCAGCCCTGCACCAAAACGTGTCAGACAACATCATCCGTGCCCTGACCAACGCCGTTTCTGACAAGGTCCACCTGACCACGGACACGTGGACGAGTGCTGCCGGGCAGGGCCACTATATATCGCTGACGGCACATTGGGTTAACTTGGTGGAGGCTGGGACCGAGTCTGACCCTGCGGCTGGTCATATACTGCCGACGCCGAGGATTGCGGGGCCTACCTCGGTCCAGGTCTTTCAGGCCTACTATGCCTCCTCCTCCTCCCACCCCTCCTCCACCTCCTCCTCCGAACTACCATCCGTGGGCATGGCGCCATCAGTCGGTAGCTCTAGGCACAGCAGCAGTGCCGTCGCTAAGCGACAGCAGGCGGTGCTCAAACTGCTGAGCCTAGGCGATAAAAGGCACACCGCCCAAGAGCTATTACAGGGCATCACGGCGCAGACTGATCTGTGGCTGGCACCGCTGAACCTGAAGCCAGGCATGGTTGTGTGTGACAACGGCCGTAACCTGGTGGCGGCTCTGCAACTCGGCAGACTGACACATGTGCCATGCCTGGCCCATGTGTTAAATCTGATAGTTCAGCGTTTCCTCAAGACATATTCCAATCTGTCTGATTTGCTCACGAAGGTGCGCCGCATCTGTGCGCATTTCAGGAAGTCCAGCACAGATGCTGCCACTCTCAGGGCAGCGCAGCGCCGCCTCCAACTGCCCGCTCACCGACTGTTGTGCGACGTGCCCACGAGGTGGAATTCAACATTAACCATGTTATCCTGAGTTTACCAGCAGCGCAGAGCGATTGTAGACTGCCAGATTTCAACTTCCACCAGAACTGGTAGTCAGGTCAGTCAGCTTCCTCAAGTCTACAATGAGGAGTGGACGTGGATGTCTGATATCTGTCAGGTGCTGAGTAACTTTGAGGAGTCAACACAGATGGTCAGTGGCGATGCCGCCATCATCAGCCTCACCATCCCGCTGCTTGTTATAGGATAGATTGTAAAAAGGAAGAACACAGCGCATCAAAATAACATAGAAAATTCGGTGTGAAAAGGAAATTCGATGTAGATCGTAGTAGGAGCATCAATTAATGAGTCAACTGAGGTTTAGCTGCGTAGTCCTGCTTCCCGATCTGGTTAGGTCGGGATTGGGAAATGTACAAACATAGGACAAAAGGCAGGATCAATGACCGCGCTTCTCAGTGTAGAAAAGGTTTTTTATTTGATTGCATGCGAGGACGACGCGTTTCGGGAGCGTACCGTTCCCTTCTTCAGGTCCGTATGATTTTAATACAATATTCTAAAAAATATATATATATATACGTATATCAGATATATATAAAAACATAGACACAAGTAGGTAAAATGCATAAAATATAAATAAAATAGATTCGTACATAGAGGTGGTTAGTATGGAGAACATGGGTGAAAATTCATACGGAAAATCGGGTTCGAGACTAAGATTCTAACTGTTTAAATCAGCTTTTGCTGTACAAACAAATAAATATAAATAAAAGGTAGCGAAATAAAATTACATTGTGGATACATCAGATAAATAAATAAATAAGACATATTATATATAGAAAGGATATAGGGGACAGGAAAGGATTAGAGATGAGCGAACACTAAAATGCTCGGGTACTCGTTATTCGAGACGAACTTTTCCCGATGCTCGAGTGCTCGTCTCGAATAACGAACCCCATTGAAGTCAATGGGAGACTCGAGCATTTTTCAAGGGGACCAAGGCTCTGCACAGGGAAGCTTGGCCAAACACCTGGGAACCTCAGAAAAGGATGGAAACACCACGGAAATGGACAGGAAACAGCAGGGGCAGCATGCATGGATGCCTCTGAGGCTGCATAATCGCACCATTATGCCAAAATTATGGGCAACAGCATGGCCATGACAGAGTGACAGAATGAAGCTAGATAGCATCTAAAACATCCAATAATTGACCCTGACACTATAGGGGACGGCATGCAGAGGCAGCGGCAGCAGGCTAGAGAGTGTCATGGCGACATACCCTAAATGGACTCAGGCTTCAAACCAATGGGTGGCAGAGAGGAACCAAAGGAGGTGAGCAAGAAGCGCTCAAATAATATCGGTACATGATAAAAGTTTGCCAGTATATTTTGTGGATTACACAGCAGGGTGGCGACAAAGTTAACATGGAAGCCATGAAAACAACCCAAAATTCTGCCTGACACAGCTCGTTTGATAAGGGGACGATGTATGGAGGCAGTGAACTAGTAGTAGATTAAAGGTGCTGCAGTTAAAACTATGTTAGTTGGATCTTGGCATGGAGCTGGCGCTCCGCTGCCAGGCGAGCTTTCGCCAATCCAAGCCCCTGTCTCTAGGCTACTCCCCAAACAGCACTTCTAAGAACCTTTTGTATAAGATCAAGTGTAGTAGCGTTCTTATAAGTTTAGGATATGCCGGGTGAGGGGAATGTAAACAGATGCGCAAGAAGCGCTGAAATAATATCCCTAAATGGTAAAAATTTGCAAGTATATTTTGGGGATTACACAGCAGGGTGGCGACAAAGTTAACAACTTTGATGTGGAATGCCCTGTAATAGCTCTTGGGCGGTGTGCCTTTTATCGCCTAGGCTCAGCAGTTTCAGCACCGCCTGCTGTCGCTTAGCGACGGCACTGCTGCTGTGCCTAGAGCTACCGACTGATGGCGCCATGCCCACGGATGGTAATTCGGAGGAGGAGGAGGTGGAGGAGGGGTGGGAGGAGGTATAGTAGGCCTTTGAGACCTGGACCGAGGTAGGCCCCGCAATTCTCTGCGTCGGCAGTATATGACCAGCCCCAGGGTCAGACTCGGTCCCAGCCTGCACCAAGTTAAGTGTAGTAGCGTTCTTATAAGTTTGGGATATGGCGGGTGAGGGGAATGTAAACAGATGCGCAAGAAGCGCATGATGCGCATGGAGCTGGCGTTCCGCTGCCAGGCGAGCTTTCGCCAATCCAAGCCCCTGTCTCTAGGCTACTCCCCAAACAGCACTTCTAAGAACCTTTTGTATAAGATCAAGTGTAGTAGCGTTCTTATAAGTTTAGGATATGCCGGGTGAGGGGAATGTAAACAGATGCGCAAGAAGCGCTGAAATAATATCCCTAAATGGTAAAAGTTTGCCAGTATATTTTGGGGATTACACAGCAGGGTGGCGACAAAGTTAACAACTTTGATGTGGAATCCATGAAAACAACCCAAATTTCTGCCTGACACACCTCGTTTGATAAAGGGACGATGTATGGAGGCAGCTATATGGACGACTTTTGGAGGTAGCAATGGAGACAACGTGTGGAGGCTGCTATGGAGACAATTTAATTTGGATAGTGCCTGTATGTGGCAGTCCCAAACATTTTTCAAACCAGAGGAGCAGGTAGGTGGCCCTCCAGTAAAATGGGATAGATTGAGTGCCTGTATGTGGCAGTCCCAAAAATGTTTCAAACCAGAGGAGCAGGTAGGTGGCCCTCCAGTAAAATGGAATAGATTGAGTGCCTGTATGTGGCAGTCCCAAAAATTGTTCAAACCAGAGGAGCAGGTAGGTGGCCCTGCAGTAAAATGGAATAGATTGAGTGCCTGTATGTGGCAGTCCCAAAAATTGTTCAAACCAGAGGAGCAGGTAGGTGGCCCTGCAGTAAAATGGAATAGATTGAGTGCCTGTATGTGGCAGTCCCAAAAATTGTTCAAACCAGAGGAGCAGGTAGGTGGCCCTGCAGTAAAATGGAATAGATTGAGTGCCTGTATGTGGCAGTCCCAAAAATGTTTCAAACCAGAGGAGCAGGTAGGTGGCCCTCCAGTAAAATGGAATAGATTGAGTGCCTGTATGTGGCAGTCCCAAAAATTGTTCAAACCAGAGGAGCAGGTAGGTGGCCCTGCAGTAAAATGGAATAGATTGAGTGCCTGTATGTGGCAGTCCCAAAAATTGTTCAAACCAGAGGAGCAGGTAGGTGGCCCTGCAGTAAAATGGAATAGATTGAGTGCCTGTATGTGGCAGTCCCAAAAATTGTTCAAACCAGAGGAGCAGGTAGGTGGCCCTGCAGTAAAATGGAATAGATTGAGTGCCTGTATGTGGCAGTCCCAAAAATTGTTCAAACCAGAGGAGCAGGTAGGTGGCCCTGCAGTAAAATGGAATAGATTGAGTGCCTGTATGTGGCAGTCCCAAAAATTGTTCAAACCAGAGGAGCAGGTAGGTGGCCCTGCAGTAAAATGGAATAGATTGAGTGCCTGTATGTGGCAGTCCCAAAAATGTTTCAAACCAGAGGAGCAGGTAGGTGGCCCTCCAGTAAAATGGAATAGATTGAGTGCCTGTATGTGGCAGTCCCAAAAATTGTTCAAACCAGAGGAGCAGGTAGGTGGCCCTGCAGTAAAATGGAATAGATTGAGTGCCTGTATGTGGCAGTCCCAAAAATGTTTCAAACCAGAGGAGCAGGTAGGTGGCCCTCCAGTAAAATGGAATAGATTGAGTGCCTGTATGTGGCAGTCCCAAAAATTGTTCAAACCAGAGGAGCAGGTAGGTGGCCCTGCAGTAAAATGGAATAGATTGAGTGCCTGTATGTGGCAGTCCCAAAAATGTTTCAAACCAGAGGAGCAGGTAGGTGGCCCTCCAGTAAAATGGAATAGATTGAGTGCCTGTATGTGGCAGTCCCAAAAATTGTTCAAACCAGAGGAGCAGGTAGGTGGCCCTGCAGTAAAATGGAATAGATTGAGTGCCTGTATGTGGCAGTCCCAAAAATGTTTCAAACCAGAGGAGCAGGTAGGTGGCCCTCCAGTAAAATGGAATAGATTGAGTGCCTGTATGTGGCAGTCCCAAAAATTGTTCAAACCAGAGGAGCAGGTAGGTGGCCCTGCAGTAAAATGGAATAGATTGAGTGCCTGTATGTGGCAGTCCCAAAAATTTTTTAAAACAGAGGACCGGGTAGGTGGCCCTCCAGAAAAATGGAATAGATTGAGTGCCTGTATGTGGCACTCACAAAAATTGTTTCAAACAGAGGACCGGGTAGGTGGCCCTCCAGAAAAATTAAATGCATAAAGTACTATAGGTAGAGCCAGTGGGCCCTGTCAAAAAATAGCCAGTTTCCTCTGCTTTACTGTACAAAGAGCAGGAGAAGGAGGAAAATGAGGAGGAGGAGAAGGAGTGGATAAATTATTCAGGTTGAGCTTCCTTCACCTGCTGGAGATTGGAAATTAGGAGAAATCCATGCTTTATTCATCTTGATAAGCGTCAGCCTGTCAGCGCTGTCAGTCGACAGGCATGTACGCTTATCGGTGATGATGCCACCAGCTGCACTGAAAACCCGCTCGGACAAGACGCTAGCGGCAGGGCAGGCAAGAACCTCCAAGGCGTAGAGCGCCAGTTCGTGCCACATGTCCAGCTTTGAAACCCAGTAGTTGTAGGGAGCTGTGTGATCATTTAGGACGATGGTATGGTCAGCTACGTACTCCCTCACCATCTTTCTGTAAAGATCAGCCCTACTCTGCCGAGACTGGGGACAGGTGACAGTGTCTTGCTGGGGTGACATAAAGCTGGCAAAAGCCTTGTAAAGCGTACCCTTGCCAGTGCTGGACAAGCTGCCTGCTCGCCTACTCTCCCTCGCTACTTGTCCCGCAGAACTACGCACTCTGCCGCTAGCGCTGTCAGAAGGGAAATACTGTTTCAGCTTGTGCACCAGGGCCTGCTGGTATTCATGCATTCTCACACTCCTTTCCTCTCCAGGGATGAGAGTGGGAAGATTTTGCTTGTACCGTGGGTCCAGGAGAGTGAACACCCAGTAATCGGTGCTGGAATAAATTCTTTGAACGCGAGGGTCACGGGATAGGCAGCCTAGCATGAAATCTGCCATATGCGCCAGAGTACCAACGCGTAAGAATTCACTCCCCTCACTGGCCTGACTGTCCATTTCCTCCTCCTCCAACTCCTCCAACTCCTCTTCTTCTGCCCATACACGCTGAACAGTGAAGGACTCAACAATGGTCCCCTCTTGTGTCTCGCCAACATTCTCCTCCTCTTCCTCCTCATCCTCCTCCACCTCCACCTCCTCCGATATGCGCTGAGAAACAGACCTCAGGGTGCTTTGGCTATCAACAAGGGAATATTCTTCCCCCGTCTCTTGTGACGAGCGCAAAGCTTCCGACTTCATGCTGACCAGAGAGTTTTTCAACAGGCCAAGCAGCGGGATGGTGAGGCTGATGA
This sequence comes from Engystomops pustulosus, assembly GCF_040894005.1. Classification (NCBI taxonomy): domain Eukaryota; kingdom Metazoa; phylum Chordata; class Amphibia; order Anura; family Leptodactylidae; genus Engystomops; species Engystomops pustulosus. The sequence goes on from NC_092418.1 coordinate 33,915,375, forward strand.
TGGCGGCATCGCCACTGACCATCTGTGTTGACTCCTCAAAGTTACTCAGCACCTGACAGATATCAGACATCTACGTCCACTCCTCATTGTAGACTTGAGGAAGCTGACTGACCTGACTACCAGTTCTGGTGGAAGTTGACATCTGGCAGTCTACAATCGCTCTGCGCTGCTGGTAAACTCTGGATAACATGGTCAGTGTTGAATTCCACCTCGTGGGCACGTCGCACAACAGTCGGTGAGCGGGCAGTTGGAGGCGGCGCTGCGCTGCCCTGAGAGTGGCAGCATCTGGGCTGGACTTCCTGAAATGCGCACAGATGCGGCGCACCTTCGTGAGCAAATCAGACAGATTGGGGTATGTCTTGAGGAAACGCTGCACTATCAGATTTAACACATGGGCCAGGCATGGCACATGTGTCAGTCTGCCGAGTTGCAGAGCCGCCACCAGGTTACGGCCGTTGTCACACACAACCATTCCCGGCTTGAGGTTCAGCGGTGCCAGCCACAGATCAGTCTGCGCCGTGATGCCCTGTAATAGCTCTTGGGCGGTGTGCCTTTTGTCGCCTAGGCTCAGCAGTTTGAGCACCGCCTGCTGTCGCTTAGCGACGGCACTGCTGCTGTGCCTAGAGCTACCGACTGATGGCGCCGTGCCCACGGATGGTAGTTCGGAGGAGGAGGTGGAGGAGGGGTGGGAGGAGGAGGAGGCATAGTAGGCCTGAAACACCTGGACCGAGGTAGGCCCCGCAATCCTCGGCGTCGGCAGTATATGAGCAGCCCCAGGGTCAGACTCGGTCCCAGCCTCCACCAAGTTAACCCAATGTGCCGTCAGCGATATATAGTGGCCCTGCCCGGCAGCACTCGTCCACGTGTCCGTGGTCAGGTGGACCTTGTCAGAAACGGCGTTGGTCAGGGCACGGATGATGTTGTCTGACACGTGCTGGTGCAGGGCTGGGACGGCACATCGGGAAAAGTAGTGGCGGCTGGGGACCGAATACCGAGGGGCGGCCGCCGCCATGAGGTTGCGAAAGGCCTCGGTCTCTACTAGCCTATAGGGCAGCATCTCCAGGCTAAGCAATCTGGAGATGTGCACATTAAGGGCTTGGGCGTGCGGGTGGGTTGCACTATATTTGCGTTTCCGCTCCAGCGTCTGGGGTATGGAGAGCTGAACGCTGGTGGATGCTGTGGAGGATCGTGGAGGCGACGATGGGGTTTTTGTGGCAGGGTCCTGGGCAGGGGGCTGACTAGCAGCTGACACAGGGGAAGGAGCAGTGGTGTGCACGGCCGGAGGTGAACGGGCTTGTTGCCACTGAGTGGGGTGCTTAGCATTCATATGCCTGCGCATACTGGTGGTAGTTAAGCTAGTAGTGGTGGAACCCCTGCTGAGCCTGGTTTGGCAAATGTTGCACACCACAGTCCGTCGGTCATCCGGTGTTTCCTTAAAGAACCTCCACACTTCTGAAGATCTAGCCCTCGCCGCAAGAGCCCTCACCACGGGAGCTTCACTAGTTGACAGTGGCGCTGATGCACCAGCTCTGGCCCTGCCTCTCCGTCTGGCCCCACCACTGCCTCTTCCAACCTGTTCAGGTCGAGGACTCTCCTCCGTCTCAGAAGCACTGTGTTCACCCGGCCTCTCAACCCAGCTTGGGTCTGTCACCTCATCATCCTCCGATCCCTCAGTCTGCTCCCCCCTCGGACTTCCTGCCCTGACAACAACTTCCCCACTGTCTGACAACCGTGTCTCCTCATCGTCGGACACCTCTTTACACACTTCCACTACGTCAAGAAGGTCATCATCACCCACAGACTGTGACTGGTGGAAAACCTGGGCATCGGAAAATTGCTCAGCAGCAACCGGACAAGTGGTTTGTGACTGTGGGAAGGGTCCAGAAAACAGTTCCTCAGAGTATGCCGGTTCAAATGCCAAATTTTCCTGGGAGGGGGCAGACTGGGGGGGAGGAGGCTGAGGTGCAGGAGCTGGAGGAGTGGCGATTTCGGTGACATGGGTGGACTGCGTGGAAGACTGACTGGTGGTGGACAAATTGCTCGAAGCATTGTCAGCAATCCACGACATCACCTGTTCGCACTGTTCTGGCCTCAACAGTGCTCTACCACGAGTCCCAGTAACTTCAGACATGAACCTAGGGAGTGTAGCTCTGCGGCGTTCCCCTGCTCCCTCATCAGCAGGTGGTGTCTCACCCCGCCCAGGACCACGGCCTCTGACCCCTGCAGTAGTTGGACGCCCACGTCCCCGCCCTCGTCCTCTACCCCTAGCCCTCGGGTTAAACATTTTTAAAATGAGAGTTATAACTTTATTTTTTTTTTACTTTTTTTTGTTTTTTTTTGTGTTTTTTTTTTTTTTTTTGTGTTTTTTGTTTTTTTTTGAGTTTTTAAAACCAAACAATGCTATCCTATTGCTATGGCTATTTTCTAGCCAAGTATCAAAGGAAGCACAGTACTATGCCAGATGAGATGACACTGAGTTATTGCCTAATAGAAATCCAACCCCTACTGAATTTTGCCACTTCGGCCTTTGCTATGGATATGTGCGCCACTAAGCGCAGAACACAGCGGTCGCAAGTCCCACTACAAATTGCTCAGAATTGGCAAGTACATGCACTGCAGAAACTACAGCCACCAGCAGATCAACCAGAAATCAAATATATAGAACGCTACTGTAGGCTTCAAGATCAAGAAGCTGTTTGTATTCTCCTATGGCTATTTTCTAGCCAAGTATCAAAGGAAGCACAGTACTATGCCGGATGAGATGACACTGAGTTATTGCCTAATAGAAATCCAACCCCTACTGAATTTTGCCACTTCGGCCTTTGCTATGGATATGTGCGCCACTAAGCGCAGAACACAGCGGTCGCAAGTCTCACTACAAATTGCTCAGAATTGGCAAGTACATGCACTGCAGAAACTACAGCCACCAGCAGATCAACCAGAAATCAAATATATAGAACGCTACTGTAGGCTTCAAGATCAAGAAGCTGTTTGTATTCTCCTATGGCTATTTTCTAGCCAAGTATCAAAGGAAGCACAGTACTATGCCGGATGAGATGACACTGAGTTATTGCCTAATAGAAATCCAACCCCTACTGAATTTTGCCACTTCGGCCTTTGCTATGGATATGTGCGCCACTAAGCGCAGAACACAGCGGTCGCAAGTCCCACTACAAATTGCTCAGAATTGGCAAGTACATGCACTGCAGAAACTACAGCCACCAGCAGATCAACCAGAAATCAAATATATAGAACGCTACTGTAGGCTTCAAGATCAAGAAGCTGTTTGTATTCTCCTATGGCTATTTTCTAGCCAAGTATCAAAAGAAGCACAGTACTATGCCGGATGAGATGACACTGAGTTATTGCCTAATAGAAATCCAACCCCTACTGAATTTTGCCACTTCGGCCTTTGCTATGGATATGTGCGCCACTAAGCGCAGAACACAGCGGTCGCAAGTCTCACTACAAATTGCTCAGAATTGGCAAGTACATGCACTGCAGAAACTACAGCCACCAGCAGATCAACCAGAAATCAAATATATAGAACGCTACTGTAGGCTTCAAGATCAAGAAGCTGTTTGTATTCTCCTATGGCTATTTTCTAGCCAAGTATCAAAGGAAGCACAGTACTATGCCGGATGAGATGACACTGAGTTATTGCCTAATAGAAATCCAACCCCTACTGAATTTTGCCACTTCGGCCTTTGCTATGGATATGTGCGCCACTAAGCGCAGAACACAGCGGTCGCAAGTCCCACTACAAATTGCTCAGAATTGGCAAGTACATGCACTGCAGAAACTACAGCCACCAGCAGATCAACCAGAAATCAAATATATAGAACGCTACTGTAGGCTTCAAGAAGCTGTTTGTATTCTCCTATGGCTATTTTCTAGCCAAGTATCAAAGGAAGCACAGTACTATGCCAGATGAGATGACACTGAGTTATTGCCTAATAGAAATCCAACCCCTACTGAATTTTGCCACTTCGGCCTTTGCTATGGATATGTGCGCCACTAAGCGCAGAACACAGCGGTCGCAAGTCTCACTACAAATTGCTCAGAATTGGCAAGTACATGCACTGCAGAAACTACAGCCACCAGCAGATCAACCAGAAATCAAATATATAGAACGCTACTGTAGGCTTCAAGAAGCTGTTTGTATTCTCCTATGGCTATTTTCTAGCCAAGTATCAAAGGAAGCACAGTACTATGCCAGATGAGATGACACTGAGTTATTGCCTAATAGAAATCCAACCCCTACTTAATTTTGCCACTTCAGCCTTTGCTATGGATATGTGCGCCACTAAGCGCAGAACACAGCGGTCGCAAGTCTCACTACAAATTGCTCAGAATTGGCAAGTACATGCACTGCAGAAACTACAGCCACCAGCAGATCAACCAGAAATCAAATATATAGAACGCTACTGTAGGCTTCAAGAAGCTGTTTGTATTCTCCTATGGCTATTTTCTAGCCAAGTATCAAAGGAAGCACAGTACTATGCCAGATGAGATGACACTGAGTTATTGCCTAATAGAAATCCAACCCCTACTTAATTTTGCCACTTCAGCCTTTGCTATGGATATGTGCGCCACTAAGCGCAGAACACAGCGGTCGCAAGTCTCACTACAAATTGCTCAGAATTGGCAAGTACATGCACTGCAGAAACTACAGCCACCAGCAGATCAACCAGAAATCAAATATATAGAACGCTACTGTAGGCTTCAAGAAGCTGTTTGTATTCTCCTATGGCTATTTTCTAGCCAAGTATCAAAGGAAGCACAGTACTATGCCAGATGAGATGACACTGAGTTATTGCCTAATAGAAATCCAACCCCTACTGAATTTTGCCACTTCAGCCTTTGCTATGGATATGTGCGCCACTAAGCGCAGAACACAGCGGTCGCAAGTCTCACTACAAATTGCTCAGAATTGGCAAGTACATGCACTGCAGAAACTACAGCCACCAGCAGATCAACCAGAAATCAAATATATAGAACGCTACTGTAGGCTTCAAGAAGCTGTTTGTATTCTCCTATGGCTATTTTCTAGCCAAGTATCAAAGGAAGCACAGTACTATGCCAGATGAGATGACACTGAGTTATTGCCTAATAGAAATCCAACCCCTACTGAATTTTCCCACTTCGGTCTTTGCTATGGATATGTGTGCCACTAAGAGCTAAACACAACGGTAGCAAGTCCCCCTGCTAATTCCTCACAAAATGGTAAAAGATGCAAATTAAAATAAAAAAAGTAGAACGTTATTGTAGCCCTAAGAAGGGCTGTTGGGTTCTTTGAGAATCACTCCTGCCTAACAGTAAGCTAATAGAACACCCTAACGCTTTCCCTGAGCAGCAGCAGCTCTCTCCCTAGCGGCATCCAGAGACAGAATGATCCGAGCAGCGCGGCCAGCGGCTAGTCTATCCCAGGGTCACCTGATCTGGCCAGCCAACCACTGCTATCGACGTGTAAGGGTACCACGTCATGCTGGGTGGAGTGCAGAGTCTCCTGGCTTGTGATTGGCTCTGTTTCTGGCCGCCAAAAAGCAAAACGGCGGGAGCTGCCATTTTCTCGAGCGGGCGAAGTATTCGTCCGAGTAACGAGCAGTTTCGAGTACCCTAATGCTCGACCGAGCATCAAGCTCGGACGAGCATGTTCGCTCATCTCTAGAAAGGATCATGAGAAAGACGTAGACTAACCTATGTGGCCTTGATCTAGCCTGTCCTGGTGGTAAAGGATGTGAAATCTATCCTAGGATGATGTTGTTCCTAGGAAGTTTGAGGGAGATAGAATGTAACAGTATAGTACATTTTGTGGTGATTGATGTGTGGGAGGATGGGAAGAAAGGTGGCTTACCCTGGCAGTATTAGCTTGATTTGTTATGTTAATACTGTAGATGAGATGGTCCTGATCCGTCCCTGTGTGGTACATGGGGTTAGAGAGTGACTCTGACTGGTAGGTAATATAATAAAGGAGACTTACTTAGTCCGAGTTCGGCTATTCAAGGAGCGCTGTGCGTGGTGTCTCCTGCAGTAGGGTAAGGAGCGCTGTGCGGTGCGTTCCGTTTGACATTTCTTATATGCGCTCGTGCGCGCGTGCGCACATGGGGAAAGGGGAGGGGAGGAAGCCTGCGCATGCGCAGTTTGAGGGATCGCTGTCAGACGCGGTGAGGATTGTTAGGTTGCCTGGGAGACAATGTGGAGGAGCGATTAGGTATCGGGCAATGATACAGTGGTATTTTAAGACAGGTAAATAATGATTAGGGGACTGAAATGTCAATAGTGTATATGTTCCATGGGGCCAGGTGAGAAGGTAATGGGGGAGATTGTGGATGTATTATGGATAAGCGGTGAGACCACGGGGAGCAGCAGAGTGGACATTTATGATGGGCAAATAGTATAGTTAGTGGTGAGCAGTGAAAGGGGAATGAAGTGGTGCCTTTCCAAGCTGGGAGAAGGGGGTACTTGTAACTACGTAATTATTAGTGTAGCCTTACGTTCTTTCTAGTGTCTCATTGAGACCATAGGGACACATAGTGTTTAATTTAAAAATCCAGTAATTTTCCCTTCTGATTAGCTGGTTATATCTGTCTGGGTGGTCTTTCGGAATTTGTTCTATTGGGATAAGGGTCAGGCAACTGAAGTTTTGTTCATGATGGGATCTGCAGTGTCTTGACACACTGTGTAGCTGGAAACCAGACTTAACCTTGCTGCGGTGCGTGTTCATTCTTTCTCTTAGTGTTTGTGTAGTTCTCCCGATATATTGTAACATACATGGGCATTGCAGTAGGTAGATTACGAAATCTGAGGCACAATTCAAGAAAGAGGTGATTTCAAATTTTTCACCTGTGGTTATAGAGGTGAATATTTTGGTACGGTGTTGTATGATGTCACATGTGAGACATCTGTCGCTGTTGCAATGGAATGCTCCTTTTAAAGTTGGGAATAGGGACATCTGTGGTCTTAATATCACTTTTTTTGATGTGCGTGGTTTCGTTGGTGCCAATATCGTTTTCAAGGTGGGTGCTCGTCTGTAGGTGAGTTTAGGACCTGCAGGGATGGATTTGGCTAGATGTGGGTCCTTTGTCAGAATTGGCCAATGCTTGCCTAATACAGTTTTGATTATTTTGTGATCTGAGGTGAAGGTGGTAATGAAATTTAGGGCCCGATCATTTGTAGGATCCTGTTGTTTCCGTGGGGCTAAGCATTCTTTCTGAGACAGGGCTTTTGTCTTCTTGTAGGCATCCTTAAGAATTTCTCTGGGGTACCCTTTTTCCTTAAAACGTTTTTGTAGCAGTTTTGATTGTTCATGAAATGTGGAGTCTTCAGAGCAGTTTTTTCTAATGCGCTTATATTGGCTGTAGGGTATGTTATTCAGCCAACTTTTGTAATGCGCACTTGTGTAGTCCAGGAAGCTATTAACATCGACCTTTTTGAAATATGTGCTTGTTAGCAGGCCGTTTTTCTTGTGGTTAACCGATATTAACAAATCAAGAAATTCAATATGGGTTTTAGAGAAATTCAGTGTGAGTGAAATACCCCAGGGGTTCTGGTTAACTGTATTCACAAATTCAAGTGCTTCTTCCTCGCTCCCTTGCCATATGATGAAGAGGTCGTCAATAAATCTCTTAAAGAGTTTGATATTAGATTTATATTTGGGGTTGTTATAAATGAAGGTGGACTCAAATTCGCCCATAAAAATATTTGCGTAACTCGGTGCGAAACGTGTGCCCATGGCCGTACCTTTCTTTTGGTGGAACACCTGGTTTTGATAGTCAAAGATGTTGTGTTCTAGGATGAACTTGATGCTTTGAATCAGGAAGTCTGCCTGAGGTGGTGGTAGTGCTGAATCTCTTTGGAGTGTTCGTTGTATTGCTTCGATGCCAAGGACGTGGGAAATGTTGGTATATAATGATGTTACATCCATCGTAAGCAGATTAAACGTAGTGTCCCATTGGAACTCCTCCAATTCTGTGATCAGCTGGGAGGAGTCACGAAGATATGTCGGGAGGTTCTTAACGTAAGTTTGTAGATATGAGTCTACATAGGCCGATAGATTACATGTAATGGAGTTGATGCCTGATATGATGGGTCTGCCTGGTGGGTTTAACGGATCTTTATGTACTTTTGGTAGGTAGTAAAAAAGGGCTAATCGTGGGTGGGAGGGAATGATGAAGTCCCTTTCTTTTTTGGTTAGGATCCCTTTTTGGTAGGCCAGCTGGGTGAAGCCTTTGAGTGCTTCGAGATGTTCGTTACTTGGATTGTGGTCCAGTTTCTGGTAGTACTGCCCATCTGATAGAATCCTAAGGCTTTCCTTTACGTAATCGGTGGTGTTCAGAATGACTGTTCCTCCTCCTTTGTCCGCTGGTTTTATTGTTAGTTCAGTCTTATTTTTTAGAGTATTCAAGGCTTTTCTCTCTGATCTCGAGAGGTTATCCTTCTGTTTTCCCTTTCGAGATTGGTCCAATGTACGAAGTTCAGAGGATACCATTGAAAAAAAGGTTTCAATGTAAGGTCCTCTGCTTTGGGTGGGATTGTAGTTGGACACTGGTTTAAGGCCAGAGTGTAAGTAGGGGCTTTCCAAGTTCTCTGATGTTTCTTTGCTTTTTGCCTGGGAGATCGCAAAGTGCCTTTTCAGGGTTAGTTTCCGCACAAAGCTATTAAGATCTAGGAAAAGGTCAAATTCTCTAGATTTAGTGGTTGGGCAAAATGAGAGTCCTTTGCTGAAAAGTGAACTCTCTTCTTCCGTTAGTATATGGGATGAGAGGTTGAAGATGCATACTTTTTGTTGAGTTAATCTCGGGCTATTCGTTTTTTTGTTGTTATGTTTAGTTCCTCCTCTTTTTCCTCTTGTGGTTTTTTTCTTTTTTGTCCTGTATTTGTTCTGGAGAAAATTGCAAATGCTGCTTTTGGGCTCTTGATAATTGGTATGAGCTCGTCCCTTAAAGGTGGAGTTTTTTGAGGCTGGGGAAGCTCTAAAAAAGAAGGCATTATACTATTGGAGCATGAGGCTTCTATAGAATGGTTAGTGAACTCAATGGGGCATGTTTCTGGAGGGCTTTCATCGTGTATGGTGAGGGACAGTAGGTCCTCCTGTGTTGGTATAGTTTCTGTGTTCAGAACTGCACTTTGGCTGGATGTCAGAGGACTAGATGAGTGTTGGTCTGATCTGGCTTTTATTGGTGTTTTCTTTGAGGGTGGGATGGTTTTCTTAGCTGAGTGGTTGGGTGTAATGTTACCTTGTGGTGAGCGGGACCTAGGTCTAGTATGATTCAGGGATGGAGTCTTCTTATTGTCATGTGTGGCAGAATGATCTTGACTAGCTCCTGTTGGGAGTGTGGCCTTTTGTAGTTGGGTTCTTAGGGTTTGGTTAGTAAAGGTCCTCTTTTTATTCTCCTTTTGTTGGGGTTGCAGAGATTGGTTTGTAAGTGGAGGGGGTGGATGTGGTGACTTATAGGTGATGTTTGTTTGTGTGTCGGAATCCGGGTTCCAAATTCTATGAAGATTATCTGAATATTCCCGTCTATCTCTAGATAGTTTTTTAGATTTTTTGAGTATTAATTCCTGTTCTATCAGTCTGAGACGGTGGGATGTGGATAAATTAATTCTGTGGTATTCTTGGTGATCAGAGTAGGTTTCTAGATCTTGTCTAATTGTGTCTATCTTGTTGGTAGTGTCCTCCACTATAAGTGATCTTTTGTGGATTAGTCTCCTGATCATCCCTTTTGAGCACTCCTCCATGTATGATTCCCAATCACTGGTAAATGTGGGGTCATTATGGAAGGGGGATTGGAATGGGAGTCGGAGACCCCTGGGTGCGATGTTCTCAGTAAGGTAAATGTTTAGAAATGAAATGTCTATGGTGTGCTGTATCTCTATTTTGAGAAGGTCTTCCAACCTTAAATATAGATCAGTCATAGTTTTTGTTTGTGTGTCACTATAAGTGGCTGTGGCGTTGATGTGGTTAGCCAAGGGTTCCTTGGTGTTGGAAAATTTTCGGATTAGAGATTCACGGTGTGTCCATCGGTTATGGTAATAGTCCATTTTTGTGAAGATGCTGCACGTGTATTGTAGGTTGGTCCCCGAGGGGGTAGCGGTGGGAGACCTACAGTAGTTCTGGAGTAACGACGTTAACCAGAATAGAGATAGTTATAGGATAGATTGTAAAAAGGAAGAACACAGCGCATCAAAATAACATAGAAAATTCGGTGTGAAAAGGAAATTCGATGTAGATCGTAGTAGGAGCATCAATTAATGAGTCAACTGAGGTTTAGCTGCGTAGTCCTGCTTCCCGATCTGGTTAGGTCGGGATTGGGAAATGTACAAACATAGGACAAAAGGCAGGATCAATGACCGCGCTTCTCAGTGTAGAAAAGGTTTTTTATTTGATTGCATGCGAGGACGACGCGTTTCGGGAGCGTACCGTTCCCTTCTTCAGGTCCGTATGATTTTAATACAATATTCTAAAAAATATATATATATATATACGTATATCAGATATATATAAAAACATAGACACAAGTAGGTAAAATGCATAAAATATAAATAAAATAGATTCGTACATAGAGGTGGTTAGTATGGAGAACATGGGTGAAAATTCATACGGAAAATCGGGTTCGAGACTAAGATTCTAACTGTTTAAATCAGCTTTTGCTGTACAAACAAATAAATATAAATAAAAGGTAGCGAAATAAAATTACATTGTGGATACATCAGATAAATAAATAAATAAGACATATTATATATAGAAAGGATATAGGGGACAGGAAAGGATCATGAGAAAGACGTAGACTAACCTATGTGGCCTTGATCTAGCCTGTCCTGGTGGTAAAGGATGTGAAATCTATCCTAGGATGATGTTGTTCCTAGGAAGTTTGAGGGAGATAGAATGTAACAGTATAGTACATTTTGTGGTGATTGATGTGTGGGAGGATGGGAAGAAAGGTGGCTTACCCTGGCAGTATTAGCTTGATTTGTTATGTTAATACTGTAGATGAGATGGTCCTGATCCGTCCCTGTGTGGTACATGGGGTTAGAGAGTGACTCTGACTGGTAGGTAATATAATAAAGGAGACTTACTTAGTCCGAGTTCGGCTATTCAAGGAGCGCTGTGCGTGGTGTCTCCTGCAGTAGGGTAAGGAGCGCTGTGCGGTGCGTTCCCTTTGACATTTCTTATATGCGCTCGTGCGCGCGTGCGCACATGGGGAAAGGGGAGGGGAGGAAGCCTGCGCATGCGCAGTTTGAGGGATCGCTGTCAGACGCGGTGAGGATTGTTAGGTTGCCTGGGAGACAATGTGGAGGAGCGATTAGGTATCGGGCAATGATACAGTGGTATTTTAAGACAGGTAAATAATGATTAGGGGACTGAAATGTCAATAGTGTATATGTTCCATGGGGCCAGGTGAGAAGGTAATGGGGGAGATTGTGGATGTATTATGGATAAGCGGTGAGACCACGGGGAGCAGCAGAGTGGACATTTATGATGGGCAAATAGTATAGTTAGTGGTGAGCAGTGAAAGGGGAATGAAGTGGTGCCTTTCCAAGCTGGGAGAAGGGGGTACTTGTAACTACGTAATTATTAGTGTAGCCTTACGTTCTTTCTAGTGTCTCATTGAGACCATAGGGACACATAGTGTTTAATTTAAAAATCCAGTAATTTTCCCTTCTGATTAGCTGGTTATATCTGTCTGGGTGGTCTTTCGGAATTTGTTCTATTGGGATAAGGGTCAGGCAACTGAAGTTTTGTTCATGATGGGATCTGCAGTGTCTTGACACACTGTGTAGCTGGAAACCAGACTTAACCTTGCTGCGGTGCGTGTTCATTCTTTCTCTTAGTGTTTGTGTAGTTCTCCCGATATATTGTAACATACACGGGCATTGCAGTAGGTAGATTACGAAATCTGAGGCACAATTCAAGAAAGAGGTGATTTCAAATTTTTCACCTGTGGTTATAGAGGTGAATATTTTGGTACGGTGTTGTATGATGTCACATGTGAGACATCTGTCGCTGTTGCAATGGAATGCTCCTTTTAAAGTTGGGAATAGGGACATCTGTGGTCTTAATATCACTTTTTTTGATGTGCGTGGTTTCGTTGGTGCCAATATCGTTTTCAAGGTGGGTGCTCGTCTGTAGGTGAGTTTAGGACCTGCAGGGATGGATTTGGCTAGATGTGGGTCCTTTGTCAGAATTGGCCAATGCTTGCCTAATACAGTTTTGATTATTTTGTGATCTGAGGTGAAGGTGGTAATGAAATTTAGGGCCCGATCATTTGTAGGATCCTGTTGTTTCCGTGGGGCTAAGCATTCTTTCTGAGACAGGGCTTTTGTCTTCTTGTAGGCATCCTTAAGAATTTCTCTGGGGTACCCTTTTTCCTTAAAACGTTTTTGTAGCAGTTTTGATTGTTCATGAAATGTGGAGTCTTCAGAGCAGTTTTTTCTAATGCGCTTATATTGGCTGTAGGGTATGTTATTCAGCCAACTTTTGTAATGCGCACTTGTGTAGTCCAGGAAGCTATTAACATCGACCTTTTTGAAATATGTGCTTGTTAGCAGGCCGTTTTTCTTGTGGTTAACCGATATTAACAAATCAAGAAATTCAATATGGGTTTTAGAGAAATTCAGTGTGAGTGAAATACCCCAGGGGTTCTGGTTAACTGTATTCACAAATTCAAGTGCTTCTTCCTCGCTCCCTTGCCATATGATGAAGAGGTCGTCAATAAATCTCTTAAAGAGTTTGATATTAGATTTATATTTGGGGTTGTTATAAATGAAGGTGGACTCAAATTCGCCCATAAAAATATTTGCGTAACTCGGTGCGAAACGTGTGCCCATGGCCGTACCTTTCTTTTGGTGGAACACCTGGTTTTGATAGTCAAAGATGTTGTGTTCTAGGATGAACTTGATGCTTTGAATCAGGAAGTCTGCCTGAGGTGGTGGTAGTGCTGAATCTCTTTGGAGTGTTCGTTGTATTGCTTCGATGCCAAGGACGTGGGAAATGTTGGTATATAATGATGTTACATCCATCGTAAGCAGATTAAACGTAGTGTCCCATTGGAACTCCTCCAATTCTGTGATCAGCTGGGAGGAGTCACGAAGATATGTCGGGAGGTTCTTAACGTAAGTTTGTAGATATGAGTCTACATAGGCCGATAGATTACATGTAATGGAGTTGATGCCTGATATGATGGGTCTGCCTGGTGGGTTTAACGGATCTTTATGTACTTTTGGTAGGTAGTAAAAAAGGGCTAATCGTGGGTGGGAGGGAATGATGAAGTCCCTTTCTTTTTTGGTTAGGATCCCTTTTTGGTAGGCCAGCTGGGTGAAGCCTTTGAGTGCTTCGAGATGTTCGTTACTTGGATTGTGGTCCAGTTTCTGGTAGTACTGCCCATCTGATAGAATCCTAAGGCTTTCCTTTACGTAATCGGTGGTGTTCAGAATGACTGTTCCTCCTCCTTTGTCCGCTGGTTTTATTGTTAGTTCAGTCTTATTTTTTAGAGTATTCAAGGCTTTTCTCTCTGATCTCGAGAGGTTATCCTTCTGTTTTCCCTTTCGAGATTGGTCCAATGTACGAAGTTCAGAGGATACCATTGAAAAAAAGGTTTCAATGTAAGGTCCTCTGCTTTGGGTGGGATTGTAGTTGGACACTGGTTTAAGGCCAGAGTGTAAGTAGGGGCTTTCCAAGTTCTCTGATGTTTCTTTGCTTTTTGCCTGGGAGATCGCAAAGTGCCTTTTCAGGGTTAGTTTCCGCACAAAGCTATTAAGATCTAGGAAAAGGTCAAATTCTCTAGATTTAGTGGTTGGGCAAAATGAGAGTCCTTTGCTGAAAAGTGAACTCTCTTCTTCCGTTAGTATATGGGATGAGAGGTTGAAGATGCGTACTTTTTGTTGAGTTAATCTCGGGCTATTCGTTTTTTTGTTGTTATGTTTAGTTCCTCCTCTTTTTCCTCTTGTGGTTTTTTTCTTTTTTGTCCTGTATTTGTTCTGGAGAAAATTGCAAATGCTGCTTTTGGGCTCTTGATAATTGGTATGAGCTCGTCCCTTAAAGGTGGAGTTTTTTGAGGCTGGGGAAGCTCTAAAAAAGAAGGCATTATACTATTGGAGCATGAGGCTTCTATAGAATGGTTAGTGAACTCAATGGGGCATGTTTCTGGAGGGCTTTCATTGTGTATGGTGAGGGACAGTAGGTCCTCCTGTGTTGGTATAGTTTCTGTGTTCAGAACTGCACTTTGGCTGGATGTCAGAGGACTAGATGAGTGTTGGTCTGATCTGGCTTTTATTGGTGTTTTCTTTGAGGGTGGGATGGTTTTCTTAGCTGAGTGGTTGAGTGTAATGTTACCTTGTGGTGAGCGGGACCTAGGTCTAGTATGATTCAGGGATGGGGAACTACACAAACACTAAGAGAAAGAATGAACACGCACCGCAGCAAGGTTAAGTCTGGTTTCCAGCTACACAGTGTGTCAAGACACTGCAGATCCCATCATGAACAAAACTTCAGTTGCCTGACCCTTATCCCAATAGAACAAATTCCGAAAGACCACCCAGACAGATATAACCAGCTAATCAGAAGGGAAAATTACTGGATTTTTAAATTAAACACTATGTGTCCCTATGGTCTCAATGAGACACTAGAAAGAACGTAAGGCTACACTAATAATTACGTAGTTACAAGTACCCCCTTCTCCCAGCTTGGAAAGGCACCACTTCATTCCCCTTTCACTGCTCACCACTAACTATACTATTTGCCCATCATAAATGTCCACTCTGCTGCTCCCCGTGGTCTCACCGCTTATCCATAATACATCCACAATCTCCCCCATTACCTTCTCACCTGGCCCCATGGAACATATACACTATTGACATTTCAGTCCCCTAATCATTATTTACCTGTCTTAAAATACCACTGTATCATTGCCCGATACCTAATCGCTCCTCCACATTGTCTCCCAGGCAACCTAACAATCCTCACCGCGTCTGACAGCGATCCCTCAAACTGCGCATGCGCAGGCTTCCTCCCCTCCCCTTTCCCCATGTGCGCACGCGCGCACGAGCGCATATAAGAAATGTCAAACGGAACGCACCGCACAGCGCTCCTTACCCTACTGCAGGAGACACCACGCACAGCGCTCCTTGAATAGCCGAACTCGGACTAAGTAAGTCTCCTTTATTATATTACCTACCAGTCAGAGTCACTCTCTAACCCCATGTACCACACAGGGACGGATCAGGACCATCTCATCTACAGTATTAACATAACAAATCAAGCTAATACTGCCAGGGTAAGCCACCTTTCTTCCCATCCTCCCACACATCAATCACCACAAAATGTACTATACTGTTACATTCTATCTCCCTCAAACTTCCTAGGAACAACATCATCCTAGGATAGATTTCACATCCTTTACCACCAGGACAGGCTAGATCAAGGCCACATAGGTTAGTCTACGTCTTTCTCATGATCCTTTCCTGTCCCCTATATCCTTTCTATATATAATATGTCTTATTTATTTATTTATCTGATGTATCCACAATGTAATTTTATTTCGCTACCTTTTATTTATATTTATTTGTTTGTACAGCAAAAGCTGATTTAAACAGTTAGAATCTTAGTCTCGAACCCGATTTTCCGTATGAATTTTCACCCATGTTCTCCATACTAACCACCTCTATGTACGAATCTATTTTATTTATATTTTATGCATTTTACCTACTTGTGTCTATGTTTTTATATATATCTGATATACGTATATATATATATATATTTTTTAGAATATTGTATTAAAATCATACGGACCTGAAGAAGGGAACGGTACGCTCCCGAAACGCGTCGTCCTCGCATGCAATCAAATAAAAAACCTTTTCTACACTGAGAAGCGCGGTCATTGATCCTGCCTTTTGTCCTATGTTTGTACATTTCCCAATCCCGACCTAACCAGATCGGGAAGCAGGACTACGCAGCTAAACCTCAGTTGACTCATTAATTGATGCTCCTACTACGATCTACATCGAATTTCCTTTTCACACCGAATTTTCTATGTTATTTTGATGCGCTGTGTTCTTCCTTTTTACAATCTATCCTATAACTATCTCTATTCTGGTTAACGTCGTTACTCCAGAACTACTGTAGGTCTCCCACCGCTACCCCCTCGGGGACCAACCTACAATACACGTGCAGCATCTTCACAAAAATGGACTATTACCATAACCGATGGACACACCGTGAATCTCTAATCCGAAAATTTTCCAACACCAAGGAACCCTTGGCTAACCACATCAACGCCACAGCCACTTATAGTGACACACAAACAAAAACTATGACTGATCTATATTTAAGGTTGGAAGACCTTCTCAAAATAGAGATACAGCACACCATAGACATTTCATTTCTAAACATTTACCTTACTGAGAACATCGCACCCAGGGGTCTCCGACTCCCATTCCAATCCCCCTTCCATAATGACCCCACATTTACCAGTGATTGGGAATCATACATGGAGGAGTGCTCAAAAGGGATGATCAGGAGACTAATCCACAAAAGATCACTTATAGTGGAGGACACTACCAACAAGATAGACACAATTAGACAAGATCTAGAAACCTACTCTGATCACCAAGAATACCACAGAATTAATTTATCCACATCCCACCGTCTCAGACTGATAGAACAGGAATTAATACTCAAAAAATCTAAAAAACTATCTAGAGATAGACGGGAATATTCAGATAATCTTCATAGAATTTGGAACCCGGATTCCGACACACAAACAAACATCACCTATAAGTCACCACATCCACCCCCTCCGCTTACAAACCAATCTCTGCAACCCCAACAAAAGGAGACTAAAAAGAGGACCTTTACTAACCAAACCCTAAGAACCCAACTACAAAAGGCCACACTCCCAACAGGAGCTAGTCAAGATCATTCTGCCACACATGACAATAAGAAGACTCCATCCCTGAATCATACTAGACCTAGGTCCCGCTCACCACAAGGTAACATTACACCCAACCACTCAGCTAAGAAAACCATCCCACCCTCAAAGAAAACACCAATAAAAGCCAGATCAGACCAACACTCATCTAGTCCTCTGACATCCAGCCAAAGTGCAGTTCTGAACACAGAAACTATACCAACACAGGAGGACCTACTGTCCCTCACCATACACGATGAAAGCCCTCCAGAAACATGCCCCATTGAGTTCACTAACCATTCTATAGAAGCCTCATGCTCCAATAGTATAATGCCTTCTTTTTTAGAGCTTCCCCAGCCTCAAAAAACTCCACCTTTAAGGGACGAGCTCATACCAATTATCAAGAGCCCAAAAGCAGCATTTGCAATTTTCTCCAGAACAAATACAGGACAAAAAAGAAAAAAACCACAAGAGGAAAAAGAGGAGGAACTAAACATAACAACAAAAAAACGAATAGCCCGAGATTAACTCAACAAAAAGTACGCATCTTCAACCTCTCATCCCATATACTAACGGAAGAAGAGAGTTCACTTTTCAGCAAAGGACTCTCATTTTGCCCAACCACTAAATCTAGAGAATTTGACCTTTTCCTAGATCTTAATAGCTTTGTGCGGAAACTAACCCTGAAAAGGCACTTTGCGATCTCCCAGGCAAAAAGCAAAGAAACATCAGAGAACTTGGAAAGCCCCTACTTACACTCTGGCCTTAAACCAGTGTCCAACTACAATCCCACCCAAAGCAGAGGACCTTACATTGAAACCTTTTTTTCAATGGTATCCTCTGAACTTCGTACATTGGACCAATCTCGAAAGGGAAAACAGAAGGATAACCTCTCGAGATCAGAGAGAAAAGCCTTGAATACTCTAAAAAATAAGACTGAACTAACAATAAAACCAGCGGACAAAGGAGGAGGAACAGTCATTCTGAACACCACCGATTACGTAAAGGAAAGCCTTAGGATTCTATCAGATGGGCAGTACTACCAGAAACTGGACCACAATCCAAGTAACGAACATCTCGAAGCACTCAAAGGCTTCACCCAGCTGGCCTACCAAAAAGGGATCCTAACCAAAAAAGAAAGGGACTTCATCATTCCCTCCCACCCACGATTAGCCCTTTTTTACTACCTACCAAAAGTACATAAAGATCCGTTAAACCCACCAGGAAGACCCATCATATCAGGCATCAACTCCATTACATGTAATCTATCGGCCTATGTAGACTCATATCTACAAACTTACGTTAAGAACCTCCCGACATATCTTCGTGACTCCTCCCAGCTGATCACAGAATTGGAGGAGTTCCAATGGGACACTACGTTTAATCTGCTTACGATGGATGTAACATCATTATATACCAACATTTCCCACGTCCTTGGCATCGAAGCAATACAACGAACACTCCAAAGAGATTCAGCACTACCACCACCTCAGGCAGACTTCCTGATTCAAAGCATCAAGTTCATCCTAGAACACAACATCTTTGACTATCAAAACCAGGTGTTCCACCAAAAGAAAGGTACGGCCATGGGCACACGTTTCGCACCGAGTTACGCAAATATTTTTATGGGCGAATTTGAGTCCACCTTCATTTATAACAACCCCAAATATAAATCTAATATCAAACTCTTTAAGAGATTTATTGACGACCTCTTCATCATATGGCAAGGGAGCGAGGAAGAAGCACTTGAATTTGTGAATACAGTTAACCAGAACCCCTGGGGTATTTCACTCACACTGAATTTCTCTAAAACCCATATTGAATTTCTTGATTTGTTAATATCGGTTAACCACAAGAAAAACGGCCTGCTAACAAGCACATATTTCAAAAAGGTCGATGTTAATAGCTTCCTGGACTACACAAGTGCGCATTACAAAAGTTGGCTGAATAACATACCCTACAGCCAATATAAGCGCATTAGAAAAAACTGCTCTGAAGACTCCACATTTCATGAACAATCAAAACTGCTACAAAAACGTTTTAAGGAAAAAGGGTACCCCAGAGAAATTCTTAAGGATGCCTACAAGAAGACAAAAGCCCTGTCTCAGAAAGAATGCTTAGCCCCACGGAAACAACAGGATCCTACAAATGATCGGGCCCTAAATTTCATTACCACCTTCACCTCAGATCACAAAATAATCAAAACTGTATTAGGCAAGCATTGGCCAATTCTGACAAAGGACCCACATCTAGCCAAATCCATCCCTGCAGGTCCTAAACTCACCTACAGACGAGCACCCACCTTGAAAACGATATTGGCACCAACGAAACCACGCACATCAAAAAAAGTGATATTAAGACCACAGATGTCCCTATTCCCAACTTTAAAAGGAGCATTCCATTGCAACAGCGACAGATGTCTCACATGTGACATCATACAACACCGTACCAAAATATTCACCTCTATAACCACAGGTGAAAAATTTGAAATCACCTCTTTCTTGAATTGTGCCTCAGATTTCGTAATCTACCTACTGCAATGCCCGTGTATGTTACAATATATCGGGAGAACTACACAAACACTAAGAGAAAGAATGAACACGCACCGCAGCAAGGTTAAGTCTGGTTTCCAGCTACACAGTGTGTCAAGACACTGCAGATCCCATCATGAACAAAACTTCAGTTGCCTGACCCTTATCCCAATAGAACAAATTCCGAAAGACCACCCAGACAGATATAACCAGCTAATCAGAAGGGAAAATTACTGGATTTTTAAATTAAACACTATGTGTCCCTATGGTCTCAATGAGACACTAGAAAGAACGTAAGGCTACACTAATAATTACGTAGTTACAAGTACCCCCTTCTCCCAGCTTGGAAAGGCACCACTTCATTCCCCTTTCACTGCTCACCACTAACTATACTATTTGCCCATCATAAATGTCCACTCTGCTGCTCCCCGTGGTCTCACCGCTTATCCATAATACATCCACAATCTCCCCCATTACCTTCTCACCTGGCCCCATGGAACATATACACTATTGACATTTCAGTCCCCTAATCATTATTTACCTGTCTTAAAATACCACTGTATCATTGCCCGATACCTAATCGCTCCTCCACATTGTCTCCCAGGCAACCTAACAATCCTCACCGCGTCTGACAGCGATCCCTCAAACTGCGCATGCGCAGGCTTCCTCCCCTCCCCTTTCCCCATGTGCGCACGCGCGCACGAGCGCATATAAGAAATGTCAAACGGAACGCACCGCACAGCGCTCCTTACCCTACTGCAGGAGACACCACGCACAGCGCTCCTTGAATAGCCGAACTCGGACTAAGTAAGTCTCCTTTATTATATTACCTACCAGTCAGAGTCACTCTCTAACCCCATGTACCACACAGGGACGGATCAGGACCATCTCATCTACAGTATTAACATAACAAATCAAGCTAATACTGCCAGGGTAAGCCACCTTTCTTCCCATCCTCCCACACATCAATCACCACAAAATGTACTATACTGTTACATTCTATCTCCCTCAAACTTCCTAGGAACAACATCATCCTAGGATAGATTTCACATCCTTTACCACCAGGACAGGCTAGATCAAGGCCACATAGGTTAGTCTACGTCTTTCTCATGATCCTTTCCTGTCCCCTATATCCTTTCTATATATAATATGTCTTATTTATTTATTTATCTGATGTATCCACAATGTAATTTTATTTCGCTACCTTTTATTTATATTTATTTGTTTGTACAGCAAAAGCTGATTTAAACAGTTAGAATCTTAGTCTCGAATCCGATTTTCCGTATGAATTTTCACCCATGTTCTCCATACTAACCACCTCTATGTACGAATCTATTTTATTTATATTTTATGCATTTTACCTACTTGTGTCTATGTTTTTATATATATCTGATATACGTATATATATATATATATTTTTTAGAATATTGTATTAAAATCATACGGACCTGAAGAAGGGAACGGTACGCTCCCGAAACGCGTCGTCCTCGCATGCAATCAAATAAAAAACCTTTTCTACACTGAGAAGCGCGGTCATTGATCCTGCCTTTTGTCCTATGTTTGTACACATCCCGCTGCTTGGCCTGTTGAAAAACTCTCTGATCAGCATGAAGTCGGAAGCTTTGCGCTCGTCACAAGAGACGGGGAAAGAAGATTCCCTTGTTGATAGCCAAAGCACCCTTAGGTCTGTTTCTCAGCGCATATCGGAGGAGGTGGAGGAGGATGAGGAGGAAGAGGAGGAGAATGTTGGCGAGACACAAGAGGGGACCATTGTTGAGTCCTTCACTGTTCAGCGTGTATGGGCAGAAGAAGAGGAGTTGGAGGAGTTGGAGGAGGAGGAAATGGGCAGTCAGGCCAGTGAGGGGAGTGAATTCTTACGCGTTGGTACTCTGGCGCATATGGCAGATTTCATGCTAGGCTGCCTATCCCGTGACCCTCGCGTTCAAAGAATTTATTCCAGCACCGATTACTGGGTATTCACTCTCCTGGACCCACGGTACAAGCAAAATCTTTCCACTCTCATCCCTGGAGAGGAAAGGAGTGTGAGAATGCATGAATACCAGCAGGCCCTGGTGCACAAGCTGAAGCATTATTTCCCTTCTGACAGCGCTAGCGGCAGAGTGCGTAGTTCTGCGGGACAAGTAGCGAGGGAGAGTAGGCGAGCAGGCAGCTTGTCCAGCACTGGCAAGGGTACGCTTTACAAGGCTTTTGTCAGCTTTATGTCACCCCAGCAAGACACTGTCACCTGTCCCCAGTCTCGGCAGAGTAGGGCTGATCTTTACAGAAAGATGGTGAGGGAGTACGTAGCTGACCATACCATCGTCCTAAATGATCACACAGCTCCCTACAACTACTGGGTTTCAAAGCTGGACATGTGGCACGAACTGGCGCTGTACGCCTTGGAGGTTCTTGCCTGCCCTGCCGCTAGCGTGTTGTCCGAGCGCGTTTTCAGTGCAGCTGGTGGCATCATCACCGATAAGCGTACACGCCTGTCGACTGACTGCGCTGACAGGCTGACGCTTATTAAGATGAATAATGCCTGGATTTCTCATAATTTCCAATCTCCACCAGATGAAGGAAGCTCAACCTGAATAATTTATCCACTCCTCCTCCTCCTCATTTTCCTCCTTCTCCTCCTCTTTGTACACTAAAGCAGAGGAAACTGGCTATTTTTTGACAGGGCCCACTGGCTCTAGCTATAGTACTTTATGCATTTAATTTTTCTGGAGGGCCACCTACCCGGTCCTCTGTTTTAAACAATTTTTGGGAGTGCCACATACAGGCACTCAATCTATTCAATTTTTCTGGAGGGCCACCTACCTGCTCCTCTGGTTTGAAAACTTTTTTGGACTGCCACATACAGGCACTCAATCTATTCAATTTTTCTGGAGGGCCACCTACCTGCTCCTCTGGTTTGAAAACTTTTTTGGACTGCCACATACAGGCACTCAATCTATTTCATTTTTCTGGAGGGCCACCTACCTGCTCCTCTGGTTTGAAAACTTTTTTGGACTGCCACATACAGGCACTATCCAAATTAAATTGTCTCCATAGCAGCCTCCACACGTTGTCTCCATTGCTACCTCCAAAAGTCGTCCATATAGCTGCCTCCATACATCGTCCCCTTATCAAACGAGGTGTGTCAGGCAGAAATTTGGGTTGTTTTCATGGATTCCACATCAAAGTTGTTAACTTTGTCGCCACCCTGCTGTGTAATCCACAAAATATACTGGCAAACTTTTATCATTTACCGATATTATTTCAGCGCTTCTTGCGCATCTGTTTACATTCCCCTCACCCGCCATATCCCAAACTTATAAGAACGCTACTACACTTGATCTTATACAAAAGGTTCTTAGAAGTGCTGTTTGGGGAGTAGCCTAGAGACAGGGGCTTGGATTGGCGAAAGCTCGCCTGGAAGCGGAGCGCCAGCTCCATGCCAAGATCCAACTAACATAGTTTTAACTGCAGCACCTTTAATCTACTACTAGTTCACTGCCTCCATACATGGTCCCCTTATCAAACGAGCTGTGTCAGGCAGAATTTTGGGTTGTTTTCATGGCTTCCACAACAAACTTGTTAACTTTGTCGCCACCCTGCTGTGTAATCCACAAAATATACTGGCAAACTTTTATCATTTACCGATATTATTTCAGTGCTTCTTGCGCATCTGTTTACATTCCCCTCACCCGCCATATCCTAAACTTATAAGAACGCTACTACACTTGATCTTATACAAAAGGTTCTTAGAAGTGCTGTTTGGGGAGTAGCCTAGAGACAGGGGCTTGGATTGGCGAAAGCTCGCCTGGCAGCGGAGCGCCAGCTCCATGCTAAGATCCAACTAACATAGTTTTAACTGCAGCACCTTTAATCTACTACTAGTTCACTGCCTCCATACATGGTCCCCTTATCAAACGAGCTGTGTCAGGCAGAATTTTGGGTTGTTTTCATGGCTTCCATGTTAACTTTGTCGCCACCCTGCTGTGTAATCCACAAAATATACTGGCAAACTTTTATCATGTACCGATATTAATTGAGCGCTTCTTGCTCACCTCCTTTGGTTCCTCTCTGCCACCCATTGGTTTGAAGCCTGAGTCCATTTAGGGTATGTCGCCATGCCACTCTCTAGCCTGCCGCTGCTGCCGCTGCCTCTGCATGCCGTCCCCTATAGTGTCAGGGTCAATTATTGGATGTTTTAGATGCTATCTAGCTTCATTCTGTCACTCTGTCATGGCCATGCTGTTGCCCATAATTTTGGCATAATGGTGCGATTAAGCAGCCTCAGAGGCATCCATGCATGCTGCCCCTGCTGTTTCCTGTCCATTTCCGTGGTGTTTCCATCCTTTTCTGAGGTTCCCAGGTGTTTGGCCAAGCTTCCCTGTGCAGAGCCTTGGTCCCCTTGAAAAATGCTCGAGTCTCCCATTGACTTCAATGGGGCTCGTTATTCGAGACGAGCACTCGAGCATCGGGAAAAGTTCGTCTCGAATAACGAGTACCCGAGCATTTTAGTGCTCGCTCATCTCTAGTTATAGGTAATTTACCAATATACATCTATTAAAAGTTCTGCTCTACTTTCTGTAAAGTGAAGCCTCCTGTCTTTTACCTCATCAGTCTGACACTTCTGACCATAAAATGGCCACAGATTGAGGATCATGTGATCAGGAAAGCGGAGCAGAACTATTACTAGATGTATATTGGTAAATGACCTCATATCCTGCCCCCCACACTTACACACACATTACAAAAACATGAACACTTCATTATTCTAGGCACTGTTGATAGATGGCAAATTGTGCCACAGGTAAGTTCTAGGTAAAACAGTAGAAAAGAAGGCACAAATGTCAAGAAGTTTTGTCAGGAAGTACAGAAGAGTTAACAGGCTTGTTACAGTATGTCTCCATGATAGTGGCCACGGGAAGCTACCTTAGGTGGGAAATTTTGACTAGTGCATGGACTTATTGAACCCATGGAAATTTTGAAATCACCATTATACCTTGGTAGCACAGAAATATGGAAAAGCTGACCCAGGAGTGAGTTTGGGATGAGACATGTTATAAAATCAAGGGCACAGGATATATCTATGTGTCATGTGACTAATCTGCAAAGAGAGGAATCTATGAAATATACTTGTGAAATTATTTCATTGAGGATATGTTCGGACATTGACATACAATAACATAAGACAATAGTAGTTTGGGCCATTAGTCAATTATAATATAGGGTGGTATCCTGGGGCCCAAGTCTTCAAGGGGGCCCATGGTCACCCAAACCACCCACCAAATATTATACTAGGAAGGACCAGATGTAGGAAGTAAATTATGGACTTTTATGGGCTATAATATTCAAACAGCCCAGGGTCCATGGCAGCCTTAATCTGCCCCTGGATTTGGCTAGTACTTAACTTGAGTCTAAGCTACAAGTCACTTTCCATTATCATGTGCATTAATGTATAGGTACAGTATAGAGCAGGGAAATTTACTTTTGCCCCAGGTGTATTTAAGCCAACTTGACTCACCTTGACCCAGGGACGAGTCGGCATAGGGAAGTGAGAACAATTGCTGAAAATACCTGACCTCCTGGAAAGTTCTCATTGTTTACTTTTACCTTTATGTCTGTACCTTGGTCACACAGTGATGCAGAAGATCTAGGAAAAGTACTTAAAATAATAAGATAACTATCGAGCAGAACTGCAAAGTTAACGTCCGTACCAAACATGGCGGGATCGGCACACCAGACTCCTGAGCCAAATGACAGGTTGTCTTTTAACTAGCCGCCATTCCCTTAGCGACCACAGATTTATCTGGTTTGAGCTGGGAGTGGCTTGGTGGGACATATGTCCCTGCTGTTTAAGAGGCAGGGTCACATGATAATAATAATAATTTCTTTATTTATGTAGCAGACATAGATTATGTATCACTGCACAGAACTTGCCAGATCAGTCCCTGTCCCCATGGGCTCACTATCTAAACAACCGACCAGTATGTTTTGGAGTGTGGGAGGAAACCGGAGGAACCAGAAGAAACCCACACAAACACGGAGAGAACATACAAACTCTTTGCAGATGTTGACCCCGGGACTTGAATCCAGGTCTTCAGCACTGCATGACAGACAATAGAAAGAGCTAGGAAGAGGTTCCCGTTCTTGATAGGACAGGGACGTAGCAAAAATGAATGATCACCCTTTCCAAGGCAGTTAGGTAGGGAAACCAGGCTACTGTGATTAGGGACAGGTGGAAATCTAAAAATTATTTTCCTTTTTAGGATATACTGCTACTCATAGGCTGCTATAGCGCAGGGCCAGTGTGAGTACACTTAGCATTTTCAGCATTATACAGCAATGTTTTAAAGGACCAATGTTAATACAATTTGCAATTCTACTGGGGTGGTTCCCAGAGTCCCTATGTGCTGCAAATCCACAGCCTGTTAGACTGCCTCAACCTGCCCCTCTGCTCCTGACCAGCACCTTCCACATCTGTCTGTTGTACTCTCACTGCAGCACAGGAGGTGTCAGCACACAGTGCTGTTAATCTGAAGTGTGGAGGGGCTCTAGGAACCACCTCAGTAGCCTTTCAGGCACATTAGCATAAGCAAGGAGGCCATGAATAACAAACCTAAAAAGATTACCAGAGTCATGGTGCCTGGATCTATGGGTAAGTGTCCCTGGTTTAGCCATGCTTGATTTTTATGGTAGATTTATTTTTAAAAAATTGTTAATACTATTTGCAGTTCCAGCATCATACAGCAATATCTTAAAGTAGCGCCTTTAGTACTATTTTATCTATAAGCATTCGTGTTATCTTACAGTTCTAGTCTACCGTGTATTCCGGCGTATAAGACGACCTGGTGTATAAGACGACCCCCCTACTTTCCTGTTTAAAATATAGAGTTTAAGATATATTCACCGTATAAGACTACCCCTTTTCCAACGCATACAAAACACCGGTAAAAAAAAAAAAAAAAACAGATTTGAATTTAACATGGTCCTTTTTTTAATGTAAATTCTTATGACATGCAGGTATATAGCAGGAAAACTGTCGCTCATGAACATACAACATTACCATTACAGCACAGCCCCCGGTAGTATACAGCACAGCCCCCGGTAGTATACAGCACAGCCCCTGGTAGTATACAGCACTGCCCCCGGTAGTATACAGCACTGCCCCCGGTAGTATGCAGCACTGCCCCCGGTAGTATACAGCACAGCCCCCGGTAGTATACAGCACAGCCCCCGGTAGTATACAGCACAGCCCCCGGTAGTATACAGCACTGCCCCCGGTAGTATGCAGCACAGTCCCCGGTAGTATACAGCACAGCCCCCGGTAGTATACAGCACAGCCCCCGGTAGTATACAGCACTGCCCCCGGTAGTATACAGCACTGCCCCCGGTAGTATACAGCACAGCCCCCAGTAGTATACAGCACAGCCCCCGGTAGTATACAGCACAGCCCCCGGTAGTATACAGCACTGCCCCCGGTAGTATGCAGCACTGCCCCCGGTAGTATGCAGCACAGCCCCCGGTAGTATACAGCACAGCCCCCGGTAGTATACAGCACAGCCCCCGGTAGTATACAGCACAGCCCCCGGTAGTATACAGCACAGCCCCCGGTAGTATACAGCACTGCCCCCAGTAGTATACAGCACAGCCCCCAGTAGTATACAGCACAGCCCCCAGTAGTATACAGCACTGCCCCCAGTAGTATACAGCACAGCCCCCAGTAGTATACAGCACTGCCCCCAGTAGTATACAGCACTGCCCCCAGTAGTATACAGCCCAGCCCAGCATTAAAAAAAAAAAAAACTTATATACTCACCCTCCGGTGGCCCCGATGTGCTGCGCTGCTCCCCCGATGTCTGCGCGGCTCGTCTTCAGTGTTCCACGCCGTCTTCTTTCTTCTGCCGGGCGCCGCCATTGATCTTCCCCGGTAGGCGCCTAGTATGACGCGCTGCTGCTGACGTCATACTAGGCGCCGCCCCGGGGAAAAGCATGGCGGCGGCCAGCAGAAGAAAGAAGACGGCGCGGAAGACTGAAGACAGCACAGCGCAGACATCGGGGCCAACGGAGGGTGAGTATGCGCCCCGATGTCTTTTTGAGGCTGCCGGCAGCTTTTTGCGGCTGCCGGCAGCCATCGCTGTGCAAACACCCGCGATCGGTGCTAGCACCGATCGCGAGTGTTACCGGTAAGCCTTTGCTGCAATATGCAGCAAAGACTTACCGGCTATGGAGAGGGCTCAGCCCGTGAGCCCTCTCCATGCACCGGGACCCGCCGTATAAGACGATTACCGGCGTATAAGACGACCCCAGAGAAGACAGAATATTTTTCTGTCTTCAAAAGTCGTCTTATACGCCGGTATATACGGTAAGTTTTATTCGAATCAGTGTTACCTTACAGTTCTAGTTTTAGTAGTATTTACATCAGTGTTACTTTACACTACCAGTCCTTGTACTATTTGCATCATACAGTACTACAGTGTTAGTCATGGTGCTCATTTCATTCATATCCTCTTACAGTACTACAGTACTACAGGTCCGTACTGAATTTGGTGGATTCAGCATGCATGTCCTCCTAAGCCGAACAGCCACTGTTGTTTCTGCCACAGGTTTCTGTTTGGGGGAAAACGCCAAGTTTGTTGATGGCTGAACAGCCAATCAACCAGCTTGCAGACCCTTAGCAGCCACAGACATGTCTTCTGTGGGAATGGCTGTGATTGGTCATGTGGGACATGTGACTTTGTAGTATAAAAGCAGGGTCACATGTCCAGATGCCATAACAGACAGGTACGAGAGCTAAAGAGAGGCTTCTGCTCTTTACAGGATCAGACAGACAGGGACTTCTAAAATACGAACAATTTCCATTTTCAGGGCACTTAGGTAGGGACTATTGTGATTAGGGACAGGTGGAAATCTGAAATAATTGCCCATTTTAGGGCACTGTGAAGAACTGCATTAAACTACTGATAGGCTGCTGTAGTTCTGGACCAGACTTAGAACTATCATCATTTACAGAATTATTCAGCAATATACTGTAAAGATACAATCTCAGTATAGTTTGCAGTTCCAGCAAAATTTTAAAACTGCCATAGCAGTATAGTTTGCAGTTTCATCAAAATCATAAAGGACATCTATCATCAGGTCTCTGTCACTAGTCCTGTCACCTCTACCTGTTGGAGCAGCTGACAAGGATCCCATCCCAGCCAATATCTAGTCAATTCATGCATTAATCATTATAAAATCATCTATTCTTTATTATGTAAATAAGGCTGGTCACATGGTCAGAGGCAATGATGTCACCCCTGTTCCCCCTCCCCTCTCCTCCCCCTACTCATGACTGTGTGTAATGTATAGTAAAGCATTGCTAGTGTCTGTGCTTTATCTGCTGACATACTCTGTCCTCCTAATACACATGTAAGAGACACAGACATCAGCTACACATGAATCTGACATGTTCTGCTATAACATGGCTGCCTGGAGCTGTTGTATCTCTCAAATACACACACACAGGCTGCAGGGGGTGCCAGCACCAGGAAGAACATGGAGGAGCCATTACACCATTATACCTCACACCATTATAAAGGCTGTCAGTCATGTGTATAGGAGTATCTCATACACACTGGCTGCAGGGGGCGCCAGCACCAGGAAGCACATGGAGGAGCCATTACACCATTATACCTCACACCATTATACAGGCTGTCAGTCATGTGTATAGGATTATCTCATACACACTGGCTGCAGGGGGCGCCAGCACCAGGAAGCACATGGAGGAGCCATTACACCATTATACCTCACACCATTATACAGGCTGTCAGTCATGTGTATAGGAGTATCTCATACACACTGGCTGCAGGGGGCGCCAGCACCAGCAAGCACATGGAGGAGCCATTACACCATTATACCTCACACCATTATACAGGCTGTCAGTCATGTGTATAGGAGTATCTCATGCACACAGGCTGCAGGTGGCGCCAGCACCTGTAAGCACATGGAGGAGTCATTACACCATTATACTTCACATCATTATACAGGCTGTCAGTCATGTGTATAGGAGTACCTCATATACACACAGGCTGCAGGGGGTGTCAGCACGAGGAAGCACATGGAGGAAGCATTACACCATTATTCTGGCTGTCAGTCAAGCACTGCGGGTGTGGCTGTGCCTCCCACTCATGATTAAGCTGGACAGCTTGAATATGCTAATGACTCATTGGACACTCACAGGTCATTTGCATACAGCTTTAGGACCTTATTGATTAAAGGGGTATTCTCGTCTCGGCACTCACATTCAGTTTCATTAATCTGCCATTAATAAACATTTCTTCAATTGGATGTTATTAAAAAAATTTTTCCTGTGTGAAGATAATTTCTCAGAAATGTAGTCATGTGGTCCCTTAGAAACGAGATAATTTCCTCGGATACGGCCACCTCTGCTGGAGTGATTGCACAAATAAACAAAAGGTTATTGTATATAAAATGTCCTGGAGTTATTACATGTTGCACAGCCACCCTGTGGTAATGATTGCTGAATCCTGGTAGTCTGGCAGGACCCTATAGCGCAAGTCTGGCCACCGCTGCCAGAGTGTGACGTGGTCGTATCCGAGGAAGCTATCTGGTTTCTAAGGGACAACATGACTACATTTATGAGAAATTATCTTCACACAGGATCATTTTTTTAATAACATCCAATTGAAGAAATGTTTATATATGGCAGATTAATGAAACTGAATGTGAATGCCGAGACGAGAATACCCCTTTAAGTTTACAGGCGTGTAGAGGGACAATGGAGGGATAGAGGCAATGCTTTCTAATGCCAGTTTATGAAAATATATTTAGTTTAGGGGGTTAATTTGCCTGACGGGTTCTCTTTAAAGGCTCTGTCAAAGTATAGTTTACAGTTCCGCCAAAATCTGAAAGGTGCTGTTGAAATATATTTTGCAGTTCCAGCATCATCCAGCAATATCTTAAAGGACAGTCACAGTAAAATTTGCAGTTCCTTTACTATACTGTAGCATGCATGCCAAAACGTTCTTCTATCTACAGTTTGCAGCTTAGGTGGTATTAATCTGTTTTGCTTTTCCTGTGTGTGAACTGTGGCTTAGGCCTATCCTTTTTTTGGATTAGTAGAGCCACACAGTGCTCTCTGCAGTACAGAGAGCTCACAGCTCTCTGTATCATCATTGCTTGCTACTCTGATGGGCACAGAGTTGAAGTGCCGACAAGAAAAGGGGCGCAGTCAGTGCAATTAGGGGCGGGGTCGATGTGGAGAGGGGGCGGAGTAAGCAGGTCTCAGGGCTCATCGGTGCTTTCCCCAGCGCGTCAGTCCGGCCCTGCACAAGGCTTATTCCCATTCATGGTGGGTCACAGGGATTGGAACAAATGGTATTTTGATTGGCAGCCACTTAGTAATATTACTCAATACTGCTCTGCTTATTGACTGCTCTGCTTATTGGTCACTTCAATTTGAATGATCTTTCATTAGCTGATATTACTACTTCTTTCTTATAAACAATTGGTTACTTAGTTTTTAAGAAAGTGAATTTTATAGTTAGAACCCGGTAATAAGTCAAAGAGTTCTTTAAAAACGGATATCTAAAAAGTGAAAGAAATGTGTTTAGCTTAGTTGCAGAATATTATGGTGAAGAAAAATGTTTTAACATATTTGTAGACATATTAATTACTTCTCTGTTATGTGAAAGAAGAAAACATGGTTGATATAAAAAGAAGAAGCCCCAGAGACAAGCCCCTAAAATGCACATGTCGAAATGCAGAGTATGGCATTTTCTAGCTGAATTTCATTTTACTTTTCAAATAAAATTATTGCTCTTGTTGATCTGCACCGTGGATCCAATCGATTCAGTTTCCATAGGGAGTCGAGGACACTGAGCACGTAAAACGTACCACTGTGTGTTTGGAGGTTTAGCAATTCTTCGAGGGATTGGTGAAAGATCTTCTAGCTCTTATATCAAAAATTTTCAACACTGAAAAGTGTGATGAGAAACTTACCAATAACAAAATCTACAAGCAACGTAATTACTTGTAAATGTATGTTCAACACTAACAAGACAGGACAATATCAACATGGGAAGTCATCATTGTTATCACAGTGGTAGAAGGCAGGTCACATGACTAACTAGCCTTATGTAAACTTATCCTAAATGATCATACATACTGTACTAGATTTACTACCTGTGTAAACTATATGAAGTGTCTATTTACCTAGCAAAAAGATAACTAAACTAAAAAAGAAATATGTAATATCATCTTGGAAATAAAAGAAAATATGTAATCACAACCCAAATATTTGCATAGCTTTTATTTCTATTTTTAAGATTTTCAGATTAATTGTAGACATTAACAGTTAACATCACCGAGTCTTCCCGTGGACCAGAGTACTGAATATGATTACATATCTGGTAACAGACATATATAAACCTTGAACTTTAAGGCTTTCTACAGCGGTAACTGTGCTCTGTCATCCATGTCTGCTTGTAAGAATAAGTTGTCACAGATAACTTTAAAAGGCTGAATATAAAACTAGCAACGATTTGCATTTTATTCAAGACGAGTACACAGCTGTTACATAGTTATATGTTATATAACAGTTATCAGGGCTGGATAAGGGTAGGTGAAGGCCCCTGGGCGCAAAAACTGGTGGGGGACCCACTGAATGTAGTCAGGCCAGTGGTACAAATTACTACTCTAAATTATCTTTAATATAATTAACTGTCTCCTACTTACATGTTAGCCTAGCTTCGGGCCTAGCTGGCACAGTGGCAGTGGTGTTAGCTTAGCTGCTGGTCTAGCTGGCACAGTGGCAGTGATGTTACCCTAGCTGCTGGCCTAGCTGGCACAGTGGCAGTGGTGTTAGCCTAGCTGCTGGTTTAGCTGGCACAGTGGCAGTGCTCTTAGCCTAGCTGCTGGCCTAGCTGGCACAGTGACAGTGGTGTTAGCCTAGCTGCTGGCCTAGCTGGCACAGTGACAGTGATGTTAGCCTAGCTGCTGGCCTAGCTGGTACAGTGGAAGTAATGTTACCCTAGGTGGCACAGTGGCAGTGGTGTTAGCCTAGCTGCTGGTCTAGCTAGCACAGTGTCAGTGGTGTTAGCCTAGCTTCTGGCCTAGCTGGCACACTGGCAGTGGTGTTAGCCTAGCTGCTGGCCTAGGTGGCACAGTGGCAGTGATGTTAGCCTAGCTGCTGGCCTAGCTGGCACAGTGGCAGTGGTGTTAGCTTAGCTGCTGGCCTAGCTGTCACAGTGGCAGTGGTGTAACCCTAGCTGCTGGCCTAGCTGGCACAGTGGCAGTGGTGTTACCCTAGCTGCTGGCCTAGCTGGCACAGTGGCAGTGGTGTTAGCCTAGCTGCTTGTCTGGCTGGCACAGTGGCAGTGGTGTTATCCTAGCTGCTGGTCTAGCTGGCACAGTGGCAGTGGTGTTAGCCTAGCTGCTGGCCTAGCTGGCACAGTGGCAGTGGTTTTAGCCCAGCTACTGGCCTAGCTGGCACAGTGGCAGTGGTAATAGCCTAGCTGCTGCTCTAGCTGGCACAGTGACAGTGGTGTTACTGTAGCTGCTGGATTAGCTGGCACAGTGACAGTGGTGTTACCCTAGCTGCTGGCCTAGCTGGCACAGTGGCAGTGGTGTTAGCCTAGCCTCTGGTGTAGCTGGCACAGTGGCAGTGGTGTTACCCTAGCTGCTGGCCTAGCTGGCACAGTGGCAGTGGTGTTACCCTAACTGCTGGCCTAGCTGGCACAGTGGCAGTGGTGTTAGTCTAGCTGCTGGTCTAGTTGGCACAGTAGCAGTGACCGGCAACCAGTTCAGCCAACCAGTGTTATGCTCTGGGGGTATCAGGTGTTACTCTGCATCCAGCCCAGTTACTAAAAAGCATGCTGCATGCAGAATGCACTTGTGTATGGCTGGATGGGCACACTCCCACTGACAGTCAGTCAATGTCACAGCTTGGTGGCAGGCTCACGTGCGCCGTGGGGGCACTGACGCTGCACATCTCTCCCAGAGACAGTCAACTCACAGTTGTTAGCTGGCTGCTGGAAATTCCTGGTGGGGGCCACCTTATGAGTAAAGTTTTGGGGGTCACAGGGCGTGCCCCCTGGAGCCCTCTCTATAATCCATCCCTGACTGTTATATCTAATTTACTATTATAGAATATACAGCTTATGTAATATGTTTATGAGAATATACTGTAGATGTCACTGGTCCAACTAAATATCTAAGCAACCAAAGCTTGGAACATCAGCAGGAGGACAAATCCAAGGAGGACAGACGGTCCATGAGGGCCTGCAATAGA
This sequence comes from Engystomops pustulosus, assembly GCF_040894005.1. Classification (NCBI taxonomy): domain Eukaryota; kingdom Metazoa; phylum Chordata; class Amphibia; order Anura; family Leptodactylidae; genus Engystomops; species Engystomops pustulosus. Next base: position 33,949,097 of record NC_092418.1, read on the forward strand.
AGACCATTTTCCAATCAATTCTAATTATTAATACTGCTCAAAATTTGTTTTCCAAATAAGACACATTTAAGAAGATTATCCACAATGTTATTTAGATTTTATAATTTGTTAAGGCTCCAATACACATAGCCAAAATCAACTATCATTGTTATCATTCTACCACGTTGCAGTGTCTATGCAGACTGATGTGTCTCCATGGTTACAGACTACAAACAAACCCTGTCTATAGTCTTAGGTTATTCCCATCCATCTGATCTACTTCCTTATATTATAACAAGAAAAGAGATCAGATTTAAGCAACAAGCACAATCCAGAAGAATCAGACTTCTCTCTAGTCTGTAACCATGGAATGTATAGTCTGAATTATGTTTGATGTATACTTTTACTAACAATAAAAACAATTAGCTGGAAATTCAAATGCACCCTAAAAATGAACATTTACCATTGAAAAATATACTCACCGCTACTTCCTGCAGCTGGAGTTGTAACTGGGGCTGTTAAACAATGAATATGCAATTTAATCAAAGTGTATTCTTTTCCAACTTACATTTTCTATACACATAGTTTAAATAAGTTTTCATTATTTGTCATTTACATGTGCACTTTTGCAAAAATAAAGAAAAAATAGCTAAAAATGTAAATGCCCCCTAAAAATGAGAATTCATCAACAGAAAACATACTCACCAGTACTTTCAGTTGGAGCATTTGTTACTGGATCTGTTAAGCAATATGTATGGAAGTTATTTGACCATAAATACATTAAATGTGATCAGATGTGATAAATAAAACGTGACCATACAGAAAATAAAAGCCCAAACCAAATATGTTTATATAGAACAGTTTGCTTATTAAAAATAAGTGGATGTTCTGAGGATGGATGAAGGCTTTACAAGCTGCAACGTGCAGAAGAATAAAAATAGTTAAGAAGTCACCCTCTGCCTATTTAGACTATTAGAAAAAAAGTATGACATGATTTCTGGTTATGGTTCTTATCCAGGCTGTAAGTGTCACAGCATTTTTAAAAATTAGATGAGCAGGGGGCCACCAATTGTAAAAATCCCAGGACCCGTGGTAGCTTTAATCTAGCCCTGAAGAAGCTTTGACATCTTTTTGATACTCTTACCTTCTCGAACTACTGGACCCAATTTTATCTGATAGGTTTCATCAGCTGCTGCATTTCGGGACCGAATTCCAGTACATGACTGTATAATTGAATAAAATCATCATTAGGGCACTGTACCTCTTGTTATGTACCCATACAATAGTAATCCTGTGCTAGGAAGCAAATAATATAAAACTCAATAATACACATTGTATACTTACAGGGGAGCAGGGCCCAGTAGTAGAGTCACATAGACTTATAGCACAGTGAAGATAGATGCTGTTATAATTGCCAATAAATCTGAAAATCTGCAGCGACAGACGACCTTTCCTTGAGACGCCATTTTCTAAGACTCTAATGGTTGAGTCCTGTTTATTAGGACAACTACAGAGGGAGAGAATACAAGCACCGGTAATATTAACAGTCACTACAGACAAAAGGCTAAAGAAAAATGTAATATGCCTAAACAATATGTGCATCTCAGGACTTTTCACTAGAATATGTGCATTAAAGTGAAAGGTCAGGATAAAAATAAGGTGCATTAAATGAAGCCCCACTATGGTGCCTACATTTGGCTCCCAGCATATATAGCCCTTAACAGTTGTTTTAACAATTCAGATTTTTGGAATGAGACCTTCTGCCTCCAGGGTGACGTTAGAGGTGGGACAAACTGGGCAACTGCCCAGGGCCCCATGCCCAGAGGGGCCCCCAGCTTTATATGTTTAGAGCCACTGTTCTACCTTGTAAAAGAACTAGCATTGGGCATTCACCATAAATCCCTAGTAGCCGAGTGTAAGCCCGACTACTTCATCTGAGACAGGGCAGCACATTCATTCACTGCTCTTCCTGAATCTCCCTCTTCCTGGCTTCTCCGAACCACACACCTCCTGGACATATATTCTCCATGGGAAATGCGCTCCAGCCTCCTAGTTGATGTGATCGCTGTACCGCCAGCCAGGAGAATGTTGAAGACTGGGGTTCTAAATGCCAGTCGTAATGAATCCCCCCCCATTGTGCTAAAATACATGCGCATTCTGGCAAAATACAAGTGTTTGTAATCATCAGCGATAAAAGGTAATTTTAACAAAGGCAAAACATTATGGGGCTCATTTACTAAGGGTCGTGGATCTCACTTTCGTCGGACTGTTCATGGTTTTCGGGATTTGCCCATTTTTGATTGTGTTGCACGCGATTGGACAATGCACTTTGGATGAACTCCAGCAGCCGGGTAAGTAAATATGCCCCTATTACTTTTGTCACTTTGCACATGATAAATTTTTTTTTTCAAGTGCAATGAAATATGATGGAATATGAAAAAACCCAAGATACCTGGATACATGGTAGATGTCGTATTCCCAGTGTGCTTGTAGTGATTTTTACAGTGGTCAAAAATGTCTGTTTTCTGCTGCGCTGTATAAACATTAGAAGCAGCCAGGATGTATTTCCGCTCAGCAGCCTTATATACATCTGTCACTGATGACTACTCACTATAATGTCCTGCGCTTGGCCACCATGCTCCTAGTACCCCAGCTGGTCTCACAAGTCTTCTGACCACATTTGTCTGGGAAAGCCCCATCCTTCTAGCTCTGCAGACTATACTGTGTAGAGGCATCGGCATGCAGAGGCTTTCTGTAGCTCTGCCCACCTTCAACCAACATCCTAGGAAAAGTTGGGGAAATGCTGTTTCTGATCATTGCATGGGCATATAGAGAGGATCATCTACAGCCTCCATAGTAACTTGATAGCTCCTTAATCCCCTTTCAGCTCAGCAGAGGCTGTGTGTTAGGAGATGTCAAGATCCAAAACAGCAGTTCTGATGTGCAGGGACTATTTAAGACTGCCATGGGCCCTGTGCAGTATCACTTCCTACATACGAGTGACCGGTTCTTGGGGAAAGTATGATGCGTCCCTTCTGCCTGCTTTCAATCTACAGTTTCAGGACCTTTGGAGGACCTGCAAAAGTCTTGAAAAGGCTCTTGTGTACTTGTGTATTGAGAGCATCAGATTTACAAGGATTTCATGGGTGAAGGTCCTTCTCATTATAATCCAATACTGTTGCTGTGCGATGCCACCATCCTTATTGCTTTCCAGGTACAGGGAAAAGTCTATGTGAGTTTAGATGCACATGGCATTATTTTAAAGGAAATCTACCATTTGATTTCATGCATTATGAACCAAACATACCTTGTGAATGCTGTAGATACACTGATGCAGAAACATATCTTGTTTAATGCCTGAGAGGAGTGGTTTTGCTGAAAAAACATTATAAAATAATGATAATGAAGCTCTGTCGCTCCTGAGCCTGGGCTCAGCACTTTTCCTTTCACATTAGTTATGCACTGCACCAGAGAATGATTTATTCACTGTTCTCCCTGCCAGGCAGAATAATCAATTGGTGCACCATCCCCAGCTGCTGTATATGAGTGATCCAGCTTAGGTTGATTCAGAAGGCTCCGTGTGTAATGTGTGTAATGTTGATCGAGCTCTACCAAGGTCCTGAATTTTTGACAGTTTTTTCAGCAAAACCACTCATCACAGGGATTAAACAAGATATGATGTAGCTACAGCATTCTCAAGGTATGTTTGGTTCATAATGCATGAAAGCAAATGGTAGATTTTCTTTAAGGAATGAAATTGCCTGTAGAAGCGTCTATGATCCCAATTGTAGGGTAACAGAATAAACTGGATGGACATGTCTTATTTTCCAACTTATATATGGGTATGAAGTGATTTGTCTAAAACCGCCCTGTCCTAAGTATCCTAAGCTTTACCTGGCAGACTCCTCAACCAAACAATGACAAGTTCACTCACAGAATTTACAAATTTACCAAATTCGCACTACTGTGTCCTTTATATAAGTTTTCATGGGTCATCTTAAAGAGAGAATCAAGGATATTCAAGTTGTAACTGTGTTTTTAGTGTTAGGCTATATGATATATTATGATATAATTTGCTGCTGCACTTGAATCAACTTTCTAAGTCAAAGCTTCTTACTATCAGTCTGCTCAGCCCGCAGGCTGCCTCAGCGGGGGGGGGGGAGGGGGAGGGGTGCAGGACTGACCGTGGTCTTTTGCTTTAAGGGGCACGGTCCCTCCTTCCTCCTCCGCTGGTTTCCAGTTGGTGGCCAGCGAGTTCCGCTGGCCACTTGGGGGCAGCGATCCAGGATATTTATTCTTGAGCACGGAGCCAGCCCAGCCTCTTTTGGACTGCTCCGCGCTCAAGAGATCCCACCCACCCTCCCAATGTTATTATTGTATTTTATTGGCTTGTTAATATGTTATTCTTTGCTGTTTGTTATTGCATTGTTCATATTGATGTTGGTAGTCACAGCTTGGCCTGTGGTGGAATCTTGACCCTCTCGGCTGGTAGTTAAATCACGTGACTCACAACTAGGACATGCCCCCGCGGAAGCGGGGCCAGGCATGCGAGGTGAAGTTTAGGGAAAGGGTCCGGGTTCCCCCCCACAGGTCGCTTATTTGTTATTGTAAATAATAAAGCTGTGGCCGACCCCCAGTTTTTTATCCCAAAATTGTGTTGTGTTTGTTTTGTTTTTTGGAAGGGGGGACGGGGTGCATTTTAAAGGGTAAATCATTAATACGGTCAGTCTGTACCTGTCTTCTATGATGTAATACTTCACAGCATCAGAAGGGTTTGCTGAAGGTGTCGCATAACAGTTCTTCAATACAAGAACAAACTGAGAAGTGTCTCCTCCAAGAATGAAGACACCAAGGTACATCATAGACTTGGATGAGATCACAGCTTGTGATCCTTCATATGGCGTCACATAACTGCTATCTTTATAAAGAGCCATGTATGCCGTCAGCTGTCCCGTCCCTCCAACACTGATATTTATGGAGCTGTAAGTATAAAAATAGAAATATAGCGTGATGGAGGAGAAAGATATAAACATAAGAAATTATCTATTGCATCCAACAACAATAACAAATGAGAAAGATTTTTTATTTCAGAATCGGTGCCGTTCTTGCCCATAGGGTTGTGTCTATTTCTGCTGCTCAGACATATATCATAGACTTGGGTAAAGCATACTCATTTTACTAATTTCTTAGGATTAACCCAATAAAAATGTTAAAATATTTCATTTGTGAACATAGATCCTTCCTAAAATTTACCATTACTTAAAATTCTAATTCAGGTTAGTGGCTGCCACAATGACAATCCCTAGTATCAAGATGTCATCACTGGACGACCAAGAAGTAAAGAAGAATAGAGGGGAGAATAAAGTATCTGTCACCAAAGACAAATTGAAAAAAAAAATTCAGATGATTTATACAGTTACCCTTCAAATATACTGTGTGTGTATATATATATATATATATATATATATATATATATATATATTTTTTTTTTTTTTCTAATAGAGAAACCCTTTAAGATTTCCATTTGCATATTTCAGGAGGACTTTGAGGATGGTGGCACCAAATAGACCAGAGAGATTAGAGAAGTATGGAAATAAATTACTTGCCTATAAAATGGCTTAATAACTGTATTCAGACTGATCAGCATGTCCAGTGGGTAGGCGCAAAAAAAGGTCACGTCCATATCTTCATCTCTTGTGATTATCCCAATGGATTCCACAGTAAAATGCACCGTGTTCTTATAAATGGCATGGGTTCCATTTTTCTACATAAGTCATAGGTGAATAAACTTATAAATGTTCTGTACATTGAAGACAAAATATTTTTTTTTAAATAATCAGAGCTTTGTTTTTTTTATACAAATTATCTTTGTAGAGATGGATGAGGACTAGGAACCCAGGCCGAGCGTTGTGGGTTCAAGTCCCCGAACTTCAGCAAGAACACCTGGTGCAACCCCCACCACCACCACCACCACCACCACCACCAGAAACAGTTTAAATGCCAGCGGCAAAGCCAATGATGTCACTGAAGTGATGATCCTAAGGAAAATGGTGCTGCATGCTGGCGGTATTTCATTGCCACCAGTGGTTTTGCACGTGGAAATTAAAGGGTAGCAATCATGATCTAAGCACCATTCATTCCCAGGTGTTACAGGTCGGGATGAAGGTTCGGACACCTGGACCCAAAGCAAACTTTCAGGAATGGGTTTGGACAAACTTGATGAAATGTGTACAGGGCTTTCTGAAAGGCATGCTTGATGTTAAGGGAGCTGCCTTACAATGTAGCTAAAAAAGGTGTGGTTTTCCTTATCCCATCTTGGAAAACTTTTTCTTCTACATTTTGTAGGAGTGGGATTGTCAACTGATACCAACCTCCCTCGTTTAAATGAGGATATACTGTAATATGAAGAAAGAAGAAGAAAAATGTTACATACAGTGATCTGAACTCCACAACTTCCTGCTTGAAGTGGAGATGTTATGGTAAAGGTGTTCGCACTCGGATTCTCATGAAATCCAAAGCAGCTGCTGTCTGTCAGGGTAACACTGCTGGCATTGAGGTGCAGACTTTTCAGCTGACATTTTTGAAAAGTCACACTCATGTCATGGACATCACAGGTCAGATCAGGACGGATATCAGTAGGATCTATGGTATAAAATACATATAATGTTATATACTTTCTAGAGATGAGCAAATCATTGAAGATTCGATGTGCTAAAGCTTTACCAAATCATTCAATATTCTTTCAAGAGTCAGATTATAAAATGAACGAGATAGGACATTTTTATTCAACGAAAAGGAGTTCTATACCCATTTCAATGATAATTGGAGCAACATTGGTTGGTCCAAAGCAAATCAGTGGAAAAAGGATTAGATTTGTTTGCCGGAAAAAAAAAGCAGATTTGTACAAGATTCAGCCAAAGCAATCTGGATAAGATGATAATGACAAACCATAATGATCTGAGATGACATAGTCATAACGAGATCATAGTCATAGTCTGGTGATAATATTGACCAAAAAAGTTTAATGAGTAAAATGTAAAAAAAAATAAATAAAAACACTTCTTTTTAAAACTTTTCATCTTTATGTTAAAAGTTTGTACAATGATGAAGCTTATTTTCAAATACTGCAGGAATTTAGGAGTTAATATGCAGTATATGGGGTCCCCCACTCTGCCCCCCGTATATAATTGTGACTATCCTTCTACAGGCAGTCCCCGGGTTACATACAGGATAGGTTCCATAGGTTTGTTCTTAAGTTGAATCTGCATGTAAGTGGAAACTGTATATTTTATAATTGTAGCTCCAGACCAAAAATTTTTTTGACCCAGTGACAATTGGAGTTTCCAAATTTTTTGCTGTACTTGGACATATTATTATCGATTTAGCTTCATTATAGACTATTTAGAGCTCATCATTGCAGCCTGGGACAATAGCAAAGCATCCAGAGAGCTTCACCAGAGGTCATAGTGGGCAAAGAGGTCCGTCTGTAACTAGGGGTCGTCTGTAAGATGAAAAAAAGAAGATGCCAGTATTTTTATACCAGTTAACTGCTCTGGGAAAATAATTCATTCACTTATGAATACAAATAAAGAAAATTATGAAATCATAGCAACCGTTAAAAATTGTGGAGATGGTGACAACATTTGTGCTCACTGCACTTAATACACATAACACATTTTACATTTAGTAAAGTATATATTAAAAGCATTGCAGGTTTTGAAAAGAAATTACTGTATTCCTTCAAAAACAGTAGGAACCTTCTTTCAGGGTGGCACGGTGGCTGAGTGAGTAGCACTTCTGCATTGCAGCACTGGGGTCCTGGGTTCAAATCCCACCCAGGTCAACATCTGCAAAGAGTTTGTATGTTCTCTCTGTGTTTGTGTGGGTTTCCTCTGGGTACTCTGGTTTCCTCCCACACTCCAAAAAAAACATACTGTTAAGTTGTTTAGATTGTGAGCCCCATGGGGACAGGGACGAATATGAAAAATGCTTTGTGCAGCGCTGCGTAATCTGTGTGTGCTATATAAATAAAGAATTTTTATTATTAAAGTGTAAAGAAGAAGAATAAAGAATTTTGGAAGTGATGCTAAGGCCACCACAGAGAATCACGGAATCTGTCTGGGATTACAAGAATAGTCTGAAGGATTTGAATAAGGTTCAATCCATAGAAAATATATGTATCAGATATTTAATGACAGACATACCAGTGATTGCATATTTGTCTTTGCAGTAACAACCATAACTTCCATCTTTCAGTTTCCATTCTTCATCTGCTTCACATGAATCATTTACTGCTGAGGATGGATCTAAACAAAGAAAACCGAAGATCTGCTTTACCAACCCCAGAACTATGAACTAAGTGTGATATACTATATCAAAATAAGCTACAATATTACCTACCTGTGCAATAGGACAAAATGCACATGTTAGATGGGGTTCCTTGCAGCTTATATACATGATATCCTCCTGGACAGGTTTTTATCTGGATTGTTGATGACCACAAACAGCAACTTCCACCCCAGCTGGAACAAACCGTACGATTTACAATACCATCACTCGGCCTTGGATGAGAGCCATTCAGCCATACTGAGGCATCTGTACCACAGCCGTATTCTGGTGAGCAAGTTTCTGGCATGCGGACACCCCCACTGCCAATAAAACGATACCATCCATTTTTGGAATTGTCACAATTATATCGATAATCATGCATATTGGAAGTACTTCTCCAGGGTTCATTGAGAACAGTGTGGTTTGTACATGGGTCAGAACAGCTGTAAGACCCAAGGGATTTTTTGCACTCATTTCCTAGGCCACAAGGTCCATTTCTGCATTCATCGACTTCACAATGGAAACCATCACCAAAATAACCAGAGGGGCAGACACAGGAATAGTAACCGTAGTAGTTAATACAGGAGGCAGATGAATGACAACGGTTTAGTTCAGGTCTAACACATTCATTGACATCAATACAAGCGCTACCGGAGAGGGTGAAACCACTTTGACAGCCACAAGTGTACGAGCCGAAAGTATTTTGGCATATGCCATAAGAACAATTATTTGTCCAAGAGTAGGCGCATTCATCGATATCAGAGCAGGTGAAGCCGTCTCCAATGAACCCATCCCGACAGCGGCATTCCACAGAGCCAAAGGATTCTTCACACGTAGCATTGGGATGGCATTCTGAGCAATCTGCCGTGGCTGAGGGGGAAATAAGAAATCAAGGGAATACATACTGTATATATATATTACTTTTCTTCATCCTAATCATCTCCATCTTCACTCCATCTATATGTTATCCAAAAAAAGTAACAATAACGTGATACTTACATGAAATATTCACAGCTAAAAAAAAAGAAGAAGAATGTAATAAATACACTGAAACAGGAAATAACCTCACTATAGACTTATAGACTCACTATAAATAATGTATATACATATTTTTATATTTGTAACCAGCTTTATAGAAACCTATTGTCTGAGGTTCAAAAAAATCCCATTACCAGTCCCAACCTTGTCCTTGGACTGTGTTTTATATGGCAATATTTACTGGAAACCATTAACAAACTTGGCTTTCATTGCCGTTTCCATTTGGTTAACACTTGCACTTCATGGTATAAAACAGATCATGTCTAGTGACCCGACAAAGTCTGTTTGAGTTCCGCATCAGTACCCAAAACCCTACAAGTTTTATCTGCTGATATCGATGGCTAGTGTTAACTCTTTAAATGGCACTGGCAAACCCATTGGAGGCAATTAAATCAATGCAGTATGCGTATGCCCGCACTAGTACCCAGGCAGTGCTTTGCGTCGCTGTGTTTGGGAGAATTGTCGCTCCTATTGACATCATTTGGGAGCGACAATCATTCCCAACATGGGGGCGCCCAGTGTCACATGTGACATTGATTTAAATGTAGTTCAAGACTTTTGAGCGACTTAAACTAAAATGCAAACAAAATAGTCCAAAAAAAACAAAACCCGGACAAAATTTAAAAAAGCACACACAAATGTCCTGAATAAAGATAAATGACCACCATTGATTTATTAAAGGTAAAATACCTGTGAAGCCTTCCACTCGTATAGAAATTTGACTTCCGGCATATATGATTATAGTCCATATTCCATGTCCAGGGTTGTATACAACATACATGGAGCCCCAAGTTTCTGAAATAATCTTTTTCAGTTGAAGCTCAATAGCTGCACAGAGAAATAGATTTGTAACTATACATATGGCAATTGGATGAGTATTACTATCCGTCAGTAGTAATGGTACTTACATTCCGGCCCCAGTACTCGTATGGAATAGATGACCCCATCTGTGGTTATTATTAGGGATGTGTAATTGTCTGCCACTGGAAAGGTCCCAGAATTATTGCCTGCAGTGTACTCCCCGGAGAAGAGGCGCTCTGAGCTGTTGGAAGGTCTCGAGAGGGTGAAGTCCAAGTAATTAAATACCTGAAAATAAGACAGATGATAAGGTGATCTCAAGTTTACCAACTTTACCAAACCCAGTTGATCGTAAGTTAAGTAATGAGAACTCAACCTTATATGTTAACACTGAGTTTTCTTATGCTGCAAATTACAAATTGGTATATTAGCAGTATTATAATGACTCAAGAAATAATAGAAGATTTATGACACTTAAGACATAAAAGTAACACATTACATTTTTCGGCCATATAACTAATATCACTGTCCTGTCAATGGTTTTAGTTGATGCGATGAAACCAGAAAAAAATGGTCTAGCTTAAGAACCGGGGCAAAATTATGATGACATCTTCAAAATGGCAGGTCTTCAATATGCAGAGAAATGTAACAACCACAAGGACTCCAAGAAAGAAATCAGTTAGGGATACAGTAAGGTCATGGGTGCCCAGGGATCATATATGTATGTTGGAAACTGAGACAAGCCTGAGTGTTCTGATTAAAGGGAGTGTGATGCTCTTGGGAATCTTCTGCTGGGAAGCCTTGACATTAATATCTATATTGCTTCGACATGTACCAATTACTAAATGATTGTTGTTTGCTGTCTACTTACATCGCCTTACAGCAGTGAGCTCTTGTAGAAGGATAATACACTCTACTACACTACAAAAAATTTTGGAGGAACATGCCAAAAGTTCCAAACATTGCCCTTACCTGCTACTTTTCTTTATTTTTATTTTTATTTTTTTAGTTTGAGTTTGGTATATGCTGAATGTGGGGAAAATGTGCTGCATTTAGATTTTCGACTTAGAGAACGATAAAGATCTGTTGCCAACGTCTTGGCCAGATACCACAGGAAACATTTTTCTGCATAAACTTCTTTCTTGTAGGTCAAGAAGTAAACATTGTCGGTTCCCTTTGACAAGTGATACATCCATGTGATAGTAAATCCATGGGAATTATTACTAATTTCCAGGCAGCACTAGTACTTTCTGTAGTTAAATACTACATAAATCCTAAAAATTAGTGTTAGTCTCATGTGTTTTCCACTGCCTTGTGGGACTGTGTATGGGAACCTTAGGCCACAAACATGCAAGGGGTTCAAAATACAATTTTGCTACCAAACCCAGCCTTTCTCAGTTAGACTCGCAGTAAAATACATTACCCATACAGAAAGTACGTAATACATGTGTCAATTACTTTATTCAGGTCCGATAGGGAAACTTGAAAGACGTGTCCAAAACTGGCAGCAGCAATATTTCGATAGATAAGAAAATCTCGATCACTCATGGTTCCACAGAGGCCGGTGACAAGGAAGAAAATCTGAGGGAAAATGTAAAAGGTAGTCATTAGGTTGGACCTGGTAATACATATAAATGAAGCAATAAAACACCAGGACCCAGCCCCCACACCTCTAGTTCAGGGAATATGTATTAACTTTAAAGAGTATGTGTTACTACAATTAAGACAGAATCAGAAGGCAATTCTTACTTCAATTTCAAAATTAAAGATTCCAAATTTATCCGATCATGCGTATTTTACTCCTTAGTAACTCATGACAACCCTGTAAATCAAAGATGACCAGGGAATCTATGGGAAAGTCTTAGAAGACATCTGCCAGCAGCTTTTGGAGTTGAAGATAATGCTGATCTCAGAAGTTTAAGCCCTCAGATGTTACATCAAATGTTTATTTAAAGGCTTCCTCAGGACCAATATTTTCCTTTTCTTTTCCTATTCTTTCCTTTTCCTTTTCCTATTCTCTAATACAAGGTGTATAAAAGGAATACAAGGTGACCTTTTTTTTATTGATCGATACTGTTCCCAGCGCTCAGACTATATGTGATATATGACAATTACCCCCATAATCCTGATCCTGATATGGAATAAGTTTCATTAGAGAAAAAAACCCTTTTAAGTCTGTTATTGTGGACAACTAAGAGCTATTATCACTATACCTGAGATTTTGTGGATGAGATCAGTGAGTAGATATTATTTATCAGGGTTGTTTTATAATAGTCTTTGGCAGACGCGTCTGTTAGTACCAGGATGAAAGAACTGGGTGGAGAGTTTTGTAAGGCCAGTTCCAGTCCTTGCATTGCCAGCTCAGGACAGTCACCCCCTCCCGTAGCCACCAGGCTATTGAAGAAATCACCAAACACTTTCTTTGATTCAGTTATCCTTACTGGTCCAACATCTGTAAAATCAATAAAGAAAGATATTTATAAGAGTCCAGGGGTAGAGTTGAGCTAATTTGAAATGCAATGTTCTGGTCCATGCTGAACACTGTGGGTTCATGCTGTTTTGGCATTCGGCTCACACCTTAAAGCACTGCCATTTACTCTAGGATCTACTCTCTCTGATGACGTCACAGGGAGTAACGATCCTCGGAAACATTTAAATGGTATCACCCTTATCGGCGCCAGCATCGGTTGAGTTTTGGTACCCCAACCAAACTTTCAGGTTTTGCTCATCCCTATCCAGGACCAAAACTTAATAGCATACAAGTAAATTGCAGTAAATGGAATGGAAATCGAGACATGAAATAAAACCTTTTTAGCACTGTTATATATGCTAAGACAAAGTTGCTGTTTAAAGGGGTTATCCAGTACCTGACCCAATTTTAAATGTATAGGATAGCTTATTAGCATCAGATATGTGGGGATTTGTGACCAGGATAGTGCACTGATCAGCTGTTCAGACCTATACAAGAGATGGAGTTGGAAGTAGAAGACTCCGTTCACTGTATAGTAGCAGTGCCAGGCTATCACAACCCTGGTAATGTTCAGCCAACTGAGCCTTCAGCTTCCTGCTGCATGAATTGTATAATCACTGATAGGAAAAGAGAAAACATGGTGCTTTATAGTGTTGCATCAAGTTGATATAGGATGAAATACAATTTTGCTCTTAGTTCATAAGGAATTATACTTAATTGGAAAATTAATCTGACCAATGAAAGACTAGCATACATGGGTCATTGAATTCCACCATGGTATACTGGCGAACCCCACAAGGAAACCTGGCAGTCACGCGGTCCAGTAGCCAGCTATTGACTGTCTTCAACTCTAGAAAATCATCGTACATTGATCCTGTTGTGTCCACAAGGTAAGTCAGGGAAGAGGATTCTAGAGGAGACAAAAGAAAAGCAATAGTAAGATTATACTGCAAATCACACAATACAAATCTGGATCTCTTGGTCATGTTATAAGTGCTGGTTTAAATATAACTTAGGGGTTGTCCACTTTCAGTAAATAATTGATATGATTTGTGCTATGATATGATTTGTGCTACGTTTCGGATCCTCTTCAGAATCCTTTCTCAAGCCAGAGCTTGAGAAAGGTTTCTGAAGAGGATCCGAAACTTAGCACTTGGGTGAATAAAGAACCCACTCTTTGTTACATTTTGGTGTGCAGCCTATTTTTTACTTTTTGAATGAATAGAATAGAGTGATCAGCTGTCTCCACAGATGAATGCTAAACACAGCAGGCATATATGGCACTTATGTCAGGAAATTCCTGGCATTATTTAGCACATTATCATTCTATCCTTAGGAGAAGCTTAGAAACGCATCAGTTTGATATCTAACATGAGTAAGGAAACAAGAGTTTCTTTTTATGCATAAGAATTTCTGACACCTTTATATAGATAGATATTTATGGATGTTGGATGTTGGAGCACTATTCTGCATTAGAAAAGCCCATTCTCCTTGATGTCCTTTTCTATGTAGTTGTGAATTAAAGGTATGAGACTGGCAACTGTGTAATGGAGGGTAATGCCAAGTGTAGATTCCCCTGCATTCTGGCTATATTGTATCTTGGAATCTTCAAATTGTTTTAATGTTTATATTGATGAAAAAGAATTTTGGCACATGGATTTAATAAAAGTGGTTTTGTAGAATAAGTATATGACTCCAATTTTTGTTTGTATACTAAATTATCTATTAGATGTGGTGAGCAACACCCATTGCAGAGGACACAACGGGGGGGATTTACTTATTGTGCCGCAAGGACGACTGTCAGCATCGGAGATCAGTCTCCACAAAGCACAGCCCGATGTATTAAAGTGGCCAGAAAAATGCTGACATCAATGAGATGTGCGCCAAAATCTTACATGGACTGCGCCTTAATTTTGCTCTCAGACTATTGTGGTCTATTGTGCACCAAAAATTGCACCTAAAAATACAGACAAAATACACATAAATGTGGAGGATAATGTGGAAATGTTAAGCGACGCCCACTTGCACCAAAAAAAGACAGAGGTGTCGGGATAGTCGGAAACATCTGTTCTTTCTGGCGAAAACTCATTATAAATGATCCGCAACAATTCTGTGCAAAAAAACATTAACATACCGGCATTTTTTTGGCGCAGATGCAATAATAAATGTCCACCCAGTATACAGGCAGTCTTTTCATTAAAATTGCCACCATGTAATGAGCACTTTTCATGAAACATTACTGATCATTGGAGGTCCCAGCTATCAGTCATTGCATGAACAGCTTATGATCAGGGGAGGTTATCCAAAGTTACTCACTCCTTTTAGAAAATGTCGCATTGCGTTCTGTGTTATTAGAAAGTGGACTGTATATTTGTAGAAATGTACATTACTTTGATTTGTGAATATGAAAAAAAATTCTGGCAAATTTTAAAATGTCTTACCAGTCTGTACGTCGCAACTTGTTTCCATATACGTAGTAGTATCGCCTATAAACAAGCCTATAAACACAAAAACATGGTGATATTCAAGATAACAAGTAAATATAATGCCATAGATACATGGAACAAGAATAAATAACCTTACAGAAACTGAATACTAATTAGACAAGGAAAATCCCGGCACTTCGAGGTAGGTGAAAATCAAATATTCTTCTTTTATTTAACAAGACATCATAAATCAAGTATAACACGCAAGGAAAACGCGTTTTTTCGGCTCCACCTGAGCATTCATCAGCTCAGGTGGAGCTGAAAAAACGCGTTTTCCTTGCGTGTTATACTTGATTTATGATGTCTTGTTAAATAAAAGAAGAATATTTGATTTTCACCTACCTCGAAGTGCCAGGATTTTCCTTGTCTATTTATAAGCACCATTTGTCCACGAGCACGAGGCGCTGGTGACTGAGTGCCGAACCATTACAACTAAAGAAACGGAATACTAGTAAGGTCTAACAAACACTTACCGTATATCTATTGATATGTCTATTGGATCTATAGATGGAGCAGTAGTCCTGGTGACTTCAATTGAAGGATCCAACATGCGTACAGGGTATGAAGCATATCTGTTTTACAAATGTTATACTTATTCACACTAAAGTGTGCCCGCCGTACCGAAGCACCCCCGCCCCTCTCCATAGAGAAACATGGGGCATGGCGGGGTATTCCAGGGAAAGATAGGACATGTCCTATCTGTCCCCCGGCTACAGAACGGTATGGTGCCGCTGGTGTACGGCACTGTACCGCTCCCGTACGGTGCCGTGTGCACATTGTCATCTATGGTGGACATATATGAGCCATATATACGTCAGCCGTATATACGTACCCCGTACAGCAGTGTAAATGTATCCTTGAGCTGTATGGTGATGTGAATTCTTCAGTATAGAATGGAGAAAATATGGTTAACATCAAAGTTGTGTTTCATTGCACTCTCAAGTACAAAAATAATCAGTTATTCCTTAAAAAAAGGTTTCCTACTTTGCACTCACCCATTGTTGAAGGAAAGATGAAGGTCAGATATAGTAGGTACATGGCTACATTACCCATTGCTTATCATGGAGGGTTGACAAATTATTGGTGTGCACCACACGGTAAAGATGTAAGATGCCTTATCTCAGTTGGACACTAGATGAAGATGAGCTGCTTTTATACATTATGGAAAGGGAGGCACCGGGGAAGATCAATCATATTATTTTGGAATCATTTCCTTGTCATGTATTCCCCTACATAAATATAGTCCTTTGACCCAGGTCATTAAATCCAGAACAAACAACATCAAAGTAACAGGAACATGAATTCTTTTGTTGAAGTAATAAACCTTGTTATTGTCTTATAGCTCTGGACTCTTGTAGATAAATAAGGTTAACTATGGAGTAAATCTTCAATCTTCGGTTGACTTTAATTTCCCTTCATGGTTGCAGCTAATAAGTCGATATTAAATAGATAATAGAAGAAAGAAAGCTTAATTTATATCTACTGTTCTGAGTCAACTGAGCTGGGTATTCCCAGCTTTCTTCTCTTGATCAACAATCTCCACAGATCATATAGGAAAGGTGATTGATATCAGAGATCAGTGAGCTGCAGTAGCAGAGCTCTGCCACTACACATAGAACAGAGCTGTTTATCTGATCAATTGATTATCCTGTGGATTCTATGGATAGGTCATGAATTTCAAGAAGTTGGGAAATCCTGTGTAAATTAG
The DNA here is from genome assembly GCF_040894005.1 of Engystomops pustulosus. Classification (NCBI taxonomy): domain Eukaryota; kingdom Metazoa; phylum Chordata; class Amphibia; order Anura; family Leptodactylidae; genus Engystomops; species Engystomops pustulosus. The sequence continues at coordinate 33,965,904 of NC_092418.1, forward strand.
TACAAATATTATATGTGTGTCCTTCATCACCTTTCCACATGGCTGGAAAAGCCAGGTACATGGTCAAATGATAACCAGCTCAACAAAACAGCATTACTTCATGATATACATGAGATATTTTGTATGTCTAGGTACAGCACATGGGGCAGGGGCAGATTCTGTTATTTTGAATCAAAACAAAATAGCAGTAGCTTAATGTAGTTCTTTACAGTGTCCTGAAAAGGACACCTGTTCCTAATCACAGCAGCCTTCTATCCCTACCTAAGTGCCCTTAAAAGGGCAATAGTCAGTATTTGAGAAGTCCCTGTCTGTCTGACTGATCCCATGAAGAGTAGAAACTTCTCCATAGCTCTGTCACATGTGTGACATGGTTTCTAAACATGTGACCCTTCTCTTATACATCAGAGTAACATGCCCCACCTATCCATGCTTACAGGTGACATGCCTCTGGTTCCTATGAGGCTGCAAGCTGGTTGGTTGGCTGTGGGCCTCCCCTAATCTAGCCCATAGACTGCTGTCCTGCATCTAGTCTTTGCACTGGATCCTTCCCTGACTAAATCAGATTTATAATGCCTTGGTGGAGAAATGGGTGCAGGCCCTAAACTCAACCGCAACCCTGTCATATACTGAACAAACCTCCTAAACCCCAATGTTCAGGGACTTCTGGTGGACAATCCCTACACTGAATGGTTTGCAGGAAAAATGTTAAAGACACATAGGCCCAAATTTATGAAATTGTTTGCACCAGTTTCCTGGGTCAAATCCAAGATGGTAGCGTACACAGATCGAGAGGTGGTCAAGTAAACGTAGCAGAGGTGAAATACACAGAATAGCAAAGAAAGAGCAATAGGCAAGAGAAACTGACAACAGGTGTCTGAGGGCTGAAAAATCCAACAACCACAATTGGCCACATTTATAAAGGAGTTCCTGATGCTGCCCCAGGAGCTGACTGGTTTGGCTGTCCATCATTCAATGCACAGCTGAACAAAAACTGAAAACAACACACCACGCTTTCTCCAAGGAACTGATCCTGAAAGACAACTGTCAATTCAAACCAGCCTTGGGGGTGGTTTTCAAGCACAGAACCCTAAAACCTGATCCCTTTTAGAGTGTTCTGACATATGGTGGTGGTATTTGTCTAGGAAGAAGCTGAGCAGCCAATCAACCAGCTTGCAGCCTCATAGGAACCAGAGGCATGTCACCTGTAAGCATGGATAGGTGGGACATGTTACTCTAATGTATAAGAGAAGGGTCACATGTTTAGAAGCCGTTTCACACAGGTGACAGAACTATGGAGAAGTTTCTACTACTCATGGGATCAGTCAGACAGACAGGGACTTCTCAAATACTGACTATTGCCCTTTTAAGGGCACTTAGGTAGGGATAGAAGGCTGCTGTGATTAGGAACAGGTGGAAATCTAAAATTATTGCCCTTTTCAGGACACTGTAAAGAACTGAATTAAGCTACTGATAGGCTGCTATAAAGCACAAAAAACATACTACTATCAGCATTTCTAGCATCATCCAACTATATCTTTAAGGCACAATCTGAGTATAGTTTGCAGTTCCATCAAAATCTTAAAGATGCTGTTGTATTATAGTTAGCAGCTCCATCATAATTTTAAAGGTGCTGTCCCTATATAGTTTGTTGTTCTATCAAAATCTTAAAGGTGCTGTTTTAAATTGTACTTTGCAATTGTATAATGTTGTCCACATTATTGCCAGCTACTGCCCAACGTACCACAGGACCCAGCAAACAAAGGCCATCCCACAGGGTGTCTGCAGCGTTGCATTTTTTCTCCCAGAGTATCAAAGACAGAATACACGTCATGTGCAAACTGTGCCACCAGTCCATAAAGTGTAGTTAAAGCCTCAACAGTTAGAGCACATCATGTATGACCAGGCACCTGCAAAGTAAACATAAGCTGCTTTGCATAATACATCGAAAAAGCCGGCAGACACCAGAGGCTCCCTCTGTTGCTTCATTTGGCTCAGCCTGTACCACCACATACAGAGGGACTAGGCTACCTGTCCCCCTTAAAGAGAGGATGTGATACCACCACTTCCACCAATAGCAGCGACAAGCCTGTCCACGCCATCCGTTCAGCTTTCAATCCTCTAAATAATGGAGAGAAAAAAGAAGTTTTGTCCAGCTTACGCTTGCGCTCTGATTCTGAATAAGAACATTTCAAAATTGCTGGGCTTTGAAGCTATAGAAGACCGACCGCATTTAAGATTTGAAGGCAGTTTCTTTTCCGCCACTACTTTTTCCAGCAGGTAATCCCCACCCTGCAGGGATGTTACATCTCCTTAACTGTCCATTGGATTAATGTAGTGGGGGCTGGACCTGAGACAGGAAGTTTTTTGGTTTATATTCTGTCCCCACCCTGAATTGCCAGACATCACACCTTACCTCCAGTATGCCTGCTCATCCATTTTTAGCAAACACATGTGTAAATAGTCGTAGAAGCTGAAACTCATCTCCTGTGGCAAAACACCATACAAAGGGGATTATTTACTAAGGGTCCCGTGGCCGCATTTTCGCTGGGTTTCCCGACTTTTTGGGGTTCACGCAGGGGATTGTGTCACACGAGATCAGATTGTGTCGCAATCACGCCAGCTTTCATGCGACACAAATCGGGGGGTGGACCAGCAGACAATCCAAAAGATTCGGACTATGCGCCGGGATTTAACATTTAAATTTGTGTCGCAAGCCATGCACTTACATACACTGGAAGGAAGATGGCGAACTCCGGCGGACATTCCGGATCGGGGATCGCGACTCGGACAGGTAAGTAAATGTGCCCCAGTGCCTAGGAACTGTGGACTGGGAACCAAGACCAGACATGTGGTGTGTGACAATGGCCAGAAGCTTGCAGTAGCTTTGGGCCAAGCCAGGTTGACACACGTCCCTCTCTTTGTGCATGTGCTGAACCTGTAAAGGTTTCTGTCCAACTACACAGACCTGTTGGAGCTGCTGCTTAAATTGTGTGGTGTGTGTTTGAATTTTCAGTATTCAAATCCTGCTGCTTGCCTATATGCAGATCAATTTGGATTTCCCACTCACTGCCTCATATGTGATGTACAAACCAGGTAAAATTACACTTTCTGCACTACTTTCAATATGCCACCGTTATGGTCAGTTCTGATGGCACTGTCAGCGATACCATCCTCATCGTTCACCTGCTTGAAAAAGCTCTACTGGCCATGAAAGAGGATGTAATGGTGGCACAGGAGGAAGAAGAGGGGGAACAGGAGTCAGGCCAGTCCACACATGGCTCACAGGGTGCGTTGATGGATAAGTGGTTCGGTACATCCCTAATCCACTGTATGCTCCAGTGCCTGTGCAATGACACTCGAGTTTCCCAGATTATAACCAACTCTCATGACTGGGTGGCCACTCTGCTGGATCCATGGGATAGAATAATTCCACTAGTTGGGTAAAAGACAAAAATGAAGGAGTACAAACACAAATTGGTGCAGGAACTAGTGAGTTCCCATCTGACATTAGGCGCTCAGTGGCAGCAGAGGGAGGAGGAGGAAGTCACCAATGGGAACACCAGCACGAGCTCGGGAGGGAGAGTGAGCCTGGCTACCATGTGAAATGCCATGTTTTATTCAACTCAAATTCCACCACCATCATGGATGGTACGTAACACCAGGAGGCTATGACTTGCATGGTGAAATATTATCTATCCAAACATCTCCAGGTCCTCCTCATTCAATATCTGGGTGGGAAAATTGAACACATGGCGAGAGCTTGCACTCTATGCCTTGCAGTTTTCTCCTGTCTTGTAGAAAATGTGCTGTCAGTTCAGCACCACAAATGGTTTCATCAAAGATAAACAGATATGGTTATTTACAGCCAACTTGGACATCCTGACGTTTATAAAGATGAACCAGGCATGGATCTCACATGACTTGTCTGTGCCAGAGTCTATATAAGTTGGTAGAGAGTGAAATAACACAGTACCTGAAATTTAACTTGAAATTGTCAAATTCGGCAATACCTGAAATTTAACTTGAAATAGACAAATTCTGCATTACTAGAATATAAACTTGAAATTGACAAATTCTGCATTACCAGAATTTAAACTTGAAATTGACAAATTCTGCAATACTGGAATTTAAACTTGAAATGCTCTGAGAATATCTGGGTCTGAACACCCAGAGCACCTTCAACCACAGTGAACGTAAGGGTTTGTGGTTTTCCCATTACTTCTTTTAACACTATGAGAATAATTGGGTCTGAGCACCCAGAGCAGATGTGACTTAACTTAATATTTTTAAATTATTTTTTAATGATTCTTTTCTTTTCTTTTTTTATGTTATGTTATTATTTCATTTTGGGCAGGGCAACTATCCTGATATTTCCATAATTATGTTTATCCCTCTAGCTTATCCCTCTTATTACCCCATTTACCCTTATTTGAAATTCAAGTTTGAGTCAAAATTTTTTGTACACACCAAAATTTCACCCAACATTCACCTGCTGAGGCCTATGACCTGGCACCTGACCTGGCACTAGTAGATCAATCATCGCCTGCGCGAGAGCTCCGGAGAAAAGAGGTGCAAAGAGGAGGGGAAAAAGGTGAATATTTTATTGGTTACTGTGGGGGGGGGGGGGGTATGACTCATGTCCACTGTGTGGCTATTGCATTACCACTTGGTTACTGTGGGTGCTACTGTGAGGGCATTGTGACTTGGCTACTTTCAGGGGCACTGCGACTGTTTGCTGCTGTGGGGGCACTGCAACTATATTGGCTACTGTGGGGCCCGTGTGAATATATTGGCTAATGTGAGGCCCTTATGACTATGTTGCTACTCTGAATGAATTGTAACTACATTGGCTACTATGTGGGCACAGTAATTACATTGGCTACTGTGAGGCACATGTTACTATATTGACTATTGTGAGGTATGGTTCCTATATTGGCTTCTATAAGCAGACCAATATTTCCGCAGTATATCTGCAGATACAAGTCATGGCTAGAAGAATCTGACATGACAGCCAGTTAGAAGAAGAAGAAAAGGAGAAATGCTTTAATCAAAGACGTCTTCTGTCACCAGATTTACAGTAAGTGCTGGTATTACACAGTAGCATCTCTCCTGCAGTATAAATCCATGTTATCTTCTTTTATAAGAAGGAGATACTTGAAGGCATCAGACACTGTGATAAATCTTCTGCAATGTAAATCCTATTTCTATGTAGTAATCATTTTCTGTTACCGTATCTATGTAGTAAGGTTGGTTCTGGTGCTATATCTACGTAGTAATCTTGGTTCTAGTGTGGCATCTATGTATTAAGATTGGTTCTGATAAATAGAGATGAGCGGTCCCATAGTTTCAGTTCTGGTTTATCTACGCAAACTATTGCAGGATTGACGGCCAAACAGCCAATCCGGCAAATTGATTCCCCTTGCTACTAGACATGGTTATGATTGGCAAGGGGTACATGGCTAGTAGCAAGGGGCATCAATTTGCCAGATTCACTGTTCTGCTGCCATTCTGGAAATACGTCCAGGTCTAGGAGACTATGAGCCACTACTAGTAATGCAACTATGCAGTAGGGTTGGTTCTGGTGCTTTATCTATGTGGTATCTAGGTTCTGGTGTGGCTTCTATGTAGTAAGATTTGTTCTGGTAAAGCCTCTATGTAATAATCTTGGTCCTGGTAACATCTCTTTGTGGTAAGTTTGGTTCCGATGCTGAATCTATGTGGTAAGATTGGTTTAAGGTCTTTCTCCATGTAATACATTTAGTTATATTATAGCTTCTTTACAACAAGTTTTATTATAATACTGTTTTTATGCACTGGGAGCAAGTAAAAGTGAGGCTTACTAAGAAAGTAGACATTTAGAATTGAGGGCACTTACTAAGTAAAGGGGGTTAAACATGAGACTAGTTGGATGCAAGAAAGAAGCGGGCATTTAATTTTAATGAAGATGTAACTGCCCTGAAATGCCCCAGGATTTTGGCGCCTCGGGGCCGGCTTTCACGCGACAGAAATCGGGGGACTTGGTCGTCGGACAATTAATTTAAAAAATAATTTGTGTCGCAATATCAGCACTTACATGCACCGGGACGAAGCAGGTGAACTCTGGCGGACCTTGGCGCAGCAGCGACACCGGGTGGATATCGGGCGCACGGACCTTAGTGAATCCCGGCAGACCCGAATCAGCGTCAGACAACACGTCGCTGGATGGCGACTGGAACGGGTAAGTAAATGTGCCCCAATATCTTCCAAGGCCGCAAAAAAAATTGTATATGTGATAAAGAACATTTTTTGGAAATGTAACGGATAAAGCCGTTATATTTTTATGTCTTTGTGACAGTTTATTATTGATAATAAACGTCACTCAACATTAGTTACACTGTGTACTCAGGTAGGTTTCAACATGATATAGACTGTATTGAAGAGACTTGGCACTCCTTGATAGATGAATTTTCATAGTATAATTTATTCAAGTGAGATAAAGAATAGAAATTCACAATAATGCAATGTTTCGGTCTTACAACATTAGACCTTTATCAGGCACTGTACAAAAAATAACAAACAGAAAAAAAAATAAAAAACAGATGCAGAGTACATTAGTAGTCAAATATTAGACATGATATCCAAAGGGTGGTAAATCCAATAGTATCAATAGGGTATATAGGATCCCATGGTGGTGGTAAAACTTTCATCTAGAACAGGGGTCAGGAATAGAGATGAGCGAGTATACTCGTCCGAGCTTGATGCTCGTTCGAGTATTAAGGTACTCCAAACGGCTCGTTGCTCAGACGAGTATTTCCCCTGCTCGAGATCGAGCATTTAATTAAAAAAACACAGTGAAGAACAATGAAGAATATAATAAAAACAGTGAACACAGTGAACACAGGATCATTTAAGTGAAAAACGCAGTGAAGAACACAGTGAAGAATAGATTACAGATGTTCGGCACATCTGCTTACTTGTCGGAAAGGGCGCGGAACGGTGCGAACAAAATGTGAAGAACAATATATAGCTCCTGGGCAGCTGCGGAGAGTAAAGGGAAGCAGAAATCTGGGGAGACCAAGGCTGCAGGAAGAGGGGTGTCCTGCTCCCCTGCAACCCTCCCCCAAGACGTGCACCCTGCATGGGCTCGACATGCGGACCCGCGCCCCGCACCCGCTGCCACTGATGACTGAGCCTCTGCATGTAGCTGAATCTTCCTGCTCGCTGTGTTGTATGTGTACCGGTACCTTGTCATGCCCGGCGGAAGAAGGGGTCCAAGCCGGCAGCAACTGTGCCGATCTGCTTTGCCCTCACTGCAGACTCTGATTGGCGGGACGTGTGGCAATGGCACAGGGTTAAGAAACAGGAATGGCAGCGTTGTTGGCCTCTCCGCCCCTCCAATAACCGCCCTGATCACCCCCGAGCCGGTGCGTCACTGCCGCATCCCTGACCTGCCGCTGGACAGGAGTCTTCCTTTCAAGTTCCTCTTCTTCATCTACCTTCTGGTGTCGCTTTTCATCCAGTACATAAACATCTATAAGACGGCATCGGGGAGACTTCAGTGGAAGCAGAGGAGCGGATCCCGGGACAGCGTATCTCCCGACAAGTAAGCAGATGTGCAGAACATCTGTAATCTATTCTTCACTGTGTTCTTCACTGTGTTTTTCACTTAAATGATCCTGTGTTCACTGTGTTCACTGTTTTTATTCTATTCTTCACTGTTCTTCACATTTGATAACTTGTCGGGATATAATATACGCGTGGAACAGTGAAGAATAGATTGCAGATGTTTGCATACATCTGCTAACTTATCAGAAGACATTCTATTTCAATTAAATAACACATTTTATTCCCGAACCATGGTCCCTTTGAAAAATGCTCGAGTCTCCCATTGACTTCAATGGGGCTCGTTATCCGAGACGAGCACTCGAGCATCAGGAAAAGTTTGTCTCGAATAACGAGCACCCAAGCATTTTAGTGCTAGCTCATCTCTAGTCAGGAACCTTTTTGGCTTAGAGAGCCATGAACGCCACATATTTTAAAATGTTATTCCATAAGAGCAGTACAATATGCACATGCCCCCCCTGTGTCACGGGTGCCCCTGGGATCTAATTCTTGGATTGCAGGCACACCCGTCCCCCTCTCCGTGGTGGCGTGCCTTTCCGAGCTCACTCTCCTCTCCACGTTCCTGTTCCTGTCCCAGCTGCCAGTGTGCGCGATGGCGCTCGCAGATTTAAAGGGCCAGCGTGCCGCTGATTGGTGCTACCCACTTCCCGGATTCCTATAAAGACCGGCGGCTCCCAGCTTTCCCTGCCGGATCTTAGTGGTTCATGCATATGAGGAAGCTTTCCACAGTGTTTCCTTCCCAAGTGTTGACCTCCCATTGTGACCCCAGACCTGTTCCTGATTCTGTTCCTTCGCTGCAAGCCCTGACCTTTTGCTCCGTCCCCGACCTCGCATCCTTGCCGGCTGCCTTGACCCTCTGCCTGGTCCTGACCATGAGACTGCCTAGTGATCCTGTACCTCGACCTTGGCTGCCACCGTGGACAAGTCGCGCCCGTGGAATGACCTGGTGGTACCGCGCTGCAGCATGGCCATCCTGCTTTGTGACGGGCTCTGGTGAAGACCGGATGCCACTTACATTCCGGTCCCAGGTGTCTGCTTACATCCTCGTCTGTGGTGGTGAAGGCAGTTCACTACTCCAAATCCTGACACCCAGTAGTTAGCTAGTCCCAGCACATGCCTCCCAGTAGATAGGCAGTCCCAGCACATGCCCCCAAGTAGATGGGTAGTCACAGCAAAAAGTAAAATTAATATTCACTAACCAGCACTGCATTCAGCCAGCTCCTCATCACTCCCACACTCTTCTCTTTGACCCAGGCTTAGGCGATGGCACCCGGGTCGTACAAAGGACGTAGGAACCGGTAACATCGCTGCCTGTGTCCAGTGATCAGTCTAAGACCCACAACAGCCATCACTATTTATTAAAGATGTGTCCGAGAGCCTGATGTAGCCAACAAAAGAGCCATATCTGGCTCCCGAGCCATAGGTTCCCTACCCCTAATCTAGAAGATATTCAGGACTGCAAATGAAGCATATAATATATACACTCATCGGCCACTTTATTAGGTATACCTGTCCAACTGCTCGTTAACAGTGCAACTCAGTGCATTTAGGCATGTAGACATGGTCAAGACAATCTCCTGCAGTTCGAAGCGAGCATCAGTATGGGGAAGAAAGGTGATTTGAGTGCCTTTGAACGTGGCATGGTTGTTGGTGCCAGAAGGGCTGGTCTGAGTATTTCAAAAACTGCTGATCTACTGGGATTTTCACGCACAACCATCTCTAGGGTTTACAGAGAATGGCCCAGTTCTGTGGGCGGAAATGCCTTGTTGATGCCAGAGGTCAGAGGAGAATGGGCAGACTGGTTCGAGCTGATAGAAAGGCAACAGTGACTCAAATCACCACCCGTTACAGCCAAGGTAGGCAGAAGAGCATCTTTGAACGCACAGTACGTCGAACTTTGAGGCAGATGGGCTACAGCAGCAGAAGACCACAACGGGTGCCACTCCTTTCAGCTAAGAACAGGAAACTGAGGCTACAATTTGCACAAGCTCATCGAAATTGGACAGTAGAAGATTGGAAAAACGTTGCCTGGTCTGATGAGTCTCGATTTCTGCTGCGACATTCGGATGGTAGGGTCAGAATTTGGCGTCAACAACATGAAAGCATGGATCCATCCTGCCTTGTATCAACGGTTCAGGCTGGTGGTGGTGGTGTCATGGTGTGGGGAATATTTTCTTGGTACTCTTTGGGCCCCTTGGTACCAATTGAGCATCGTTGCAACGCCACAGCCTACCTGAGTATTGTTGCTGACCATGTCCATCCCTTTATGACCACAATGTACCCTGTAACATCTGATGGCTACTTTCAGCAGGATAATGCGCCATGTCATAAAGCTGGAATCATCTCAGACTGGTTTCTTGAACATGACAATGAGGTCTCTGTACTCAAATGGCCTCCACAGTCACCAGATCTCAATCCAATAGAGCATCTTTGGGATGTGGTGGAACGGGAGATTCGCATCATGGATGTGCAGCCGACAAATCTGTGGCAACTGTGTGATGCCATCATGTCAATATGCACCAAAATCTCTGAGGAATGCTTCCAGCACCTTGTTGAATCTATGCCACGAAGAATTGAGGCAGTTCTGAAGGCAAAAGGGGGTCCAACCCGTTACTAGCATGGTGTACCTAATAAAGTGACCAGTGAGTGTATATATAAAGGTTTTCACATCAAAGGTCGCCCTGTCAGGTTTAATAAGTGGGATTTCTTGCCTTATAAATGGGGTTGGGACCATCAGTTGTGTTGTGCAGAATTCAGGTGGATACACAGCTGATAGTCTTACTGAATAGACTGTTAGAATTTGTATTGTGGCTAGAAGAAAGCAGCTAAGTAAAGAAAAACCTTTAAGATATGAAGGTCAGTCTGTCCGAAAAATTTGGAAAACTTCGAAGGTGTCCCAAAGTGCATTTGCAAAAATCATCAAGCACTACAAAGAAACTGGGTCACATGAATAGCGCCCCAGGAAAGGAAGACCAAGAGTCACCTCTGCTGCATGTCCATTCCTTGTTGGGGCTAAAGAACACAATGGGGCAGATTTACTTACCTGGTCCTGTCGCGATCCCGCGGTGGGTTACCTGACAAGGATTCGGGTATGCAACGATTCACTAAGGTTGTCGCCCGAGTTCCTGCATCCGTCGCTTCTGCGCCCAGGTACACCAGAGTTCACCTTCTTCCTCCCGGTTCATGTAAGTGCGTGTCCTGCAACACAATGCTAAATGTTAAATCTTGAGTGTTGTCCGAATCCGTCAGGTTGTCTGACAGCCCGCCGAACGAAAACCCGACGGATTTGGAAAAACCGCCGCATTTAAAAAAAAGTGTCGCTGGACACGCGCTTACCTGCACTCGGCCCAGCTTGGTGTACTTCAGTGCATTCCGATGAACTTCAGCGCAGCAGCGAAACCTGGTGGACGTCGGAGGAACTACCTTAGTGAATCGCTGGAAGACCCGAATCCACTGCAGAGAACGCGCCGCTGGATCGCGAATTGACCGGGTAAGTGAATTTGCCCCATTTCCCCCATTGTTAGATATTTCACACTTTTGTGTTAAAGCTCAAAAAGAAGTCTGTTTTGGATCTCTAGTTTACATAAAAATTTGTTGTGCTCACCTTCTCTTGTTGTACAATCGGTACAACACGTTCACAAGCGTGGGTGAAAGCTATTTGGCGAGTCTGGCAGCCTTCCTGGTCTCCGTGATGAGGAATCATCTGGGGAGCTTGTGTCATGGGTAGGTGAGCTGTCTCCAGGGCGCCAGGTACTCAGACCAAAACCTTTGTCTTATATTAAGGTTTCTTTATTAGCTTTGGGAAAGATGCGTTTCGAGCCCGGACCGGGCTCTTCCTCAGTTACATAAAGCATACATTAAAATCAGAGTGTCTGGCTTATAAACCTCTCCACCTGGCGGGAAGTTCATGCACAGCTGACATAATCGTGATGTCATAATGTAAATAAACACAGTGATGCTCATTTACTAAGGGTCCGAACGGCGCACTTTTCCCGAATTTTCCCGAATTCGGGAAGTTTCCCGAATATTTCCAATTTGCACCGGATTGCCCCGGGATTTTGGCGCACGCAATGGGATTGTGTCGCATCGGTGCCGGCTTTCACGTGACAGAAATCGGAAGGCGTGGGTGTCGGACAACCCGACGGATTCGGACAAACCGCGGAATTTAAAAAAAGAATTGTGGAAGAAGAAGGCGAACTCTGGGGGACCTCGACGCAGCAGTGACACCTGCTGGATATCGGGCGCACGACCTTAGTGAATCCTGGCAGACCCGGATCAGCGTCGGACAACACACCGCGGGATCACGATTGGACCGCGTAAGTAAATCTTCCCCAGTGTAGTATTTGTCCATTGATAAAATTAGTCATGTGATAATACATGACTTATAAAACACCATCTTGTAACTAAAATCAAAAATAATACACATAGGCTAGTGGTTGCATATAAATAACCTTCACAATATTTGTACAATACCTAAAAATGTAATTATTAAAAGAGATATCGGCAAGGGGATCTATAATGGGATTTATAACTCAGCGATGTTGAACTAAAGCTGTCGCTGTCAGAGGAGGTACTCCCGTAATTTAACGTTTAAGTTGTTTTGTTCCGTCATCAGACAATTTAGCAATCATCCACCACCACCAGCCTGAACCGTTGATACAAGTCAGGATGGATCCATGCTTTCATGTTGTTGACGCCAAATTCTGACCCTACCATCTGAATGTCGCAGCAGAAATCGAGACTCATCAGACCAGGCAACGTTTTTTCAATCTTCTACTGTCCAATTTCGATGAGTTTGTGCAAATTGTAGCCTCAGTTTCCTGTTCTTAGCTGAAAGGAGTGGCACCCGTTGTGGTCTTCTGCTGCTGTAGCCCATCTGCCTCAAAGTTCGATGTACTGTGCGTTCAGAGATGCTCTTCTGCCTACCTTGACTTAAACGGGTGGCGATTTGAGTCACTGTTGCCTTTTTATCAGCTCAAACCAGTCTGCCCATTCTCCTCTGACCTCTGGCATCAATAAGACATTTCCGCTCACAGAACTGCCGCTCACTGGATTTTTTTTTCTTTTTCGGACCATTCTCTGTAAACCCTAGAGATGGTTGTGCGTGAAAATCCCAGTAGATCAGCAGTTTCTGAAATACTCATACCTTCTGGCACCAACAACCATGCCAACTACCATTCTTCCCCATACTGATGCTCGGTTTGAACTGCAGGAGATTGTCTTGACCATGTCTACATGCCTAAATGTCTACATGCCTAAAGTTGCCGCCATGTGATTGGCTGATTAGAAATTAAGTGTTAATGAGCAGTTGGACAGGTGTACCTAATAAAGTGGCCGGTGAGTATAATTAAGTCATAGCCGGGCTAATTCTGTAGATTATGTGGACTGGGATGGGTGGAGAGAGGTTGTTCTATTTGGACCTGGTTTGTTTAAGTCATTTCATTAAGGCCGGTAGGTTAGTTTATAGATCCAATAGATCTCTTTTTCTTTAAGGTCCCAAACATATTATTGGTTACAGGGCCAATGTAGTCGATGGGGATGATGTTTATCTTCCCTACGCCTTGATGTTTTAATGTACAATGTTTAGACAGACATTGTACATCTAAACATTGTACATTAAAACATCAAGGAAAACTTGATAGCAGGAAATCCACATAGTTGATTAACCAATATGTCAGACAGAAAGGTGGCAGGTGGAGCAGGCATAGGTCGCAGCACAGTAAGGGGATATCGCTGCAGGGGTGATTCTGTGAGACCAGAATTGCCGGTGTCATCTAGTGTCAGTGTATTGATCAACAACCCAAAGGATCTCGATTGGTTGACTAGGTCATCCACTACCTCCCAAATGACATCTGACAACACCAGCCCAGAGTCCGTGGATTCGTCAGATACAACACTTAGTTGGGGAAAGGAAAACAAAAACAACAACGCAAGAGGATGGCGCCTCGCGTAATAACGTAAAGACAAGTCGGTGCCAAATGTGGTGAGAGAATGGGTGCGCACCTGGTAACCACTTGTGGGTAAGTGGTTTTAATTATCCAATAAGGGGAAGGTTTCTTGTTGTTTGTACGAAAGGTACAATTTAAGGTTACTGCAGCAACTCCTAGGCTCTCTCAAGAACCGGTAGCCAAGGGCACCGTAACGTAAATGATACAAAATGAGAAAAAGAGAGAGAGCCAAGTGGGTGCGCTTGTAACCAAAAAATAATGTAAAGAATGAGTAGAATGGAATCTTCAAGTGTAGCAAAATTCACAATATTTATTGGTAGCAAAAGATCCAATGGTAACGCATTTCGGGGAAACCCCTTCGTCAAACCAAAACTCATAAAATACATAAAATACAGTAAATAAAACATTTATGTGTATACGCAGTGTAAATTCATTAATACATGTAAAGTTGCAATTAAAAATAAAAGGTTTACAGATGTGTGAAAGATAATGAAAAAAGATGAAACAAAATGGTAAGGAATTAAATAAAAAATGGTAACAAATGGAATGGGAATTAAACAGCAATAGTAGGTAGAATAATAGGTACATAATGTATATAATGAAGTATATAGGATGTACAATATATAGTGTAGAAAAATACTAGGTCAATGAGCATATTAGAGGGAATATATGACTAAATGATAATGAATATTATCTTAAATAGAAGCTTAAAGTGAAGCTTTGAGGGAGATAAAAAGAGGCACTTACATGAAAGCGCTGAGTTGCTGCTCAGGCGGTCAGCTGCTGATGTGGGCGGGCGGGGAATCAGACTGCTATATGCACGAGAACGCCGGCACCTGCGTGTGTGACAGCTTAGAAGCGGCGCATGCGCACTGCGACAGAGTCAGTCAGCGCGTGTCATATAATGAGATAAGTGGGGTCGCGCTAAGTGGGAGATATGAAAAGTAAAGGATAGTTGCCAGTATAGGCAGTGAGATGTATAATAGACACAGTATATAGAGCAATATAAAGTAAGGGATAAATGCATAAATACCATAAAGAGGATAAAATAGAGGTAAAAGATTATAGAGAATACATAGGAGTAACTAGAATTAATGCATGACAATACCTCGTATGATCCTATGGAATATATATAAAAAATATATAAAAAATGTTTTTGGATATAGTGTTAAAATCAATCAATAGATAAATTAACATCAATGCATGGATGTAAATAAATTAATTAAACAAGTACAATTGATATTATAAAATTGGGGTACACACACCATGATAATTAATGGGGTTAGATGCACTATTAGACAAATGAATTAAATTAGATTACATTAAATGACAGAATTTTTTAGAGATGAGGGGGTGGAATAGGGTTAGATGCACTATTAGACCCAATGAATTAAATTAAATTAAATTACGGAATTGTGTAGAGATGAGGGGGTTGAATGGGGACATATATTATAATTTAAGTGGATAGCTAATTCTAGAGAGGGGTGGGGGGGGTTGGTAGTTAAAAGATATTTTCAAGGGATTCGTTAAGGCCGGCTTGCATGAGGCACTGTAGTTTGTATATCCAGTACATTTCACGTTTCTTTAAATAATTGAAACTTTGGGGGATAGAGGGAATGATGTGCTCAATTGGAGTTATGCTGAATTCCTTGTCATTTTGTTTATGATGGAGGGCCGCATGCCTCGATACACTATGAAGGAGAAAGCCATTAGTGATGTTACTACGATGCTGATTCATGCAATCTCTTAATTGTTGAATTGTGCGGCCAATGTATTGCAATTTACATGTGCATTCAATCAAGTAGATGATGAAACTCGAGCTACAGTTAAGAAAACTTTTTATCTCGAACGTCTCTCCAGTGTTATTGGATTGGAAACCGGACTTTCTATGGCAAATGGTTTCGCAGCACTTGCAGAGATTGTGACCACATTTGAAGCTGCCTAGAACTCTCGGGAAGAATGATATGTCTGGTTTGTTTTTTTTTAGAAGTACGTAGCCGGCTTGGTGCCAAAATATTCTTTAGCGTGAACGGTCGTCTGAAAGTGATGGTAGGGTTGGATGAGATACTATTTTTAAGATATGGGTCGTGAAGCAATAGATTCAAGTGCTTCTTGAGGTTGTGCTTGATTTTACTACCGTCATTGGAATAGGTGGTGATGAAGTTAGCTTCGTTGAAAGATTCACCAGTCTTCTTTGTACTCGGATTCAGGCATTCCTCTTGACTTAGGGCACCTGTTTTAGCGCAAGTGGATGAGATAAGGGGAGGTGAGTAGCCTTTGGCTTTGAACCTATCTCGTAGAACTGCGCTTTGTGTATTGTAATCATCACTGGAGGTGCAATTGCGCCTTATTCTTTTGAACTGGCCAAAGGGTATGTTAGTTTTCCATTTTTTTAAATGGTTACTTGTAAAATCCAGGTAACTGTTGCTATCAACAGATTTAAAGTAAGTTTTAGTAAGGATTTTCTGGTCAGCATGGAAGACCGTAACAACAAGAAATTCGGCAAAGTTAGGTACGATATTGGATGTGAATTCCAGACCCCACTCGTTGGTATTTAGATCATTAATGAAGTCTAGAGCCTTCAAATCTGTGTGTATAATGGAAGTGGGGTTGGGTATAGGTGGTATGTTGGTAGTGGTATGATCTTCAGTAGTGTCATGGTGGGGATTGACAATATTAAAGTGTCTTTTCAACGTTAGTTTCCGGATAAATCTATTCAGATCCACGAGAAGTTCAAAATCGTCTGAAGTAGACGAGGACAAAATGAAAGGCCCCTCTCTAGAGTTTTGGCCTCTATTTTATTCAGAACATAGTTCGAGAGGTTGAAGATTGGCAGTATCCAAACTGGAATTTACTTCAGCCTCTTGAGCTTTGGTGTCTCTATTAGCGATTCTTCTTCTGAGGATGGGCTGCAAGGATCTGTGCTTGCCTCCTCTATTTCCTCTCTTGTGAGGTTTTTTCTTTTTATGCCTAAAGGGGCTGCCATGTGTACCGTTTCTCTTATATTGAGGTTCGGAGTATAGTGAAACGTAGGCGTCTTTTTTAGCACTTCTTGAGGAAGTCCTAAAAAAGAAGAGCTTGACTCATTGGTGGAAGAAGGATCTTGTGATGGATCAATGAGGGTCCCTCTATTGAGAGAGGTCACTCGCGGGGTGAAAAATAGAGCCTCCTCTTGTGGACTGTCAGGTGCCAAACTGCTGTCATGTACAGTAAGAATGGATGCATTGGGTTATGTAAATTTGCCAGAAGGCAGAGAGGGTTTAGGCAATTCGAAGTCAAACGGACAATTAGATGTAGGGTTGTGTTGCTGGGCTGTTGACGTAAGTCTGGTAGTGAAGGTCTTGGGTCTGGTGGAATGATCTGTCCTAACTGGTGGGGCAGGGTCTATGGATGTTTTTTTTTTAGGTACGCCCATGTGTGGTGGTGGTAAGTGGAGAGTTTTTATGGTGTGTTTTGTCGTGTGTTTTGATGGGCCACTTTTTTGCAGTCCAGTTATTAGCCATACTGTTAAAGGGTTGATTTCGGGGAGGGCGAGCTCCACCAGGGGGGTGTGTAGTATGGTTATTGGTAAATCTTTTGTTCTTATTCTGGTTGGTTTTATTACTTTTTGTCCAAAATGTTATATTGTTAGAGTTATAATCTATGCGATCTCTCTCAAGTTTTCACTTTTTTTTATTAAGAATATCTTTCTCAAAAAATTCTATATCAAGGTTATCAGTTTTGGTCTGACGAAGGGGTTTCCCCGAAACGCGTTACCATTGGATCTTTTGCTACCAATAAATATTGTGAATTTTGCTACACTTGAAGATTCCATTCTACTCATTCTTTTCATTATTGTTTGGTTACAAGCGCACCCACTTGGCTCTCTCTCTTTTTCTCATTTTGTATCAACAACACTTAGTTGGCTTAGCCCAGGAGGAGGTCAGCAGTCCTCACCTGTCCTCAACCAGCCTCTGTCCTGTTCATTTCCCTCAGCCATAGATCAACTAGTTGGTCTGTGCTCAGCACCACTATACAACGAGGACGAAGTCTTTGAGGACAATCAGCAGCTGCTTGGCAGTGAAGAGGTGGGACAGACATCCACTGCTTCGTGCAGTAGGCGGGAAAGTAGAAATGTGCAGAGTGTCACAGGAGGTTATGTTGCACTTGCATAGAGACCGTTGAGGAGAATAGCAGTGACAGGGAAATGCAAATTGATGATTATGTAGTCATCGATGTAGGGCTTCATCATCATCGTCGGGAGAAGAGGGTGTCAGCTTGCACGATATATTTTTAAATATGGGCAATTCTCCTCACCCTGCTTCTTGTTTTTCAGGCCTGCAACAACCCCTAAGCTAGAGTGGTGAGTTCAGGGCTATAACTTTTCAGGAAAGCAATGGCACAGCTTTCATGTTTATCCATCATTAGAAAAAGATTTGTCCCTTCAGTAGTGGACATCTTTTATTGATCTTAGCAATTCTACCCTGAATATAATCAATGAATTAATATATTTATTAATGATATAGAGGTATGAATTAATAGCACTGTGTCTATTTTTGCAGATGACACAAAACTGTGTAGTGTAATACAGTCTATGGAGGATGTTCATAGGCTGCAGGGTGACTTGGACAAACTGAATGTTTGGTCATCCACTTGGAAAATGAGGTTTAATGGGGATAAATGTAAGGTTATGCACCTGGGGGCCAATAATCCAAAGGCAAAATATGTACTTGGGGGAGTAAATCTGGGAGAGTCCCTTGTTTTTTTGTTTTTTTTTTTTGTTTTTTTTTATAAATTGTTTATTAGACATTCAGTATACATTATAAAAAAAGAGAATTGTCATGAGCGCGTACACAATCATGTTTCTTACAATAACTTTATACACAGTCCCACTTTGGATACACATTCTTATAAACACAGCGGAGAAAAAAAAAAAAAGATTTTTATATTTTTGTCCCCACTCCCTCCCATCCCACCCCACCCTCCTGGCAGCTGGTGACCACCATCAGTTCCATACCTATAAGTATCATCGCAAGAGCGTACATGAGACAAGTGACTATGTTTTAGAGGAGCTTTCGCTCTCTTTACTTGGGCCACAGCACATTATTACTCATTCGGTCTGTTAAGCCAACTATCCCTCATTCCAACTTTTTTTACACCCTTTTCATATTCTTCATATTTTTCTGCATAGAATAGAGTGTCTAGTCTTCCCTCCCAGTCTTTTACCCTGGGGGCCTCCTTATCCTTCCAGTGTCTTAGGATTATTAATCTAGCCATCAGTAGACCTTTCAAAACACTCGAAATACAACCCGCTGTGCCTATAATACCAATTTTCGTGCCCAGAATACAATTCTGTACACCTAACGGAATTTCACAACTAAATACACTCTGCAGTTTATTCACAATATTAGTCCAATACCGATGCAGCTTTGGACACCTCCACAGCATATGCACGACGTCCGCGTCCAGCAAGTTACATCTAGGGCACCTCTCTTCATTTTTTTTCCAAAAATAGTTTAACCGCTTTGGTGATAGATGCACTCTATGTACAATAAAGGTCTGGGATACAATATGGGACATATTCTTGATATTCCTGCTAGTCATATACAATGAGTCCACCCACTCCTCCTCCGTCAGATCCGGAATGTCTTTCTGCCATTTTACATAGCACTCTTTTGCCGGGAGGTCAGTCTCACTTTTGGTCAATAATTTATATACTCTAGACATCAAACCCTTTCTGTTCGAGGGGGTAAACATATCTCTCAAGGGATGCTCTTCTAGCTGGAAATCCCTGTTTAGCAAACAAACACTGAAGGCGCACCTAAGTTGAGTAAAAAAGAACCAGTCCCTGACTCCCAAATTAAACTCTCGTACCATATCTTCAAATGGCTTCAGGCCACCCTCGTCTACTACCTGATGTACATACAAAACCCCTTTATTACACCAAAATTTCATCGAATCCAAATGCAACGGATTCCATTTCATAAATCCCCATAGTGGTGTCACATTTAAATAACCCCTAACCCTTTTTTGATTTTTAACCCTATCCCACACCCATTGCATTAGTGCAAACAACGAGTCTCCTTCCTTAAAGTCCAATTTCAGGAAAACCGCTGTCTCTAATAAACTCCATATATCAAAACTACTTAACCATCTGTATTTATTTTCCAGCGTGAATTTAACCAATACCCTATCGTAATCTATTAGATTGTGCCATTGTGCAGCTATAAAGTAACTGTGAAAATTTGGTAGAGCTAATCCACCCTTATCAATTGAAGCGTGCAATTTATTCAAACTAATACGAGCATTTTTCCCATTCCACAGAAAATGTCTTAGTAGAGAGTCTAAAGTAGAGAATACCCTTCTAGGGATAATCATTGGACTGTTCTGAAATAAAAATAAGACCTGAGGCAGAATTACCATTTTAAAAATAACTACTCTTGCTGCCAATGGGAGATTCAATCTATTCCACACTGAAATTTTTTGTCTAATCCTAGAGATGAGGGGTTTTATATTAAGATCGACATAATCACCTGGCCTATTGCTGACTGTAATACCCAGGTATCGAATCTTCTCAGCCACCGGGAGAGGACCGACCGGGGGCGGGGATACCATAGGAGAGTCCAAAGGTAAACATGCCGACTTGCTCCAGTTTATTCTGATACCGGATAGTTGCCCGAATTTATCTATCAGATCCACAACTACCTTTACGCCCTGCTCTGCGTTATCTAAAAACAGGAGCATGTCGTCCGCATACAACTGAATTCTTCTTTCCATCTGTCCCCACACAAGCCCTCTTAAATTCCCCGCTGTTCTTATACTACATGCCAAGGGTTCTAGTATTACTGCGAATAGCAAGGGGGACAGGGGACACCCCTGCCTTGTTCCTCTATATAACTGCCAAGCAGCAGAAGCTTTACCATCAATACTAACCCTGGCCTGGGCCCCGCTGTATAAAAGTTTCACCCAACTTATAAATTGTGTGCCAAACCCCATTCTATTCAGGACCGCCCATATATAATCCCATTCAACGCGGTCAAACGCTTTCATCGCGTCCAGTGTAACCAACATGCGCGTCCCCGATGCTTCACTAGGGCATTGCATGCACCACCACATTCGCAAGATGTTATCTCTGACCGATCTCCCCGGCATGAACCCCGACTGATCCTCATGTACAACTGAGCGTATAACCATCTGCAACCTAGTTGCGAGGGCTTTAGCTAGGATCTTATAGTCGGAGTTCAGCAGGGAGATCGGCCGATATGCGTCCAAATCTGTGGGGCTCTTCCCTTCCTTAAGAATCAGAACTAAGATTGCCTCTCTCATTGACTGTGGTAGTTGACCCGCCGACAGTGAATGGTTTAGTACCCTTAAAAAGCGAGGAAGAATGGCATCAGCATAATGCAGTATTACCTCGGGAGGTATTCCATCAGAGCCAACCGCCTTACCCCTAGGGAGATCTTTTAGGGCCTCACCCAGCTCTTCCAAACTGAGAGGACGCTCCAAGACCTCCCTCTCTTCTGTTGATAATCTTGGCACCGGTACGCTGACCAGGGATTCATTTATTTCCTTTTCTCCCAAGACTAACTCGGAGGAGTACAGACCCTCAAAGAACAGCCTAAACTCCTCCCTGATTCCTTCTTGAGTTGTTACTAGCGATCCATCTCTCCCTTTAATGGCACCTAAAGTATTGCTCTTATTCTGGGTCTTCAATAATGCCGCCAATCTTTTCGTTGACAGATACTCCCCCAGTATAGTTTTTTGGCCCTGTCTTCTGTGCTCCCACGCCGCTTTCTCTAGACAAAATCTACCAAAACATTCCTGTGCGTCTACCCATAGTCTTTTATTCTCCTCTGTTGGATTTTGCACAAATTCATTCTCCAGATTTAAAACCTTATCTTTTAGCAGTTGAATAGACTCTCGTTTCTTTTTTTTATAAAATAGAACCTGATCCCGAATCAACCCCCTCAGGTGCGCCTTCAGTGTATCCCATACCACCCTATGATCCCACATAAATTCAATTTCTTCTTTTAAATTTTTATGGTCTTTTATTAAGTTGAACCAGAAGGGTTTGACTTTGTAAAAAGTGATGCCGGTGCTATTATACCTTTTTATTGTAAACCACACTGGAGAGTGGTCTGAAAGTCCTCTTGCCCCTATTGCTATCCCCGTCACCAGATTACTACCAGGGTCATTAGCCAGGACTAGGTCGATTCGGGAAAGGGAGCTGCATGATTTAGAGTAGCAAGTATAATCCCTCCTTGCGGGGTTCTTCTCTCTCCATACATCCCTGTATCCGAGCTCCATAATCAGCCTCCCAAAGATGGTATTTGGCTGTTTGGCCGATATTCCGCCATACTGTTTACTTTTAAGCCTGTCCAGGCTTGTGTTCATAACCTGGTTGAAGTCCCCCATCAGATAGATTGGATCCCCCTCATATATCTCAAGTTGGTTCATTATCTTTACCAATACTTCTAATGGGGCGGCGGGAGGGAGATATATCCCCACCAGAACTAAACTTGCTCCATTAAGCGAAGCATGCAGGATAATATACCTTCCTAAAGGGTCTATCCTTATCTCATGCTCTACAAAACTTATCCTCTTACTAATCATGATACTTACTCCGCGGGCATACGAAGAAAAGGCAGTATGATAGTAGTGGCTTATCCATGGTTTATATATCTGTCTACTGTTATCACCTGACAGGTGTGTTTCCTGCAAACAGATTACGTCAGGCTGGTATGAGAGACATAAATCAAATACGGCTTTCCTTTTTAACCTGTCACCTAAACCCCGGACATTCCAAGATAGCACCTTTATCATCCTTTGTCTACAAATAGAATATGTAGCTTCTCTTTACCCTGCTCTTCGATATAACCTGGGTACCAGTCACCAGCCGCCAGAAAATCCCACCCACCCCCCATTTCCCCCCTACCCCCCCTTCCCCTTCCCCATTGCCCTGAGTATTTAAACCCTGGACTCATCCTGGAGCAATATTTTTAGTTGGAGCGGATGCGGCCGCCTGAGGCCTCAGATTTTTATGACCCTCTCTACCCACTCATTTGCTTCTTTGACATCGTCAAAGAAGTGGGCTTTCCCTTCAAATATTATCTTCAACTTAGCGGGATACATTAGGGAGTAAACTACCCCTTTCTCTCTCAGTCTTTTTTTGAGGCTGGCATAACTGACTCTCTTCTTTTGGATTTCCTGCGGATAGTCAGGGAAAATCATGATTGGGGAGTTATCATATTTCAACTGGTTCTTAGAACGTGCGGCCTTCAATATGTTATCCCTATCTCTCGGGGAAAGTAGCCTCACCAACATGTTTCTGGGGAGCGCCCCAACCAGACGAGCACGGGCTGGAACCCGGTGGGCACGATCCACCAGAAAGACCCCGGTGCGGACCCCCTCTGGAAAGGCGGCCATCAGCCAATCAGTAACAAATTTGGTGGCATCCTCACCCTCTACCCCCTCAGGGAATCCAACAATCCTCAAATTGTTTCTTCTCGACCGATTCTCCAGATCAGTCAATTTCTCCTGCATTACCAATAGAGATGAGCGAACACTAAAATGCTCGGGTACTCGTTATTCGAGACGAACTTTTCCCGATGCTCGAGTGCTCGTCTCGAATAACGAACCCCATTGAAGTCAATGGGAGACTCGAGCATTTTTCAAGGGGACCAAGGCTCTGCACAGGGAAGCTTGGCCAAACACCTGGGAACCTCAGAAAAGGATGGAAACACCACGGAAATGGACAGGAAACAGCAGGGGCAGCATGCATGGATGCCTCTGAGGCTGCATAATCGCACCATTATGCCAAAATTATGGGCAACAGCATGGCCATGTCAGAGTGACAGAATGAAGCTAGATAGCATCTAAAACATCCAATAATTGACCCTGACACTATAGGGGACGGCATGCAGAGGCAGCGGCAGCAGGCTAGAGAGTGTCATGGCGACATACCCTAAATGGACTCAGGCTTCAAACCAATGGGTGGCAGAGAGGAACCAAAGGAGGTGAGCAAGAAGCGCTCAAATAATATCGGTACATGATAAAAGTTTGCCAGTATATTTTGTGGATTACACAGCAGGGTGGCGACAAAGTTAACATGGAAGCCATGAAAACAACCCAAAATTCTGCCTGACACAGCTCGTTTGATAAGGGGACCATGTATGGAGGCAGTGAACTAGTAGTAGATTAAAGGTGCTGCAGTTAAAACTATGTTAGTTGGATCTTGGCATGGAGCTGGCGCTCCGCTGCCAGGCGAGCTTTCGCCAATCCAAGCCCCTGTCTATAGGCTACTCCCCAAACAGCACTTCTAAGAACCTTTTGTATAAGATCAAGTGTAGTAGCGTTCTTATAAGTTTAGGATATGGCGGGTGAGGGGAATGTAAACAGATGCGCAAGAAGCGCTGAAATAATATCCCTAAATGGTAAAAGTTTGCAAGTATATTTTGGGGATTACACAGCAGGGTGGCGACAAAGTTAACAACTTTGATGTGGAATGCCCTGTAATAGCTCTTGGGCGGTGTGCCTTTTATCGCCTAGGCTCAGCAGTTTCAGCACCGCCTGCTGTCGCTTAGCGACGGCACTGCTGCTGTGCCTAGAGCTACCGACTGATGGCGCCATGCCCACGGATGGTAATTCGGAGGAGGAGGAGGTGGAGGAGGGGTGGGAGGAGGTATAGTAGGCCTTTGAGACCTGGACCGAGGTAGGCCCCGCAATTCTCTGCGTCGGCAGTATATGACCAGCCCCAGGGTCAGACTCGGTCCCAGCCTGCACCAAGTTAAGTGTAGTAGCGTTCTTATAAGTTTGGGATATGGCGGGTGAGGGGAATGTAAACAGATGCGCAAGAAGCGCATGATGCGCATGGAGCTGGCGTTCCGCTGCCAGGCGAGCTTTCGCCAATCCAAGCCCCTGTCTCTAGGCTACTCCCCAAACAGCACTTCTAAGAACCTTTTGTATAAGATCAAGTGTAGTAGCGTTCTTATAAGTTTAGGATATGCCGGGTGAGGGGAATGTAAACAGATGCGCAAGAAGCGCTGAAATAATATCCCTAAATGGTAAAAGTTTGCCAGTATATTTTGTGGATAACACAGCAGGGTGGCGACAAAGTTAACAACTTTGATGTGGAATCCATGAAAACAACCCAAATTTCTGCCTGACACACCTCGTTTGATAAAGGGACGATGTATGGAGGCAGCTATATGGACGACTTTTGGAGGTAGCAATGGAGACAACGTGTGGAGGCTGCTATGGAGACAATTTAATTTGGATAGTGCCTGTATGTGGCAGTCCCAAACATTTTTCAAACCAGAGGAGCAGGTAGGTGGCCCTCCAGTAAAATGGGATAGATTGAGTGCCTGTATGTGGCAGTCCCAAAAATGTTTCAAACCAGAGGAGCAGGTAGGTGGCCCTCCAGTAAAATGGAATAGATTGAGTGCCTGTATGTGGCAGTCCCAAAAATTGTTCAAACCAGAGGAGCAGGTAGGTGGCCCTGCAGTAAAATGGAATAGATTGAGTGCCTGTATGTGGCAGTCCCAAAAATTGTTCAAACCAGAGGAGCAGGTAGGTGGCCCTGCAGTAAAATGGAATAGATTGAGTGCCTGTATGTGGCAGTCCCAAAAATGTTTCAAACCAGAGGAGCAGGTAGGTGGCCCTCCAGTAAAATGGAATAGATTGAGTGCCTGTATGTGGCAGTCCCAAAAATTGTTCAAACCAGAGGAGCAGGTAGGTGGCCCTGCAGTAAAATGGAATAGATTGAGTGCCTGTATGTGGCAGTCCCAAAAATGTTTCAAACCAGAGGAGCAGGTAGGTGGCCCTCCAGTAAAATGGAATAGATTGAGTGCCTGTATGTGGCAGTCCCAAAAATTGTTCAAACCAGAGGAGCAGGTAGGTGGCCCTGCAGTAAAATGGAATAGATTGAGTGCCTGTATGTGGCAGTCCCAAAAATTTTTTAAAACAGAGGACCGGGTAGGTGGCCCTCCAGAAAAATGGAATAGATTGAGTGCCTGTATGTGGCACTCACAAAAATTGTTTCAAACAGAGGACCGGGTAGGTGGCCCTCCAGAAAAATTAAATGCATGAAGTACTATAGCAAGAGCCAGTGGGCCCTGTCAAAAAATAGCCATTTTCCTCTGCTTTACTGTACAAAGAGGAGGAGAAGGAGGAAAATGAGGAGGAGGAGGAGGAGTGGATCAATTATTCAGGTTGAGCTTCCTTCACCTGGTGGAGATTGGAAATTCTGAGAAATCCAGCCTTTATTCATTTTAATAAGCGTCAGCCTGTCAGCGCTGTCAGTCGACAGGCGTGTACGCTTATCGGTGATGATGCCACCAGCTGCACTGAAAACCCGCTCGGACAAGACGCTAGCGGCAGGGCAGGCAAGAACCTCCAAGGCGTACAGCGCCAGTTCGTGCCACATGTCCAGCTTTGAAACCCAGTAGTTGTAGGGAGCTGTGTGATCATTTAGGACGATGGTATGGTCAGCTACGTACTCCCTCACCATCTTTCTGTAAAGATCAGCCCTACTCTGCCGAGACTGGGGACAGGTGACAGTGTCTTGCTGGGGTGACATAAAGCTGGCAAAAGCCTTGTAAAGCGTACCCTTGCCAGTGCTGGACAAGCTGCCTGCTCGCCTACTCTCCCTCGCTACTTGTCCCGCAGAACTACGCACTCTGCCGCTAGCGCTGTCAGAAGGGAAATACTGTTTCAGCTTGTGCACCAGGGCCTGCTGGTATTCATGCATTCTCACACTCCTTTCCTCTCCAGGGATGAGAGTGGGAAGATTTTGCTTGTACCGTGGGTCCAGGAGAGTGAACACCCAGTAATCGGTGCTGGAATAAATTCTTTGAACGCGAGGGTCACGGGATAGGCAGCCTAGCATGAAATCTGCCATATGCGCCAGAGTACCAACGCGTAAGAATTCACTCCCCTCACTGGCCTGACTGTCCATTTCCTCCTCCTCCAACTCCTCCAACTCCTCTTCTTCTGCCCATACACGCTCAACAGTGAAGGACTCAACAATGGTCCCCTCTTGTGTCTCGCCAACATTCTCCTCCTCTTCCTCCTCATCCTCCTCCACCTCCACCTCCTCCGATATGCGCTGAGAAACAGACCTCAGGGTGCTTTGGCTATCAACAAGGGAATATTCTTCCCCCGTCTCTTGTGACGAGCGCAAAGCTTCCGACTTCATGATGACCAGAGAGTTTTTCAACAGGCCAAGCAGCGGGATGGTGAGGCTGATGATGGCGGCATCGCCACTGACCATCTGTGTTGACTCCTCAAAGTTACTCAGCACCTGACAGATATCAGACATCCACGTCCACTCCTCATTGTAGACTTGAGGAAGCTGACTGACCTGACTACCAGTTCTGGTGGAAGTTGACATCTGGCAGTCTACAATCGCTCTGCGCTGCTGGTAAACTCTGGATAACATGGTCAGTGTTGAATTCCACCTCGTGGGCACGTCGCACAACAGTCGGTGAGCGGGCAGTTGGAGGCGGCGCTGCGCTGCCCTGAGAGTGGCAGCATCTGGGCTGGACTTCCTGAAATGCGCACAGATGCGGCGCACCTTCGTGAGCAAATCAGACAGATTGGGGTATGTCTTGAGGAAACGCTGCACTATCAGATTTAACACATGGGCCAGGCATGGCACATGTGTCAGTCTGCCGAGTTGCAGAGCCGCCACCAGGTTACGGCCGTTGTCACACACAACCATTCCCGGCTTGAGGTTCAGCGGTGCCAGCCACAGATCAGTCTGCGCCGTGATGTCCTGTAATAGCTCTTGGGCGGTGTGCCTTTTGTCGCCTAGGCTCAGCAGTTTGAGCACCGCCTGCTGTCGCTTAGCGACGGCACTGCTGCTGTGCCTAGAGCTACCGACTGATGGCGCCGTGCCCACGGATGGTAGTTCGGAGGAGGAGGTGGAGGAGGGGTGGGAGGAGGAGGAGGCATAGTAGGCCTGAAACACCTGGACCGAGGTAGGCCCCGCAATCCTCGGCGTCGGCAGTATATGAGCAGCCCCAGGGTCAGACTCGGTCCCAGCCTCCACCAAGTTAACCCAATGTGCCGTCAGCGATATATAGTGGCCCTGCCCGGCAGCACTCGTCCACGTGTCCGTGGTCAGGTGGACCTTGTCAGAAACGGCGTTGGTCAGGGCACGGATGATGTTGTCTGACACGTGCTGGTGCAGGGCTGGGACGGCACATCGGGAAAAGTAGTGGCGGCTGGGGACCGAATACCGAGGGGCGGCCGCCGCCATGAGGTTGCGAAAGGCCTCGGTCTCTACTAGCCTATAGGGCAGCATCTCCAGGCTAAGCAATCTGGAGATGTGCACATTAAGGGCTTGGGCGTGCGGGTGGGTTGCACTATATTTGCTTTTCCGCTCCAGCGTCTGGGGTATGGAGAGCTGAACGCTGGTGGATGCTGTGGAGGATCGTGGAGGCGACGATGGGGTTTTTGTGCCAGGGTCCTGGGCAGGGGGCTGACTAGCAGCTGACACAGGGGAAGGAGCAGTGGTGTGCACGGCCGGAGGTGAACGGGCTTGTTGCCACTGAGTGGGGTGCTTAGCATTCATATGCCTGCGCATACTGGTGGTAGTTAAGCTAGTAGTGGTGGAACCCCTGCTGAGCCTGGTTTGGCAAATGTTGCACACCACAGTCCGTCGGTCATCCGGTGTTTCCTTAAAGAACCTCCACACTTCTGAAGATCTAGCCCTCGCCGCAAGAGCCCTCACCACGGGAGCTTCACTAGTTGACAGTGGCGCTGATGCACCAGCTCTGGCCCTGCCTCTCCGTCTGGCCCCACCACTGCCTCTTCCAACCTGTTCAGGTCGAGGACTCTCCTCCGTCTCAGAAGCACTGTGTTCACCCGGCCTCTCAACCCAGCTTGGGTCTGTCACCTCATCATCCTCCGATCCCTCAGTCTGCTCCCCCCTCGGACTTCCTGCCCTGACAACAACTTCCCCACTGTCTGACAACCGTGTCTCCTCATCGTCGGACACCTCTTTACACACTTCCACTACGTCAAGAAGGTCATCATCACCCACAGACTGTGACTGGTGGAAAACCTGGGCATCGGAAAATTGCTCAGCAGCAACCGGACAAGTGGTTTGTGACTGTGGGAAGGGTCCAGAAAACAGTTCCTCAGAGTATGCCGGTTCAAATGCCAAATTTTCCTGGGAGGGGGCAGACTGGGGGGGAGGAGGCTGAGGTGCAGGAGCTGGAGGAGTGGCGATTTCGGTGACATGGGTGGACTGCGTGGAAGACTGACTGGTGGTGGACAAATTGCTCGAAGCATTGTCAGCAATCCACGACATCACCTGTTCGCACTGTTCTGGCCTCAACAGTGCTCTACCACGAGTCCCAGTAACTTCAGACATGAACCTAGGGAGTGTAGCTCTGCGGCATTCCCCTGCTCCCTCATCAGCAGGTGGTGTCTCACCCCGCCCAGGACCACGGCCTCTGACCCCTGCAGTAGTTGGACGCCCACGTCCCCGCCCTCGTCCTCTACCCCTAGCCCTCGGGTTAAACATTTTTAAAATGAGAGTTATAACTTTTTTTTTTTTTTTACTTCTTTTTGTTTTTTTTGGTGTTTTTTTGTGTTTTTTTTTTTTTTTGTGTTTTTTGTTTTTTTTTGAGTTTTTAAAACCAAACAATCCTATCCTATTGCTATGGCTATTTTCTAGCCAAGTATCAAAGGAAGCACACTACTATGCCAGATGAGATGACACTGAGTTATTGCCTAATAGAAATCCAACCCCTACTGAATTTTGCCACTTCGGCCTTTGCTATGGATATGTGCGCCACTAAGCGCAGAACACAGCGGTCGCAAGTCTCACTACAAATTGCTCAGAATTGGCAAGTACATGCACTGCAGAAACTACAGCCACCAGCAGATCAACCAGAAATCAAATATATAGAACGCTACTGTAGGCTTCAAGAAGCTGTTTGTATTCTCCTATGGCTATTTTCTAGCCAAGTATCAAAGGAAGCACACTACTATGCCAGATGAGATGACACTGAGTTATTGCCTAATAGAAATCCAACCCCTACTGAATTTTCCCACTTCGGCCTTTGCTATGGATATGTGCGCCACTAAGCGCAGAACACAGCGGTCGCAAGTCTCACTACAAATTGCTCAGAATTGGCAAGTACATGCACTGCAGAAACTACAGCCACCAGCAGATCAACCAGAAATCAAATATATAGAACGCTACTGTAGGCTTCAAGAAGCTGTTTGTATTCTCCTATGGCTATTTTCTAGCCAAGTATCAAAGGAAGCACACTACTATGCCAGATGAGATGACACTGAGTTATTGCCTAATAGAAATCCAACCCCTACTGAATTTTGCCACTTCGGCCTTTGCTATGGATATGTGCGCCACTAAGCGCAGAACACAGCGGTCGCAAGTCTCACTACAAATTGCTCAGAATTGGCAAGTACATGCACTGCAGAAACTACAGCCACCAGCAGATCAACCAGAAATCAAATATATAGAACGCTACTGTAGGCTTCAAGAAGCTGTTTGTATTCTCCTATGGCTATTTTCTAGCCAAGTATCAAAGGAAGCACACTACTATGCCAGATGAGATGACACTGAGTTATTGCCTAATAGAAATCCAACCCCTACTGAATTTTGCCACTTCGGCCTTTGCTATGGATATGTGCGCCACTAAGCGCAGAACACAGCGGTCGCAAGTCTCACTACAAATTGCTCAGAATTGGCAAGTACATGCACTGCAGAAACTACAGCCACCAGCAGATCAACCAGAAATCAAATATATAGAACGCTACTGTAGGCTTCAAGAAGCTGTTTGTATTCTCCTATGGCTATTTTCTAGCCAAGTATCAAAGGAAGCACACTACTATGCCAGATGAGATGACACTGAGTTATTGCCTAATAGAAATCCAACCCCTACTGAATTTTCCCACTTCGGCCTTTGCTATGGATATGTGCGCCACTAAGCGCAGAACACAGCGGTCGCAAGTCTCACTACAAATTGCTCAGAATTGGCAAGTACATGCACTGCAGAAACTACAGCCACCAGCAGATCAACCAGAAATCAAATATATAGAACGCTACTGTAGGCTTCAAGAAGCTGTTTGTATTCTCCTATGGCTATTTTCTAGCCAAGTATCAAAGGAAGCACACTACTATGCCAGATGAGATGACACTGAGTTATTGCCTAATAGAAATCCAACCCCTACTGAATTTTGCCACTTCGGCCTTTGCTATGGATATGTGCGCCACTAAGCGCAGAACACAGCGGTCGCAAGTCTCACTACAAATTGCTCAGAATTGGCAAGTACATGCACTGCAGAAACTACAGCCACCAGCAGATCAACCAGAAATCAAATATATAGAACGCTACTGTAGGCTTCAAGAAGCTGTTTGTATTCTCCTATGGCTATTTTCTAGCCAAGTATCAAAGGAAGCACACTACTATGCCAGATGAGATGACACTGAGTTATTGCCTAATAGAAATCCAACCCCTACTGAATTTTCCCACTTCGGTCTTTGCTATGGATATGTGTGCCACTAAGAGCTAAACACAACGGTAGCAAGTCCCCCTGCTAATTCCTCACAAAATGGTAAAAGATGCAAATTAAAATAAAAAAAGTAGAACGTTATTGTAGCCCTAAGAAGGGCTGTTGGGTTCTTTGAGAATCACTCCTGCCTAACAGTAAGCTAATAGAACACCCTAACGCTTTCCCTGACCAGCAGCAGCTCTCTCCCTAGCGGCATCCAGAGACAGAATGATCCGAGCAGCGCGGCCAGCGGCTAGTCTATCCCAGGGTCACCTGATCTGGCCAGCCAACCACTGCTATCGACGTGTAAGGGTACCACGTCATGCTGGGTGGAGTGCAGAGTCTCCTGGCTTGTGATTGGCTCTGTTTCTGGCCGCCAAAAAGCAAAACGGCGGGAGCTGCCATTTTCTCGAGCGGGCGAAGTATTCGTCCGAGTAACGAGCAGTTTCGAGTACCCTAATGCTCGACCGAGCATCAAGCTCGGACGAGCATGTTCGCTCATCTCTAATTACCAACTCTCTTTTTTCTAATTCTTTAATCCGATTTGTAATATCTGATGTTTGGTCCTCAACCTTTCCTAGTCGTTCCTCTACCTCCTTGGTTCTGCCTCTGAGATTATTAAAATCTTCCCTCAGCAAGCCAACATCATTTTTCAGACCACCTATTTCTTTTAACACATTGCCTACAGCAGCAATGCATTGAGTTATTTGCAATGATATATCTTTTAAGGATACATTCGCCTCCACCTCCTCATTTCCCACAGTGTTCTCCTCAGCACAGGTTTTATCCATGGAATCATCCATGGCAAGCTGCGAGGCTCCGCCCCCTTTGTGGCGCTCACCATTTGTATGACCCTTATTTTGAGGGGCACCTGGTGATTGCAAATATTTTTCCATCTTGCCATCTCTTTTTTTTCTCCCGGGGATACTCCAACATCTGAGTCTAGCTTTGGTAACGCTTTTGTTTTGCCTCTTGCTCCCCATTGTACACATCCAAGAGAACGAGTACTTTTAGTACCCACCAGCAGGAGAACAGACCCCTATTACTCCACCTAGTAACAATATGTGGCAGCAACAGGGTTAGTATATTCCTATTCCTCGTTCCTATCCCCTAATAGGGCACCAGTATGAACAACTGTGAAATGTAGGTACAGTGCTACAGTGTCAGCCTATTGGCAAGCAAAGAAACAACAGCATCAATATTAATTAACAGTGTAGCAAGAATGCGGACTTAATACTAGAAGTCCAAAAAACTGTTACAAAATGATACGCTACTAAATATTAGACGACAACAAGGCAGGAACATAAATTACATATTGAATAAATATGCTTAATATTTAGCAGCTGTTAAGAATTCGCTGTTAAGCATTGTTTGGATGACAGTACAGCAGTTATGCAGGCAAAATGATGACTGAAAAATAAAGCAACCGTATCGACTTAATATTAGTAGGCAAGCCAAAGAGTTATTAGATTAGCTTATTATTTAGCAACAATACGCCACAGTCTTGATGTTAGATAGACAATAGTGTAGAAACCATGTTAGTAACAATGAAGCAGCAATGGATCCTTTTTGTTCGATGATGTTAGCGTCACTGTTATAGCCTTGTTAATTAGACAGCAGAGAAGCAGCAGCAACCAAAAAAGAGAAGAAAAAAAAAAAAAAAAAAAGAAAAACCAGCAATTATATTCGCTCAATGATAGCTAGGAAATAGGACACCGGGGTAGATCGTTGCGGTCTTGATGTAATCTTGATGTTCAGCAAGCGAGGAGCGGTAGTGTAAAAGCGCAGTTAGGTAGCAGCAGAGCAACGAGGGGCGGCAGCATAAGATACAGTTAGGTAGCAGCGGAGCAACAGTATCGCCTTTATGTTAGATGTTAGATAACGTTAAAGTCACTGTAATAGACTTGACATTAAAGCGAAAAGAAGGCAATAACACACAGTTGATGTTAAATGGTCCTGGAACAGCAGTGTAGCTTTTATGTTAGATAGCAAGGAGGCAGCGGCTTAAGTTTCAACAGATATAAAGAGATAAAACTTTACCAGCTTGAAGTTCAGTAGCAGTTGGACATCTCCGGACCTCTTGCTGCACTCAAGAGACTCTCACTTTGACATCCAAACCCGCAGCACATCAGCGCTCTCTATGCTCCAAAAACGCTGTGTCCTCCGCCAATCTTGACCTTAACTTTGGCCCATTAGCCTCTACCGAGCCTTACTCACACGCAGACCGCAGACCGACACAACACCGGGTCCCGAAACACTGACTCCTCTTCAGCCTCGGACTCCCTCCCAGCGCACCAGACAGTGCTCCTCCAGGGGCACCGAGCAGCGTACCTTACCGGTCCAACTCAAGTCCGACCTACACTTTCGCCCCTCGCTGCCGACAAGAGAAGGGCCAGCGCCAGCCAAATCCTCAGTTGCCCGCTATCCTTAGAGAGGAAAGAGCGACCCAGCTTCAGGCTGCGGCATGTACCGCTACCTTCCTCCACATTGCGGTCTCAGTAGGGAGCCTTAGAGAGGAGAGAGCGTCCCGGCTTCAAGGCGCGGCATCCCGCCTCCAGACACGTGCAGCACGCGCTACGACATCACGCAGCGCGCTGCACGGACCATGCTCCACCCCCCAACAGGAACCCGGGAGAGTCCCTTGTTGAGAAGGACCTGGGGGTACTAGTAGATCATAAATTGAGTAACAGCATGCAATGTCAAGCAGCTGTCTCTAAAGCTAGTAGGATCTTGTCATGTATCAAAAGTGGTATGGACTCTTGTGATAGGGATGTAATATTACCACTATACAAGGCATTGGTTCGGCCTCACCTGTAATATGCTGTCCAGTTCTGGGCACCGGTGCATAAAAAGGATGCCCTGGAGCTGGAGAGGGTTCAACGTAGAGCCACAAAAATGATAAGGGGTATGGAGGGTCTGAGTTATGAGGAAAGATTAAAACAACTAAATTTATTTAGTCTGGAAAAGAGACGACTACGAGGGGACATGATTAATTTATTTAAATATATGAGTGGTCCATATAAAAAATATGGTGGTAAGTTGTTTCAGATTAAATCAAATCAAAAGACGAGGGGGCACTGTCTCCGTTTGGAGAAATCAAGGTTTAATCACCGGGGACGACAGGGCTTTTTTACTATGAGAACGGTCAATCTGTGGAATAGCCTGCCTCAGGCGCTGGTCACAGCAGGGACAGCAGAGAGCTTCAAGAAGGGTCTAGATGCCTTTTTAAACCTAAATAACATTGATGGTTATGTTATATAGAATTGTTTCCTTCCTCATCCAATCCCTTCCCTTCCTTGGTTGAACTTGATGGACAAGTGTCTTTTTTCAACCGTATAAACTATGAAAAAACAGGCAAAGAAATCATATTTCCAGTGAAATTGTAATGCATGATGCATGTGGTGTCTGTAATCTTCAGGAGGGTTTTTTTTAAATTCTAATTGATGTAAATTTAAAATTTCAACTTCAATTTAATTTCAAACTTCAAATTAAATTCAAACTTCAAATTTAAATTTTTCAGTTCTACATTTGAATACCTGAATCTGAACACCCATAGCACCTTTAGCTACAGTGAGAGGAAGGATCTTTGGTTTTCCTATAGTTTTTTTTATTCCTATGTTGTTAATCAACATGATTAACTGATTAAATGATTAAATTCCCCAAGTCTGTAGTCCTTAATGAGCAGCTTTTCACACCCGCCTAGTGAGGAGGGTAGTAGCCACCAGCAGCAGGACATGGAGCAGACCCTGCACCAGCAGCTGGTGGCCTACTTGGACAGCACTCTACCACCCCAGGTAGAGGATCCCCTGAACTACTGGGCAGCCAAATTTGATGTGTGGCTGCAAGTTGTGGAGTTTGCAGTCGAGAAGCTGTTCTGCCCGGCCAGTAGTGTGGCATCAGAGTGGGTGTTCAATGTGGCGGGTTGATTGTTACCCCAAGGAGAACCCGTAATGTGGAGAGACTGACCTTTGTCAAGATGTATCAGGCTTGGATCGGCCAGGATTTCAACACACCAATGCATTATGCATCAGATTAGATCAGCCATGACGCCTCCCCTAAACTATGAGAAATGAGTCTGGATTCTAACTACCTGCCTCAGCCACTATTCTGATGCTGCCACCTGCCTGATGCCACACATCTGCTGCTAGTTGTTTCATCTGCCTCCCACCATCTTTGGAATTGTCACCCACCTCCAAAATCTGTCATTGTGCCACTTTCTGATCTCCTGCTGCCCCCACCTCTACACTCTGTCATTGTGCCACTCTGTGGCCTACCATGTTGCTGCCACCTCCAGAATTTGTCATTGTGCCACTCTGGGGCCTACTCATGCTGCCGCCAACTGACCGCTGTCTCCCCGAAACACCCTGTGATTTCCATAATGGTGTTTCACCATCCACCACTCTATGACATTGCCACTATGTTTGATTGTCCCCTTCATTTCATCTGTCAGAAGGAAGGAAAATCTTCAGGATTGATAGCCAAAAGCAGGAGTGGATACAGAACGAAGATTACATGCAAATATCCCATTTACTGGTCATCTATCTTCTGGATCAACTCCTGTTTGATTTTGGCTTTACCAATACTGATGGATTATTGACCGATTGAAAGTGGACACTTACAGATGAAAAGAAGGAAAAAATGATCAGTGACAACAGTGAAAAACTACTGCTGACAACCTCTCCACTCTTTTGGGGAGTTTCTACATGTATCCGCATTTAACAGAACAGGTTCTGTCAACATCTATGGAATCATCTGATGTCAGTGTAAAAAGCATGCACTCTTTGATGTTATAGTTAGAGATGGGCAAATTTGCTAAAATTTGGTTCATCCCGATTAACCAAATTTTTTGAAAAAATTCAATTCGACCCAAATCGAATCACGACTTATTTCCTGGCTGCAGAGAGCCTGTAGGGTGTTGTAGAACGTTGTGCCATGCTTAAATATGCATAGGGAGCGTGGTTTGGGCTGCAAACAATGCTGTGTTTTAGTATGACATGCACATGACAGCCGCCGGTCTTAGAATCACTCTTCAATTCCATCTGCACTTACAGGGGCCAACTTCACCAAATAAGCAAAGCGGGAACGCAGCCTAACAAAGTAACGTCTGTGCCAGCTCGAAAGGACTGAGCTGAGGGCCAAGATCCCACTGTAACATCAAAGAGTGCACTCTTTTTAAACTAACATCAGATTATTCCATAGATTACGACAGAACCTGCTCTGTTAAACGCGGATACATATAGAAACCCCCCAAAAGAGTGCAGATGGGGAAAGCCACAGAGTAGCACAATGAGAGTGTGGAGGTGGCGGCAGCAGCAGTAGCAGGAGCACACAGAGTCCACAGCAGAGGAGGCCACATTGTGGCACAATGACGAAGTTTGAAATTAATTCAAAGTTGAAATTTTCCATTTAAATTTGAATTTGAAGATGAGAGATGCCATATGCATCATATATTACAGGTTTTTTGAAAATATCAATGTCTTTGCCAAAAAAAGAACTGCAAAGGTGACAGCAGCAGCGGCATGAGGTCAGAGGTGTGGAGGTGGCGGCAACATGGTAGGCCACAGAGGCACAATGATATAGTGTGGAGGTGGCGTCAGCAGAAGCAGCAGCAGGAGCCCATAGAGTGGCGCAATTATATAGTGTGGAAGTGGCGTCAGCAGCAGGAGCCCACAGATTGGCACAATGATATAGTGTGGAAGTGGCGGCAGCAGCAGCAGCAGGAGCCCACAGAGTGGCACAATGATAAAGTGTGGAGGTGGCTTCAGCAGCAGCAGGAGCCCTCAGATTGGCACAAAGATATAGTGTGGAAGTGGCGTCAGCAGTAGGAGCCCACAGAGTGGCACAATGATATAGTGTGGAGGTGGCGTCAGCAGCAGCAGCAGGAGCCCACAGAGTGGCACAATGATATAGTGTGGAAGTGGCGTCAGCAGCAGAAGGAGCCCACAGAGTGGCACAATGATATAGTGTGGAGGTGGCTTCAGCAGCAGCAGGAGCCCACAGAGTGGCACAATGATATGGTGTGGAGGTGGCTTCAGCAGCAGCAGGAGCCCACAGAGTGGCACAATGATATAGTGTGGAGGTGGCGTCAGCAGCAGGAGCCCACAGAGAGGCACAATGATACAGTGTGGAGGTGGCAGACAATTCCAGTCCCTGGTAAAGATGGTAGGAGGCAGATGGTGCAACTAGCAGCAGATGTGTGGCATCAGGCGGGTGGCAGCATCAGAATAGAAGCTGAGGCAGGTAGTTAGAACCCATACTTATTTCTCAACGTTTGGGGGAGGCGTCATGGCTGATCTTATCTGATGCATAAGGCATTGGTGAGTTGAAATTGTAGCCGATCCAACCCTGATACATCTTGACAAAGGTCAGTCTCTCCACATTACGGGTCAACAAGCGAGTTCTCCATGGGGTAACGATGGCCCCTGCCCCACTGAACAGCTACTCTGATGCCACACTACTGGCCGGGCAGGACAGCTTCTCTATTGCAAACTCCGCAAGTTGCAGCCACACATCAAGTTCGTCTGCCCAGTAGTCCATGGTAGGGCCGGCGTCAGCACCCGACATACCTGGGCAAGTGCCGGGGCCCACTGGAGCTGGCAGGGCCCACTGGAGGCGGGGGAGGTTTGACCCAAGGATATAATAATAATGCAGAGAGCAGTCACTCTCTGCATCATCAGTGCCTGTGCTGCGTTTTCCCAGGTTCCTGTAGGGGCTGTGAAAACCTCCCACCAGCGCTGTTCGGGGTCGGCCGGCCACTGTATAAGCAGTTGCACGAGGAAGACAGGCTGGACACAGACAGCGGCAACATGTGCTGAACTTGTCACTTCCATCTACTGCGATGTATGGTGACCCAGTGACCCTGTGTGAGGAGGCTCCGAGGACAGCATGGTAGGAGCCAAGATGCTGTCTGTTTAGTTAACCCTTTGCTGTCTTGCCCCTGACAGTAAATCAAGGTTCTCATGCCACTGCCTACCTCTTACTTTTGTAGTCCATCCATGCAGAGTAGTCAGTCTAAAATGGCTTGTATCATCACAGCCTGCTTATCTCTGCCATTAATTTCAACGGGTGGAAACATCGCATATCAGACTATGTTGGGGTAGGCCCTTCTGACGCTGCAAGTCGAAGAGGGTGTGCTAGGCGTTGTAAGAATGGCTGAAGTGCATGCACAGTTTCCTGGCCATTTTTAGAATGTCTTGCAGATGGGTGTAAGACTTGAGGAATCTGTTGACAACGAGATTGAACACATGCACCATGCATTGTACATGGGCCATTCCTCCTCAGTGCAGCGCGGACACCATGTTCCTCCCATTGTCTGTCACCATGGTTCTGATTTTCAGTTGTCACTGAGAAAGCCACACAGTGATTTCTTCTTGCATGACGCGGAGCAGTTCCTCCCCTGTGTGACTTCGTTCGCCCAGGCAAACCAGGTGTAGAACTGCGTGACACTGCTGTGCCCTGCACATGTTGTATGATGGAGCAGCACTTGTGGAGGCTGAGGAGGTGGTGGAGAAGGAGGAGGAGGAGCACTGGCGCAGTAGCAGCAGTTTGACAACATGAAGGAGAAAGCGGCGTCTCTTGTGGAAGTTGCTGGTGTGGCTTGGCGGTAAGCACATTCACGCAGTGAGCTGTAAAGGACATGTACTGGCCCTGACTGTAGTTACAGCTCCACACGTCCGCGCTGACGCGCACCTTGGAAGGACCTGATAAGCTCAAGTACTGGCCCACCTTCTGTTGTACATATTGGTGAAGGGCTGGTACTGCCTTTTTGGAAAAAAATTGCGGCTTCGAACTCTCCACCTTGGTTTGGCACAAGCCATTAGTTCTCTGAAGGGTGCAGAGTCCACGACTTGGAAAGGGAGGCACTGCAGTACCAACAACTTGGACAAGAGCACGGTCAGCTTCTGCACCTTAGGATGGCTGGACGCATACAGTTGTCTCTTTATAATCACCTCTTTCTGCTGGCGCCATGTGTAGCGAGGAGCAGGAGCATCTGGACCAGGAGATGATGTCAAAGACAAACAGCTCCCTTCGGCAGAGGTGCTTGGAGCCTTGACTGGCTGAAATGGCATGTGTGCCACTAGGTTCTGCTGCTGCTGTTGCTGCGGCGGCAGGATGGACCTCCACATCTGTTCCACATTTCTCCCAGGCTATTGGATGGTGACGCTGCATGTGTTGACGCAGGGCCGTGGTGCCAACTTTAGCTCCCTGGCCATGCTTCACTTTCTACCCGCAGATTCTACATATACACACACTCGATTCCTCTGGTGTCTTAACAAGAAACTGCCACACCGCCAAGGTGGTGATTTGACTGCCAACAATCTGCATTGAGTGACTACTAAGCCCCTCTACCACTGCTTCCTTTGACCTCCGAAGCAGGGTTTGTTCCCCGTGGTCATTTGGCTCCCGTCCTCGCACTGCTGCCACTCTGCTGACTAAAGGCCACAGTAGTGACTTGCTGCCTCCTCCGCTGCCTCACGCGCAGGCTGACACTCTCTTCGCCCGATGATGATGAATCCCCTGCTACACCCAGCTCCCAAGTGTGATCGGCTACATCATTGTCAATTTGCGTTTCCCTGTCACTGCTACTCTCCTCACCGGTGTCAGTATGCACAGCCTGCCTACTGCACGAAGCAGAGGATGTCTGCCCCATCTCTTCACTGCCAAGCAGCTGCTGACTGTCCTCAAACACTTCATCCTCGCTGAATAGTGGTGCTGAGCCCAGACCACCTAGTAGCTCTCTGGCTGCGGGAAAGGAACAGGACAGAGGCTGGTTGAGGACAGGTGAGGGCAACTGACCTGCTCCTGGGCCATGCCAACTAACTGTTGTTGTATCTGCCAAAACCACAGACTCTTGGCTGGGGTTGTCAGATGTTATATTTGAGGAATTTGGGGATCTTTGGGTTGTTGATCAACACACTGCCGCTACATAACAACGGCAGTTCTGGCCTCACAGAGTCACCCCTGCTGCGACGTCCCCTCACTGTGCTGCCACCTCTGCCTGCTCCAACTGCCACCTTTCTTTCTGACATAGTGGTTAATCAACTACGTGGATATGACACTTATTTGTTGCTCTCAACTTTAGCAACAAAAAAGTATTGGTATTTGCGTTATACAGATATCCCACAACAGACACCCTGTAATTGGAGCGAAAATCTCTCTATAAAGCATGTAGATTTGAAAAGTACATTTTTCTCTGAACTTTAGCAACAAAAAGTATTGGAATTTGCGTTATACAAATCCTCCAAAACAGATACCCTGTAATTGGAGCGAAAATCACTCTATAAAGTATGTGAATTTTACACTTATTTGTTGATCTGAACTTTAGAAACAAAAAGTATTGGAATTTGCGTTATACAGATCCCCCACAAACGGACACCCTGTAATTGGAGCGAAAATCACTCTATAAAGTACATGAATTTGACACTTAATTGTTGCTCTGCACTTTAGCAACAAAAAGTATTGGAATTTGCGTTATACAGATCCCCCAAAACAGACACCCTGTAATTAGAGCGAAAATCACTCCAATGATTTTGACACTTATTTGTTGACCTGAACTTTAGAAACCAAAAGTATTGGAACTTGCGTTATACAGATACCCCACAAACGGACACCCTGTAATTGGAGCAAAAATCACTCTATAAAGACCCTCATTTGTTGCTCTGAACTTTAGCAACAAAAAGTATTGTAATTTGCGTTATACAACGCACACTCTTGGAGAGGAGCAGAAATCACACGTATTTCTTGCTCTAAATTTGGGAGAGGTCCACAAATTACTACAACTGCTGCATAGATATGAAACATATTTACTCTTATTGGATTCAGTAACTAAAAAGAAATGGTATTTGGTGTATACAGATCCCCCTAAACGCACACCCTGGGATTCGACAAGAAATCACTACAGCACACTAACAGCAGCTAGACGCTACAGACAACACATGCAGCGTGAAGTGGCGAGATTGAAAATGGCTGCCCATTTAGCTAAAAAAAGAGGGGAAAAAAACCTTTGTTCCCACTTTGTTTGAATCAATTCGCCCATCTCTAGTTATAGTGGAATCTTGGCCCTCAGCTCAGTCCTTTCGAGCTGGCACAGACGTTACCTTGTCAGGCTCCGTTCCGGTTTCGCTTGTTTGGTGAAGTTGGCCTCTGTAAGTGCACATGGAAGTGAAGAGTGAAGCGATTCTAAGAGCGGCGGCTGTCTTATGCAAGTCATACTAAAACACAGCATTGTTTGAAGACCAAACCATGCTCCCTATGCATATTTAAGCATGGCACAACGTTCTACAACACCATAAAGGCTCTCTGCAGCCATGAAATACGCGATTCGTCATGATTCGATTCAGGTCGAATCAAATTTTTTCGAAAAATTCTGCAAACTCAGCAAACCGCATTTTTGAAAAATTTGCTCATCTCTAATTATCATCTGAAAACTCATTACAGTATAACACAAAATAAATTGTCCTCGAAGGTCCATCTAATTCATCACTGCATCACAAAACAATTCATAGTCATTAATAGAGAGGAGCGAGCACTAAAATGCTCGGGTGCTCGTTATTCGAGACAAACTTTTCCCGATGCTCGAGTGCTCGTCTCGAATAACGAGCCCCATTGAAGTCAATGGGAGACCAGAGCATTTTTCAAGGGGACCAAGGCTCTGCACAGGGAGGCTTGGCCAAACACCTGGGAACCTCAGAAAAGGATGGAAACACCATGGAAATGGACAGGAAACAGCAGGGGCAGCATGCATGGATGCCTCTGAGGCTGCTTAATCGTACCATTAAGCCAAAATTATGGGCAACAGCATGGCCATGACAGAGTGACCGAATGAGTCTAGATAGCATCTAAAACATGCAATAATTGACCCTGACACTATAGGGGACGGCATGCACAGGCAGCGGCAGCAGCGGCAGGCCAGAGAGTGTCATGACGACATACCCTAAATGGACTCAGGCTTCAAACCAATGGGTGGCAGAGAGAAACCAAAGGAGGTGAGCAAGAAGCGCTGAAATGATTTCCTATGTCAACAAAAGGTTGACGATATATTTAGTCGATAACACAGCATGGTGGCGACATAGTGACCAAGTTCCATAACGTATCTGGTGAAACACCCGAAAAATGAGCCTGACACAGCTCGTTTGATGAGGGGATGACATGTTGAGGCAGCCATGAAGACGACTTCCATGATTAAGAGCGACAGTATGGGGCATCCATATTGCGCTGCTATGATTGCAACTTCAGGTCTCCAGCATGGCGGCGACAGATGGGCCGAGTTCCACTATGTATCTGGTGAAACACCTGAAAATTCTGCCTGACACAGCTCGTTTGATAAGGGGATGATGTGCTGCATATCCTCTCGTGCTCCAGCATCTGGGGTATAGAGAGTTGAAAGTTGCGCATGGAGACATTGGTGGACGCTGTGGAGGATCGTGGAGGCAAAATGGACAGGAAACAGCAGGGGCCGCATGCATGGATGCCTCTGAGGCTGCCTAATCTTGGGATGGAGCTGGCGGTCCACTTCCAGGCGAGCTTTCGCCTGTCCAAGCCCCTGTCTCTCGGCTCCTCTTCACCCAAAATGGGCCTGGGGGCCAGAAGCGTTTACTTTGAAAAAATTATAATTTCCAAAGCAGGCGGGGTCGTTTGAATATTTCACCTAGGAATAATGGGATAGCATAGAGGTTCTATTTTTAATTGTTTTTTCAGAAATGGTTCCATGATTAAGAGCGACAGTATGGGGCATCCATATTGCGCTGCTATGATTTTAACTTCAGGTCTCCAGCATGGCGGCGACAGATGGGCCGAGTGCCACTATGTATCTGGTAAAACACCTGAAAATTCTGCCTGACACAGCTCGTTTGATAAGGGGACGATGTATGGAGGCAGTGAAGTAGTAGTAGATTAAAGGTGCTGCAGTCCAAGCCCCTGTCTCTCGGCTCCTCCCCAAACAGCACTTCTAAGAACCTTTTGTATAAGATCAAGTGCAGTAGTGTTCTTATAAGTTTGGGTTATGGCGGGTGAGGGGAATGTAAACAGATGCGCAAGAAGCGCTGAAATAATATCGGTAAATGATAAAAGTTTGCCAGTATATTTTGTGGATAACACAGCAGGGTGGCAACAAAGTTAACAAGTTGGATGTGGAAGCCATGAAAACAACCCAAAATTCTGCCTGACAAAGCTCGTTTGCTAAGGGGACGATGTATGGAGGCAGCTATATGGACGACTTTTGGAGGCAGCTATGGAGATGACGTGTGGAGGTAGCAATGGAGACAACGTGTGGAGGCAGCTAAAAAGACGACGTGTGGAGGCTGCTATGGAGACAATTTAATTTGGATAGTGCCTGTATGTGGCAGTCCAAAAAGTTTTCAAACCAGAGGAACAGGTAGGTGGTCCTCCTGAAAAATTTAATAGATTGAGTGCCTGTATGTGGCAGTCCAAAAAGTTTTAAACCAGAGGAGCAGGTAGCTGGTCCTCCAGAAAAATTAAATAGATTGACTGCCTGTATGTGGCAGTCCAAAAAAGTTTTCAAACCCGAGGAGCAGGTAGGTGGTCCTCCAGAAAAATTAAATAGATTGAGTGCCTGTATGAGGCAGTCCAAAAAAGTTTTCAAACCAGAGGAGCAGGTAGGTGGTCCTCCAGAAAAATTAAATAGATTGAGTGCCTGTATGTGGCACTCCCAAAAATTGTTTAAAACAGAGGACCGGGTAGGTGGCCCTCCAGAAAAATTAAATACATAGAGTACTATAGCTAGAGCCAGTTGGCCCTGGCAAAAAATAGCCAGTTTCCTCTGCTTTAGTGTACAAATAGGAGGAGAAGGAGGAATATGAGGAGGAGGAGTGCATAAATTATTCAGGTTGAGCTTCCTTCACCTGGTGGAGAATGGAAATCCTGAGAAATCCAGGCTTTATTCATCTTGATAAGCGTCAGCCTGTCAGCGCTGTCAGTCGACAGGCGTGTACGCTTATCGGTGATGATGCCACCAGCTGCACTGAAAACCCGCTCGGACAACACGCTAGCGGCAGGGCAGGCAAGAACCTCCAAGGCGTACAGCGCCAGTTCGTGCCACATGTCCAGCTTTGAAACCCAGTAGTTGTAGGGAGCTGTGTGATCATTTAGGATGATGGTATGGTCAGCTACGTACTCCCTCACCATCTTTCTGTAAAGATCAGCCCTACTCTGCCGCGACTGGGGACAGGTGACAGTGTCTTGCTAGGGTGACATAAAACTGGCACAGGCCTTGTAAAGCGTACCCCTGCCAGTGCTGGACAAGCTGCCTGCTCGCCTACTCTCCCTCGCTACTTGTCCCGCAGAACTACGCACTCTGCCGCTAGCGCTGTCAGAAGAGAAATACTGTTTCAGCTTGTGCACCAGGGCCTGCTGGTATTCATGCATTCTCACACTCCTTTCCTCT
Source organism: Engystomops pustulosus (assembly GCF_040894005.1). NCBI lineage: Eukaryota > Metazoa > Chordata > Amphibia > Anura > Leptodactylidae > Engystomops > Engystomops pustulosus. The sequence continues at coordinate 34,010,364 of NC_092418.1, forward strand.
CCAGGGATGAGAGTGGAAAGATTTTGCTTGTACCGTGGGTCCAGGAGAGTGAATACCCAGTAATCGGTGCTGGAATAAATTCTTTGAACGCGAGGGTCACGGGATAGGCAGCCTAGCATGAAATCTGCCATATGCGCCAGAGTCCCAACTCGCAAGAATTCACTCCCCTCACTGGCCTGACTGCCCATTTCCTCCTCCTCCTCCTCCTCCAACTCCTCTTCTTCTGCCCATACACGCTGAACAGTGAAGGACTGAACAATGGTCCCCTCTTCTGTCTCGCCAACATTCTCCTCCTCTTCCTCCTCATCCTCCTCCACCTCCTCTGATATGCGCTGAGAAACAGACCTGAGGGTGCTTTGGCAATCAACAAGGGAATTTTCTTCCCCCGTCTCTTGTGACGAGCGCAAAGCTTCCGACTTCATGCTGACCAGAGAGTTTTTCAACAGGCCAAGCAGCGGGATGGCGAGGCTGATGATGGCGGCATCGCCACTGACCATCTGTGTTGACTCCTCAAAGTTACTCAGCACCTGACAGATATCAGACATCCACGTCCACTCCTCATTGTAGACTTGAGGAAGCTGACTGACCAGACTACCAGTTCTGGTGGAAGTTGACATCTGGCAGTCTACAATCGCTCTGCGCTGCTGGTAAACTCTGGATAACATGGTTAATGTTGAATTCCACCTCGTGGGCACGTCGCACAACAGTCGGTGAGCGGGCAGTTGGAGGCGGCGCTGCGCTGCCCTGAGAGTGGCAGCATCTGTGCTGGACTTCCTGAAATGCGCACAGATGCGGCGCACCTTCGTGAGCAAATCAGACAGATTGGGGTATGTCTTGAGGAAACGCTGAACTATGAGATGTAACACATGGGCCAGACATGGCACATGTGTCAGTCTGCCGAGTTGCAGAGCTGCCACCAGGTTACGGCCGTTGTCACACACAACCATGCCTGGCTTCAGGTTCAGCGGTGCCAGCCACAGATCAGTCTGCGCTGTGATGCCCTGTAATAGCTCTTGGGCGGTGTGCCTTTTATCGCCTAGGCTCAGCAGTTTAGCGACGGCACTGCTGCTGTACCTAGAGCTACCGACTGATGGCGCCATGCCCACGGATGGTAATTCGGAGGAGAAGGTGGAGGAGGGGTGGGAGGAGGAGGAGGCATAGTAGGCCTGAGAGACCTGGACCGAGGTAGGCCCCACAATCCTCGGCATTGGCAGTATATGACCAGCCGCAGGGTCAGACTCGGTCCCAGCCTCCACCAAGTTAACCCAATGTGCCGTCAGCGAAATATAGTGGCCCTGCCCGGCAGCACTCGTCCACGTGTCCGTGGTCAGGTGGACCTTGTCAGAAACGGCCTTTGTCAGGGCACGGATGATGTTGTCTGACACGGGAGGTGTTTGGGCCGGGGTCCTGGGCAGGGGGCTGACTAGCAGATGACACAGGGGAAGGAGCAGTGGTGTGCCCGGCCGGAGGTGAACAGGCTTGGTGCCATTGAGTGGGGTGTTTAGCATTCATATGCCTGCGCATACTGGTGGTAGTTAAGCTAGTAGTGGTGGAACCCCTGCTGATCCTGGTTTGGCACAGTTTGCACACCACAGTCCGTCGGTCATCTGGTGTTTCTTTAAAGAACCTCCAGACTTCTGAAAATCTAACCTTCGCCACGGGAGCTTGACTACGTGAAACATTTGGTGCTGATGCACCAGCTCTGGCCCTGCCTCTCCGTCTGGCCCCACCACTGCCTCTTCCAACCTGTTCTGGTATTGTACTCGCCTTCGTCTCAGAAGCACCCGGCCTATCACCCCAGCTCGGGTCTGTCACCTCCTCATCCTCCGATCCCTCAGTCTGCTCCCCCCTCGGACTTCCTGCCCTGACAACAACTTCACCACTGTCTGACAACCGTGTCTCCTCATCGTCCGACACCTCTTTACACACTTCTTCCACTACGTCAATAATGTCATCATCACCCACAGACTGCGACCGGTGGAAAACCTGGGCATCGGAAAAGAGCTCAGCAGCAACCGGACAAGTGGTTTGTGACTCTGGGAAGGGTCCAGAAAACAGTTCCTCAGAGTATGCTGCTTCAAATGCAAAATTTTCCTGGGAGGGGGCAGACTGGAGGGAAGGAGGCTGAGGTGGAGGAGCTGGAGGAGTGCTGATTTCGGAGACATGGGTGGACTGCGTGGAAGACTGACTGGTGGACAAATGGCTAGAAGCATTGTCCGCAATCCACGACATCACCTGTCCGCACTGTTCTGGCCTCAACAGTGCTCTACCACGAGTCCCAGTAACTTGAGACATGAACCTAGGGAGTGTAGCTCTGCGGCATTCCCCTGCTCCCTCATCAGCAGGTGGTGTCTCAACCCGCCCAGGACCACGGCCTCTGACCCCTTCAGTAGTTGGACGCCCACGTTCACGCCCTCGTCCCCTACCCCTAGCCCTCAGGTTAAACATTTTCAAAATTAAAGTGTAAATTGTAAAATTGTAAATTTTTATTTTTATTTTTTTGTGTGTTTTTTTTTTTTAAACAAAACGATGCTATCCTATTGCTATGGCTAGTATCTAACCTACACTGACAGCACACAACTGGATTTTGTGCTGAGCCTGATGACTTTGAGTTATAAAAAAAATAAACATAAAAAAAAAAATGAGCAGACTGTGCCTAATTCAAATCAAACCCTTAATAAATTGTCCCACTTCGGTGTTTGAGATGGATATGTGTGTCACTAAGAGCTAAACACAACGGTCGCAAGTCTCCCTGCAAATTCCTCACAATATGGTACTAGCTGCACTACTAGTGCCAGCAAGCCCAGCCACAAGCAAAAAAAAAATATATATATATATAACGCTATTATAGACCTAACAAGGGCTGTTGGGTTCTTGCAGACTCACTCCTGCCTAACAGTAAGCTAATATAACACCCTAACGCTATCCCTGCAGCAGCAGCAGCTCTCTCCCTTACGGCATCCAGACAGAGAATGATGCGAGCAGCGCGGGCAGGGGCTAGTCTATTCCAGGGTCACGTGATCAGGCCAGCCAACCACTGCTATCGACGTGTAAGGGTACCACGTCATGCTGGGTGGAGTGCAGAGTCTCCTGGCTTGTGATTGGCCTTGTTTCTGGCCGCCAAAAATCACAACGGTGGGAGATGCCATTTTCTCGAGCTGGTGAAATACGCGTCCGAGCAACGAGCAGTTTCGAGTACGCTAATGCTCGAACGTGCATCAAGCTTGGACGAGTGTGTTCGCTCATCTGTAGTAATTAACTGTTGTTCTGAACCTGTCCAGATGATCAAAATATCATCAATAAAGCGTTAGTAGGCCAAGAGTTTGATGTGGCAGGATTACAGGAAGTCATTTTCTAGTTTGGCCATGGAGAGGTTGGATTATTCTGGTGCCATCTTTGTTCCCATAGGAACTACAGAAACAAAAAATGGGGACACAACAGAGGACGGCGCCTCGGGTAATAACGTCGGGTATTCAAATCCTGTAGATGATATAGAGGGTGCTCACCTTGTATAGAGCTTGGTGTTATGCATAGATTCCCATTCCTGGGGGAAGTACTTTGATGTTGCCGATCCGGATTTGGCTCTCTCTGTGGAAAACCAGCAGCTCCCACAACTCTAAGGACCCGAAACTAAAGGTTTCGGTAACAACAAATGTAATATAGGAAAAATTCAAGAGTTTGCGTGGGGCGCTAGGAAAGAACCACTTAAGCCTTTTAAGTGATAAAAACCACCATCCAGTCGATTAAAAAGGTTAAATTTATTTCGGATCTTACCGATCAAATGACGAGTAAAATGGTGGTACAAATTAATGGTCCCTTTCAACGCGTTTCGGGTCACAGACCCTTTCTCAAAAAACGGACAAGTATATACATAACTCTGTTCAGACATGGACTTTAAATACAAATATAGTCTATTACTTACATTCCCGGGTTGGTGGATGACATGGCGCCAAAAAACCGGGGAGTTACATCTGCACGCTTCCAGGGTAAAACGCCAAGTGGATTGATTACTCCACTGCGCATGCGCCAGAAAATCGGCTCACCGGAAGTGACGTCACCGTTGTCACGGTGACGCGTCCCCTCCATACCTCTTCCCCAGAATGTTGTGGCGCCGCAGAGAGGTGATGTCATTCGCTCACCGTTGTTATGGTGATGCGTTCTATATTATAATCTCTCGTATGGGCTTCTGGAGCGTTTGTTATCAGCTAGTAGGGATAGCCCTCTATTGTATCGGTGATGTTTTTCACCTATCACGGGCTTACCTGGCATAAATAGTAGGTGTATATGGATTTGTGCACGGATATGCACAACTCCGTATACTAACAGTTTATTTAGAACGAATCACAGGACCACAAATACATGACCAATATGAATTGAATGTAAAATATGACCAGTTTGCAACTATACAAACGGCTAAATTAATAAAATACCACATGCATGAAATTGTTAAATGAAGGCTTAAACATATACAAAAATTAGTTGATGAATAAATAAATAAATAAATTAATAAATTAATTAAATAAATTATTGTCTGGGAAAAAATCATTTTAAAACCTCATAATCTTCGGTGCTAAAATTATAAGTTCTGTATATTGGTAAAGAAAACTCTAGAATAAAAGAACGGGGGGGGGGGGGGAAATTTTATATATAAAATGAGGATTTTTGTTCAAAATACACTCTCAAGGCTTTCATTAAGGCCATTCGGGACCAAACAATGCATCTTAAATATCCAAAACATCTCCCTTTTCTTCAGGTATTCAAATCTCTGTGGGGTAGTGGAATCGATGTGTTCTATAGGTGTCAAACTAAATTCCCTCAGGTTGCAATTGTGATGGGAGGCTGCGTGTCGGGATACACTATGTAGGGCATATCCATTCTCGATATTGTGTCTGTGATTATTAAATCTCTCCCTCAGAGGTTGTATTGTACGACCGATGTATTGGAGTTTACATGTACATTCTATTAGGTAAACCACATACCTCGAGCTACAATTGAGAAAGGATTTAATTGGGAATGTCTCTCCAGTCACATTTGACACAAACGTGGTACTTCGGTGGCTGATTGTATCACAGCATTTACATCTCGCATGGCTACATCTGAAGCTGCCTATAGTTTTAGGAAGGAATGATACTTGGGTGTTTCTACTTTTTTCTGCTCTCAGGCGACTTGGTGCAATTATATTTTTCAAGGTGCGAGATCTTCTAAAAGTTAACCTGGGATTTTTAGGTATACTGTCTTTCAAGTATGGATCGTGTGTCAGCACTTCCCAATGTTTTTTGAGTATACTGCGTATTTTTTGACTGTCACTCGAGAAAGTAGTAATAAAATTTACGTCATTCCCATCTGTGGTGGTATTCTTTTCTCTAGGTTTTAGGCAATCTTCCTGACTCAGTGCCGCTGCTCTTTTCTGTGCCGTTTGTACAAGATTTGGTGGATATCCTTTAGCTCTGAAACGCCCTGTAAGAACATTGCTTTGTTGAGCATAGTCAGCATTATCAGTACAGTTTCTCCTTATTCTTTTAAATTGACCATAAGGCACATTAGTAAGCCATTTTTTAAAATGGCTACTACTAAAATCCAAATAGCTATTGCTATCCACCTTCTTAAAATATGACTTTGTTTTAATAGTACATTTTGGTGTATGTGATACCACTACATCCAGAAACTCAGCATCATTCTATACAATATTGCACGTGAATTCAAGTCCCCACATATTGTCATTAATTGTTTTTATGAATAGCTCGGCTTCGCTTTCTTTCCCATCCCAAATTATAAATATGTCGTCTATAAACCTTTTGTAGAGGCGACAGTGGGAGAATGCTTGATGTTGATAAATTACCTGCTCTTCAAATAGTCCCACATATAAATTTGCAAAACTAGGTGCAAATTTACTTCCCATTGCTGTCCCTCTCCTCTGCACGAATATCTTGTTTAGAAAGGAAAAATAATTGTGCTTCAATATAAAATTTATTGCTCTCAAGAGGAAGTTGGTCTGTTCTGTAGGGATAGAGGAATCTTTGCTCAAAAAATGTGATATAGCGTGTACTCCTAGATCGTGTGGAATATTTGTATAGAGTGATGCGATATCTAAGGTAATAAAACAGTAAGAGCTTTTCCATTCCTGTCGAATAACGTGTTTGATAAGGTCTGATGTATCTAGCAGGAACGAGTCTAGTTCCCTAACATACTTCTGAAGATACAAGTCCACATAATGGGACAGATTTGAAGTTAGGGAATTTATCCCTGAAATTATAGGTCTACCCGGGGGATTCTTTTGGTTCTTATGAACTTTCGGCAAATGATAAAAGAGTGCCATTGCTGGTTCCTCGATTTTTAAATACTGATGTTCTTTCTTGTTTAGAATATTTAGGGATAGACCCTCGTCTAATAGCGTATATAATTCCTGCTTAAATTTCTGAGTAGGGTTACTATCTAGTTTCTGGTAAAAATCCGTATCTGACACTAGTCGCAAGGCTTCGGTAACATAGTCTGTTCTATTCATAACGACTATACCTCCACCTTTGTCGGCCGATTTGATAACCAATTCATCCCTGGTCGCTAAGTTCTTTAAGGCTATTCTCTCTTTATATGACAAGTTGTTTTTTTGCGTCCCACTGTTACCCCTACTTTGCGAATGGAGATTTTGAAATTCGGTGGATACTAAGGTGTAAAAGGTCTCCACGAAGTTCCCCTTATGGTGTGTCGGGTAAAAAATTGATTTCGGTTTTAGGTTCGTATGTTTAGGGAGTATATCTGGGCTGGGTTCTATTGCAGTCGTCTCTAGATTATTATGTGTTGTCCCAGTTTTATTGTTCTCAATTATGTTAAAATGCCTCTTAAGGGTTAATTTACGTACAAATTTATTCAAGTCGACGAATAAATCAAATTCGTCAGACTTGGACGTAGGGCAATAAGAGAGCCCTTTCTGGAGAATTTTAGTTTCATAATCCGATAATTCGAAGGAGGAGAGGTTAAATATTTTAACTATATTGTTATCATTCTTACTTCTGTCTTTTTCACCTTTGATTCTATCATTGATTTTTTCATAATCCCCTACTACTTGGGTTGACGGGTCCTTTTGTTTTTCGGAATCTCTATTAGGGAGTCTTCCTGTGAAAATGGTGAATCTAGATTTTCTTCTGCCACCTCTTCTGCCTCTCTTATAGGATTTTTTCTTTTCAAGCTTAATGGTGGTGCTATGTGTGTGGTCTCCTTCAGGAAGGTTTTTATTGTATATTGCTGTAGGGGAGTCTTGTTCAGTTCCCCCGGTAACCCTAAAAAAGATGCCGATTCGTTAAAGGAGGTGGTATCATGTATCTGAACCAAATCCGTTGGTACTACCCTAGTATGAGAAAATGGCAACGGGGTGAAGAATTGTAATGGGGTTTCTTCCTGGGGGCTTCTAGGTGTAGGGCTGCAATCATGCACTGTTAACTGAGATACATTCAGGTTCTCAGCCTGGTAGCGGCCTGTCGGGAGGGACGGTTTATGTGAATTAATAAACTCTAGGTCAAGGAGTTCTTCAGCTCCATCTCGAGTTATATTACTATGTACAGTGTTTGTAGTCCTCTCTTGGGATTTCTTAACATTAGTCTCTATTCTGGGGTGTTCTTTGGACTTTTTTGTTGTGAAATTCCCATTTGGTATATGAGAAGTTGGTAAAAAGGTCCTCCCTTTGATCTGTTTCTTGGCGGGGTGTATCCATGGGGTGTTCTTTTTTGTGGTTTTAAAATTATTCTTTTTCCTATACTCATTATTATTTCCTAAGTTCTTATCTAGTATAGGGGTATCTTGGGCAGTGGCAGTTAGATCTACTTCCTCTTTCTCCTTGTTTTTTGTCCAATACTTGATATTACCAGTTTTATAATCACGTCTATCTCTTTCTAGTTTTCCTAACTTCTTTTCTAAAATATCTTTCTCTAATAATTCTATATTCAGAGTGAGTTTTTTGTGTTGTTTGGAAAAAGTTGTTGATTGTTCGAACGGAGCTAGTTTCATCATTATTTCATCAATTTTATCTGCACAATCTTTTGACAATGACAGTCTCTTAGTGCATAAACATTTCAACAAGGATACAGAGCATTCATGTAAAATCTTGTCCCACTCCTCAACAAAAGAAGGATCATTTTTGAAGGCTGCCTCAGTATGCATCCTCAGTCCTCTTGGGACAATGTTCTCTCTTAAATATATATCCAAAAATAATTTGTCCAAATGATGTTGAGATTCCGATCTCATCCACTTCTCTAGGTCAGACAATAGAAACTCCATCATCTTCTCATCCGATCTAGTGGATTCTTCCGCAGGTATAGCTGGTTCTTTCGGTGTACATTTAGTGTATATGGCAAAAGTTTGTTCCCTCTCACGGAACCTTTTCTCATGTGTATACATCCTCAAGAAACGAAGATACCGGACCTACCCTGTCAGCCAAAGACAATCTCTCAGTTGGCCCAAACCCGAGTTTACTCCGTAAACCGGTGCCAATAGGAACTACAGAAACAAAAAATGGGGACACAACAGAGGACGGCGCCTCGGGTAATAACGTCGGGTATTCAAATCCTGTAGATGATATAGAGGGTGCTCACCTTGTATAGAGCTTGGTGTTATGCATAGATTCCCATTCCTGGGGGAAGTACTTTGATGTTGCCGATCCGGATTTGGCTCTCTCTGTGGAAAACCAGCAGCTCCCACAACTCTAAGGACCCGAAACTAAAGGTTTCGGTAACAACAAATGTAATATAGGAAAAATTCAAGAGTTTGCGTGGGGCGCTAGGAAAGAACCACTTAAGCCTTTTAAGTGATAAAAACCACCATCCAGTCGATTAAAAAGGTTAAATTTATTTCGGATCTTACCGATCAAATGACGAGTAAAATGGTGGTACAAATTAATGGTCCCTTTCAACGCGTTTCGGGTCACAGACCCTTTCTCAAAAAACGGACAAGTATATACATAACTCTGTTCAGACATGGACTTTAAATACAAATATAGTCTATTACTTACATTCCCGGGTTGGTGGATGACATGGCGCCAAAAAGCCGGGGAGTTACATCTGCACGCTTCCAGGGTAAAACGCCAAGTGGATTGATTACTCCACTGCGCATGCGCCAGAAAATCGGCTCACCGGAAGTGACGTCACCGTTGTCACGGTGACGCGTCCCCTCCATACCTCTTCCCCGGAATGTTGTGGCGCCGCAGAGAGGTGATGTCATTCGCTCACCGTTGTTATGGTGATGCGTTCTATATTATAATCTCTCGTATGGGCTTCTGGAGCGTTTGTTATCAGCTAGTAGGGATAGCCCTCTATTGTATCAGTGATGTTTTTCACCTATCACGGGCTTACCTGGCATAAATAGTAGGTGTATATGGATTTGTGCACGGATATGCACAACTCCGTATACTAACAGTTTATTTAGAACGAATCACAGGACCACAAATACATGACCAATATGAATTGAATGTAAAATATGACCAGTTTGCAACTATACAAACGGCTAAATTAATAAAATACCACATGCATGAAATTGTTAAATGAAGGCTTAAACATATACAAAAATTAGTTGATGAATAAATAAATAAATAAATTAATAAATTAATTAAATAAATTACTGTCTGGGAAAAAATCATTTAAAAACCTCATAATCTTCGGTGCTAAAATTATAAGTTCTGTATATTGGTAAAGAAAACTCTAGAATAAAAGAACGGGGGGGGGGGGAATTTTATATATAAAATGAGGATTTTTGTTCAAAATACACTCTCAAGGCTTTCATTAAGGCCATTCGGGACCAAACATTGCATCTTAAATATCCAAAACATCTCCCTTTTCTTCAGGTATTCAAATCTCTGTGGGGTAGTGGAATCGATGTGTTCTATAGGTGTCAAACTAAATTCCCTCAGGTTGCAATTGTGATGGGAGGCTGCGTGTCGGGATACACTATGTAGGGCATATCCATTCTCGATATTGTGTCTGTGATTATTAAATCTCTCCCTCAGAGGTTGTATTGTACGACCGATGTATAAGAGTTTACATGTACATTCTATTAGGTAAACCACATACCTCGAGCTACAATTGAGAAAGGATTTAATTGGGAATGTCTCTCCAGTCACATTTGACACAAACGTGGTACTTCGGTGGCTGATTGTATCACAGCATTTACATCTCGCATGGCTACATCTGAAGCTGCCTATAGTTTTAGGAAGGAATGATACTTGGGTGTTTCTACTTTTTTCTGCTCTCAGGCGACTTGGTGCAATTATATTTTTCAAGGTGCGAGATCTTCTAAAAGTTAACCTGGGATTTTTAGGTATACTGTCTTTCAAGTATGGATCGTGTGTCAGCACTTCCCAATGTTTTTTGAGTATACTGCGTATTTTTTGACTGTCACTCGAGAAAGTAGTAATAAAATTTACGTCATTCCCATCTGTGGTGGTATTCTTTTCTCTAGGTTTTAGGCAATCTTCCTGACTCAGTGCCGCTGCTCTTTTCTGTGCCGTTTGTACAAGATTTGGTGGATATCCTTTAGCTCTGAAACGCCCTGTAAGAACATTGCTTTGTTGAGCATAGTCAGCATTATCAGTACAGTTTCTCCTTATTCTTTTAAATTGACCATAAGGCACATTAGTAAGCCATTTTTTAAAATGGCTACTACTAAAATCCAAATAGCTATTGCTATCCACCTTCTTAAAATATGACTTTGTTTTAATAGTACATTTTGGTGTATGTGATACCACTACATCCAGAAACTCAGCATCATTCTATACAATATTGCACGTGAATTCAAGTCCCCACATATTGTCATTAATTGTTTTTATGAATAGCTCGGCTTCGCTTTCTTTCCCATCCCAAATTATAAATATGTCGTCTATAAACCTTTTGTAGAGGCGACAGTGGGAGAATGCTTGATGTTGATAAATTACCTGCTCTTCAAATAGTCCCACATATAAATTTGCAAAACTAGGTGCAAATTTACTTCCCATTGCTGTCCCTCTCCTCTGCACGAATATCTTGTTTAGAAAGGAAAAATAATTGTGCTTCAATATAAAATTTATTGCTCTCAAGAGGAAGTTGGTCTGTTCTGTAGGGATAGAGGAATCTTTGCTCAAAAAATGTGATATAGCGTGTACTCCTAGATCGTGTGGAATATTTGTATAGAGTGATGCGATATCTAAGGTAATAAAACAGTAAGAGCTTTTCCATTCCTGTCGAATAACGTGTTTGATAAGGTCTGATGTATCTAGCAGGAACGAGTCTAGTTCCCTAACATACTTCTGAAGATACAAGTCCACATAATGGGACAGATTTGAAGTTAGGGAATTTATCCCTGAAATTATAGGTCTACCCGGGGGATTCTTTTGGTTCTTATGAACTTTCGGCAAATGATAAAAGAGTGCCATTGCTGGTTCCTCGATTTTTAAATACTGATGTTCTTTCTTGTTTAGAATATTTAGGGATAGACCCTCGTCTAATAGCGTATATAATTCCTGCTTAAATTTCTGAGTAGGGTTACTATCTAGTTTCTGGTAAAAATCCGTATCTGACACTAGTCGCAAGGCTTCGGTAACATAGTCTGTTCTATTCATAACGACTATACCTCCACCTTTGTCGGCCGATTTGATAACCAATTCATCCCTGGTCGCTAAGTTCTTTAAGGCTATTCTCTCTTTATATGACAAGTTGTTTTTTTGCGTCCCACTGTTACCCCTACTTTGCGAATGGAGATTTTGAAATTCGGTGGATACTAAGGTGTAAAAGGTCTCCACGAAGTTCCCCTTATGGTGTGTCGGGTAAAAAATTGATTTCGGTTTTAGGTTCGTATGTTTAGGGAGTATATCTGGGCTGGGTTCTATTGCAGTCGTCTCTAGATTATTATGTGTTGTCCCAGTTTTATTGTTCTCAATTATGTTAAAATGCCTCTTAAGGGTTAATTTACGTACAAATTTATTCAAGTCGACGAATAAATCAAATTCGTCAGACTTGGACGTAGGGCAATAAGAGAGCCCTTTCTGGAGAATTTTAGTTTCATAATCCGATAATTCGAAGGAGGAGAGGTTAAATATTTTAACTATATTGTTATCATTCTTACTTCTGTCTTTTTCACCTTTGATTCTATCATTGATTTTTTCATAATCCCCTACTACTTGGGTTGACGGGTCCTTTTGTTTTTCGGAATCTCTATTAGGGAGTCTTCCTGTGAAAATGGTGAATCTAGATTTTCTTCTGCCACCTCTTCTGCCTCTCTTATAGGATTTTTTCTTTTCAAGCTTAATGGTGGTGCTATGTGTGTGGTCTCCTTCAGGAAGGTTTTTATTGTATATTGCTGTAGGGGAGTCTTGTTCAGTTCCCCCGGTAACCCTAAAAAAGATGCCGATTCGTTAAAGGAGGTGGTATCATGTATCTGAACCAAATCCGTTGGTACTACCCTAGTATGAGAAAATGGCAACGGGGTGAAGAATTGTAATGGGGTTTCTTCCTGGGGGCTTCTAGGTGTAGGGCTGCAATCATGCACTGTTAACTGAGATACATTCAGGTTCTCAGCCTGGTAGCGGCCTGTCGGGAGGGACGGTTTATGTGAATTAATAAACTCTAGGTCAAGGAGTTCTTCAGCTCCATCTCGAGTTATATTACTATGTACAGTGTTTGTAGTCCTCTCTTGGGATTTCTTAACATTAGTCTCTATTCTGGGGTGTTCTTTGGACTTTTTTGTTGTGAAATTCCCATTTGGTATATGAGAAGTTGGTAAAAAGGTCCTCCCTTTGATCTGTTTCTTGGCGGGGTGTATCCATGGGGTGTTCTTTTTTGTGGTTTTAAAATTATTCTTTTTCCTATACTCATTATTATTTCCTAAGTTCTTATCTAGTATAGGGGTATCTTGGGCAGTGGCAGTTAGATCTACTTCCTCTTTCTCCTTGTTTTTTGTCCAATACTTGATATTACCAGTTTTATAATCACGTCTATCTCTTTCTAGTTTTCCTAACTTCTTTTCTAAAATATCTTTCTCTAATAATTCTATATTCAGAGTGAGTTTTTTGTGTTGTTTGGAAAAAGTTGTTGATTGTTCGAACGGAGCTAGTTTCATCATTATTTCATCAATTTTATCTGCACAATCTTTTGACAATGACAGTCTCTTAGTGCATAAACATTTCAACAAGGATACAGAGCATTCATGTAAAATCTTGTCCCACTCCTCAACAAAAGAAGGATCATTTTTGAAGGCTGCCTCAGTATGCATCCTCAGTCCTCTTGGGACAATGTTCTCTCTTAAATATATATCCAAAAATAATTTGTCCAAATGATGTTGAGATTCCGATCTCATCCACTTCTCTAGGTCAGACAATAGAAACTCCATCATCTTCTCATCCGATCTAGTGGATTCTTCCGCAGGTATAGCTGGTTCTTTCGGTGTACATTTAGTGTATATGGCAAAAGTTTGTTCCCTCTCACGGAACCTTTTCTCATGTGTATACATCCTCAAGAAACGAAGATACCGGACCTACCCTGTCAGCCAAAGACAATCTCTCAGTTGGCCCAAACCCGAGTTTACTCCGTAAACCGGTGCCAATAGGAACTACAGAAACAAAAAATGGGGACACAACAGAGGACGGCGCCTCGGGTAATAACGTCGGGTATTCAAATCCTGTAGATGATATAGAGGGTGCTCACCTTGTATAGAGCTTGGTGTTATGCATAGATTCCCATTCCTGGGGGAAGTACTTTGATGTTGCCGATCCGGATTTGGCTCTCTCTGTGGAAAACCAGCAGCTCCCACAACTCTAAGGACCCGAAACTAAAGGTTTCGGTAACAACAAATGTAATATAGGAAAAATTCAAGAGTTTGCGTGGGGCGCTAGGAAAGAACCACTTAAGCCTTTTAAGTGATAAAAACCACCATCCAGTCGATTAAAAAGGTTAAATTTATTTCGGATCTTACCGATCAAATGACGAGTAAAATGGTGGTACAAATTAATGGTCCCTTTCAACGCGTTTCGGGTCACAGACCCTTTCTCAAAAAACGGACAAGTATATACATAACTCTGTTCAGACATGGACTTTAAATACAAATATAGTCTATTACTTACATTCCCGGGTTGGTGGATGACATGGCGCCAAAAAGCCGGGGAGTTACATCTGCACGCTTCCAGGGTAAAACGCCAAGTGGATTGATTACTCCACTGCGCATGCGCCAGAAAATCGGCTCACCGGAAGTGACGTCACCGTTGTCACGGTGACGCGTCCCCTCCATACCTCTTCCCCGGAATGTTGTGGCGCCGCAGAGAGGTGATGTCATTCGCTCACCGTTGTTATGGTGATGCGTTCTATATTATAATCTCTCGTATGGGCTTCTGGAGCGTTTGTTATCAGCTAGTAGGGATAGCCCTCTATTGTATCAGTGATGTTTTTCACCTATCACGGGCTTACCTGGCATAAATAGTAGGTGTATATGGATTTGTGCACGGATATGCACAACTCCGTATACTAACAGTTTATTTAGAACGAATCACAGGACCACAAATACATGACCAATATGAATTGAATGTAAAATATGACCAGTTTGCAACTATACAAACGGCTAAATTAATAAAATACCACATGCATGAAATTGTTAAATGAAGGCTTAAACATATACAAAAATTAGTTGATGAATAAATAAATAAATAAATTAATAAATTAATTAAATAAATTACTGTCTGGGAAAAAATCATTTAAAAACCTCATAATCTTCGGTGCTAAAATTATAAGTTCTGTATATTGGTAAAGAAAACTCTAGAATAAAAGAACGGGGGGGGGGGGGGGAAATTTTATATATAAAATGAGGATTTTTGTTCAAAATACACTCTCAAGGCTTTCATTAAGGCCATTCGGGACCAAACATTGCATCTTAAATATCCAAAACATCTCCCTTTTCTTCAGGTATTCAAATCTCTGTGGGGTAGTGGAATCGATGTGTTCTATAGGTGTCAAACTAAATTCCCTCAGGTTGCAATTGTGATGGGAGGCTGCGTGTCGGGATACACTATGTAGGGCATATCCATTCTCGATATTGTGTCTGTGATTATTAAATCTCTCCCTCAGAGGTTGTATTGTACGACCGATGTATAAGAGTTTACATGTACATTCTATTAGGTAAACCACATACCTCGAGCTACAATTGAGAAAGGATTTAATTGGGAATGTCTCTCCAGTCACATTTGACACAAACGTGGTACTTCGGTGGCTGATTGTATCACAGCATTTACATCTCGCATGGCTACATCTGAAGCTGCCTATAGTTTTAGGAAGGAATGATACTTGGGTGTTTCTACTTTTTTCTGCTCTCAGGCGACTTGGTGCAATTATATTTTTCAAGGTGCGAGATCTTCTAAAAGTTAACCTGGGATTTTTAGGTATACTGTCTTTCAAGTATGGATCGTGTGTCAGCACTTCCCAATGTTTTTTGAGTATACTGCGTATTTTTTGACTGTCACTCGAGAAAGTAGTAATAAAATTTACGTCATTCCCATCTGTGGTGGTATTCTTTTCTCTAGGTTTTAGGCAATCTTCCTGACTCAGTGCCGCTGCTCTTTTCTGTGCCGTTTGTACAAGATTTGGTGGATATCCTTTAGCTCTGAAACGCCCTGTAAGAACATTGCTTTGTTGAGCATAGTCAGCATTATCAGTACAGTTTCTCCTTATTCTTTTAAATTGACCATAAGGCACATTAGTAAGCCATTTTTTAAAATGGCTACTACTAAAATCCAAATAGCTATTGCTATCCACCTTCTTAAAATATGACTTTGTTTTAATAGTACCTTTTGGTGTATGTGATACCACTACATCCAGAAACTCAGCATCATTCTGTACAATATTGCACGTGAATTCAATTGGCAGAAGAGGTGGCAGAAGAAAATCTAGATTCACCATTTTCACAGGAAGACTCCCTAATAGAGATTCCGAAAAACAAAAGGACCCGTCAACCCAAGTAGTAGGGGATTATGAAAAAATCAATGATAGAATCAAAGGTGAAAAAGACAGAAGTAAGAATGATAACAATATAGTTAAAATATTTAACCTCTCCTCCTTCGAATTATCGGATTATGAAACTAAAATTCTCCAGAAAGGGCTCTCTTATTGCCCTACGTCCAAGTCTGACGAATTTGATTTATTCGTCGACTTGAATAAATTTGTACGTAAATTAACCCTTAAGAGGCATTTTAACATAATTGAGAACAATAAAACTGGGACAACACATAATAATCTAGAGACGACTGCAATAGAACCCAGCCCAGATATACTCCCTAAACATACGAACCTAAAACCGAAATCAATTTTTTACCCGACACACCATAAGGGGAACTTCGTGGAGACCTTTTACACCTTAGTATCCACCGAATTTCAAAATCTCCATTCGCAAAGTAGGGGTAACAGTGGGACGCAAAAAAACAACTTGTCATATAAAGAGAGAATAGCCTTAAAGAACTTAGCGACCAGGGA
This sequence comes from Engystomops pustulosus, assembly GCF_040894005.1. Taxonomy (NCBI): domain Eukaryota; kingdom Metazoa; phylum Chordata; class Amphibia; order Anura; family Leptodactylidae; genus Engystomops; species Engystomops pustulosus. Next base: position 34,026,827 of record NC_092418.1, read on the forward strand.
TGAATTGGTTATCAAATCGGCCGACAAAGGTGGAGGTATAGTCGTTATGAATAGAACAGACTATGTTACCGAAGCCTTGCGACTAGTGTCAGATACGGATTTTTACCAGAAACTAGATAGTAACCCTACTCAGAAATTTAAGCAGGAATTATATACGCTATTAGACGAGGGTCTATCCCTAAATATTCTAAACAAGAAAGAACATCAGTATTTAAAAATCGAGGAACCAGCAATGGCACTCTTTTATCATTTGCCGAAAGTTCATAAGAACCAAAAGAATCCCCCGGGTAGACCTATAATTTCAGGGATAAATTCCCTAACTTCAAATCTGTCCCATTATGTGGACTTGTATCTTCAGAAGTATGTTAGGGAACTAGACTCGTTCCTGCTAGATACATCAGACCTTATCAAACACGTTATTCGACAGGAATGGAAAAGCTCTTACTGTTTTATTACCTTAGATATCGCATCACTCTATACAAATATTCCACACGATCTAGGAGTACACGCTATATCACATTTTTTGAGCAAAGATTCCTCTATCCCTACAGAACAGACCAACTTCCTCTTGAGAGCAATACATTTTATATTGAAGCACAATTATTTTTCCTTTCTAAACAAGATATTCGTGCAGAGGAGAGGGACAGCAATGGGAAGTAAATTTGCACCTAGTTTTGCAAATTTATATGTGGGACTATTTGAAGAGCAGGTAATTTATCAACATCAAGCATTCTCCCACTGTCGCCTCTACAAAAGGTTTATAGACGACATATTTATAATTTGGGATGGGAAAGAAAGCGAAGCCGAGCTATTCATAAAAACAATTAATGACAATATGTGGGGACTTGAATTCACGTGCAATATTGTATAGAATGATGCTGAGTTTCTGGATGTAGTGGTATCACATACACCAAAACGTACTATTAAAACAAAGTCATATTTTAAGAAGGTGGATAGCAATAGCTATTTGGATTTTAGTAGTAGCCATTTTAAAAAATGGCTTACTAATGTGCCTTATGGTCAATTTAAAAGAATAAGGAGAAACTGTACTGATAATGCTGACTATGCTCAACAAAGCAATGTTCTTACAGGGCGTTTCAGAGCTAAAGGATATCCACCAAATCTTGTACAAACGGCACAGAAAAGAGCAGCGGCACTGAGTCAGGAAGATTGCCTAAAACCTAGAGAAAAGAATACCACCACAGATGGGAATGACGTAAATTTTATTACTACTTTCTCGAGTGACAGTCAAAAAATACGCAGTATACTCAAAAAACATTGGGAAGTGCTGACACACGATCCATACTTGAAAGACAGTATACCTAAAAATCCCAGGTTAACTTTTAGAAGATCTCGCACCTTGAAAAATATAATTGCACCAAGTCGCCTGAGAGCAGAAAAAAGTAGAAACACCCAAGTATCATTCCTTCCTAAAACTATAGGCAGCTTCAGATGTAGCCATGCGAGATGTAAATGCTGTGATACAATCAGCCACCGAAGTACCACGTTTGTGTCAAATGTGACTGGAGAGACATTCCCAATTAAATCCTTTCTCAATTGTAGCTCGAGGTATGTGGTTTACCTAATAGAATGTACATGTAAACTCCAATACATCGGTCGTACAATACAACCTCTGAGGGAGAGATTTAATAATCACAGACACAATATCGAGAATGGATATGCCCTACATAGTGTATCCCGACACGCAGCCTCCCATCACAATTGCAACCTGAGGGAATTTAGTTTGACACCTATAGAACACATCGATTCCACTACCCCACAGAGATTTGAATACCTGAAGAAAAGGGAGATGTTTTGGATATTTAAGATGCATTGTTTGGTCCCGAATGGCCTTAATGAAAGCCTTGAGAGTGTATTTTGAACAAAAATCCTCATTTTATATATAAAATTTCCCCCCCCCCGTTCTTTTATTCTAGAGTTTTCTTTACCAATATACAGAACTTATAATTTTAGCACCGAAGATTATGAGGTTTTTAAATGATTTTTTCCCAGACAATAATTTATTTAATTAATTTATTAATTTATTTATTTATTTATTCATCAACTAATTTTTGTATATGTTTAAGCCTTCATTTAACAATTTCATGCATGTGGTATTTTATTAATTTAGCCGTTTGTATAGTTGCAAACTGGTCATATTTTACATTCAATTCATATTGGTCATGTATTTGTGGTCCAGTGATTCGTTCTAAATAAACTGTTAGTATACGGAGTTGTGCATATCCGTGCACAAATCCATATACACCTACTATTTATGCCAGGTAAGCCCGTGATAGGTGAAAAACATCACCGATACAATAGAGGGCTATCCCTACTAGCTGATAACAAACGCTCCAGAAGCCCATACGAGAGATTATAATATAGAACGCATCACCATAACAACGGTGAGCGAATGACATCACCTCTCTGCGGCGCCACAACATTCCGGGGAAGAGGTATGGAGGGGACGCGTCACCGTGACAACGGTGACGTCACTTCCGGTGAGCCGATTTTCTGGCGCATGCGCAGTGGAGTAATCAATCCACTTGGCGTTTTACCCTGGAAGCGTGCAGATGTAACTCCCCGGTTTTTTGGCGCCATGTCATCCACCAACCCGGGAATGTAAGTAATAGACTATATTTGTATTTAAAGTCCATGTCTGAACAGAGTTATGTATATACTTGTCCGTTTTTTGAGAAAGGGTCTGTGACCCGAAACGCGTTGAAAGGGACCATTAATTTGTACCACCATTTTACTCGTCATTTGATCGGTAAGATCCGAAATAAATTTAACCTTTTTAATCGACTGGATGGTGGTTTTTATCACTTAAAAGGCTTAAGTGGTTCTTTCCTAGCGCCCCACGCAAACTCTTGAATTTTTCCTATATTACATCTTTGTTCCCATGTCAGTTCCAGTCTTCTGTAGGTAGATTTGCTCCCCAAAGCAAAAATAATTGTGCTTCAGGAGAAATTGTATTACCACAGCTTGTGGTAAGCTGTATCACTGGGTCTGAGACAGTCCCATGAGCGTTAACACGGTACAAAACTTTTTTTCTTGATCCATCATTTGAGCATGCAGTGTCTTTGGTACGTGCTTTCGGCCATGGTGCGCTATTTTTAAGATACATATAAAACTTTGTAAAAAGTACCTTGAGCCTGCAACAGGATTGAAAATAGAAGGAAATGTGAGACTAAATCCTCTGATGTATTTTATGAGAATTTTCCTACTACAAACTTTCTTATAGGATTATAAATTGCTTAAAGAATGTACATACCTTTACATTGTTTTGTACAAAAGCATCTAAAATAAAAAATTATGTGATTTGATGTTTGCTGTATACAGGGGTGCCATCCACCTGGTTCTCTCCGACTCGCACAAGACGGCTGTTAAAATTTTAGTTTACAAGCCAGGGATTAGTGGTTCTGCAATCCGGCTCTCTCCCCTTGGTGAGTCGCAGAGCATGGGAGCCTACGTCCTCATGGCTGTTTCTTCACTTCCCCCACCCCCAGTGCAGGCAATGCAATGCAATCTACTCAAGTCTACTAGCACCAGCCACCTTTGACCTGTGATGCATTAATCACTGTGCACTATGGAAACGAGTGAGGGTCGTCAGCAGGGGGAGGTAAGTATTCACTTTTTAAATCTGCACAGTGGGGGCTCTCTTACTACTTGGGGCATGGCTGCTGGCTACTGGATGTATGACTTCTGGGGAAATGACTGCTGACTACTGGGGGAATTAGTACTACTGGCTACTGGGGGAGTTTTTACTGGCTCTATGGGACATTATTACTACTGGAGGTATTACTACTAGCTACCAGTGGCATTATAACTACGGGTACTGGGAGCAAGCTTGTGACTACTGGCTACTCGGGGCATGCTCTGTAATTTCTGGCTACTGGGGCAGGTCCTGTGACTACTGAGGGCAGGCTTATTGTTTACTGGCTACTGGCATTGTGCCTACTGGCTACAATGGGCAGGCACTGTGATGCCTCATAGAGGCATCACTGTGATTACTGGCTACTGGGGGTATCACTGTCACTACTGCAAGCAGACACTGTGACTAATGGGGGTAGACACTGTGGTTACTGGGGACAGGCACTGTGGCTACAAGGGGATAGCACTGTGACTACTGTGGGCAAATGCTGTGTCTTGTGCAGGGGCTCTAACTGTTGTGTACCATTTTAAGGCACTGTGGCTATATTGGCTACTGTGGGGGCGCTGTTGCTATATTGGCAACCGTGCGGGGAATGTTACTTTATTGGTAACTGTTGGGACATAATAGTGATCTCTAGGGGAACAGTAGAACAACAATAAGTTTGTGACAATAAGGTATCACAAACAATGATGAAATCAGGATCCTAAAATTTTTGTGTCCCTAAATCTGCTCAGAGGAGCATTGGCTAAAAGAAGCTGAAATGGCAATCTGCGGGTCACGTCAGAAGTGTCATCAGCGGTGCGCGGATGGACCTTAACAATTCATTAAGGGGGTGTCTGCTGACATTTCATTAAGAGGGTCTCTGCTGACAATTAATTAAGGGGGCTTCTGCTGACAATTCATTAACAGGGTCTCTGTTGACATTTCATTAAGGGGGTCTCTGCTGACATTTCATTAAGAGGACTTCTGCTGACAATTCATTAAGTGGGTCCTTGTGGACATTTCGATAATGGGATCCTTGCGGACATTTAATTAAGGGGGCTGCTGTGAGCATTTCTTTAAAAAGAGCTGCTGGAATGACGGACGTTGCTGGAAACATAAGGTGTATAAGGAGTATCGTTCTATGAGTATAATTCTGTGTAGGGTGTGGGACATGTGAGAGTTTTGGTATATGGGGGCCCCTATCCAAAGTTTGCACCAGGGCCCAGTAGAGTCTTGTTACACCACTGGTTACAGAGGGTGCAGTTGCTTTATAGTTCAGCGGACTCAGAAGGCCGATATGTCGGATCAGACTTTTCAATGCATTAAGGACATTGATTATAAAGGTGCACGGTAGGAGTGCATGTGGTATTTATTAGCAACAAGCTTACTTCATTCTATCTGTGATGCATGAGGGTTTTGTTTTGTCTACATTTAGTTTACTTATTGCTGATGTCAGGTTTAATCCTCTACCCCCACTAAAAGCCTCACTACCCTGGCATAGAGCGGCTCCACCTAAGCAGCAGGACTGGCAGTATCAATAAAACCAACCCAATGGCGTAACCCCCACCCGTCCCCTGAACAAGAAACTAAACATGAGGCAGTCTGGATGGGAAAAAAGTGGAGGTCGGCCACAGCTTTATTAATTAACAATATTTACAAAAAATTAAACTGACCTGTGGGAAGACCCAGACCCTTCCGGAATTATTCACCTCGCATGCCTGGCCCCGCCTACGCGGGGGCATGTCCTTGTTGGTCCGACAGGTGATTTCGACGTAAGCCGAGAGGGTCCAGATTCCACACAGGCCAAGCTGTGACTATCAGCACAAAACAGTGAAAGCACATTAAAACACCAACCATATACAAACAAATAACTGTGCAAATAAATATACATAACAAAAATTTTACCTAACAAAAAACCGAAAAAACATTATCTATGGGCGGGCGGGTGGGAATCTCTTGAGCACGGAGCAGTCCAAAAGAGGCTGGACTAGCTCCGCGCTCGGGGCTAAATAGCCCCAGACTAGCGCCATCAAGTGGCCAGGCGCACTACCTGGCCACTTGATGGCTACAAATGAAACATGCAGGGGATGGAAAAAGGGAGGAGGGATTAACAAAACCAGGAAGGGAAATAATGGGAGGAGAGGGGGAAGCGAACACTGCCAGTCCTGCCGCCCCCCAGGCTTAAACAGCCTGCGGGCTAGAAATGAGCTAAGAAGAAACCCTTCAGGAGAGAAGATGACCGACAACGATTGCCAAGGGATGCCCACTTGGGCGAGAGTCCAACCAAGATATGCTACCCAGGTTTACTTGAACATTTGTTTTTGTTCTGATTGATTTCACCATTCCAAAAAATAATGATGCCCCTCGTGGTCACACAACCCAGCATTTGAAAATGTTCATCACCACATATGCGACCTCTCCAAGTTTTACTCCTATCAGTCCACATTACAGGTCCGCAGAGCAGGCCTTAATATAACATCGAAAACCCTTCAGACTATTTGCGGTGACCATGACAGCTTCACATGTGGGTTCATAACTATATGCCTAGCTACTTAAGGTATCATGATTTTGAGAAATGACAGGGGTGTCACTGTTACCAAGCACATTTCAGCCAAGGGATGCTGAATTTTTCCCCCTGTGCAAAAAGGTGCTGTGGTAAGAGCATTGCTGAAGGCTATGTACCATACTGGGAGTGCTTAAACTTTTCTCAGATGGTACGATGATAGTGGAAGGATTTCACTTTTGGATTCATTCACAGGCCACTCTGCTCTATCCTTCAGAACTTTACGTAAGGTTAAGGTAGCATTTCAGGACATTAGGCTTATTGACATATGAAGACAATATAACCCGATAGCTAGGGATTTCCCTTTTCACTTGGGACCGCATGGTTCCTACAGCGGTTAGACTACCTGTTTACATATGAGGGGCACCTCAAACTTGCTAATTCGTCAGACATAGGGGCTACCTCCATCTCATATCATGTGCCAGTCATGGTGGAATTCTCCGGCCCTTAGCTACCAATCCGAGACTGGAAGCTCAATGACACATTGGTGCTTATTTACTAAGGGTCCCGCAGCCGCATTTTTGTTGGGTTTCCCGACTTTTCGGGGATCGTTATCGCGATTTTCTGGGATTGTGTTGCACGCGAACAGATTGTATCGCAATTGCGCCGGCTTTCACGCAACACAAGTCGGACCGTCGGACGATCCAACGAATGCGGCCTAAGCGCGGGATTTAACATTTAAATTTGTGTCCCATCCAATGCACTTACATACACTGGGAGGAAGATACTGAACTCTGGCAGACTTGAATGTGGAAGCGACAGATGCAGGAAATCGGGCGCAGAATCTATGTGGAACGCGGCACAGTGCATCATCGTCTCTGAAGGGTCTCTGAAGATGCTGGCCAGGGGTTCGGTGATGGAGCTAGGATACAAAAAAAGAGGAGAGGGAAGATTAGGGACCTATTGCTAAAATTAGCCTCTCTAGAGAGGTGCTATAAAAGATCTCAGGCAGTAAAGATCTCTGGCAACAAAAGAAGAGCTGCTTCATACCTGTGAGCTACTCAAGGATGAGCTTAATGTGTAATTGCCTCTATTCCTGCTGGGAAGTCCAGGCCCAGATGGGTTCTCAATTGTGGGTGACATAATCCTCCCTTGCCTTAAAGAGGCATGAAATGCACTGTTGCAGTTGCAATCCCTGCATCCACATATGTAAATGGCCATTTTCACATTATACACAAACCCCATTGCACAAGTTCAGGTCAACAGTGTGCTTTCCGCTTCCTTTAATATTAGCAACGGCACCAGGCAAGGATGACCCCAAACCCCAACCCTGTTCATCCTCAGCCTGGAGGCAGTGGCATAGTACATACGACAGGAGACACATATCCACCATCTCCAGATAGGTCCTGAGAAAATACACCTGGCAGAGTTTGCGGACGATTTGGTCTTGCCAATCAGGAACCCTAGTGATGCTTTTCCGGTAATCTGTAATGCTTTTCAAAAATTTAACCACCTACTGAACTTCAAAATCAATCTGACTAAGTTGGAAATCTAGTCGAGAATAGACCAGGCGTTCCAGGAGTTTGGGGATGAAAGGGAGGTTAGATACTGGGTGGTAGTTAGCAGCACTGGATGGGTCCAGGGAAGGTTTATTTAGTACTGGGGTAACAACCGCATGGTTGAAAGAAGAGGGGACGACGAAGAGGGGAGAGAGGGACTGAAGATTTTAGTGAGGTGAGAAGTGACTGCTGGGGAGATAGATTGTACCAGATGTGAGGGCATGGAGTCACTGATGTAGGTAGTGGGTCGAGCAGAGGAAAGGAGCCTCGTAACTTCTTCTTCTGCCTCAAAGGAAGAGAGCGAACAAAGTAAGGCACTGGAGGGACGGGGATTGGAGGGGTGAGTGGATTGAGAAATTTCATGGCGAATGCAGTCAATTTTATCTTTAAGTAGATTGCCAGATGTTCAGCCCCAAAGTCTGTGACAGGTGGCTGCACCTTTGGTGTTAATAAGGAGTGAGGATTATCAAAGAGCCTTTTGGGGAGGATATTATAGGTTTAAAGCATAAATTTGAAGTGTAAAAAGATGTGCACAATTTTCTCCACAGACATTCAGCAATACTGGAGCACTGCTGAGGACAACAAGATTTTCTGTTTGCCAAAGTTGCTTGCATCTCAAATAGACAGTGGTGCCATCTCATCTAGGGAGCTTCTGACATTGTGATTCTAGTGGTTAGGTTTGGACAGGTGAGAGAGGAGATGGGGGACAGTGCAGACTGTAAGGTTTCAGTGAGTTGGTGAGTATTAATTGCATGTGGGTTCCAGTACGAGTGATGGGTGGAAGGATTCTGAGGATTATTGAAAGTAAAAGAAATAAAATTGTGGTCTGAAAGTGGAAAGGAACAATTGGTAAAATTAGATATTGAAGAAAGTCAGTAGAAGACCCTGTCTAAGATGTTTTCCTCATTATGAGTGGGGGAATCAGAGAGTTATGAAAAAACTAGAGAAGTAGTTAGTGCTAAGAGCAGGAGGGGAAACAGGAGTTAATATGGATGTTACAGTCTCCCATGATGATGGTTGGAATGTCACATGATAGAAAGCGAGGGAGCCAGGAGGCAAAGTGGTCAAGGAACTGAGCCGGGAGGACGGTATATTACAGCCACACGAAAAAAGACTGGGTGGAAAAGTCTGAGGGTGTGGACCTCAAATGACCAGGAAAGTGCATCATGGAGAGAATAGTATGAGACCGTGTCCCTGATGCATGTTTTGGCTCTAAATGAGCCTTCGTCTGGGGGTGGCTCCAGACGAAGGCTCATTTAGAGCCAAAACGCGTGTCGGGGGCGCGGTCATCCTGGGCATTGGAGCTCATCATTTTCACCACTTGGGTAAGAACTGGAATACGATGTTATGTTTGCCTACTTAACACAGGCACACCATAGGCCGTGTTATGACCTACATATCCAACATTCTAGCTACCAGCAGATAGGTTTTTATAAGATATTGTTATCCCAGTGTCTTGTCTCACTACTACTATGATTCTCCATATATGTCCAGGTTGACTGCTCTTTTCCTCTGTGTATCAACATGATCTGCATCTTTTGTGTCAATATTGTTAATTTTTGCAGTTTTTAACATTGTACCAATAAAGATTCATTTTTCTTTATCATTCTTGCTTTATTGAAGTTGAGTAAAACAGATAACATCCAATTTGCGGTTTATATGACACAGTTCACAATTACAGGTTATACATTGTTTGTATTTTGTATATTGTGAGAAGATGGTGATGAGATAGAGAGAACTTTCTCTTGGATGCTGCAACAAATATATCAAAATACTATTAACTTTGATAACATTTGGTAAAGGTTATGAAAGATGTTAGAATAAGTGAAAGGTAACAGGGGAGTTGGAAGATTGGGAGGGATGGAAAGGAAAGTTGGCTAAGGTTGGGGGAAGAGTGGGGGACCTGGTCCGAGCTATTTGGTCATCTTGATAGTTATGTTATAGAGTGGTTTTTAATTCTTGACTATTCTTCTATGGAAAAGTATGTTTTGAACGTCATCCAGGGCTCCCATAACTTTAGATATTTGTCATGTGATTTTTTTGTTCTCTGCAGTGAGTTCTTCCATTTTTTTGTAAATTGAGGACTTCGTTAAACCAGTCGGTAATAGAGGGAACTTCAGTGGTCTTCCATAGCCTAGGGATTAGCGTGCAAGCAGCTGTTAGCATGAAACCTATTAATGGGTATTTGCTTCTTTCTATATGCGTGGAGATAGAAGCAACGTTGACGGATCATTACTGATCACACATCAAAAAAGGTTGAATGATGGGGCACTCCCAACATATGTGTTTCATTGTTCCTATTGAATCTTTACATCGCCAGCATTCAATTGGGGATGTGGGGAAAATTTTGTGTAGTTTTGCGGGGACCCAATACCACCTAGATAGTATTTTGTAATTTGTTTCTTGGGACTTTGATGAGGTTGATATTTTATGAGTGCATTCATATGCTCTAAGCTACTCTTCTTTAGTGTGTAAAGATTCATTTTTCATTGCAATCTTCTTACGAGTCTAGTCCTGTCCTCCTTCCTCTTGGTTTGAGAGGTACATTTTGGTATATCATTTAACTCTTATTAACTCGTATTAGACTAGGTATGAAAAATTACTATAGGGGTGCTAGCATGAGATAGCATGACTGGAAAATTCCTTTCTACTGTTCCCCTCTAATCTGTTCCTAATTTTGGTAATTCACTAAATTTATACCCAGAAATAACAAGAGACCAGGCCCTCATTTAGCTTGTAAAACAATTAATCTAGGAGACTTAACACATGTGGATCAAGTTCTAAACAGAGAAAAACAAACTCATTGGGGCACATTTACTTACCTGGTCCAGTCGCGATCCAGCGGCGGGTTCTCCGACGCTGATTCGGGTTCTGCCGGGATTCACTAAGGTCCGTGCCCCGATATTCACCAGGTGTCGCTGCTGCGCCGAGGTCCGCCGGAGTTCACCTGCTTTTTTCTGGTGTATGTGAGTGCTTGATCTTGCGACACAAATGGCTTTTTAAATTCTGCGGTTTTTCCGAATCCTTTGGGTTGTCCCGTGGCCACACCCCCGTTTTCTGTCGCGCGAAAGTTGGCGCGATTGCGCCAAAAATCGATCGCGTGCGCCACAATCCTGTGAAATACAGCGCAAAGAGGAAATATTCGGGAAAAACCCGACGGATTCGCGGCTGCGGACCCTTAGTAAATGTGCCCCATTATGTGGCAAAGATGGACATTAAATCAGGACAGAAACGGACAGAAAAGGGTCAAATGTTAGAGAAAGAAACAGACACATGCAATACAACGGTAATTTACAGATATATACCATTGCAGAGAGTGAGACTGGATTCAAAGATATAGTAGATGGGTGAAATATGATTCAGCAATCAGAGATACATACCTGTAGAAGAGAAGAAGAGAGTTATATCTGTTTAATGTATAACTGCAGCAGCATACTTGTCAGAATAATATACTCAGCACAATATAATTTTTTTATTAACCACTCCCTCCCGGCCACCCAAGGGTTTTGTTATGCCATCAGACAACCCCTTTCACAGCTGACGTGTTTAACCTATGACTAAGGGCATGTAATATTACTTGTGCCCAAAATGTGTCAGCTGTTAAGTACAGATAGTCATATCTTAGCATTTTAAGATGTTCGACTAAAGGAAGTTATCATTTTTAACCGCGGAGCTGGGACCTATATTTTCTATAATTACTGTTGAGTCTTATGCATGCAGTCCAGACAGCCTCGGCCCCGAGCACCAAACTTAAATCAATTCCACGAACAGTAGAAGATTCACATGGAATAGCAGCTTTTCATGATAAACGCATTGACACAAGTATAATCTTAGGGTGGGAAATGCAGCCGTTACTTTCTGATAAAATGTCCAGTAGTCTTCCCTCATCAATAAAATGTCCAGTAGTCTTCCCTCATCAATAAAATGTCCAGTAGTCTCCCCTCATCAATTAAATTGTCCACAGCAGCCATTCCAATTACTATAATGTCCACAGCAGCCCCTCCAATTAATATAATGTCCACAACAGTCCCTCCAATTAATATAATGTCCAGCAGAGTGCCCCCAGTAGTATAATGTCCCGCACAGTTCCCCCATTAGTATAATGCCCAGCAGAGTGTCCCCATTAGTATAATGCCCAGCAGAGTGTCCCCATTAGTATAATGCCCAGCAGAGTGTCCCCATTAGTATAATGTCCAGCAGAGTGCCCTCATACGTATAATGTCCAGCAAAATGCCCCCATAGGTATAATGCCCAGTGGAGTGCCCCCATAAGTATAATGCCCAGTGGAGTGACTCCATACGTATCTATGACATGACTGCCGCATCATGATTTCTGTGCATCTGCCAACGCAGCTCGGAACCCGAAGAGGTTGAGGACGCTGGGGAACAGCACCAGAGGGTAACTACTAACCTTATTTTATTATATAGCACAAAAATTGTGCTGAAAAACCAGGCTTATACTGGTGTATATATGGTACTATAAATGTAATATTTTAACTAATTAATTTGAGATTACAAATTCTGCATACATTTTTGTATCTGAATATTTTATCAGCAAATATATATATATATATATATATATATATATATATATATATATATATATATATATATATACACAAATTGGAAAAAGCGAGCAGCACTCCAAAGGTAGAATTCAAAAGTTGGTGATCTTTATAGAGGCAAGTGGTATCGTTTCGGTGTTGGACACCTTTTCCATGCTTGAAAAAGGTGTCCAACACTGAAACATTGCCACTTGATAAAGATCACCAACTTTTGAATTCTACCTTTGGAGTGCTGCTCGCTTTTTCCCATTTGTGTCTGAGTAAGGACCAAGCCAGGATCTTGGCGGGCTTTGCACCCCCTCCCCCCCATATATCATGTCAATATATGAGAACTAAAAACACAACAGTACATAGCAGCCCCAGCAGGAAGGCTCCATATTTTTAAGATGCATATAAAATTCTGTAAAAAAACTACCTTGAGTCTGCAAATGGATTGATATTTTATGAGAATTTTCCTACCACAAACTTTGTTATAGGATTATAAATTGCTTTAAAGAATGAGAATGTACCTATATAACATTACATTTTTTTACATTTTTTAATGCAAAACTAGGTAGCTAAAAGAGAATAAACTGTTGGTAACTACTACAGTGTTTCAGTCACTTTTTAAAAGCTTTAACGATTTATATTGTAAAAATGGGAAAGTGTGCAAATTGCAAGTTGCTACACCATGCTCACAAAGTTGGTACCGTACTTTTGTCTGTATAAAATTAAGCCTAATAATAAAAGGTGTAAAGTTTCACTGGTCTGTCTTAAAGGGGGCACACCCACCTGCCACCATATCCCAGCACCTAATACAGCGCTGGGATAGGTGATGGGTTGGGGTGCCCGACTGCCTGAAGTGTCCGGACCAGAGCTTCCGTTCCCCTGTAAACAAAGAGGGGCACGGTCCTGATGAACCGCAGTACCAGACAATGGAGACAGAGGAGGTGAGTACAGGTTTATTTTTTAAAAATACCTCCCCAGCCCGCCTGCTACATTCTTAAAACTGTCGGACAAACCCTTTCATGGGTTTTTACAGAAATCTGGAATACTCCTAGGGGGCCAGGTTGAGGAAGAAAATAATACATATGCAGCTTCCCCCACTGGGGCCTAGCCTTTCTTCAGTGGCTGTAGACAGCCGGGGCCCAAAATACCGGAGTGGCTGGGTTATGCCACCTTAGGCACGCTGTGGTCACGGTGCTTGGTATTTGGATGGCCCTATAGCCTGGCAGGTCTCCAGAAGGTGGTGTGTGCAAGAAATATGGAGGGAGAGGCTGATGCAATAGGTTTCTCCATGGGGATACCCCTGAGGTGTATGTAGGAGTCCCTGGATGATGGAGGTTGGGGAGCCCGTGGTGGTGATGCAGCCTTATCCAGGGATTAGACAGAGGCAACATTGTGCAAATCAGTTTACAGTTCTTTATTCATCTTCAAACGGCAGGCAATGGCCAAACAGTAGCAGCAGAATCAGCAAGCTGGGAAGCTGGCGGGAGATAGCTGGTCTGCAGGAAAGGTTGCTCACAGCCTTGTAATAGCTTCAGGCTGTGCTGGTAAAGATGGAGCCCGGTCCAGATGGTAGACCTCTGCTCAGGGGCTTAGTCTCTGGAATTGCTCTAAGGGTGATAGACAGTGGCCTGAGACACCTCTGCTTCCTGGTAGCGTGTCTGGATGACAGCTCTGCAGGAGCTGCACACTGTACATGCTTCTCAAATGCTGACTGAACCCTCAGACCATGTTCTCCCACCCACCAGGGTGGTACAAAGAATATCATTGGATAACAACATTTCGAATGCCTAACTCTTACCTTACCAGACAGTGGCTTCAAGCTGCAAGTCTACCTAACAGTAGTTTCTGGATGATTTGCACAGGCTCACCAGATAGATCCTGACAAGGAAAGGGCACTATTCGCAACAAGCACCTAGCCTATGCATTGGCAGGGGTGTTGCACATACTTACCCCACTCTGGCTACAGCTTCCCGCTTTGCTCTAGCAATTTAGGCCTTAATCCAGAAATTCCAGACTGACTTTCTTCAGCCAATGAGTGTTGTCCTTAAACCATGGGACATCACTTCACTTCCTCTGTTTTCTCCTAATCCAAGGAGGTTCAAAATAACTTTTTTTGAATTTTACAAAAATAATTTCACTTTAATCAAACTAGCTGCCCCAATCATCCAGTAAATGTAAAAAATACTGAATAGTTGGGCGGTCTGGTGCAGTTCCTGCCAGCTATCAATAGGCAGCTATTCTGGGTGTCCATAAAAGTCTTAGCTTCCTTATTGTGGCCAATTATGAGAACAATCATGTTCCACTTGACATCACAGACCTATGTAAACTCCTCAACCTGTATAAAACCAAGATATTCCATATCCTGGTTCGTGACACTTCTTTGTAAGTTAGATTTCATTTTCTTATGATCCAGATGTTTTATATCCATTTCTGGAATGTTCTGTCACTGGTTTTATATTGACACAAAACTCAAACGCAAGCAGTAAAATCTGCACAATTTTTTATTTAATCTGTTTTATTCTACTGTTTATTGTATTTCTACCTTTCTACCTTTTCCAAAAAAAACTTTGCATAAATGAATACTACAAGTGACCAAAAGAAATTTTGTAAACAAAAAGCTTCAAGTTTTGGATTAAAGTGTTTCTTTCTAGAATTAATTTGATATCTACCCTTAAAATCTACTTTTTTCTTGATGAATTTTGTTTTTTTTTTACTAAAGTGGATAGAGATCCAAAAGATGTGTAGCAAGATGGTATGGGTGTATGTATACAAAATTACCCCCTGCTATACAAATATTAACAACCAAAAATCTGAACAAGACAAATACAATCAGTACAGTATATAGATTAAATACAAATCTTTATTGAATCATTAAGGACATAATTACAACATAGCCAACAATAAAAAAGCCAAACAAATGAAAAGGTGGGTGTCACAATACACGTCATCCATTACCCTCTCCTTCTAGTATAATATACAATATTATAGTGATAAGTGAAAGTTCTATCACAGTAAGGATAGCTCCAAAATATTAGGCATAGGGATACGCATGAGGAAATACATTGGTTATACCATACCAAGCAAATGGACACCACACCATACAGCCCCGACAAGTGTTTCGCAATAGCGCTTCCACTGGGGGAGTGTTTGGCCCCTACTATTCTCCTCCTTTTTAAATAAAGCTCAGCCAATGGCTACACATGTTCAATTACCTGCGTCAGATGTAATGGCAGTATCATATTGGGGCAGATTTACTTACCCGTTCCTGTCGCAATCCAGCGGCGCGTTCTCTGTGGAGGATTCCGGTCTTCCGGTGATTCACTAAGGTAGTGCGCCCAATGTCCACCAGGTGTCGCTGCTGCGCTGAAGTCTGTCGGAGTTCACCGTCCTACCCTGGGTGCAGGTAAGTGCGTGTCAAGCGACACTTTTTTGAAAAAAAATACGGTGGTTATTCGCAATCCGTCAGGTTTTCTAATGGCCACGCCCCCCCCCTATTTCCGTTGCATGCATGCTGGCGCCGATGCGCCACAATCCAATCGCGTGCGCCAAAAACCCGGGGCAATATAGGGAAAACCGGCGCAAAACGGTAATATTTGGGCAACATGATGGAAAAACGCGATTCGGGCCCTTAGTAAATGACCCCCACTGTGTGATAAGAGAAAACCAGGAACTAGGAAGCGCCAGAATGAAGTCTCGGGATACCAGGCGCTCAGAGTGTATTTGGGTCTGGACAGATATAGTGAGTATTGTGCATGTTAACAATAAACATGCCGTGCGACACAAACTATCGTCACTACCAGTACCTGAACTATAGATATGTGGGCGCATAGGAGTTTGTCTGATAATGTAAAGTTTAGAGATTCCATACTGATAACAAGACATATTGCACAAAATGAGTGACAGTGTGGGTCATTCACTAAGGGCCCGATTCGCGTTTTCCCAACGTGTTACCTGAATATTTCCAATTTGCTCCGATTTCCCCTGAATTGCCCCGGGATTTAGGCGCACGCGATCGGATTTTGGCGCATCGGCGCCGGCATGCACGCAACGGAAATCGGGGGCATGGCCGAACGAAAACCCGAGGGATTCGGAAAAACCACTGCATTTAAAAAAAATGTGTCGCGAAAATTGCACTTACCTTCACCAAGTATTGGCCAGTGAATTTCAGGCCTTCCAGCGGACCTCGGTGGACTTCAGCGCAGCAGCGACATCTGGTGGACGGCGGAGGAACTGCCTTAGTGAATCCCGGACGGCCCCGAATCCACCGCAAGGAGAACGCGCTGCTGGATCGCGAATGGACCGGGTAAGTAAATCTGCCCCAATATGTACAGTTATGCAGAGACTCAATCGTATTGACCTCTAATCCAATATACAGGCAGTCCCTGGGTTACGTACAAGATAGGGTCTATAGGTTTGTTCTTAAGTTGAATTTGTATGTAAGTCGAAACTGTATATTTTATAATTGTAGTTCCAGACAAATTTTTTTTTTTGCCCCAGTGACAATTGCAGTTTCAAAATTTTTTGCTGTAATGGGACCAAGAATTATCATTAAAGCTTCATTACAGACATCTTACAGCTGATCATTGCAGTCTGGGACTATAATAAAGCATCTAGAGAGCTTCACCAGAGGTCACAGTGGGCAGAGGGGTCCGTCTGTAACTATGGGTTGTCTGTAAGTCGGGTGTCCTTAAGTAGGGGACCGCCTGTATTGCGCTTAACCCATTAAAAAATGTTAGTTTGTACAAGGTGAAACAATAATTACACATTAGAAATTAGACTTAGAAATTAGAAAAAGTCCTTATCTGATCAATAATGTACACATACATAACGTATAAATACATATATGGACAAAGTCAATAAAACGTGAAGGTGATACCCAATGGTGAGTGTGAAGGTGAACACACGTGATAATAAATAAAAACTGTGATGATAACATGGCATTATATAATATCATGTTGTAGAGGCGAGAAATAGAAAGACATAGAAAACATTGGGGCAGATTTACTTACCTGTCGCGATCCCGCGGTGCTTTGTCCGACGAGGATTCGGGTCCGGCGCGATTCACTAACACTGTGGGGCAGATTTATCAAGCAGTCTGAAAGTCAGAATATTTCCAGTTGCCCATGGCAACCAATCACAGCTCAGCTTTCATTTCACCAGTGCTCATGAATATTTTAAAGGGGAGCTGTGATTGGTTGCCATGGGCAATTGGAAATATTCTGACTTTCAGACTGCTTGATAAATCTGCCCCAGTGTGTCCGAGTTCCTGCATGTGTCACTGCTGCGCCGAGGTCTGCCGGAGTTCACCTGCTACTTCCTGGTGCATGTAAGTGCTTCATCTTGCGACACAAATCCTTTTTTAAATTCCACTGTTTGTCCGAATCCATCGGGTTAACCGATGGTCCTCCCCCCCGATTTCTGTTGCAAGCTGGTGCGCCAAAATCCGATCGCGTGCGCCAAAATGCCAGGGCAATTTGTGGCAAAATGGAAGTATTCGGGAAACCCGACGAAAGTGCAGCGTTTGGACCCTTAGTAAATGAGTCCCAATTGAGTAGTAGAATAATTGGTGCAAGATCGTCTTGGGTACATCAATACGAACCTAAAAAATAAATGAAAAAAAAGGAAAGGAGAGAGGGGAAAAGAAAATATACATGGACAATTAAAAAACATGATAAAACCAAACACTTAAAACAAATGATAATAAAATAAGGAATCCGATATTAGGGGAACCAAGTATCTAGGACTAAACCCTTTATAAGAAAGGGGCGAAAATCAGATGCTCATTGAGCCCTTTGGGGATACAGTGTCAAGCAAATATATCCATTTTTTTTCCCTTTGTGCCAGGTTACGTTTCCAATTTCCCCCTTCACGCGTGTCCACCAGTCCTGTCTATCCATCTTACCTTCAGTTTAGACCCATCACAATTGTCATGTTCTTTAAAGGGAACCTGTCACCAGGTGACCCATTTTTAGCACTCTCCCAGTCCCCACAGAGCATAGTACATATGCTGCCAAAGTGTTTTTGTATTAAAAATTGGTTTTACAGAAAAAAAGATATGTTATATTGTACCTTTCATTAGCATCTGCTGTGTGACTAGGCAGTTGCCAATTGGGAGGAGCTGGAAAGGAGCAGTTTCCCCCCACCCTTGGGAAACATGTGACCTTTTCAAATATATGAATAACTCCCCTCACTCGGGATTGGCTGTAGAGGAGCAGGGGGCGTCGCTAAGCCCAGTGATGGGTGTTTTCATATGTTTGAAAGGGTCACATGGAGAAGCTGTTCCCCAAGCTGTCTTCAGATTACTCGCATCTTCTTCATCTTTGGGCGCTTCAATGCCTAGTACGTGTTTTGTTACTCTATGGCGAAGTTCCCAAGACGTAAGTCCAATATAAATCAATTCACACAGGCAAGTCAGAAAATAAATTACTCCTATTGTAGTATTGCGTATAACCGTTGGGCTAATGACTGCACAAAAGGGGGTCTTAGCTACCGGGGTTTTAGTACAGGAATAGGCCCCTTTGACTGAGGTGGTTTTTCTCTTCCTTTCTGAAATCCTGTGTATGCCAGGGTGGAGGGGGCTATGTGCCTAGGGGCGGGCTTGTGTCGTGGGTGGTACAGGAAGTGAGCATAGCTTAAATAGGGGCTGCAGACGTCACTCACCCTCTTTCTGGATTGCGTTTCCCACCCGCCCTCCCTTTGTTTAAGGTGTTTTCGACGTTACATTTGTCACAGCTGGTGGTTAGTTGGGTTATTTGGCCTACATGCCCATTGGCTGGCCGGCATACAGGTGGGAGGGGTTTGTTGCACTTTATGATTGCTGTTATTTAAATTTGTTTATTTGTTCAATCTATGTTTTGGAAAATAATACAAAAAAAATATAAAAAAAAGAAATGTTTATACAATGGTTAAGTTATATAAAGCTGTGGCCGACCCTCACGTCAACCCACATGTTCAGCTTGAATACAAGTCTCTGTGTGTTTGTTTCAGGGTTAAAGGGGCCCGTGCTCCCAGTGGTTTGGGCTTAACTTTATTTGGGCAATCCATATGATGGTGTGGGTAATGTTGTACTTTAGTTAGAGTCGAAAAATAGTGGTATTAGTACAGGCTACATACTTACCACACGGGTGACTACCCCATTTTGAACCCCAGAATCCAAAAATTTCCTGTGGTGTCTGTCCACTATAAAAGCTTCTTACTAAATGATCCCTTACATTTTAAGAATGACGGTATGTAGTAGAAGATAAATGTAATAAATAGATAGATAGGGCAGCAACATGTGGTCACTCCTCAATTTCTGTCAATATCTGGCCAAAAGTTCTCTCATTTTGTCTCACTGGGAATTGTAAGTAGTTATAACTCTTACCATATCCCCTTTCTTTTCAACTTTACAATTCGGGGCAAGTAGATCTTCCCTCCTACTGTTCTTTGCTCTGAGGTATCCATTCCTGATGGATCAATCAGAATATCCTCTTTCACGGAAGCTTTGTTGTAGGTCAATGGCCTGGTCCTCAAAATCTGAATCGTTGGAACAGATTTGACGCATTCGGAGAAACTGACCAATGGGGATACTGTCAATTAGTTTACGAGGATGTCATGAGCTGGCCTGGAGAAGTGTGTTGCTTGACATCTCTTTCCTGTAAACATTAGATGACACCGTACCATTATCATCCAGGGTAATGGATGACATGTATTGTGACACAAACCTTTTAATTTGTTTGGCTTTTTTTTATCGTTGGCTATGTTGTAATTGCTGGATAGAGTAGAGGAGTTGCTAGGGTGGTTAAAGATCTGGGGAACGGGCCCTAATGCATATACATCGCACTTTCAGTAATGCCCACTCCTGTACATAACCCCCTCACATTCGGTTGTGCCAATAACAACTTTACTGAGGGTATGTACAGGTAGAGAAACACCGGAGAAATTCGGTAATTGTTACATCCAGTGCCTGCAAGTGATGTGTCCACCATTAGGTCCAGGATCACTATGGGGCACATATACTTACCCAGTTCAGTCGCGATCCTGCGGCATGTTGTCTGAAGAGGATTCGGGTCTGCCGGGATTCACTAAGGTCCGTGCGCCCGATATCCACCAGGTGTCACTGCTGCGCCGAGGTCCGCCGGAGTTCAACTTCTTCCTCCTGGTGCATGTAAGTGCTGATCTTGCGACACAAATCATTTTTTAAATTCTGCGGTCTTTCCGAATCAGTCCGGTTGCCGCCAGCCACGCCCCCCGATTTCTGCCGAGTGAAAGCCGGCGCCGATGCACCTCAAACCGATCGCATGCGGCAAAATCCCAGGGCAATTTGGCGCAAAACGGAAACCCAACAAAAGTGTGTTGTTTGGACCCTTAGTAAATGAGACCCTATGTCTCCTCCTCAGCCACGTGTCCTTCCTGTGGAGTTCACCAAACAGACATCTTATGTTCCTCAATGTCCCTACATGTTGGTTCCCTGATAGTGTTATCCTGCTGCCGCCCCTAACAATCTCCCCAAATACTGTAAGGCTGCGTTCACATGTTTGCCTTGCTTTAAACAATACACGAGACCAGGTGCTTGCTACCAATCGCATGTGTTTCACTGGAAACCTATATGAAATCGAATCAAGGCCCATCCTAGTGCCATGTGTGAACGCCAAAAATGTCCTCACATGTGAGTGAGAATACACTATCCTAATGACTAGGACAATACCCATGCTGTGCTTACGGGCTTTGAGAGTGGCTTTGGACCGCCATTACTGGTTTGCTTTCTGATTTTGCTGTGATTACTTACATTGATGTGATTTTTAATGTGATTATGAGATAAAATAAATGAATTTCATGTTGTGTTTATGAACAGTGGGCTCAGTTTTTCCTTGGTATTAATGTGCCTTCACAGTTACCCCCATGTTCTCCCCCTTCCCTTAGATCCTCTCATGTTTCTCTCTCCCCTCACTGGTCATCTCTGTGCACTGCAGGTCATGTGACCATGACCTCATCACAGGTCCTGCAGCCTCCAGGTAGTAATATTCTCTCAGAGGCTACAGGTCCTGCAGGAGAAAGCAGTGACGAATGCACATTTTCTCATCATCATCTGTTTCCTGAGTACATAGATACTGATGAGCATGGAGAAGAATGCCCAGGCATCAGGACAAATGTTCTGCTGACCCGGGTAGATAAGAGGCTCCGTCCAAAAGATCCGGGGCACAGCGATGCCCCAGGGATGAAGGGTTACCAAGGTGTCAGATTATAGAGAGGTAAGGGATAGAGTCCCAGTTATGTTTCCCATCAACAACTTTTAGAGAACTGAAATATATATACTGCTAAAAAAATTAAAATAGAGGGACACTTATACAACACAATTTAATTCCAAGTCAATCATTCTTTTGTGAAATCCACCTTTTAATCAACACTTATTGGAAATTATTTTCTCCTGCTATTGTGCAAATGGAACAGACAACAGGTAGAAATGAGAAGCAATTAGCAAGACAACCCCCATAAAGGAGTGGTTCAGTAGGTGGTGACCACAGATCAGTTCTCTGTTCTTATCCTCTTTGGCTGTTGTTTTGCTCACTTTTGCATTTTATAGGTAGCATAAGGCCAGTAGTGGATTATAATATAGGTGGTTTGGCTGCCCATGGCCTCAATACACTGCTCTCAATACACAAGAAAATCCTTCAAAGGTCCTGAAACCGCAGATTGAAAGCAGACATAAGAAGCTGTTTCTAGTACCGTATGTAGGAAGTGAAGTCTGGACCTGTAAGGGCTATTCATACAGCCCTGAGCTCATAGTGTTTTGAACCCGTTTTTGGTCCGTTTCTAAGCAGTCCGTCCAAAAACACGTGCATTTTTGAAAACGCATCCATTTTTGACCAATTTTAATTAAGATAATTGGTAAAACCTGTCAAAAACGCATGCGTATTTTAACGGACTGCTTAAAAACGGACCAAAAACGGGTTCAAAATGCCATGTGTGGCATCACTCTTAATCCACTCCTGCATAAAGTGTTATCTACAAACCACAGAAGTTGCTTTGGTAGATCGGGTCAACCAAAAAGGAACACTGAGAAGCAAAGCGTGTAACACCATGATGGAGAGATGCGGCAGCTGATCCACCCCTTCACCCACTGCCTGTGGCATGGATTGTTGTAATGTCCAACCTTATGCTAGCCTGCAGTGTGTATCAGATTCATTGTGCACAGCTGGTCTCCCAGTTTAAGCATTGCTGAAAAGTTTTGGTGCTGCGAATGCCCTCATCTGCATCCTTCCCTCCATCCTTCTGCAAGTGCTACACGTGGATCATAGAGGGAAACGGATTGATATGAGAACCTGCTCCATGTTCCATACAATTGGAGATGTGCATCAAAAGACTGTAGACTCTTAATTGTCATCCATGGTCTCCTTCCTTTTAAAATCATCTTTTTAAATTATGCTAATGAGTCAGTAGGGTTCTGGGAGTTGTTACCAGAACCCCTCCTTGCTGAAGCTTTACCAGCTGTTACACCGTCTCCCCCTCTGCTCCCTCAGCCTCCTCCATATTGCTGCTGTATTCTCAAGGCAGATACACAGTGCAGAGGGAGTACAGGAGAAGGAGAAGCAATGTAACAACCTGTGAGCATGGAGGGGCCCTGGTAGAGTTATGTTAAGAAGAAAGGAGTTTTGCAGAAATTGAAAATTTGTATTTGAGTCCATTATTTTTTTTCGGCATTGTGTGTAGAGATGAGCGTACACACTCGTCCAAGCTTGATGCTCGTTCGAGCATTAGCGTACTCGAAACTGCTCGTTGCTCGGACGAGTATTTCGCCAGCTCGAGAAAATGGCATCTCCCGCCATTGTGATTTTTGGCGGCCAGAAACAGAGCCAATCACAAGCCAGGAGACTCTGCACTCCACCCAACATGACGTGGTACCCTGACATGTCGATAGCAGTGGTTGGCTGGCCAGATCAGGTGACCCTGGAATAGACTAGCCCCTGCCCGCGCTGCTCGGATCATTCTCTGTCTGGATGCCGCTAGGGAGAGCTGCTGCTGGTCAGGGAAAGCGTTAGGGTGTTCTATTAGAATAGTGTTAGGCAGCAGTGATTCTACAAGAACCCAACAGCCCTTCTTAGGGCTACAATAACGTTTTATTTTACTTTTTTTGTTTGCTTGTGGCTGTGCTTGCTGGCATTAGTAGTGCAGCTAGTACCATATTGTGAGTAATTTGCAGGGAGACCTGCGACCGTTGTGTTTAGCTCTTAGTGACACACATATCCACCTCAAACACCGAAGTGGGACAATTTATTAGGGGTTTGATTTGAATTAGGCAGAGTCTGCTGATTTATTTTTTTTTACGTTTATTTACTTTTATAACTCAAAGTAATCTGGCAAAGCAGTGTGCTTTCAGTGTAGGCTAGAAAATAGCCATAGGAGAACCCCAACGGCTTACTAAGGCCTACAATAGCGTTATATTTTACTTTTTTTGGTTTGCTTGTGGCTGGGCTTGCTGGCATTAGTAGTGCAGCTAGTACCATATTGTAAGGAATTTGCAGGGAGACTTGCAACAGTTGTGTTTAGCTCTTAGTGACACACATATCCACCTCAAACACCGAAGTGGGACAATTTATTAGGGGTTTGATTTGAATTAGGCACAGTCTGCTGATTTATTTTTTTTTTAACGTTTATTTCTTTTTATAACTCAAAATCAGGCACAGCACAAAATCCAGTTGTGTTCTGTCAGTGTAGGTTAGAAACTAGCCATAGCAATAGGATAGCATCGTTTTGTTTAAAAAAAAAAAAACACAAAAAAAATGTAAGTTTACACTTTAATTTTGAAAATGGTTAACCCGAGGGCTAGGGGTAGAGGACGAGGGCGTGGACGTGGGCGTCCAACTACTGCAGGGGTCAGAGGCCGTGGTCCTGGGCGGGGTGAGACACCACCTGCTGATGAAGAAGCAGGGGAGCGCCGCAGAGCTACACTCCCTAGGTTCATGTCTCAAGTTACTGGGACTCGTGGTAGAGCACTGTTGAGGCCAGAACAGTGCGAAGAGGTGATATTGTGGATTGCGGACAATGCTTCTAGCCATTTGTCCACCAGTCAGTCTTCCACGCAGTCCACCCATGTCACCGAAATCAGCACTCCTCCAGCTCCTCCACCTCAGCCTCCTTCCCCCCAGTCTGCCCCCTCCCAGCAAAATTTGTCATTTGAACCGGCATACTCTGAGGAACTGTTTTCTGGACCCTTCCCACAGTCACAAACCACTTGTCCGGTTGCTGCTATGCTATTTTCCGATGCCCAGGTTTTCCACCGGTCGCAGTCTGTGGGTGATGATGACCTTCTTGACGTAGTGGAAAAAGTGTGTAAAGAGGTGTCGGGCGATGAGGAGACATGGTTGTCAGACAGTGGTGAAGTTGTTGTCAGGGCAGGATGTCCAAGGGGGGAGCAGGCTGAGGGATCGGAGGATGATGAGATGACAGACCCAAGCTGGGTTGATAGGCCGGGTGACCACAGTGCTTCTGAGAGGGAGGCGAGTCCTATACCAGAACAGGTTGGAAGAGGCAGTGGTGGGGCCAGACGGAGAGGCAGAGCCAGAGCTGGTGCATCAGCGCCAAATGTTTCACATAGTCAAGCTCCCGTGGCGAGGGCTAGATCTTCAGAAGTCTGGAGGTTCTTTAAAGAAACACCGGATGACCGACGGACTGTGGTGTGCAACCTGTGCCAAACCAGGATCAGCAGGGGTTCCACCACTACTAGCTTAACTACCACCAGTATGCGCAGGCATATGAATGCTAAACACCCCACTCAATGGCACCAAGCCCATTCACCTCCGGCCGTGCACACCACTGCTCCTTCCCCTGTGTCATCTGCTAGTCAGCCCCCTGCCCAGGACCCCGGCCCAAACACCTCCCGTGCGAAAACCCCATCTTCGCCTCCACGATCCTCCACAGCATCCACCAGCGTTCAGCTCTCCATACCCCAGACGCTGGACCGAAAAAGGAAGTATAGTGCAACCCACCCACACGCCCAAGCCCTCAACGTCCACATCTCCAAACTGCTTAGCCTGGAGATGCTGCCCTATAGGCTGGTAGAGACCGAGGCCTTTCGAAACCTCATGGCGGCGGCCGCCCCTCGGTATTCGGTCCCCAGCCGCCACTACTTTTCCCGATGTGCCATCCCAGCCCTGCACAAGCACGTGTTAGACAACATCATCCGTGCCCTGACCAACGCCGTTTATGACAAGGTCCATCTGACCGCGGACACGTGGACGAGTGCTGCCGGGCAGGGCCACTGTATATCGCTGACGGCACATTGGGTTAACTTGGTGGAGGCAAGGACCGAGTCTGACCCTGGGGCTGGTCATATACTGCCGACGCCAAGGATTGCGGGGCCTACCTCGGTCCAGGTCTCAAAGGCCTACTATGCCTCCTCCTCCTCCCACCCCTCCTCCACCTCCTCCTCCGAATTACCATCCGTGGGCATGGCGCCATCAGTCGGTAGCTCTAGGCACAGCATCAGTGCCATCGCTAAGCGACAGCAGGCGGTGCTCAAACTGCTGAGCCTAGGCGATAAAAGGCACACCGCCTAAGAGCTATTACAGGGCATCACGGCGCAGACTGATCTGTGGCTGGCACCGCTGAACCTGAAGCCAGGCATGGTTGTGTGTGACAACGGCCATAACCTGGTGGCGGCTCTGCAACTCGGCAGACTGACACATGTGCCATGCCTGGCCCATGTGTTAAATCTCATAGTTCAGCGTTTCCTCAAGACATACCCCAATCTGTCTGATTTGCTCACAAAGGTGCGCCGCATCTGTGCGCATTTCAGGAAGTCCAGCACAGATGCTGCCACTCTCAGGGCAGCGCAGCGCCGCCTCCAACTGCCCGCTCACCGACTGTTGTGCGACGTGCCCACGAGGTGGAATTCAACATTAACCATGTTATCCAGAGTTTTCCAGCAGCGCAGAGCGATTGTAGACTGCCAGATGTCAACTTCCACCAGAACTGGTAGTCAGGTCAGTCAGCTTCCTCAAGTCTACAATGAGGAGTGGAAGTGGATGTCTGATATCTGTCAGGTGCTGAGTAACTTTGAGGAGTCAACACAGATGGTCAGTGGCGATGCCACCATCATCAGCCTCACCATCCCGCTGCTTGGCCTGTTGAAAAACTCTCTGATCAGCATGAAGTCGGAAGCTGTGCGCTCGTCACAAGAGACGGGGGAAGAAGATTTCCTTGTTGATAGCCAAAGCACCCTCAGGTCTGTTGAAAAACTCTCTGGTCAGCATGAAGTCGGAAGCTTTGCGCTCGTCACAAGAGACGGGGGAAGAAGATTTCCTTGTTGATAGCCAAAGCACCCTCAGGTCTGTTTCTCAGCGCATATCGGAGGAGGTGGAGGAGGATGAGGAGGAAGAGGAGGAGAATGTTGGCGAGACAGAAGAGGGGACTATTGTTCAGTCCTTCACTGTTCAGCGTGTATGGGCAGAAGAAGAGGAGTTGGAGGAGGAGGAAATGGAGAGTCAGGCCAGTGAGGGGAGTGAATTCTTGCGCGTTGGTACTCTGGCGCATATGACAGATTTCATGCTAGGCTGCCTATCCCGTGATCCTCGCGTTCAAAGAATTTATTCCAGCACCGATTACTGGGTATTCACTCTCCTGGACCCACGGTACAAGCAAAATCTTTCCACTCTCATCCCTGGAGAGGAAAGGAGTGTGAGAATGCATGAATACCAGCAGGCCCTGGTGCACAAGCTGAAACAGTATTTCCCTTCTGACAGCGCTAGCGGCAGAGGGCGTACTTCTGCGGGACAAGTAGCGAGGGAGAGTAGGCGAGCAGGCAGCTTGTCCAGCACTGGCAAGGGTACGCTTTACAAGGTCTTTGCCAGTTTTATATCACCCCAGCAAGACACTGTCACCTGTCCCCAGTCTCGGCAGAGTAGGGCTGATCTTTACAGAAAGATGGTGAGGGAGTACGTAGCTGACCATACCATCGTCCTAAATGATCACACAGCTCCCTACAACTACTGGGTTTCAAAGCTGGACATGTGGCACGAACTGGCGCTGTACGCCTTGGAGGTTCTTGCCTGCCCTGCCGCTAGCGTGTTGTCCGAGCGGGTTTTCAGTGCAGCTGGTGTCATCATCACCGATAAGCGTACACGCCTGTCGAATGACAGCGCTGACAGGCTGACGCTTATCAAGATCAATAAAGCCTGGATTTCTCCGGATTTTCATTCTCCACCAGGTGAAAGAAGCTCAACCTGAATAATTTATGCACTCCTCCTCCTCCTCATTGTCCTCCTTCTCCTCCTCTTTGTACACTAAAGCAGAGGAAACTGGCTATTTGCCAGGGCCAACTGGCTCTAGCTAAAGTACTCTATGTATTTAATTTTTCTGGAGGGCCACCTACCCGGTCCTCTGTTTTAAACAATTTTTGGGAGTGCCACATACAGGCACTCAATCTATTTAATTTTTCTGGAGGACCACCTACCTGCTC
Source organism: Engystomops pustulosus (assembly GCF_040894005.1). NCBI lineage: Eukaryota > Metazoa > Chordata > Amphibia > Anura > Leptodactylidae > Engystomops > Engystomops pustulosus. The sequence goes on from NC_092418.1 coordinate 34,054,514, forward strand.
CTCTGGTTTGAAAACTTTTTTGGACTGCCACATACAGGCACTCAATCTATTTCATTTTTCTGGAGGACCACCTACCTGCTCCTCTGGTTTGAAAACTTTTTTGGACTGCCACATACAGGCACTCAATCTATTTAATTTTTCTGGAGGACCACCTACCTGCTCCTCTGGTTTGAAAACTTTTTTGGACTGCCACATACAGGCACTCAATCTATTTCATTTTTCTGGAGGACCACCTACCTGCTCCTCTGGTTTGAAAACTTTTTTGGACTGCCACATACAGGCACTCAATCTATTTAATTTTTCTGGAGGACCACCTACCTGCTCCTCTGGTTTGAAAACATTTTTGGACTGCCACATACAGGCACTATCCAAATTAAATTGTCTCCATAGCAGCCTCCACACGTAGTCTTTTTAGCTGCCTCCACACGTCATCGCCATAGCTGCCTCCAAAAGTCGTCCATATAGCTGCCTCCATACATGGTCTCCTTATCAAACGAGCTGTGTCAATTATTGGATGTTTTAGATGCTATCTAGCCTCTTTCGGTCACTCTGTCATGGCCATGCTGTTGCCCATAATTTTGGCATAATGGTGCGATTAAGCAGCCTCAGAGGCATCCATGCATGCTGCCCCTGCTGTTTCCTGTCCATTTCCGTGGTGTTTCCATCCTTTTCTGAGGTTTCCAGGTGTTTGGCCAAGCTTCCCTGTGCAGAGCCTTGGTCCCCTTGAAAAATGCTCGAGTCTCCCATTGACTTCAATGCGGCTCGTTATTCAAGACTAGCACACGAGCATCGGGAAAAGTTTGTCTCGAATAACGAGCAGCCGAGCATTTTAGTGCTCGCTAATCTCTAATTGTGTGTATTTTTGTACTTTATCTGTGTAGGGCAGATACAAAGAGATTATATAAAAGTTGAATTTGCTGTATAGTCAAATATTCAATTCCAGTGACTTCACTTCGCCATCTTGTGGTTAAAATTTGGTACTGCAATTAATATTTCCATCTTTTGCTTTTACCATATAGTTAATAATAACATTTTACTTTTTAACTTAATTTCTGTTATATGAAACCACCAGTACTCTCCTTATGCACCAGGTTTTGTACATTATATATTGTACTGTAGAACACAAACTGTAATAAATTACACATAAAACAATACTAATATCGCCTGATGTTGGATTCTAGATGTAAGGAATTTTTCAAAAGTGAAAAGAAAAAAATATAAAAATGAACAGCTAAAATGTAGGCACAATGTGGTAAAGGGATCAGACTTTGTCATGATCATTGGTAAACTGAGTGGCATTACTATAAGCGCAGTATTGTGTAATGAGTCAGACAGGAGGCAGCTACTTAAGCTTGGTGGATTCAGAGTCTCTTAATAAGAGCCTATTGTAGTTTATAGTAACAGGCAGTGATCTTCTTCAACCCATACCGGCAACAGTCTCAGTGTATTCCTCGCTCTCAAGTCATCCCAGACAGGGTCACAGCACATCTCAGCAGCCATATCTTGCACTTGCCCCTTACATCTGGCACAATGCAGCAGCCGCTTTATATGGCTTGGAATTTAGTCCCTTACTCTGCAGCATATCTCAGGTACAGGCTGACATATATTCATTTATTTGTGGTCGTAGCTTATCTATTTCAGAGGGTTCCCCTGCTCCATCCCATGATGTCTCAGCATGTCAAGTCTCAAACCTACCTCTCCCTAAAATAAAAATAATAATATTTTTTTTAAAAATTAATGTTTTCCAAAACTTTATCCTAGAGAAGGGCTGATAACCCAGACAAATGTCCAGGAAAGTATTGATGATGTTCTAGACAGAAAGCAAGGATAACAGTATAAGGAACATACATTTTTAATAAATAATATAGTAATTTTTGCATATTTTAGTCATTTATATCATAACTTGTTCTTCTGTTTTGTACATTTCACCTGTACAACAATAAATTTGTGTTTCATTCTCAAGTAAAAACATCATTTAACATCATTGAACATCCTGTTCTCCGGCTTATAGATGTAAAGTAATCACATGTATAAAGTCTGATCCATCGCTGATGAGACGTCCTGAGTTGGATAACGTTTGGTGATGAGTCCATTAGATCCTTGGGTCGCGGTGAGGATCTACTCTTCCAGTTGTGCTTGTTGTCTTGCTCTCATAACCATTGCTAAGGCGTCTGTTCGTGACTGACTCCTCGGCTCTTGTGTTTCATAGTCCTGTATTTGTCTAGGACCTCTAGGACTCCAGGACTGCTGCCTCTGGAAGTCTTGAGAGGGTTCTCCATAGTATTGTGGTGGGGCTTCCTCATAGTCCTCCTGCTGCCTTGCTCTCACCCCCATCTCCATGGCCTCTCTGTTTCCTTCTCCATACCTCGCTTGCTGCTCCTCATATTCCGCCTGTTGTCTTGCCCTCATCATCATTGACATGGCATCTGAAGGTCTAGAGTTATCACTCAATGCTCGTCCATCTTCCATCACAGGACTTTCTGCCAGGTGTTGCCGAGCCCTCATGGCAAGTCCTAGGGCACCGGATGCAGCAGCACTTTGTGGCCGGGAATCTGTAAGGACAAAAAAGACTCCTGAGAAACTGAATTATGACCTAAGCTTCCTGATGCTGCACCTGCAATAGTCATCTGACGTCCAATAGTTCTCCTTATATGCTGAATAATTGTAATCACATTGGACATTGTCTGTCACACACAGATGATATCTGCTTGCAGTATAGTAGAGAGCAGGAGGGTAAGATCAATATAATCTTTTGATGGAGATTCAGAAAAATCTGTATTTTACTCATTTAAATCCCTTCTTGTTATTGCTTATCAGTCCAGTGGGTGGTGATATAACAGAATTGACATAATACACAATTACCACCTACTGTAAGAGTAAGCAGACATTACAATAAACAAATTACAAGTCATACTGCAACTTTTCCTACAAATCTATTTATCAGACTGCTCATTTCCCCCTGCTCTATAATATACTTCATATAGATAGGCCACTATATATAATCTGCTCAGCTCCTCCTGCAGCTTGGACTCCATGAACAATCTGATCAGCTCCTCCTGCTCTATAACATACTGCCTGCAGATAGGACACTATGTACAATCTGCTCAGCTCCTCCTGCTCTATAACATGATGCCTGCAGATAGGAAACTATGTACAATCTGCTTAGCTACTCCTGCTCTATAAAATGCACCTTACAGATAGGACACCATGTACAATCTGATCAGCTCTGCCTGCATTATAACATTCTGCCTGTAGATAGGACACTATGTACAATATGCTCAGCTCCTCCTGTTCTATAACATGCTGCCTGCAGATAGGACCCTATGTACAATCTGCTCAGCTCCTCCTGCTCTATAACATGATGCCTGCAGATAGGACACTAGGTACAATCTGCTCAGCTCCTCCTGAAGCTTGGACTCTATGTACAATCTGATCAGCTCCTCCTGCTCTGTAACATACTGCCTTTAGATAGGACACTATGAACAATCAGCTCAGCTCCTCCTGCTCTATAACATGCTGCCTGTAGATTGCACACTATATACAATCCTCTCAGCACCTCCTGCTCTATAACATGATGCCTGTAGATAGGACACTATGTACAATCTGCTCAGCTCCTCCTGCTCTATAACATGATGCCTGCAGATAGGAAACTATGTACAATCTGCTTAGCCACTCCTGCTCTATAAAATGCACCTTACAGATAGGACACCACGTACAATCTGATCAGCTCTGCCTGCATTATAACATTCTGCCTGTAGATAGGACACTATGTACAATATGCTCAGCTCCTCCTGTTCTATAACATGCTGCCTGCAGATAGGACCCTATGTACAATCTGCTCAGCTCCTCCTGCTCTATAACATGATGCCTGCAGAAAGGACACCAGGTACAATCTGCTCAGCTCCTCCTGAAGCTTGGACTCTATGTACAATCTGATCAGCTCCTCCTGCTCTGTAACATACTGCCTTTAGATAGGACACTATGAACAATCAGCTCAGCTCCTCCTGCTCTATAACATGCTGCCTGTAGATTGCACACTATATACAATCCTCTCAGCACCTCCTGCTCTATAACATGATGCCTGCAGATAGGACACTATGTACAATCTGCTCAGCTCCTCCTGCTCTATAACATGATGCCTGCAGATAGGACACTAGGTACAATCTGCTCAGCTCCTCCTGAAGCTTGGACTCTATGTACAATCTGATCAGCTCCTCCTGCTCTATAATATGCAGTCTGCAGATAGGACACTATATACAATCTGCTCAGCACCTCCTGCTCTATAACTTGATGTCTGCAGATAGGACGCTAGGTACAATCTGCTCAGCTCCTCCTGCTCTATAATATACTGCCTTCAGATAGGACACTATGCACAATCTGCTCAGCTCCTTCAGCCCATATAACACTATATATAATCTGCTAATCTCCTCCTGCTCTATAGCATGCTGCCTGCATCTTACACTGCATTTTCCTTGTGACATTCACAATATTATAGGTATAATTTGCAATTTACCATGTCCCATCGGCTGCTCCTCTTCTTCACTTCTATATGGCTGCTCAATCTAAAATATTTTAAACAGAAAGATTGTAAATTGAAAATAAAATGTAGAGGGAAAATAGAATAAAATGTGAGACTTTATGATATCAATCGGTGTTATTTCCTGCATCACAATGTTCTCCTAATCATCTTATTATATTCCTACTCTTACCTGTCTGTGTGATATTTGATGTGTTGCCCCACGATTTCCTCCACTTGGTTTTTGTGATTTCCGAATTTCATTTAACAAAAATGACTTATCTTTGCCTTCCTGTAAAGGAACAATACAATTATTAGTGATGAGATACAGATATACCTAGAGTATAGATAGATTTACTGTATTTCCAAGAATGGGCGCACTCCCAATAAAATCATGGAAGTGGATTTATTCTTACCACAATGGGGCACATTTACATTTACTTGCTTCCCCCACTCAGGTCCGACAGAGTACACCATCTTTTTAGCGGTGCCATCTAAGTGCTTGGGGTTGCGACGCTATTTGAAAGTTAAATCCCGCGCTCAGTCCAAATCAGTCAGACAATCCGATGGCACGGCCCCTAATCTGTGTCGCATAGATGCCAGCGCAGCTGCGCCAAAAACCATCCCGTGCATCACAATCCCAGTGCACACACTTCTTAAATACCTGCCCAAGCCGTGCGATCGCCAGAAAAGATGAACAGTCCGACGAAAGTGCACAGCGCGACCCTTAGTAAATGAGCCCCAATGTTTCAGCTCTGCTGAAAAGGCTGAAGCCTGAGAAAGGCCTAAAGTAATGGAAGCTAAAAAGGTGCGGTGTGAATAAACCCACATGCTTTTTTTCATGTATATTGGGAGGGCAGGGTAGCGTGACTGTATACTGCAGCTCCACGCCTCTATGACTAAACAGTCTGGATAGAGGCATCAGTGGAACATGTATAAAGACATCTAAGACACTATGGGGGAGATTTATCAGAAGTCCCTGAGAGCAGAACTGTTCTAGTTGCCCATGGAAAGCAATCAGGACTCAGCTTTCATTTTCCCAAAGCTGTTTATAAAATTAAAGCTGAGCTCTGATTGGTTTCCATGGGCAACTAGAACAGTTGTACCTCAGAAACTTGATGATAAATCACCCCTTGTGTGTTTTTTTTTGTTGTTGTTTTTTTTGGGAGGGGGTCGCAGGTGACAGGTTCTCTTTACTGTGCTTAAAATCCATTTCTGGTTTCTAGATACTGAATACAAAATACTGACCAGAATACTGTCCTGTGAAAATGGCCTTACTAAATGTGTGACTGGGGCAGTAGGTGCAACAATATTTACTTGTCTTTACTTGTTGACAGATCTTGTTGAAAATCTAACTTTTGCTGAAAACTTTATTGTTGCTGTTTCTATTTACTTATGGAGTGCAACATAAAAGCAGAACAGTTTCACCACTATGCGTCACCTAAGTGAAGTTGGCCCCCCCACCTTGTTCAAATCAAACAAAATTGGTGTCAAACGTTTGTGCTACGTTTGTGCTGGTTTGTGCAGCAGAAATTTTCGTTTGTGCCGCTATCGTTTTTAAGATTTTAATGAAAGTTTCCAGAGGTCATCAGAGGTCAACCAGCCCCCCCACATTGCCCAAATCAAACAAAACTGGTTCCAAATAATTCTGCTACGTTTGTGCTGGTTTGTGCTGCGCAAATTTTTGTTTGTGCTGCTTTTGTTTTGAATTTATGAACAAAAAATGAAAGTTCAAAAGTTCAAGCAGCCCCCCCACATTAACGGAATCAAACAAAACTGGTGTCAAACGTTAGTGCTACGTTTGTGCTGGTTTGTGCAGCAAAAATTTTCGTTTGTGCCGCTATCATTTTTAATATATTCATACTTTTTTGCAGAGGTCATCAGAGTTCATTTCTTCCAAAGTACAATGTGTTTGCTAGCTCCCCCTGGTGATCAAGCCAGGGAAGTGTCACTAGGTTTGTTTTTAACCAGTTCATCCTAAACACCTCAAACACCTGAACATACCTTAAAAATTATAACGGCACAAACAAAAATTTTTGCTGCACAAACCAGCACAAACGTAGCACTAACGTTTGACACCAGTTTTGTTTGATTCCGTTAATGTGGGGGGGCTGCTTGAACTTTTGAACTTTCATTTTTTGTTCATAAATTCAAAACAAAAGCAGCACAAACAAAAATTTGCGCAGCACAAACCAGCACAAACATAGCAGAATTATTTGGAACCAGTTTTGTTTGATTTGGGCAATGTGGGGGGGCTGGTTGACCTCTGATGACCTCTGGAAACTTTCACTAAAATCTTAAAAACGATAGCGGCACAAACGAAAATTTCTGCTGCACAAACCAGCACAAACGTAGCACAAACGTTTGACACCAATTTTGTTTGATTTGAACAAGGTGGGGGGGCCAACTTCACTCAGGTCTATGCGTCCGCTGATAGGCGCTCTCCACTGATTCTGCCGTAGTTGGACTTATCTTTTTAGCTTCCATTGTTACCAAATAATCAATGTCATTATTTTTTAGTCTCTACTGTCAAATGGGAGGTGCCAGGCTGTTTGCTCCAGAAACACCCGCCTGACAGCCCATAAGTACCCCATATGCTAATGATTTTGGCTACTGGTTGGTCCTAGGATGAAGCTGACACGCTTGCTCCCCCCCCATCTGACAACTGAGACTTGAAAATATTGGAACATTGATTAATCAGGAACAGTGAGGGCTATGGAAAAAATTCTATGGGGGTCAGAAGCAGCGGAATGGATCCTATTAATAGAGTTGTGGTTAATGGAGATGGTAAAAGATCCTCGTTTAACAGCATAGACACTTACATTAGCTATCTGTGTAAGCAGCAGCTTCACCATTATCTTCCGGCCCTGGACGATTTGCCAATAAAGATAGGAGATAATTCTGCAGAAGAGTAGTAAGTGATTAGTAAAATATCACCAGTAAGAGCAGAGCTGCAAAAATTTGGGTTTGGTCAAAGTTTTAAAATTCTTTTCGAACCCGGAACCCCACCAGTAAAACCCCCAATCGCGGGTGTAAACTGTTTAAATGGCCAGCACTATGCACCACCATTTGGGGGATGATCCTCACTCCCAATAATGTAATTGGGGAGTGACTACCCTCGCCAAGGCGGCTGCATCCTGCACCTGGTTAAGCCATTGAAGTGCAGTGGCATTTAAAGAGTTCACACCCATCATGGGTGCAAACACCAATCATGGGTGTTAACTACAGGGCATGGGTGGTGGAGTTTGAGCTGAGCTGAGTTGGAGAATTAAACCCTCAGCACGTCCTATAGCGAGCCTGTCCCTGCCAGGATTAATACTGTACTTATCTAGATATTAGTCTGATGTTCTCATCTCTGGTGCTCCCCAATTCTCCCCACTCCTCACTAATACACGGAACCCACAAGACAAAACATTCCATGCAATTCTCTTAATCACAGTATTTCTCATCTGGGGGTCATTTACGTAAGACTATAGTGCGTCTCGAGGAGGCTACGACATTCAGACATATGTTATACTTACAGAACAATCAAGGTGAGAATGTAAAAGAAGAGGACACTTTTCACCAGGTTGTTGTAAATCCATACAACCCATGTTGTATTCCCAAAGGGTGTAATATAGGATATCCATTCATCTACTGAGTCATACGGAGTATTCAGAGTGCGGAAAGGTCCACACATCAGTGATGGTTTCCTCCTAAACGAGAAACATGAAGCTTTTTTAGAAAAAAATAATTTGACCAAACACTAAAAAGAAGCCCATGTCCTAACGATTCCTAACTTCTGCTACTAGAGGTGGAAGATGATCTGCAGTTACCAAGTCTGACCACTACACTGATAATCACACTAATAATAAGAATAATTCTTTATTTATTTATATAGCGCCTACAGATTACGCAGCGCTGCACAAAGCTTACCAAATTGGTCAAACGATTTCATGTCTTTTATAACTGCTTAGATCAGCTAATCCACATGGATGCCAGGTTTTGGACCCTAAAAGTATCATATTGAGGACCCTAACCCTTAGATATGTTATCAATGTATTTTATCTAGAAAACCCCTGTATCTCCCTGCCTATTCTCCCATGATGAAGCTTCATGCCCTAGTGGTGACTTTTCCTGCCATCCAGCCTGGAAAATACAAAGTATCAGCATAGTTTAATAGGCCACATTGGTATAGAGCAGTTCGCTCAGCACATTTTACAGGGTTTCATATGTATTTTTTAGACACAATGCAAACGCAACGGGAGGGGCTCAGACCAATCTTAATGCGATTCCACTGAAGCACATGTGATAAGTAACAAGCATTACAAGACAAAACACCTGGTGCTCACTACGAATAGCACGTGTTTCAGTAGAAATGCAGATACAACTGGGCCAAGACTTCCCCCATTGCATTTGAAATGTGTTTCAAAACGCAATGGGGCTCATTTACTAAGGGTCCAAAGTGCGCATTTTCGTCGGGTTTCACAGATTTTTCCGAATTGCCCCGCGATTTTGGCGCACATGATCGGATTGTGGCGCAATCGTGCCAACTTTAACGCGACAGAAATGGGGGGGCCAGGCCGTCGGAAAACCCGACTGATAGAATATTAAATTTACTGTATATATTTTTTTAATATACATATTCCTGAAACATGGAATGACTTTCGTCTGAGAAGTTTACAGTTATCACTTTACCTCCACAGAGTGACCCCGACGACACAGAGAACTCCCGCAAATGATGGGAAAAAGAGGAGAAAAATGAAGACTGTGGTCATCTGCGACGCTCTCCAGGCTCTCCGAGGAGGAATACAGTTCATCATCAGGCTCACCTACATAGAGATGAAACGGGAAAATTTGCTTTCATTTCCAGGCAGAAGTTCTTGACTTGCTGACTCTTAGCTACATTCTCAAATTTTATTATTTTCTTGGCTGTTTAAGTCTGTAAAGATGTACAGGTTGTGGTATATTGTAATATTCTATTGTTATATTAGTCTGTTTTAAGTCTGCATTTAGTTGTGACACTTTGGGGCACATTTACTAAGGGTCCGCAGCCGCGAATCCGTCGGGTTTTTCCCGAATATTTCCGTTTTGCACTGTATTTCACAGGATTGTGGCGCACGCGATCGATTTTTGGCGCAATCGCGCCGACTTTCGCGCGACAGAAATCGGGGGGAGTGGCCACCGGACAACCCGAAGGATTCGGAAAAACCGCGGAATTTAAAAAGCCATTTGTGTCGCAAGATCAAGCACTCACATACACCAGAAAAAAGCAGGTGAACTCCAGCGGACCTCGGCGCAGCAGCGAAACATGGTGAATATCGGCGCATGGACCTTAGTGAATCCCGGCAGAACCCGAATCAGCGTCGGAGAACCCACCGCTGGATCGCGACTGGACCGGGTAAGTAAATGTGCCCCTTTGTGTTTACCATTCCAAATTTTATTGTTACAATACATCTTAATAGTTACGGCCCGGGGCAGATTAAGACCACCATGGGCCCTGGGCCATAGGAATATTATAGCCCCTACAAGTCTGGAATCACTTCATACATATGGTCCTGGAATCAGCTTCTTGAGAAATGGAGGATGAGTCCCTTCTTCCTGCTTACAATCTTTGTTTTTAGGACCTATGTATAACCTTTAAAGGTCCTGAAATGGCTCTTGTATACATATGTATTGAGAGCAGAAATGTAATGGTACACAGACAACAGAACTACAGTCTCTGTGGTAAGAGTCCGGAAGGAAGAGACTGTGTACCAGTGGACCCTCTGCACCACCGCGATGGAGATGTAGATTGTACTAGCCAACACCCAGAGCCCGCGGCAAAGCAGGATGGTCTTGCTGCGGCCATCCTCTAGGCACAGAAGATAGGGCTTTCCCTCACAGCAACAATACTGAAGAACGATGCTGAAGAAACGTTTAGCAATGCTGAAGATCCGGCGAGGCAGGAAGGGAGGTACCGGATTCTAAGGGCAAGCCGGATTAGCCAGCTCCAATCAGGAGGACGCTGGCCCTTTAAGGCTAGGAGAGCCGGCACGCGCGCCCAAGATTGGGGAGTGGACGCCGTGCCACATGGAAGGTGTGCCTGGGATCCGTACCGAGGATCGCGGGTGTGGCCGTGACAAGCAACAGATGTACAAGGATTTCATGGGTGAAGGCCCTTCTCAGTACAAAATTTGGTGAATGCTTTAGGTGACCCAGTGCCCCCTAGAAGGCTTTGGGCTACCACCCAAACCACCTGTATTATTATAATCCACTACTGGTTACAGCTATGATGTCATAATTGTCTTTAATTTTGACTTTGAGGTGACAATAATATTTGTCTTCATTGCCTATTGTAAGAATTATTCCGTAATGAAGTTACCTTTTTAACATAGAATATTATGAAGAGTTTTATCATCTGAATTATTGGTAACAGAGGTGAGAAGAAGATTCCAATCCTGGGAAAGAGAAACATGATATAGTTATGGGTATTCTACATACACTGCTTCCATTTTATAAAGAACTTCTAAACATACCAGGCCAAAGTCTGGGCATAAATCAGGTCCAAAACATTCCTGGCAATGTCAAATTCTGGACTTCCCAGTTTTTTACAGCAGCGCGTCCCAATCAGCCTACGAAATAATTGAATGTTATATTAACTGAGAATGTTAATGTGGATCTGAGACCCCAATGTGCTATAACACATGGACTTACTTTCTCAGAAATTCTCCAAAGAAGGAACCAGCCAGCACAAAGAGAAAATCGATGACGACCAGACGATAGATGTCTTGTCCGATGTAAGATTCCCAGCACTATGGAATAAATTGCACGTGTTCATTTACCATTGTAAGAAAGATTGGTGAACATGCTTAGCATACGGACCCGCTGTTTCTGATGTGTATATTCATTTGTCCATTGTTTTTCACTAATTTTTTCACTTATCATTTGACTATTTTTTCTTACATGCAGACCATGGACCAAGTCTATGAAGGGGATGCATTATTGTGCTGCAGGCTCCGACACTGCAGAGCTGGAGAACTGAGTCTGGTGCTGCCCGAGATTCATCATTGTGATGATGACTCTGGGTTTATTTATCATTAGATCAGCTTCTAGGGACAGTTCTATGTCTATTTTTGGAGCATCAGATTAATTAAAGCGGCTGTCTGGGATTTTTTTTTAAAAAGTCCCAAAAGATTCTCAAAATGCATAAAAAGTCTTGCAAAAGTCTCAAGTCATAAATCTGGCTTTGTATGGTAGTTCTATGTTTAGGCCAGATTAATGAAGGGGTGTATGTAGTCCTGTGAGACTTTTTAATCAGTGAAAAGTCTCAAAAACCCTCAATGTGACTATATTGAGACATTTTTATGCCAAAAAAGCCCCGGAAAACCAATGATGAATAACCTCGTCTGTCTCAGTTTAAGACTGTCGCGTTCTACTTTTAGCTGGTCTAAACTTAAGCTGGTCTAAACAATGTGGCGCACCACAACCTTTTTCCCCATGACCATGCCCTTTCTCAAAGTCATGCCCTTTTGTTGAAGGATTCGAGAAACTGGTCTAAAAGCCTTCAGAAATGTTTCAGAAGGCATTTTTTTTATGATACAAGGAAGGTGTTCCTTTAATCTGTTGGGTTTGACTAGGTCCAAATGTTTTGTATGTTCTGTTATTATCGTTTCTCAAAAAATAAGTGTGCTAGGTGTGAATGCGGCTGGACCAGCTTGTGAGTTATTGTAAATATTTTGTATATAATGTTTGGTATATGTTTTGTGCTATTGTTAAGTTTTATATTATATATTTTAATAAAAGATCTACAGTAGTTTTTGTTAAGGGTATGTCGCTCTCTTGAGTTCTGAGCGGTGTTATTATTCGATTTCACATAGATTGATTGAACAGTATGGGGGGGGTATCTTAGGCTGCATTCACACGACCGTACGTAAAGGGCCGTATATACGGGCAGAATACCGTTCATTCCTATGGACAATACGGTCATACACTGAATGGTCGCATTTGTCACCGTACCGTACCGCAACGTATGTGAGCAATATAAAAATATAGAGCATGACCTATTTTCTCACGTTCTTGCGGCCGTATGCCACCTTTAAGTCTATGTTAATGTATAAAATATGGGTGTCATACGCTATAGCCACCGTATTCTGCCGTATATTGTATCTAGGAAGACAGGAGCTATACAGAGTCATGCGGATAGGGTATGGATACTGTGCAATACGTGCACATACGGCTGAAAAACGTCGCATACATACGGGCTCTTACGGCACTGAAATACAGAACTGGAGAAATCACACGTACGTGTGAATGCAGCCAGGATGTTATTATCACAGCTCCAGGTATTTGATTGAATTGATCCTATATCTTTACTCTCCAATTAAAACCATTTCTCTGAAAACTTCTGCAACACCCTCGCCGATGCAATGGCGAGATAGAGTTTGCGAATACGTCCCACCTGCATGTAATCCCATTACACAACATGGTTCTGATAGGACATAGGGATATTGCAGTGGTGAATCCTGCCTGGCAAGGCAGAGGTTAAGTATTTTGTATAATGCCAGATGCTGTTATCCAATGATATGTGTGACATCCTGTGCTCTGTAAGCTGAGATGTGATTGGAGGAGCAGCCACCACCTGACCAAAGGGAGGTAATAAAACCTCTGGCCAGGAATGTTCTGGAGAACATTAGGTGATTATTCTAGTGTGGAATCCTAGGAGAATCAGTGAGTGAGTGAGAAATCTCTGTCTAGCCCATACCAGAGCAGGAAGAGCCTAGCCCCTGCCTCTGAAGAGTGGAGCATTAGACTAGAGTTAGTGTAGTGAGGAAAAGGGGGTATCATCTTACCTTTGAAGGTGATACCTGAAGCCCTACAGGACAAGCTGAAGCTTCCTATTAGGACACAGCTGCCACCCAGCCTGCCCTCTACATCCAGGCTGGTGAACTATCTCCTGAGGCTCCCTCCAACTCACATCTCGGCACCCCATCTACCTGTTAAAGGCACGTTTGCTGCGGTTCCTGCGGTTCAAATAAAGAACTGTAAGTTGTTTTCTTCAACTTCTGCCTCCGTCTGGTCCCTGCTAATACGGCTGCCTTCATCACCGGCACCCTGTCCATCACCCAGAGACTCACACTCGGGACATTAAGGGGTTGCCCCAGGGAGATCCGCTATAGCAGCCGCTCCCTCATCATTTCTTGCCAACACCACCCTGCTGGAGACCTGCCAGGCTGTAGGACAGCCCTCCGGTTCCCCCGTACCAAGCACCGTGACAACAGCGTGCTTAGGCCGCAACCGCCAGCCACTCCGGTACCGCGGGCCCCGGCTGTCTCCAGGCCTCACCTCAAGGGCTAGGCCCCGGTGGGGGATGTTGCACTTCTCTCCATTATTTTCTGTGCCCAAACTCTTGTTTTTTGAACACTGGCAGCTTTATTGAAGGCTTTATAATCTTATCTCTGCACAGTCACTGCAGATCACAGTCGAGCTGCAGAAATAAGATTCTAAAGTTATCAATAAAGCTGCCAGTGTTCAAAACAAGAGTTTGGACACGGAAAATAATGGAGAGAAGTTTTCAGATAAATGGTTTTAATTGGAGAGTAAACATAGAGGATCAATTCAACCAAATACCTAGAGCTGTGATAGTAATAGCCTAAGATACCCCCCATATTGCACGGTGGTTGAGTGAGTAGCACTTCTGCCTTGCAGTGCTGGTGTCCTGGGTTCAAATCCCACCCAGGTCAACATCTGCAGAGATTTTGTATGTTCTCTCCGTGTTTGCGTGGGTTTCCTCCGGGTACTTCGGTTTCCTCCCACACTCCAAAACATACTGTTAGGTTGTTTAGATTGTGAGCCCCATTGGGGACAGGAACCAATTTGACATGCTTTGTGCAGCGCTGCGTAATCTGTGTGCGCTATATAAATAAAGAATTATTATTATATTGTTCAATACATCTTTGTGAAATTGAATAATTTCACCTCTGACCACAAGAGGGCGACATACAATGTACTATCTACTCCTGCTGTATTCTTTTCATTTTCACCTGTACATATGCCCTCACCTGCAGTTCCTTTTCTCTTGCGCCCCAACCACCCCCCATCACCCACAGTACATATTGGGTATCATCCTGAGTATTATGATCTAAGCATTTTCAAATATCAGTCCAGTCAAGGGAATATAAAGGACTAATTCTCCCCAAAATGTCACAAATATCAGGTATTCTGACAAAATATTCTCTATGTATCAGCTTCTGCGAATAGCTCATCTGTGGGATGTTTGGCTTAAGACCCCCCCCCTCTCCCCCCCTCCTATATGATATTGATGAGCTATTTATTTGTAATTTTCTAGCCCAGAATTAGAAGCCGACCAGCAACTTCCCTTTTAGATAGTCCTAAACCAGTATAACAAGAGTCTGGAATATTGTAATGTGTAAGATTTACAGTCTGGATAATTATTGTATCCCTGAGATCGTCCTGACCTGTAGAAGTTTTACTTTACACAAGATTTGTTCAAAACAATGGAAAGAACATAAGAGACCTTGATAAATACATAAGGATCACAACACCGGTGTAATATCATCCGTACGGATTATTGTCCCGGTTATCAGCATTCACCTAAATACACTTAGGGGCAGATTTATCAAGCTGTCTGAAATTCTGAATATTTCTAGTTGCCCATGGCAACCAATCACAACTCTGCTTTCATTTTACCAGTGCTCATGAATATTTTAAAGGGGAGCTGTGATTTGTTGCCATGGGCAACAAGAAATATTCTGACTTTCAGACAGCTTGATAAATCTGCTCCTTAGAGTTTAGTGGCTTCTGGGCAATTCTGTAATTCATGTGTAAAAGTGAAGAGAAATGGCCATACGCTCAGTTTTGGGCTCAGGTAAAGCCATGTTAAAGGAAATCTACTATCAAATTCAAGCATGAAAAATCAGGAAAACATACTCATAAAACCAGGAGACATAAATTTGTTATCCATGGCCTCCTTCCTTCAAAAATTTTAAAGTTATAATGATTCCTGGGGTGTTACCAGAGCCCCTCCAGGCTGTCTCAACCTCTGCTCCTTCAGCACTCCTCCACTCTGCCTGATGTAATATCACTGCAGCAGAGAAGGAGTCCCCCCCCCCCCCAGTGGGATGGGGGAAGTGCCCCTTCACCGTGTAACAGAAGGAAGGAGGCAATGGATAACAAAGATAAGAAGATGATCACAGTCCCGGTGCCTGGACCTTTGAGTAAGTCTCCCTGGTTTATCATGATGGATTTTGATGGTAGATTTTCTTTAAGGGGCATATTAAAATTCATATTCTTAAAGGAAATCTACCATCAAAATCCATCATGATAAACCATGGACACTTACTCATGGATCCAAGTACCGTGATTGTGATAATATTCTTATATGTATTATTCATGGCCTCCTTCCTTCTAAATTCAACGTTTAAAATTATGCTAATGAGTCCGAAAGACTGTTGGGGGTGTTACCACAAACCCTCTGTGATGTAGCTTCACAGGCTGTTGCAATGTCTCCACACACCCTTGTTCACTGGTACTTTTCTATATGTAACAAGCGTTTGGAAGGCACTGGGCGACTCGGTATATTTCCAAGATATTCATGGATACAAGTTAAAAGCTGATAAAATAACAAAAATGAATTATACAAACTACACGTTTCACACTGGAACTGAGAGGATGAACCAGAGGAAGCGCTCAGTTCAAGCACGAAACGCATAGTTCGTATAATTCATACGTTTGTATCTAGGAAGACCAGGAGCTTCTGGCTCATTAACATAACTTTAGAAGTTGATATCAGAAGGAAGGAGGCCATTGATAACAGGTATAAGAAGATTACCACAGTCACAGTGCCTGGTGTATCATGCTTGATCTTGATGGTAGATTTCCTTTAATGGGGTCTTCTGGAAATGGCTAATTATTGGCCATTAGCAAAAAAAAACTAAAGAACCCTAATTATAATTACATTTCCTGTAGAGACATTGGATGAAGTAATGTCACAGGCATAATATCACCTCTAATAAATATTACCTGTAGTTTGCCTTCTGCAATTTTCTGCAGCCAGTAGTAACACAATATGCCAACGATTGAAAACTTCAGCAGGACATTTCTGGAAAGACATATATGATATCTTATCCCTCTTTTATTTCCTGCCCTTCCTTCTGTAAGTGTCCTCCACTCCATGCAAAAGACTACACTGAGGTCCAACTACTAACCTTAGTGATTGTCAAAACTATGACTTGAAAAACATAGCAAGAAAAACTAAATGACAAATAAAGTGGGTTTCCACCATGGGCAAACCCTGTAAACATCATGGAGGAGATTTATCAGAAGTGATGGAAAATCACCAGATTTGGATAGAATCTACAAATAGACACGAGATAGGATTTATATGAAGTAGTGATGGGTCGTTCACGAAGAACCGGCTCATTTGCCTGAACGACGGGAGCCAGTGGCTCACTAAACCCCGCCCCTAAACGGCTCACCACGCCCCTTTAGCCCAATATATATATATATATATATTTAATAGGGAGCCATTCAAGAGCCAGAAGAGCCGGCTCTTCTTAGTGAGCGGAGCCCTAATAAGCCAGCTCCCTAAGAAGAGCCGGACTTAACATCACTAATATGAAGTGTCTGAGCACAAAACTGTTTTAGTTGCTCATGGCAACCAATGAGAGCTCAGCTTTCATTGAAAAACAGCTGTGGGAAAATGAAAGCTGACCTCTGATTGGTTGCCATGAGCAGCTAGAACAGTTTTGTGCTCAGACACTTCATATAAATCCGATCTCATGTCTATTTTGTAGATTCTATCCAAATCTGGTGATTTTTCCATCACCAAATATGAATGTTTTCTGATTCGCTTAGGAAAAATCTTGTAACATACTATAGAAACGGAAGTCTAATGCATCTGTTATAATGTCTGTTGATTTGAATGGACTTTTAATGATGTTACTTTTACATTTACACCACCTCCATTAATAAAAAAAATATATATAAGTATAAAAAAAAATGAAACAACATAGAACCTGTGCATAAGAGGATTAGTGGGAGGGAAATAAGTTCCAGAACAACTGGAGCAACATCAATTTGTACCAATGAATTCAGACCCAAATTGAATCCTCCAAAAAAGTAGTGTGATGTAAATCTGGAATGATTCCTTCATCAGGTTGTGGATCAGGTCCTAAACAGGTCCTAGAAATGACCTAGAAAGGTCCTCCTTAGAAAAAGGCTAATATGGTAATTATTCAATAAAACGCCATGAAGGTGCCTTCTATGTGGTAGCGCTTTGTGATCCATCAATCTCCGATGTGTAGACTGATAGTAATATATGCCTTACCTTATAATCACTACATAGACTTCATGCTGTGGGTACTTAAATTTTTCAACCAATCCAAACATAGAGTAGACAAGGGGTAAGATGAGGTTGATGAGTGAGACCACCACAGGTACCAGCAATGTCGCCGCTTGCAAAGTCAGATCACTTATGTCTGCGTCCTGTCAAAATTGAAGAGAAAGAATGAATGTGAACTCAAATCCCTATCATTTAGGTAAATATGAAAGAAGGGAATTTGCTGGTAACGTTGATGCAGCTAGTTGTATACTAAGTGATTTAAACAGAAAAGGTGCTATATATTCCTGACCATTGGGCCAGCCTGGTTGTATTGCGGACAGGACAGTTTATATGCAGAACATACAACAACTCCGCATATACAACTACAGTATAAGGGCTCATACAGACGGCCACGCGCTCATCTGGACCGGATCCCAGGCAAGCACAAGGCCAGGAGGAGGAGGCGGCGGAAGCCAAACAGACACACGTCCTATATTTTGTGGTGCGGCTGCCCCTGAACGTCCGTGTGCATGAGCCCTAAATTAATGAAGTGAGGTTCAACTTAGACATAGAAGCAGAGGAAAGAAGAAAAGTAGCAGTATAAAGAAGAAGCACTTGCCCCAAGTCTTTCAATTCTCTTTGTTCAAGTCTCTGATTTTTTCTGCTACTAAAGATTTTGTATAACTGTATTTTTATTCAAAGATTTTATTTTTTACATCAAATTAAAAAACGATGGGGGGATTCATCAAGTTGCCTAAGAGTAAGAATGTGCTTAGTAGCCCATTGCAACCAATTACAGCTCAGCTTTAAAGGAAACCTACCAGTTAGTATGGCAGGGGTAAGCTGTAAGTACCGAGCACCAGCTCAGGGTGAGCTGGTGCCGGTACTTACTTTCGTTAGTGTTATAAACCGCGGTACCGCGGTTTTAATACTTTTTAAACTTTAGAGCAGAAGACGCTTCGGCGCTGCGTGCGCACGATCGTGTGCGCGCCTACATAGGAAATAGCGGAGATGTTGCGCGCGCACAGTCGCGCGCAGCGCCGGAGCCCCTTCTGCTCTAAAGTTTAAAAAGTGTTAAAACCGCGATACCGCGGTTTATAACACTAACAAAAGTAAGTACCGGCACCAGCTCACCCTGAGCTGGTGCTCGGTACTTACAGCTTACCCCTGCCATTCTAAGTGGTAGGTTTCCTTTAAACTATTCATGAACATTGGTAAAATGAAAGCTGAGCTGTGATTGGTTGCCTTGGGCAACTAAGAACATTCTTACTCTTAGGCAGCTTGATAGATGTCCCACAATGTGATAACAATCATTGTTGAGGATCAATCTTATTCGAGAAGTAGAGATACTACTATATCTTTAGAGAGACTACTTGACCACAGGTAGCAGAAAGAAGCAAAATTAGGAAACACCTAATACCTAACTATGGAGTAAATATTCTTGTAGAAGACATAGGGACACATTTACTAAGAACAGTTCAGTCTGTATTAGGTGAAGTGCCCTGTGTAGTTTGCAGAGGGCACCAGATTCAATGGGGCACATTTAATAAAGGCTTTGCGCCAGTTTTTGGACGGACTTTGCACGTTCTTTTAGGTGTAAACTGCTTGCAACACTATTATGTCGCACGTGACCGTTTTGTGGCGCAGCTGCACTATTCTTCATGTGGCACAAATTAGGGGGCGTTCCGGTGCTCAGTCGGACCGTTCACTAGATTTAAAATGCAAGCCTGTTACACTCCCTACGTTAAAGGTGCACCACAAAAAAGTTGGTGAACTCTGTCGGGCGAGTGCAGGGAAGCGACAGATTCATGATTTCTGGTGCACGTTTAATAAATCTGTCGTACCCAGCATTACACATGAGCAGAGCACTTTTAGTGCAGTTTCTGACAATCTAAGTAAATGTGCCCCATTATGTGTGGCACCTGTTATTCATGAATCCGGCGCTCCCTCCAGTGCTCCGAACGAGTGCACCAACTTTTTTTTTGTGCACCTTTTACATAGGGCTTGCAACACACCTCTGTCAGACTTTGCATATTAATTGTGGCGCGCGGTCCAACTGTGCACCAGACGCCCATTTAAGTGACAAAATTTGTGCGAAGAATAGTGCAGCCGTGACAAAAAAGGGCCCGCGTGCGACACATATGTGGCACAGACACTTCTTAGATACCTGTGCAAGCAGTTTGCACATGAAATAATGTGCAAATCCCCTACAAAACTGCCGCACAAGCCCTTAGTGAATGTGCCCCAAAATGTTTTATGTAATTTGCTATTTTTCTATGTACATGACCAAAAATTATGATTTCATATTTGATGCACAGTAGCATAAGCATGTTAAAAAAAATATTCAAATTTGTTGTATTGAGCGTGCTCAATCCCATGCTGCCTCCGGCATGCAAATAGTAAAGCACGCTGATGTTTGTGGTTTACCTCTGCAGCATCCCCAACTTTAAGACAAAGGTAGTAGACGCCAGCACAGCAGCCAACTGTCAGACCTGAGGAGACGATCCAGGCAGCCACGTGGATACTGAACCGAGCTAACTTCTGGCTAAAAGTCAGCTTTAATTTTTTAATTAATTTTTCAGACAGTGTTTCCTAAAAAAGAATATATAAATATTAATAAAAATGTTTTCTAAGGATGCTCCCCTAAATACCTGCAACTGTATTGTAAGGTATCTCATCTTGGAATTCATATTTGTACATTTCAGAGAATCCCCTAGTGGAGAATCAATGGCTGTATGCAGGGTCGGCTCCAGGTTTCAGTAGGCCCCTAGGTGACAGAGCCTCAGTGGGCCCCTTTGCCGTATACTCAAGTGGCGGCATTAAAAATTCAGATACTTAAACAGTTTCCGGTTCCCTAAAATAATCCCTAGTTTATCATTCCAAACAGCTCTCTCATGGTTATTTTATATACAGTC
Source organism: Engystomops pustulosus (assembly GCF_040894005.1). NCBI lineage: Eukaryota > Metazoa > Chordata > Amphibia > Anura > Leptodactylidae > Engystomops > Engystomops pustulosus. The sequence continues at coordinate 34,075,245 of NC_092418.1, forward strand.
CCCCTCATGGATATTTTATATAGAGCCCTCTCACCCTCTATGGATTCATTAGATTCATCCCCCCATGGATTTCTTATGTAAAACCTTATGTGGGCCCCCCAGCAGGTCTGGGCCCCGACACTTGCCCAGGTATGCCCAGTGCTGGCGCTGGCCCTGGCTGTAAGTCACCACACTCCACACTTAATTGGTAAAGTTTCTGTGAGCAAAACTCTTACTTCCTGATTGAAGGTGTTAATAATTTACATTAATCCACCTGGTGTGTATGATGTGCCCGTGCTGTATACAGAATGAGAGCACCAGAGTGATATGAAAAAGATGAAAAGTTCTCCAGATCACCAAGTATCTCCCTGTCCTATTCCTGCCCTGCTTGTTATCAGGTGAACGAGTCCTAATCCGAAGCCAGTGGATAGTGACTGTAGAAGAAAAAGTAGATGACCGGCACCACTGGGGTCACACAGTCATACAGCAACAGTAGTGCTAGCCCAACAAACAACGCGTTATGTGTTTTATGGTTCAATCAAGATTTGCGTTATGCGTTTTAGTCATAATCTCTGTCCCCTGAGGATGTAAACACAGTTGGGGCTGACCCCCTCCTGTCATAGGCTCAGGTGCAGCTGTACCCTATCCCTACGGTTGTCACAGCCCTGATTGTGGTTAGCCACACTGCAGAGACTACTGTGTGTGCGCTGTCGTTCCCATAGAGTGAATAATTCATACTGATGACAGATAAGAGCTGAATTAACTGGATGGCATGGGGTCTGTAACCCTATACTGTGTATGTAACACAGGTGGTCCCTGACTTAAGGACACCCGACTTACACACAACTACTAGTAACAAACGGACCTCTCTGCCTACTATGACCTCTGGTAAAGCTCAGCAGTCCTGGTGCTGCTATGATTAACTACAAGATGTCTGTAAGCTTTATTGTTAATCAATGTTTCCTTGACAGCCCAAAATTTTAAAAATCCAATTTCCACAGAAACCATAAAATAATTTGTTGAAGTTACACTTACAAATAATACCAGTTCCGACTTACATACAAACTCAAATTAAGAACAAACCAAATCTTGTACATAACCCCGGGGACTGCCTGTAGGTCCTATCTAAGCAGGGATTTTTTTGCAAATTTTCTTTTACTAAATGCTTTTTCTTTTTCTATGTATTTCCTTGTGTCGGCAACTAAACTTCACTTACGTTATTATATGCCTACTTTAAGTTATATGGGGAATTTCTTTTTCTATGTTCTGTTCCTTGAAGACTCAGCCAGTGGCGTAACTAGGAGAGGCAGGGCCCCATAGCAGACTTCTGGAGGGGACTGCCTGCCGGCTTAAAAATATACATATATTACATTCCTATATACATAAACATACAGCTCATCACTCATACATTCACATTTATATACTGTTACACACATATAGAGCATAAACACATCACATATACACAGTGCCATATACAGACATACAGCTTACATACACACATAACGTACTGTATTTATACACACTATACACCATATACACATACAGCAGATACACACACATAAACAATATATATGCCACAATGTGCAGCATAATATGTATATAATGGTGCACATTCTTCATTCTTTAGTGTCAAGTCGGATGACGGGGCCCCCTGACACTGTGGGTCCCATAGCGGCTGCTATGGCTGCTACCGCTGTAGTTACACCCCTGGACTCAGCTCTGCTGATAAACTTTGGAGAGATTTATGCCAGCGCCCCCTATACTATAGCCCATCATCAAGAGTAATCGCTGTAGATTACATTGTTCTCATTCAATGGACTTTTGTAAGGAAGAAACCAGTTCATCTTGTTTCTCCTGGAACACTACACACAGGTAGAGAATACTATGAATTGCAGCCAGTTCTGTATCTGGCACTTATAAAGTCAATAGACGTTTCTTACCTTTATTTGGGTGCTCAGATGTTTCATCTTTAACTTCACGGCTTTCTCGTTATTGATCCTAAAATCCCAACTGCACAGAAGTTTTGCGGCATTGTCCGAAAATGATGAAGGGTTAATAAAATTGTTCCGGAATGACTTTGCCATGCTGGAAATATATAAAAAAAGGACAATTTGTGTCACTGATAACTTTTTATTATTAGGAACAATTCTTAAAACTTTTGAAATTCCATTTTACTTCCCCTTCAAATACAGCGATGAAAGCCTCAAAAAGTCTAACAAATTTACTGTTTTCAAACAAATATTGTATTCACCATAATTGGCAACTTTTTTTCACCACTTATTTCTTTCATCATACTCATTATTTTTCCAAAACACTTCTAGTTATACTGACATATGAGGGGGCGAAGAAATTCTAAAAGTTATTGAGATCATAGACCAGACTACACCAAATTACCAAAATGAGTATATACAACCTATTGGTTGATTTGGTTAGCATCATAAATTTTATCCAAAATCATATACCATGCTGCTTTCAATCAAGCCACCTCCACTTCCCAATAGTACATGCAGTTTGTTGAACTAAGCTATTCAAAAGTGGCCTCCTTACTTCTAAAATCAACTTTTAATTATGCTAATGAGCCTTAAGGGCTCTGGGGGTGTTACCAGAGGCCCTATATGCTGCAGATTCACAGCCTGTTACATTGTGCAAGAAGCACTACCCCCCTTCTCACTCTGTGCTGAAAATCCTTTCTGCAGAGAGATTGCATTAGGCCGAGGAAGGGGGAAGTACTGAGCAGGAGCAGAGGGGCAAGGTAAGTCAATGTAACAGCCTATGAAGTTGTAACACAGAGGGGCTCTGGTAACACCCCCCTGAGCCCTCCTGGCTCATGAACATAATTTTAAACATTCATTTTAGAAGTAAGGAGAGCATGGATAACAAATATAAGATGATTACCAAAGTGACAGTGTCTGGATCTATGAGTAAGTGTCCCTTTCCTTTAAAGGCAGTTTTCAGGACATTACTTTTAATGAACAATCCTAAGATCATTCATCGAATTAGAGGGGTTCAATCTCTACAGACCAGTTAACTGGAGGACCTACTGTACACTGTGTACTGGTGTGATTCTTAGCTGACCCCACAGTTCTGCTATTGATGTCATCGATCAGAAGAATAAGTGATAAGTGGTAATTTCTCTGAGAAAATATAGTATACGGTGTATCACTACATACAGTATATCACTAACAGAAATTGGTGCATTGGTTATTAACAAGATGCTATATTCTATTTTCCCACGTGATCTGGCCTGTTGAGTTGTGTTGTCATCTTGTCCATATAAGGGTTAATAAGTTGGCCTTTGGCCTTTAACACTTGATACTTCCTTTATTGCCCTGGTTTCTATTATTACTGATGATAATAAATGTTCTCATACATAACACCTGAGCTTCCTTCACCAAACAACTGTGCTTCCTCATATTTCCTCTGAATGTGCCTCTATCTCTATATCTGTCTCGTGATATATTTCAAGAAAAATACTTTGTTCTGTATTATCAAACAGATCTGACGATAAAGTTACTATTTTTAGATCTAAACAACATGACTTCATTAAGCAGTTTATGGTTACTTTTCAGGAGGTTAAGGAAAACTAAGCCACCAACATTTATCGGCTAGGGCAGTGATGGCGAACCTATGGCACTGGTGCCAGAGGTGGCACTCAGAGCCCTTTCTGTGGGCACTCAGGCCATCACCAGAGATGACTCCAGGTATGTTCCTGCAGTCCCAGACAGCCCAGGACTTGCTGTGCACAGAGCTATTTTAAAGTGACAGCTCTACCTGGGACTATTTTTTGCTTTATTGGTGTCCTCAGGGGCTGGTATCAATGAAAACTGTGACAGAGAAGGGAGTATAAATCACAAATTACATTTCTGTGTTGGCACTTTGCGATAAATAAGTGGGTCTTTGTTGTAGTTTGGGCACTCGGTCTCTAAAAGGTTTGCCATCACTGGGCTAGGGTAAGGGGTCCTTAACTTTGTCAACTCACCACTGCTGGTCCCCAGGTTCCGGAGTTAATAAAAGAAATACAGCCTCTTACCACATGAGCATTACATCTTATAAGGCTCAATGAGCACGTGGTTGGAGGTCAAAGTTCAAGTCAGTGGTGCCCCAACACCTTTCCCAAATCCCAAAACTGGTGACCAACGATGGTGATCTAAATAGGTTTTGTACCCTAGATTGGGTTTAGTGGTCCCAAACCAACTCTCAGGCTTCCTTTAATAGTTAAGATCACAATTAAAATGGTTCTGCATCTCACAGACTATGCCCACCATGACCTCCATGACCACCATGAATCTCATGACCCAACCGCAAAGATGGACAGGCCTGGAGAAAGTTGATGTGGTGGAGCACAAAGGTTCCAATAAAAGTTTGCCAAATGATGCAAACTGATAATTTGAAGGGTGGCCAGGAATTAGTAAAGCTCAATCCCTCACGGTCCTGAGACCCCCAAGAACAGAGGAATTGGAGGATTGGAGGACTTGGAATCCTGTGAATGGGATGACTTTGTTATCCTAGAGAAGAGGTGGGATGAGCGCTACTTTCAGTCGTTTGGTTAGAACTTGGAAGTGTCATCATTTTCTTGTTTGATATTATTTGGATTCTGCATAAAATTTCTGTTAAAAAAAACAAAAATATAATGGCCATGCGCAGCAAGAAAAGGTCTCATCCACTTCTAGAATCCAACATCTACACAACTTTAGGGGCAAGACTAAACTATGGCTTAGGGGCTGCAGTTATTTTGGCTGAGCGCTCCCTGCTTCCTTCAAAATGAGATTTTCATACTTTATAGTTGATATAGTTCTATCTTAGTATAATATATGATAGATTGGTGTCTGACTCCTGAAACAAAGGGACCACTGCTGAGAGCATGGTAATGCAGCCCAGATCCTTCAGGCAATCAGGGATAATCCCTACATGCAATCAAAACGTATTAGACAACATCACAATTTCTTATATTATTATCAAAAAATGCGATAATTATTCATCAGCAGATGTTTATAGGGAATTTTAGGTTTATACCAAACAACCGCTAGGACTTCTTGATGAAGTCATTTACGGACAACGTTATTCAAACATGGTGACTTTTCTGCTATCTGACACTTGGCTATACATACAGAGATAAGTTAACTTTTATGGTGATAAAACCTCCAACATTATAACAGGAATGAGACTAAGGAGTAGACAAGGACATTGTACTGTATACTATGTGTGGGGAAAGACAGGGTCAGTTATATATGCATCCTCAATACATCTGCAAGGTTTGTGCATTCTGACTTCTAGAATAATAGTAGAATAGAACACCATAGAGGTCAATGGAAATGATGATTAGCTATGACAATAGCAATCCACCTCCATGCAGGGGCGAAATTAGGAGAGGCAAGGCCCCATAGACTTCTGAATTGGGTCCACCTTAAAAATATATACAATCACACACATTTACATATTTACTGTATACACATACTGCATATACATGCCATATACACATACAGCATAAACATATATACCGTATACACACCATATGTGCGTACATACATCATATACACACATATAGTACCATATACACCCATGCAATGTATACCATACCATATACAGAAATACAGCATATACACACACATAATACCCCAGATTCTGGGCATACATCATATTGACATCATATACACACATACATATAGTGCGACATACACCCACACAGAGTATACACATTACATATACACACATTCAGCCGTGGCCCCCTGATACTGCGAGCCCTATAGCTGCTACCCCTGTAGTTACGCCCCTGAATCCATGGATTTCTAAAGTTAATGGAGGTCACGTAACCAACCAACACAAGGCATATAATGCTGCTATACAGATCATTTAGCTATAACCTTAATACTAAGTCAAAGTAAGAAATGCATATAGATATGTGTAGCATATACGACTTTTATGTCTGTAACCACTGTTCAAGACTTAAAGGCAGTCAAAAGGCAGGTTTGACCATACAGCGCTGCAGACAGCATTATATATTGGCCCTGGAGATCTGTGTTATCATACCTTAGTGTGTTTTGTTTGTAGCAGCCATGAAAAATGCACTCATATTCCAGGATCGTAGCTGCATTTAGAGCACGGAGTCTGGGGCACTGGTTTCTGAGATTTAGTCACTATACTGCTGGCTGCACAACCCCTCACCTCTGCTGTAGAAGCTCCTGTTTGTTACTCAGTGGAAAGTTGTGCTCTGTTTAAGGGAATCTGTCATCAGAATTTCACAATTTAACCTAATGACAGGTTCCCATAGCCTTTTTTAATACTAATTATCTATCTGCATTTAAAAGTTGATAAAGTATACCTGGCTCCCAGGCAGAAAACTGGATGGAGTCAGGGGGGTGTCTGTGCAATGCTACATGTCCCTTCATCATCATTATTTCCTTTCTGCTCTACAAGCTCTCCCCCGCCTCACTATCTCCCCTCCCTCCTTGCATCTCTCAGCTGACCCCATGCTGAAAGCAAATCTCTGTCATCTCATGTCTGCAGGAGGGAGGGACACAGGGACTTGCAGCCATATTTACATATACTCCCCCATGACTCAATCAACTTTGCTGGCAGGGAGCCAGTTATGCTTCTATCAACTTCTAAAAGTTATAGGAACCATAAATGTTAATAATAAACACAGATTGAGAAATAGTATTAAAAATCTAAAGTAACCTGCCATTATGTGAAAATGTGAAATCCTTATTACAGGTTCCTGGTGAGATCTCACACACCAGTGCTCCAGAGTGCTCCCCGTCCAGCTACAATCCTGGAATAAAAATGTACTTTTCATAGTCCTGCTGCTGCTATCAACACACATAACGGTAAGGTTACACAGCGCTCCAGGGACAATACCTAACACTGCACACCGCCTTGTGATATTATACTCCCTTCAATACAATATACTTGGAATGTGGGAACTCACAGCTTGGCATTACAGGCTTAGCTTATAACAAGTAGCAAGAATGCAGAATGCACTGAAGTACAGTGGGGCCTATATCCTGTTTTTTGTCCTTTGTAAGAAGGTGGCGGACCCTTTTTCAGCAAGACACCATTTTGTGACCAATGTAATATTCAACAACACTTTAAAAGTAATACAGGCGGTCCCCTACTTAAGGACACCCGACTTACAGACAACCAATAGTTACAGACAGACCCCTCTGACCTCTGGTGAAGCTCTCTGGATGCTTTACTATAGTCCCAGACTGCAATGATCAGCTGTAAGGTGTCTGTAATGAAGCTTTATTGATAATCCTCGGTCCCATTACGGCAAAAAATGTTTAAACTCAAATTTTTTTTTGTCTGGATCTACAAATATAAAATATACAGTTTCGACTCACATACAAATTCAACTTAAGAACAAACCTCCGGACCCTATCTTGTACGTAACCCGGGGACTGCCTTGTATGTATGTTTATGAAAAAATAATTAAAAACAAGTTTAAAAAAAAAAAGTAAACCTGTAAACTTATAAATTTTAGGAATATTTTGTGGTTCTTTTCACACATCCCTGATCATATTGGACATAAGAAGCACAAACCAATTGAAGAGAGAAGAGGCAAAAAATGGCTAAAATATGTTGTTCTAATATGATAGCCCCATATTGTTTTGCTAAAAAAAAAAAAAAAGTATACTGAAAGAGATTGCATTATGTATCTCTTATAAATTCTTACATATCAGAATTAGTGAATGTTCCACTTTATAGATAAGTTTTTAACTTTAAGCCTTTAAACTCAGATACTACTACACAAAGACTTTAAATTCCCAAAAGATTCATTCTCCCAACAGGATGTACACAAATCTCAGGTATTAAATGCACATTGTTATCTGTGCCCGACCGGAAGACATCTTCCTGTCATGTCTACAGAAAAGTGTAGCCTTATTAAACTCAGGGATCAATGATTGCTGGGAATAAAAATGCAAAGTATGGATGACCTATTGTACAGTACAATCAAATTTTTATGTTAAAATGTATGTTTGGAAAATTGCTGTTAAAGGAAACCTACCATTTGTTTTTATACATTGTGAAACAAACATACCTTGAGAATGCTGTAGATACACTGATGCAGAAACATATCTTGTTTAATCAATGAACTGAGTGGTTTTACTCAAAAAACAATTATAAAATACCAGGACCTTGGGTGAGCTGGGTGCAGAATGGGTGCTGTACATTTACACAATACTTCCACATACACAGGAGCTGCCTGAAGTGATGTGTCGTTCATGAACGAGCCGGCTCTGAGAACTGGCTCTTGTTCATGAATGTTGGGAGCTGGCTCCTCTCAGTTCAGGAGCTAGAATAGCCATCTCTTCTTAGTGAGCAAATCCTACTGAGCCAGTTCACTAAGAAGAGCTGTAATTCCCTGTAAGTCGGGTGTCCTTAAGCAGGGGACCGTCTGTACTCATTTATGCAATTTTGTTATATGTTTAGTTAGGCTTTAATTGTACCAATATTATGGCTAGCTAATAGTTTGATGTCATTTTAGTATCTGATTTGGCCATAGGTCAGAGCTGCCAAAAATTGTGTAGATTATCAGAGCTGTGAGACAGATGCACTTTGAACCCTTAAAGGGAATGTTCACTGAATATCAATATAGTTATAGACACTACTCAGAGCATCATGTTGTGTATTACCTGCTGAGAGCGTAACATCAATTACAGGCAATCACTGCATTTTACAAGTCCCTCCAGTATAATTACCATTCTTCACACTACATCCCCCAGAGACACATCTCGGATAGTGATTATAAGCCGCAAACATCCTTATCTTTATGCAAATCTTAAAAATTACTAATTTACAGGATGTGTCTAAGTCCTCACAGATATAAACCACAAAACCAGACAAGAACCAATAAGTGGATCCCTCACACATAAAGCTTTATTCAGAACTGAATGCGTACCTGAGCCTTTCACTGAATTATTACATTATGGGGCACATTTACTTACCCATTCTGCACAATCCCCGAAAGTGCATTGTCCGAGCGGAATGCACATCCGCGATTCACTAAGATCGTGCGCCCGATATCCTGCATGTGTCACTTCCCCGCTCAGGTCCGCCGGAGTTCACCTTCTTCTTCCCGATGTATATAAGTGCATTGCCTTGCAACACAAATAGAATCTTAAATCCCGCGCTGAGTCCGAATCAGTCGGATCGTCCGACGCCCCCCCCCCCCCATTTCTGTGGTGCAGCCACGCCACAATCCCCAGTTAAATACCTGTCACAGCGGCGCAAATCCCGAAAATTTCAAAAATCCGATGAATGTGTGATCGGCAGACCCTTAGTAAATAAGCCCCTATGTGTATTATCCCTGTAGTGTGACATCACTGGATGTATTATTGTTATTCAGTAACATCACTAGGTGTTTTACCCCTGTAATATGACATCACTGTGCACATTATCCCTTTGCTGTCATATTGCTGTGTGTATCATCCCTGTACTGTGACATCACTGTGTGTATTATCCCTTTGCTGTCATATTGCTGTGTGTATCATCCCTGTACTGTGACATCACTGTGTGTATTATCCCTGTACTGTGACATCACTGTGTGTATTATCCCTGTACTGTGATATCACTGTGTGTATTATCCCTGTACTGTGACATCACTGTGTGTATTATCCCTGTACTGTGATATCACTATGTGTATTATCCCTGTACTGTGACATCACTGTGTGTATTACCCCTGTTCTGTGACATCACTGTGTGTATTATCCCTGTACTGTGACATCACTGTGTGTATTATCCCTGTACTGTGATATCACTGTGTGTATTATCCCTGTACTGTGACATCACTGTGTGTATTATCCCTGTACTGTGATATCACTGTGTGTATAATCAATCCCTTTGCCATGACATCCCTTTGAACATTATCCCTGTACTGTGACATCACTATGTAAATTATCTCTTTGCTGTGACATCACTGTGTGTATTATCCCTGTACGGTCACATCACTGTGTGTATTATCCCTGTACTGTGACATCACTGTGTGTATTATCCCTGTACTGTGACATCACTGTGTGTATTATGCCTGTACTGTGACATCACTGTGTGCATTATCCCTGTACTGTGACAGTCCTTGCATTGTACTATAGCCCTGCTTTCTCCTTACCTGGAACGGTTATTTATAATATATTTCATTTAGCTGCTTAGCAAATAGAGAAAGTGAATGCAAATTGTCAATGTTGTGCAAGAAGTGAATGCAAATGTTACTGCAATGAATGTTTATGAGAACAGAATAGCTTGTAATTGTAACATACACTTCTACACGAGAGTAAACATTAACCTCTTAACGCACCCTCGTAGGCAAATACCGCACCGCTTCCTTCCCAAGTTTTTTCTATCATTTTCTTTTCTAATCCTTATTTCTGCCATGTTACCTGTACTCTGGCAGCATGGATGGACGTCATACACCTTTACTAGGCCTCATGCACACTACCAACTTTATGGAACCATTTATTTTTTGTGGCAAAGTTTCCAATGGACATATATTTGTCTCGATAAAATATCAGTTGAAGTCAATTGAAAAAAGGGCTCCACTGTTTATTGCACAAAAATAAGTAGTAATGGATGACAATTGTGTTATCATGTATCTCATGTGACTGAGAATAAAATTACCTTATCAGTAGGATGAGAAAACAGGTCGCCAGGTATAATCCAATGGTAAATATATATGCTAACTGCATATTGTATGGCGCTAGAGTGGCATCTTTCCTGATGGTGCTATTTGTATAATACCCATAGTACAGGACTGTGTCTTCAAAGTAGCCCTAAAGAGGCAAAAAAAAGCAGAAAGTTTAGATTTTTATTGATCTCTACTTAATAGAAGGCTCGTTTGTAGCTCCATTACAAGTCAATATGATCTGTATACAGATAAGTAAAAATATGCCCCCTAGTGGTAGCAAATGGAAGGTGAGATCTAAACAAATATATAAATAATCAAGTGCTGGGAAAAGCTGTAGAACAGAGAACAGATCTTCCACATTAAATTCTGTGCATAAAGTCTATTACAGATCAATGACATTGACTTCACGGCTACAATGTATACAATGCAGAATATTTTCAGAAACTGAGATAAATAGCAGATTTAAAATAGGTCAATCTTCTTTTGTGGATTCTTCACAATTCTCAGTATGGATAATCAGCTATAGCTTTGGTGTACACTCTCCACACAATTGTGCATCTATACTAACTATATTAAAGGGGTTGTCCACTTTTAGTAAATAATTGTTATTGTTTGTGTAAAAAAAAGTTCCATATTCTAGATCTCTGCTTGCTGTCAACAAAGACAATTCCTGTTGAATGACAGCAAGTTGAGATCTAGATGAATTGATACAGAAAGTAAATAGGAAAATGTCATGATTTTTCATCATACAAACAATAGATTCTATTGGTGTAAACTGGACAACCCCTTTAAGTATATTAGTAAAGGACTTCAGGCTAGAGGTTCCTCAAAAAACCGCTTCATGGTAAATATACTACATTATCAAGTTACTGTATATGGGGAGGGGGGATTAAAAAAATAGTAGTAGGCTGACAATGTGCAAGCTCAGCCAAGCCAAGTATGCACGTGTTTTATATGAATGGGTAGAGAGGAGGAAGCCGTATCAGACACCTTAAAAAAGAAAGGCTTACTCGTGGAGAAATCATCAAGCATTAGCTTTATCTCCCCTAATCTGCCATTAGAAGGGAGTCCAGAGACCAGATGCACATTATGTCAATGCTCCATTCACCCAAATCAGTGGGTTGTCTCCAGTAACTATTTCCAGCCTAACAATAGGTATATTTAAGGCCGGCCTGGAGTCAGCACCTGGGTCCAAGGTTACTGGAGGGGCCCACAAAAAAAAGAATTCTACCCCAAATCAATTGTACTAGTGTTGCTTAAGACACAGTGTGGCTATGTGGGGGAGGGAACATTGTGGCTACTGCGGGACAAGGGGGCAGTCTGGCTACTAGGAGGAGGCCCAGTAAGGGGCCCACTAAGGGTCTGTCTCCCAGGGCCCTACTTAAACCAGCCCTGGTTGAAGGTGTCTATTCTATTCATGCACATGCTTCTATATAGACTGTACAGGATTTTGTGAGAGTTATAAACATATCTCCATACTTACTGCGCCTGTAAGAAGCTCCAGACCCGTGAATGATAGGTTGTTAGGCGCCATGTCAACAAACTGGGGAACGGTTATGAAACTGAAGTTCACCACAAAGGAAAAGATGTTGAACATCAGGAGCCACTTGATGAAATTGAAATAAGAAAGAATACTAGTTCCAAACTTCCCTCCTATGACCTTCAAGGTGCCATGCCAAAGCCGAAGTGCCTCCAATACCTCCAAAGCCACCTGCTTGGATCTCCGGAATGACTGGTGAGGAAGAATTGTAAAGCTATTAGAGTTATGGATTGACACAACACTAGTGAACCAGCAGTGGTTATACGTTTACAATTTTACATTATATGTTTACATTTTATATTATCTTTACAGTCCTAATTCTAATTGGACACAGGATTGCACCAGTCAGCAAGCGAGTGAAGCCACTTGTCTCAGGCAGCACCTCTTCCAATAAGATGAGGGGTGGCTTCAGGCCACAGCTTCTGACTCTGCGCTATGTTTCCAACAGGCCAAGGAGTTAATTGGTGCAGGGCTGGATGTCCACCCACCAATGGTGAGACACTGATGACCTATCCTGCATGTCGATGGCAATTTATACATAGATTCACCTTTGGAAATTATTTTTAAATAACTCTTTAATTATTGATCATTACATTGATGACTATTTTTTTCACATAAATATTCCACTTACTAATTTAATACTGTGGAGACATCCACTGCAACAGTTCATCTGTGAGACGTCTTTTGAAGATTTCTGCTTCAGCTTCAAAACTTTGTTTCTGTGGAGAGTCAAATAATACTGCAAGTCATTATACAGTGACTGGTGATATTGTACAGTCATGGCCAAAAGTTTACAAAGTCTACTACATCAGGTTTTATTATGGCAATTTGCATATACTCCAGAATGTTATAAAGAGTGATCAGCTTAACTGTAATTAATTGCAGTCAATATTTTCCTAGAAAATGAACTTTTTCCCCCAAAACACATTTCAACTTCATTGCAGGCCTGCCTTGCAGGAATGGACGGCTATTAGAGATGAGCGAACACTAAAATGCTCGGGTACTCGTTATTCGAGACGAACTTTTCCCGATGCTCGAGTGCTCGTCTCGAATAACGAACCCCATTGAAGTCAATGGGAGACTCGAGCATTTTTCAAGGGGACCAAGGCTCTGCACAGGGAAGCTTGGCCAAACACCTGGGAACCTCAGAAAAGGATGGAAACACCACGGAAATGGACAGGAAACAGCAGGGGCAGCATGCATGGATGCCTCTGAGGCTGCATAATCGCACCATTATGCCAAAATTATGGGCAACAGCATGGCCATGACAGAGTGACAGAATGAAGCTAGATAGCATCTAAAACATCCAATAATTGACCCTGACACTATAGGGGACGGCATGCAGAGGCAGCGGCAGCAGGCTAGAGAGTGTCATGGCGACATACCCTAAATGGACTCAGGCTTCAAACCAATGGGTGGCAGAGAGGAACCAAAGGAGGTGAGCAAGAAGCGCTCAAATAATATCGGTACATGATAAAAGTTTGCCAGTATATTTTGTGGATTACACAGCAGGGTGGCGACAAAGTTAACATGGAAGCCATGAAAACAACCCAAAATTCTGCCTGACACAGCTCGTTTGATAAGGGGACCATGTATGGAGGCAGTGAACTAGTAGTAGATTAAAGGTGCTGCAGTTAAAACTATGTTAGTTGGATCTTGGCATGGAGCTGGCGCTCCGCTGCCAGGCGAGCTTTCGCCAATCCAAGCCCCTGTCTATAGGCTACTCCCCAAACAGCACTTCTAAGAACCTTTTGTATAAGATCAAGTGTAGTAGCGTTCTTATAAGTTTAGGATATGGCGGGTGAGGGGAATGTAAACAGATGCGCAAGAAGCGCTGAAATAATATCCCTAAATGGTAAAAGTTTGCAAGTATATTTTGGGGATTACACAGCAGGGTGGCGACAAAGTTAACAACTTTGATGTGGAATGCCCTGTAATAGCTCTTGGGCGGTGTGCCTTTTATCGCCTAGGCTCAGCAGTTTCAGCACCGCCTGCTGTCGCTTAGCGACGGCACTGCTGCTGTGCCTAGAGCTACCGACTGATGGCGCCATGCCCACGGATGGTAATTCGGAGGAGGAGGAGGTGGAGGAGGGGTGGGAGGAGGTATAGTAGGCCTTTGAGACCTGGACCGAGGTAGGCCCCGCAATTCTCTGCGTCGGCAGTATATGACCAGCCCCAGGGTCAGACTCGGTCCCAGCCTGCACCAAGTTAAGTGTAGTAGCGTTCTTATAAGTTTGGGATATGGCGGGTGAGGGGAATGTAAACAGATGCGCAAGAAGCGCATGATGCGCATGGAGCTGGCGTTCCGCTGCCAGGCGAGCTTTCGCCAATCCAAGCCCCTGTCTCTAGGCTACTCCCCAAACAGCACTTCTAAGAACCTTTTGTATAAGATCAAGTATAGTAGCGTTCTTATAAGTTTAGGATATGCCGGGTGAGGGGAATGTAAACAGATGCGCAAGAAGCGCTGAAATAATATCCCTAAATGGTAAAAGTTTGCCAGTATATTTTGTGGATAACACAGCAGGGTGGCGACAAAGTTAACAACTTTGATGTGGAATCCATGAAAACAACCCAAATTTCTGCCTGACACACCTCGTTTGATAAAGGGACGATGTATGGAGGCAGCTATATGGACGACTTTTGGAGGTAGCAATGGAGACAACGTGTGGAGGCTGCTATGGAGACAATTTAATTTGGATAGTGCCTGTATGTGGCAGTCCCAAACATTTTTCAAACCAGAGGAGCAGGTAGGTGGCCCTCCAGTAAAATGGGATAGATTGAGTGCCTGTATGTGGCAGTCCCAAAAATGTTTCAAACCAGAGGAGCAGGTAGGTGGCCCTCCAGTAAAATGGAATAGATTGAGTGTCTGTATGTGGCAGTCCCAAAAATTGTTCAAACCAGAGGAGCAGGTAGGTGGCCCTGCAGTAAAATGGAATAGATTGAGTGCCTGTATGTGGCAGTCCCAAAAATTGTTCAAACCAGAGGAGCAGGTAGGTGGCCCTGCAGTAAAATGGAATAGATTGAGTGCCTGTATGTGGCAGTCCCAAAAATGTTTCAAACCAGAGGAGCAGGTAGGTGGCCCTCCAGAAAAATGGAATAGATTGAGTGCCTGTATGTGGCACTCACAAAAATTGTTTCAAACAGAGGACCGGGTAGGTGGCCCTCCAGAAAAATTAAATGCATGAAGTACTATAGCAAGAGCCAGTGGGCCCTGTCAAAAAATAGCCATTTTCCTCTGCTTTACTGTACAAAGAGGAGGAGAAGGAGGAAAATGAGGAGGAGGAGGAGGAGTGGATCAATTATTCAGGTTGAGCTTCCTTCACCTGGTGGAGATTGGAAATTCTGAGAAATCCAGCCTTTATTCATTTTAATAAGCGTCAGCCTGTCAGCGCTGTCAGTCGACAGGCGTGTACGCTTATCGGTGATGATGCCACCAGCTGCACTGAAAACCCGCTCGGACAAGACGCTAGCGGCAGGGCAGGCAAGAACCTCCAAGGCGTACAGCGCCAGTTCGTGCCACATGTCCAGCTTTGAAACCCAGTAGTTGTAGGGAGCTGTGTGATCATTTAGGACGATGGTATGGTCAGCTACGTACTCCCTCACCATCTTTCTGTAAAGATCAGCCCTACTCTGCCGAGACTGGGGACAGGTGACAGTGTCTTGCTGGGGTGACATAAAGCTGGCAAAAGCCTTGTAAAGCGTACCCTTGCCAGTGCTGGACAAGCTGCCTGCTCGCCTACTCTCCCTCGCTACTTGTCCCGCAGAACTACGCACTCTGCCGCTAGCGCTGTCAGAAGGGAAATACTGTTTCAGCTTGTGCACCAGGGCCTGCTGGTATTCATGCATTCTCACACTCCTTTCCTCTCCAGGGATGAGAGTGGGAAGATTTTGCTTGTACCGTGGGTCCAGGAGAGTGAACACCCAGTAATCGGTGCTGGAATAAATTCTTTGAACGCGAGGGTCACGGGATAGGCAGCCTAGCATGAAATCTGCCATATGCGCCAGAGTACCAACGCGTAAGAATTCACTCCCCTCACTGGCCTGACTGTCCATTTCCTCCTCCTCCAACTCCTCCAACTCCTCTTCTTCTGCCCATACACGCTGAACAGTGAAGGACTCAACAATGGTCCCCTCTTGTGTCTCGCCAACATTCTCCTCCTCTTCCTCCTCATCCTCCTCCACCTCCACCTCCTCCGATATGCGCTGAGAAACAGACCTCAGGGTGCTTTGGCTATCAACAAGGGAATATTCTTCCCCCGTCTCTTGTGACGAGCGCAAAGCTTCCGACTTCATGCTGACCAGAGAGTTTTTCAACAGGCCAAGCAGCGGGATGGTGAGGCTGATGATGGCGGCATCGCCACTGACCATCTGTGTTGACTCCTCAAAGTTACTCAGCACCTGACAGATATCAGACATCCACGTCCACTCCTCATTGTAGACTTGAGGAAGCTGACTGACCTGACTACCAGTTCTGGTGGAAGTTGACATCTGGCAGTCTACAATCGCTCTGCGCTGCTGGTAAACTCTGGATAACATGGTCAGTGTTGAATTCCACCTCGTGGGCACGTCGCACAACAGTCGGTGAGCGGGCAGTTGGAGGCGGCGCTGCGCTGCCCTCAGAGTGGCAGCATCTGGGCTGGACTTCCTGAAATGCGCACAGATGCGGCGCACCTTCGTGAGCAAATCAGACAGATTGGGGTATGTCTTGAGGAAACGCTGCACTATCAGATTTAACACATGGGCCAGGCATGGCACATGTGTCAGTCTGCCGAGTTGCAGAGCCGCCACCAGGTTACGGCCGTTGTCACACACAACCATTCCCGGCTTGAGGTTCAGCGGTGCCAGCCACAGATCAGTCTGCGCCGTGATGCCCTGTAATAGCTCTTGGGCGGTGTGCCTTTTGTCGCCTAGGCTCAGCAGTTTGAGCACCGCCTGCTGTCGCTTAGCGACGGCACTGCTGCTGTGCCTAGAGCTACCGACTGATGGCGCCGTGCCCACGGATGGTAGTTCGGAGGAGGAGGTGGAGGAGGGGTGGGAGGAGGAGGAGGCATAGTAGGCCTGAAACACCTGGACCGAGGTAGGCCCCGCAATCCTCGGCGTCGGCAGTATATGAGCAGCCCCAGGGTCAGACTCGGTCCCAGCCTCCACCAAGTTAACCCAATGTGCCGTCAGCGATATATAGTGGCCCTGCCCGGCAGCACTCGTCCACGTGTCCGTGGTCAGGTGGACCTTGTCAGAAACGGCGTTGGTCAGGGCACGGATGATGTTGTCTGACACGTGCTGGTGCAGGGCTGGGACGGCACATCGGGAAAAGTAGTGGCGGCTGGGGACCGAATACCGAGGGGCGGCCGCCGCCATGAGGTTGCGAAAGGCCTCGGTCTCTACTAGCCTATAGGGCAGCATCTCCAGGCTAAGCAATCTGGAGATGTGCACATTAAGGGCTTGGGCGTGCGGGTGGGTTGCACTATATTTGCGTTTCCGCTCCAGCGTCTGGGGTATGGAGAGCTGAACGCTGGTGGATGCTGTGGAGGATCGTGGAGGCGACGATGGGGTTTTTGTGCCAGGGTCCTGGGCAGGGGGCTGACTAGCAGCTGACACAGGGGAAGGAGCAGTGGTGTGCACGGCCGGAGGTGAACGGGCTTGTTGCCACTGAGTGGGGTGCTTAGCATTCATATGCCTGCGCATACTGGTGGTAGTTAAGCTAGTAGTGGTGGAACCCCTGCTGAGCCTGGTTTGGCAAATGTTGCACACCACAGTCCGTCGGTCATCCGGTGTTTCCTTAAAGAACCTCCACACTTCTGAAGATCTAGCCCTCGCCGCAAGAGCCCTCACCACGGGAGCTTCACTAGTTGACAGTGGCGCTGATGCACCAGCTCTGGCCCTGCCTCTCCGTCTGGCCCCACCACTGCCTCTTCCAACCTGTTCAGGTCGAGGACTCTCCTCCGTCTCAGAAGCACTGTGTTCACCCGGCCTCTCAACCCAGCTTGGGTCTGTCACCTCATCATCCTCCGATCCCTCAGTCTGCTCCCCCCTCGGACTTCCTGCCCTGACAACAACTTCCCCACTGTCTGACAACCGTGTCTCCTCATCGTCGGACACCTCTTTACACACTTCCACTACGTCAAGAAGGTCATCATCACCCACAGACTGTGACTGGTGGAAAACCTGGGCATCGGAAAATTGCTCAGCAGCAACCGGACAAGTGGTTTGTGACTGTGGGAAGGGTCCAGAAAACAGTTCCTCAGAGTATGCCGGTTCAAATGCCAAATTTTCCTGGGAGGGGGCAGACTGGGGGGGAGGAGGCTGAGGTGCAGGAGCTGGAGGAGTGGCGATTTCGGTGACATGGGTGGACTGCGTGGAAGACTGACTGGTGGTGGACAAATTGCTCGAAGCATTGTCAGCAATCCACGACATCACCTGTTCGCACTGTTCTGGCCTCAACAGTGCTCTACCACGAGTCCCAGTAACTTCAGACATGAACCTAGGGAGTGTAGCTCTGCGGCGTTCCCCTGCTCCCTCATCAGCAGGTGGTGTCTCACCCCGCCCAGGACCACGGCCTCTGACCCCTGCAGTAGTTGGACGCCCACGTCCCCGCCCTCGTCCTCTACCCCTAGCCCTCGGGTTAAACATTTTTAAAATGAGAGTTATAACTTTATTTTATTTTTTTTACTTTTTTTTGTTTTTTTTGTGTTTTTTTTTTTTTTTGTGTTTTTTGTTTTTTTTTGAGTTTTTAAAACCAAACAATGCTATCCTATTGCTATGGCTATTTTCTAGCCAAGTATCAAAGCACACTACTATGCCAGATGAGATGACACTGAGTTATTGGCTAATAGAAATCCAACCCCTACTGAATTTTGCCACTTCGGCCTTTGCTATGGATATGTGCGCCACTAAGCGCAGAACACAGCGGTCGCAAGTCTCACTACAAATTGCTCAGAATTGGCAAGTACATGCACTGCAGAAACTACAGCCACCAGCAGATCAACCAGAAATCAAATATATAGAACGCTACTGTAGGCTTCAAGAAGCTGTTTGTATTCTCCTATGGCTATTTTCTAGCCAAGTATCAAAGGAAGCACAGTACTATGCCAGATGAGATGACACTGAGTTATTGCCTAATAGAAATCCAACCCCTACTGAATTTTGCCACTTTGGCCTTTGCTATGGATATGTGCGCCACTAAGCGCAGAACACAGCGGTCGCAAGTCTCACTACAAATTGCTCAGAATTGGCAAGTACATGCACTGCAGAAACTACAGCCACCAGCAGATCAACCAGAAATCAAATATATAGAACGCTACTGTAGGCTTCAAGAAGCTGTTTGTATTCTCCTATGGCTATTTTCTAGCCAAGTATCAAAGGAAGCACAGTACTATGCCAGATGAGATGACACTGAGTTATTGGCTAATAGAAATCCAACCCCTACTGAATTTTGCCACTTCGGCCTTTGCTATGGATATGTGCGCCACTAAGCGCAGAACACAGCGGTCGCAAGTCTCACTACAAATTGCTCAGAATTGGCAAGTACATGCACTGCAGAAACTACAGCCACCAGCAGATCAACCAGAAATCAAATATATAGAACGCTACTGTAGGCTTCAAGAAGCTGTTTGTATTCTCCTATGGCTATTTTCTAGCCAAGTATCAAAGGAAGCACAGTACTATGCCAGATGAGATGACACTGAGTTATTGCCTAATAGAAATCCAACCCCTACTGAATTTTGCCACTTTGGCCTTTGCTATGGATATGTGCGCCACTAAGCGCAGAACACAGCGGTCGCAAGTCTCACTACAAATTGCTCAGAATTGGCAAGTACATGCACTGCAGAAACTACAGCCACCAGCAGATCAACCAGAAATCAAATATATAGAACGCTACTGTAGGCTTCAAGAAGCTGTTTGTATTCTCCTATGGCTATTTTCTAGCCAAGTATCAAAGGAAGCACAGTACTATGCCAGATGAGATGACACTGAGTTATTGCCTAATAGAAATCCAACCCCTACTGAATTTTGCCACTTTGGCCTTTGCTATGGATATGTGCGCCACTAAGCGCAGAACACAGCGGTCGCAAGTCTCACTACAAATTGCTCAGAATTGGCAAGTACATGCACTGCAGAAACTACAGCCACCAGCAGATCAACCAGAAATCAAATATATAGAACGCTACTGTAGGCTTCAAGAAGCTGTTTGTATTCTCCTATGGCTATTTTCTAGCCAAGTATCAAAGGAAGCACAGTACTATGCCAGATGAGATGACACTGAGTTATTGCCTAATAGAAATCCAACCCCTACTGAATTTTGCCACTTCGGCCTTTGCTATGGATATGTGCGCCACTAAGCGCAGAACACAGCGGTCGCAAGTCTCACTACAAATTGCTCAGAATTGGCAAGTACATGCACTGCAGAAACTACAGCCACCAGCAGATCAACCAGAAATCAAATATATAGAACGCTACTGTAGGCTTCAAGAAGCTGTTTGTATTCTCCTATGGCTATTTTCTAGCCAAGTATCAAAGGAAGCACACTACTATGCCAGATGAGATGACACTGAGTTATTGCCTAATAGAAATCCAACCCCTACTGAATTTTGCCACTTCGGCCTTTGCTATGGATATGTGCGCCACTAAGCGCAGAACACAGCGGTCGCAAGTCTCACTACAAATTGCTCAGAATTGGCAAGTACATGCACTGCAGAAACTACAGCCACCAGCAGATCAACCAGAAATCAAATATATAGAACGCTACTGTAGGCTTCAAGAAGCTGTTTGTATTCTCCTATGGCTATTTTCTAGCCAAGTATCAAAGGAAGCACACTACTATGCCAGATGAGATGACACTGAGTTATTGCCTAATAGAAATCCAACCCCTACTGAATTTTGCCACTTCGGCCTTTGCTATGGATATGTGCGCCACTAAGCGCAGAACACAGCGGTCGCAAGTCTCACTACAAATTGCTCAGAATTGGCAAGTACATGCACTGCAGAAACTACAGCCACCAGCAGATCAACCAGAAATCAAATATATAGAACGCTACTGTAGGCTTCAAGAAGCTGTTTGTATTCTCCTATGGCTATTTTCTAGCCAAGTATCAAAGGAAGCACACTACTATGCCAGATGAGATGACACTGAGTTATTGCCTAATAGAAATCCAACCCCTACTGAATTTTGCCACTTCGGCCTTTGCTATGGATATGTGCGCCACTAAGCGCAGAACACAGCGGTCGCAAGTCTCACTACAAATTGCTCAGAATTGGCAAGTACATGCACTGCAGAAACTACAGCCACCAGCAGATCAACCAGAAATCAAATATATAGAACGCTACTGTAGGCTTCAAGAAGCTGTTTGTATTCTCCTATGGCTATTTTCTAGCCAAGTATCAAAGGAAGCACACTACTATGCCAGATGAGATGACACTGAGTTATTGCCTAATAGAAATCCAACCCCTACTGAATTTTGCCACTTCGGCCTTTGCTATGGATATGTGCGCCACTAAGCGCAGAACACAGTGGTCGCAAGTCTCACTACAAATTGCTCAGAATTGGCAAGTACATGCACTGCAGAAACTACAGCCACCAGCAGATCAACCAGAAATCAAATATATAGAACGCTACTGTAGGCTTCAAGAAGCTGTTTGTATTCTCCTATGGCTATTTTCTAGCCAAGTATCAAAGGAAGCACACTACTATGCCAGATGAGATGACACTGAGTTATTGCCTAATAGAAATCCAACCCCTACTGAATTTTGCCACTTCGGCCTTTGCTATGGATATGTGTGCCACTAAGAGCTAAACACAACGGTAGCAAGTCCCCCTGCTAATTCCTCACAAAATGGTAAAAGATGCAAATTAAAATAAAAAAAGTAGAACGTTATTGTAGCCCTAAGAAGGGCTGTTGGGTTCTTTGAGAATCACTCCTGCCTAACAGTAAGCTAATAGAACACCCTAACGCTTTCCCTGACCAGCAGCAGCTCTCTCCCTAGCGGCATCCAGAGACAGAATGATCCGAGCAGCGCGGCCAGCGGCTAGTCTATCCCAGGGTCACCTGATCTGGCCAGCCAACCACTGCTATCGACGTGTAAGGGTACCACGTCATGCTGGGTGGAGTGCAGAGTCTCCTGGCTTGTGATTGGCTCTGTTTCTGGCCGCCAAAAAGCAAAACGGCGGGAGCTGCCATTTTCTCGAGCGGGCGAAGTATTCGTCCGAGTAACGAGCAGTTTCGAGTACCCTAATGCTCGACCGAGCATCAAGCTCGGACGAGCATGTTCGCTCATCTCTAACGGCTATCAGTCAGGATTTGATCCAGAAGGTGATTGAGAGCTGCCAGGGAGAATTGCAGAGGTCCTGAAGAAGAAGGGTCAACACTGCAAATACTGACTCGCTTCAGTAACTCATTCTAACTGTCAATAAAAGCTTTTGTTACTAATAATATGATTGCACTTGTATTTCTGTATGTGATAAAAACATCTGACACATAAATACCAGAGAGCAACAGATCATGTGAAAATATAATATTTGTGTCATTCTCAAAACTTTTGGCCGTGACTGTATAAAGGTTATCATTATGGTTTCCAGTGACGTCCGGGCTCATGGGGCCACTAACCTGGGCTCATTACTATATGCCTGCCCCTTTGTGAACATCACTCCTATATCACTGGTTGGAAGGGGCAGTGTCGGACTGACTCACCAGAGAATCAGGGGATCTTTCGGTGGGCTCAACATTACAGGACATGAGAGGTACAGCAGAAGACTAACCAATTTAGAAACTAGTACGGTCCGTTTCCAAGGGTATGATAGAGGACGGTCCCCTAGAATAACTTTATCTGTTGAGCTCAGGGAACCCCAGTCCGATTCTGAAGGGCCTGCCAAGTAATGGTGTGTCTCTAAGAGCCAACTTTAATATATCCCCGACCAGAGTAAGCCTCAGCAATGAGCCAATGGCTCAGCTGACCTTGCCCATTTATGGTTAAGCCCATCCCTAAACTAGAAATCACCACCTCTTTAATCATATTAAAACATGGAATGGATAGGATTTACCGATCTCTTGAGATTTGAGATTCTCTACGATACATTTATAGGGAGTCCCGGCTGAGACACAAGTAGGGTATAATACTTACCCTGGTAAACATTCTTAATTGTGGCCAACCTCTAATCTTATGTAAACAAGAGGTTAACTTAGTTACTCATCCCGAAAGCAAAATCTTTAGGGGGTCCCTCTACCTATCAAGAGCCATTTATAATACTGGTGTCTTCTAATGTGAAAGAGGAGCCAACAAGTTCCCTTAGGCACCAGGGTCCAGTTGTAGCTGCTTTAGCTTTTATTATTATCTTCCTTGGGCGATCCCCTCCACAGAACCTTAGCTGGGAAACAATGACCAAAATTCATGCAAAGTTCTCTGCTATAATGTTCTCACCTCACCGCATACCTATCTCACAGCACCTGCTACCTGCTTTCTCTGACAGCTGACACATTATAGGAATGCAGTTAGGTGTGATGCAGTTCTTCAGGGAATTAAACCTCAAAAACTGAGCATTTACACTCAGTAAGGCTTTGGGCCCCACTGAATGGCCAACTAGTAAACTGGGTCAAAGGACTCAACAGAAGACTTCTTCCACTAACTGGGTCCTCTTAAACTCAATGACATTGTAGATAACTTATCAGGAGGTTTGGGGTACCTCAACCTAGCTAGCATGACTTCACGCCACTGGGGTTGAGGTCCCAAAAGTCAGTGGTGGCATTCCAGAGATTCCAGGTTAGGCGTCCGGTGATTTGAGTCCGTTTAAGACCCCCCCTGATACAAGAGCATTGCACATAGTGAAGTGGAGGTCAGATGGGGGGGATAAAGAAAAATAAGGAGTCCTAGATAATATGACTCCCACCGAGCCCTGATCTAAATATCATCTGGTCTGTCTGTAAGGGATTACATGAAAAGATGGAAGAATTTAGCAAATCTACATCCACTGATGTGAGTGACGTCCACATCCCGATCTGTTAGTTAAAAATGAATACATACCTTTTTCTTACTTTCGATCTCACTTTATTCTAATGCATGACAGAAGAATATAACATTTCAGAAATATTCAAAATCATAAAAGTAATCATTTGTTATAAAGTTTATATGGTATAATATATGATATTATTGCTAGACTCCTACCTAAGGTCTTGCTTCTCGTTCAGACATATTGCCATCTTCTTGACTTCTTTGGCGATATCCACAGAAGACATATCCGCTAGCTTTGTTATCAGCTTTTCATGTTCTAATTAATGGGTGAAAAAAGTGCAAGCAATTAAGAGAAAAATCTTGATCAATTAATTAGTTAATACTGGAGATGAGCAGACCCAAACTTTGAGTTCGAGCCCAAGGTTTAGAGGCTCCCTGCGCAATCAGGATATATTGCCAGATTGGCAGCCGTGAAGCCCATGACCAATCACAGCTATGGCTAGTAGCTATGGTAACGTGGGGTGCCCCTGGACCCCAAACTCAAAGTTCTGGTTCACTGATCTGTAGTTAATACACATTCGCTGAACGAATTAAACATGCATTATAATGAGATGACAATAATATTCCTCTATGACAGTGTTGGCAAACCTTTTTGAGACCAAGTGTCCAAACTACAACTAAATCCACTTATTTAAATAGAAAGTGCCAACATGGCAATTTAAGTAGTAATATGTTACTACCTGTTTTGTCACCGTTTTTCATTGTAATGGTGTCCTGAGGACACCAATACAGGCGGTCCCCTACTTAAGAACACTCGACTTACATATGACCCATAGTTACAAACGGACCTCTGGATATTGGTAATTTATTGTACTTTTGTCCTAGGCTACAATGATCAGCTATAACAGTTATCACATGTGTCTGTAATGAAGCTTTATTGTTAATCCTGATTCTTATAACAATCCAACATTTTTAAAATCCAATTGTCACAGAGACCAAAAAAGTTCTGTCTGGGATTACAATAATAAAATATACAGTTCTGACTTACATACAAACTCAACTTAAGAACAAACCTACAGACCCTATCTTGTATGTAACCCGGGGACTGCCTGTACAGTTGAAAGAAAGAGGAGAAATTGAGATCATTGTAGCTTCCTTACAGGGTATCCTGAAGCGGAAGAATTTGCGAGGCCCAGAGCAGGAGCTCCAATAATAACACAATAATTGTCTGCACCTCCTTGCTCTTCCTCTAGTCCCTGGCAGATAAAGATGTGTGTCTTTAAAATAGTACTGATCACCAGGGCCGGATTAAGGTTGGTGGGGGCCCCTGGGCGCAAAATCTGGTGGAGGCCCCCACTCAGTGCATACACGTCCTCCTGCTCACTATCCACTATCCCCGCAGTAACACTGCTACATACAGCCACCTCGTCCCCAGTAACACAGCTACATACAGCCGCCTCGTCCCCAGTAACACTGCTACATACAGCCGCCTTGCCCCCAGTAACACAGCTACATACAGCCGCCTTGCCCCCAGTAACACAGCTACATACAGCCACCTCGTCCCCAGTAACACAGCTACATACAGCCGCCTTGCCCCCAGTAACACAGCTACATACAGCCGCCTTGCCCCCAGTAACACAGCTACATACAGTTGCCTCGTCCCCAGTAACACAGCTACATACAGTCGCCTCGTCCCCAGTAACACAGCTACATACAGCCGCCTCACCCCCAGTAACACAGCTACATACAGCCGCCTCGTCCCAAGTAACACCGCTACATACAGCCGCCTCACCCCCAGTAACACAGCTACATACAGCTGCCTCGCACCCAGTAACACAGCTACATACAGCCACCTCGTCCCCAGTAACACAGCTACATACAGCCACCTCACCCCCAGTAACACAGCTACATACAGCCGCCTTGCCCCCAGTAACACAGCTACATACAGCCGCCTTGCCCCCAGTAACACAGCTACATACAGCCACCTCGTCCCCAGTAACACAGCTACATACAGCCGCCTTGCCCCCAGTAACACAGCTACATACAGCCGCCTTGCCCCCAGTAACACAGCTACATACAGTTGCCTCGTCCCCAGTAACACAGCTACATACAGTCGCCTCGTCCCCAGTAACACAGCTACATACAGCCGCCTCACCCCCAGTAACACAGCTACATACAGCCGCCTCGTCCCAAGTAACACCGCTACATACAGCCGCCTCACCCCCAGTAACACAGCTACATACAGCTGCCTCGCACCCAGTAACACAGCTACATACAGCCACCTCGTCCCCAGTAACACAGCTACATACAGCCACCTCACCCCCAGTAACACAGCTACATACAGCCGCCTTGCCCCCAGTAACACAGCTACATACAGCCGCCTCACCCCCAGTAACACAGCTACATACAGCCGCCTTGCCCCCAGTAACACAGCTACATACAGCCGCCTTGCCCCCAGTAACACAGCTACATACAGCCGCCTCATCCCCAGTAACACAGCTACATACAGCCGCCTCACCCCCAGTAAACAAGCTACATACAGCCGCCTCACCCCCAGTAACAGAGCAACATACAGCCACCTCACCCCCAGTAACACAGCTACATACAGCCGCCTTGCCCCCAGTAACAGCTACATACAGCCGCCTCACCCCCAGTAACACTGCTACATACAGCCGCCTTGCCCCCAGTAACACAGCTACATACAGCCGCCTTGCCCCCAGTAACACAGCTACATACAGCCACCTCGTCCCAAGTAACACAGCTACATACAGCCACCTCACCCCCAGTAACACAGCTACATACAGCTGCCTCGCACCCAGTAACACAGCTACATACAGCCACCTCGTCCCAAGTAACACAGCTACATACAGCCACCTCACCCCCAGTAACACAGCTACATACAGCCGCCTTGCCCCCAGTAACACAGCTACATACAGCCGCCTCGCCCCCAGTAACACAGCTACATACAGCCGCCTTGCCCCCAGTAACACAGCTACATACAGCCGCCTTGCCCCCAGTAACACAGCTACATATAGCCGCTTCGTCCCCAGTAACACAGCTACATACAGCCGCCTCACCCCCAGTAAACAAGCTACATACAGCCGCCTCACCCCCAGTAACACAGCTACATACAGCCACCTCACCCCCAGTAACACAGCTACATACAGCCGCCTCACCCCCAGTTACACAGCTACATACAGCCACCTCACCCCCAGTAACAGCTACATACAGCCGCCTCACCCCCAGTAACACAGCTACATACAGCCGCCTTGCCCCCAGTAACACAGCTACATACAGCCGCCTTGCCCCCAGTAACACAGCTACATACAGCCGCCTCATCCCCAGTAACACAGCTACATACAGCCGCCTCACCCCCAGTAACACAGCTACATACAGCCACTTCACCCCCAGTAACACAGCTACATACAGCCGCCTTGCCCTCAGTAACACAGCTACATACAGCCGTCTCGCTCCCAGTAACACAGCTACATACAGCTGCCTCGCCCCCAGTAACACAGCTACATACAGCCGACTGGTCCCCTGTAACACAGCTACATACAGCCGCCTCGCCCCCAGTAACACAGCTACATACAGCTGCCTCATCCCCAGTAACACAGCTACATACAGCCACTTCACCCCCAGTAACACAGCTACATACAGCCGCCTCACCCCCAGTAACACAGCTACATACAGCCGTCTCGCTCCCAGTAACACAGCTACATACAGCTGCCTCGCCCCCAGTAACACAGCTACATACAGCCGACTGGTCCCCTGTAACACAGCTACATACAGCCGCCTCGCCCCCAGTAACACAGCTACATACAGCTGCCTCATCCCCAGTAACACAGCTACATACAGCCGCCTCACCCCAGTAACACAGCTACATACAGCCGCCTCATCCCCAGTAACACAGCTACATACAGCAGCCTCACCCCCAGTAACACAGCTACATACAGCCGACTGCTCCCAGTAACACAGCTACATACAGCCGCCTGGCACCCAGTAACACAGCTACATACAGCCGCCTCATCCCCAGTAACACAGCTACATACAGCCGCCTCATCCCCAGTAACACCGCTACACACAGCCGCCTGGCCCCCAGTAACACAGCTACATACAGCCGCCTCTCCCAATGTAACACATCTACATACAGCCACCTTGCCCCCAGTAACACAGCTACATACAGCCGCCTCGCCCCCAGTAACACAGCTACATACAGCCGCCTCATCCCCAGTAACACAGCTACATACAGCCGCCTCATCCCCAGTAACACAGCTACATACAGCCGCCTCATCCCCAGTAACACAGCTACATACAGCCGCCTCACCCCCAGTAACACAGCTACATACAGCTGCCTCGCACCCAGTAACACAGCTACATACAGCCGTCTTGCCCTCAGTAACACAGCTACATACAGCCGCCTCATCCCCAGTAACACCGCTACATACAGCCGCCTCACCCCCAGTAACACAGCTACATACAGCTGCCTCGCACCCAGTAACACAGCTACATACAGCCGTCTTGCCCTCAGTAACACAGCTACATACAGCCGCCTCGCACCCAGTAACACATCTACATACAGCCGACTGGCCCCCAGTAACACATCTACATACAGCCGACTGGCCCCCAGTAACACAGCTACATACAGCCGCCTCGCACCCAGTAACACAGCTACATACAGCCGCCTCGCACCCAGTAACACAGCTACATACAGCCGCCTTGCCCCCAGTAGCACAGCTACACACAGCCGCCTCACCCCCAGTAACACAGCTATACACAGCCGCCTCACCCCCAGTAACACATCTTTGTATCTACCTTCACCCCTACCAGATATGCAGTCCCATTTAACATACACCTCAGCCCACACCAGACATCCAGTCCCGCAGTTTATACAATTACACACATTTATACACTGATATATTCACACCTTTATATACACACATAAAGTTCTACACTCGTATCCTTGCACCCATATATATACAAGTATACACACACATTTATGTACCCATATACATTTATACACTAATACACAGAGTATACACAAACTCATAAAGTATGTACACAAATACAGTATATATACATCACACATACGGCATACACATTATATACAATATATATATATATACACACATACAGTATACACTGACCATATTTACATATACATGCAGTATAAAAACACCATATACACACATGCTGCATATACATACAGAATATACACACATACAGCAAATACAGACACATTCAGTATATACAGCATTTTCACACACATACGGGAAATACACACACACACATTCAGTATACAGAGCATATACATACATACCATATACACAGCATATAAACATAAACATACATCATATATACATATATATATATATATATATATGTGCATATATTTAAATGTGCACATATATATGCTTGTACAAATATATGCGTGCATAAATACAGTATATTCATCTATACACAGTATTTACATATATACACACAGTATATACATATATACACATATACACAGTAGATGCATATATACACATATACACAGTATATACAAATATACACTTTATATACACAGTAGAATCATATATACACAGTATATAAATATATAGACAGTAGATGCATATATACACAGTATATACACAAATGCACAGTATATACATATATACACTTTATATACATAGTAGATGCATATATACACATATACACAGTATATACATATATACACATATACACAGTATATACATATATACACACATATACACAGTATATACATATATACACACAATATACACAGTATATACATATATACACAGTATATACATATATACACACATATACACAGTATATACATATATACACACAATATACACAGTATATACACACAGATAAATAAATATGTAATCTATACTTACCATTTTAGGGTGTTCGGCTGTCCCGTCAGGAGGGTGTTCGGGCGGGGGGGGGGGGGGGATTGGGGTCTGAAGACGGCTGCTTGTTCCAGCGGGCGGGCGGGGGTAGGGCTGTCATCGGGGGCCTTGCGGAGGATGACAGCTTGTTCGGGGAGGGGGGACGAGGGCGGAACGGAGGACGACTTCTTGCTTCGGCAGCGGGGGGGGGGGGTTGCGCGTGGAGCGGAGGATGGCTCAATGTTCCAGCGGGGGGGGGGCGTTCTGAGCGGAGGATGGCTGGATGTTCTGGCGGGGGGGGGGGGGCGCGTGGAGCGGAGGACGGTTCGATGTTCCGGCGGGGGGGAGGGGGGCGCGTGGAGCGGAGGACGGCTCAATGTTCCAGCGGGGGGGGCGTTCTGAGCGGAGGATGGCTGGATGTTCCGGCCGGGGGGGGGGGGCGGTTGAGCGGCGGACGGCTTGATGTTCCAGCAGGAAGGGGGGGGGGGTTTGAGCGGAGGATGGCTGGATGTTCCGGCGGGGGGGGGCGCGTGGAGCGGAGGAGGGCTCGAGGTTCCGGCGGGGGGGCGGGGCGTGGAGCGGAGCACGGCTCGATGTTTCGGCGGGGGGGGGGGGCGCGGGGAGCGGCTGAATGTTTCAGCGGGGAGGAGTGGAGGATGGCTGTCTGTTCCGGCAGGAGGGGGGGTGGCGGCGTGGGGATGCAAGGTAAGGCTGCTTGTTCCAGAGGGGGGGAGCGCGAGCGGGCGGGGATGCCGGGCAATGCAGCGGGGTGGGCGGGAAGGTTGCGGACGGCTCGGCCATGCAGCTGAAGGGCGGGGAGGCGTAACTTGTGCCAGGGGGCGGACATGTGGGCG
Organism: Engystomops pustulosus; assembly: GCF_040894005.1. Lineage (NCBI taxonomy): Eukaryota > Metazoa > Chordata > Amphibia > Anura > Leptodactylidae > Engystomops > Engystomops pustulosus. The sequence continues at coordinate 34,106,076 of NC_092418.1, forward strand.
GGCAGGCCATGCAAGGGGATATGCGTGGAGGTGGTGACCTGTGCCGAGGTCGGGCGGACGACTAAGGGAGGCGGCGGCTGAGGAGTCGGGGACCGGGGGACGCGATCTGGTGGGGGCCCCCTGGGGGGGCAAAATGGTGGGGGCCCCGGGGCTCGAGCCCCGGGAGCCCCGCCTATAGTCCGGCCCTGCTGATCACAGCACATCCTGTGTGGCCAGGGACTGCAGGAGGATTTGGAAACAGTGCTGGGATAATGGCCTGGGTGCCCACAGAGAGTACTCAGAGGGCCACTTCTGGCACCCTTGCTATGGGTTCGCCACCACTGCTCTATGGTCTCTTCACACTGGGAACTTGGCTTCCTTTTAGGCCATGATGTGGTAACAGACCTGTCATACAATAGCATACCTCCCAACATTTGTGAAAACGAAAGAGGGACAAAATGGCGGCACGCGTAGCGGCGATCCCCCTAAGCCACACCCCAAATCACTCCCTGGCCACGCCCCAAATTTTAGCCATATTAAAATAATAAAAATCATCTCAATTAAAAAAAAAAAAATTATCCTCATTGGGATTTGAACCCAGAACCTGCAGTGTCCATGTACAATAATAACACAGCACCTCAACCCACTGAGCTATAACCTCTGTGATTAACAAGGTGGAGAATTTTGGTAACTAAGAACTATGACCATATACTGCCTTGGTATATAGGGAGGGATCTTCTCAGATTATTATAATTATTGAGACTATTATTATTATTATGGAGATTATTATTATTATTATTATTATTATTATTATTATTATTATTGAGACTATTATTATTATTATGGAGATTATTATTATTATTATTAATTATTATTATTATTTTTACCATTATTAATAATCATCTCCATAATAATAAAAATAATAAAATTTATAATAATAATAATAATAGTCTCAATAATTACAATAATAATCTCTGAGAAGATTCCTCTCTATATATCAGTGCATTAGTCTGTATCACAGTGTAAATGGCAGATAACATGTCTTAGTTACCAGAAATCCTCAGCTCTGTATCACTGGGTTTATAGCTCAGTTAGGTAAGCTCCTGTCTATGGTGCAGAGGGTCCCAGGTTCAAATCTCAGCCTGGCCAAAACTTTATTTAATTATATAAAGAGCTTGTGTCTGGGGAAGCCCTGGAGACCATATATGGACAGATACTGATCTGACCTGATGACGTGGTCCCCACTAAGCTGACACTTCTCTGAAAAGGATTCCCTCCCGATGTCTGCTCTGGGGAACCCTAGGAGATGCAGTGACCATATATGGAGAGATGCTGTTCTGAAGCTGATGACGTGGTCCCTGCTCTCTCCGCTAAGCCCGACACTTCTCTGAAAAGGATTCCCTGCCCGAAGTCTGCTCTGGGGAACCCTAGGAGATGCAGTGACCATATATGGACAGATGCTGAAGCTGATGACGTGGTCCCTGCTCTCCGCTAAGCCCGACACTTCTCTGAAAAGGATTCCCTGCCCGATGTCTGTAGAAGCCATTCTGTACTGTGAGTTCAGACTTTCAAAGTATTTACTATGCGGACACAGTGCCGGGACCTGGGGGGAGAATCCGTGACAATATCATAGCTGCCCGTGACGCGGGGCAGAGGTACGAAAAACGGGAAAGTCCCGTCAAAATCGGGACGGTTGGGAGCTATGCAATAGACCTCCCCTTTTAGGGCATGTGTATTCTTTACAGAAGAAATGGCTGTTGGCTGAATAATATCCAAAGTGCATGGTCAGATGTTTTTCTGGTGCTCATAAGCAGAACCTATGGTGAATTACTTGCTATCATAACAGCCAGTACTTTGTTGTTTGCTATCTGTAGGTTTTCCTGCACTGTATTATCTCTCTATGTGACCACCGCAGCGACTTCTAACGCTTAGAACAATGCTCTGGCGTAGCCAGGAAAATTAGTGCTGCGTTCTTTCCTTTTTATAGTCTGAATATAGCAAAAACAGGAAGAATCCCGCTGGGATATATTTTATCAAAATTAGCCGGAAAAATGAAATAACAGTTTTTGTGACAAAATTGATCAGAATAGAAAATAAATAAGAAATTACCCCAAAAAATATTGCTATATAAATAAGCAATCTTTCTTATAGTGTGAATGGAAAATGTGTTTATTTTTGCCACAATAAGTTACTTTTTTTGCTGCATACATTAGATTTATTTTGGGGGTCAAAATAGTAGAACCAGGATTTTAAGTTTTCTCTATTCTATCGATGAATAGATAATAAGTCTTTTATAGGCAGTAATTTCATTACTGGTTCTCCTAATGATCATAACAATGCTGGTCATATGTCCCTTTTGAAGAATAGGATTGTGGTCCTGCATGCACACTGCTGCTCCACTCATTGCTCATGCTAACAAAAACTGTAAAAGTTTTTGGGATGGCACAATGTAAAGGCAGAAAATCAATGTCCTTAGGTCTCACACTAGGCTGCATTAATACATGATATTCATAGGGCTGGTAAATATCGTTGGGGCCCATTTACTTACCCGTCCCGTTGACGCCGGCGATCCGGAATGTCCGACGAGGATTCGGAGCTGCCGCGATTCACTAAGATCGTGATCTTGCTACACAATTTGGTTTTTTAATTCCGCGGTTTGTCCATATCAGTCGGGTTGTCCGACGTCCACAACCCCCCGATTTGTGTCGCATGCAAGTCGGTGCCGATGCGCCACAATCCGATCACGTGCGCCAAAAACCCGGGGCAATTCAGGGCAAAATGGTAAAAAGTCAGGAAACCCAACGAAAATGTGGTATTCGGACCCTTAGTAAATGTGTCCCATTATGTCTAACCTGTTGTAGCCACTCACCTTGCCTTCTGCTGTACTCCATCTGCCTCTCCAGTGGGGGGTCTAGAGTGATGGTAGAAGGTCCCATTTCATTTGCTGGAGCTGCAGATTGTCGCACCGATCGTCTCCTCATCACTAAATAAAGCACAAAATATAAACAAATGTTCATTTTCATATAAAAAATCTTAGGTTATCTCAGGCTTGATGTAGGGATTTCATAAAGTTCTCCAACTTTTCTCAAATCTGTGTGTGTGTTCACACGTGGCAGTAACACGTTCGTTTTCAAACGCATCAGAACAGCTGAGAAGCGGAGATTTGCCTGATTACATAGATGTTAACATTATGTTTACAAAAGCATGTGTTAATGCACGTGTTTGTTAATGCTGTGATGCAGTTCTAACTGCAATGCGTGAACACACCATCAAGGCTACATCAAAGCCCTGATCTGCTTGTTGGTCCTTCTGGTTGAGTTAAATGCCACAGGTCCTGGAATTCTTCATTTATGGCTCCCAGATTAAAATGGTACAAATATAATAAATGAATAGGATATATGATTTTTACATATGTTATTGTTGTCTCAGGCAACATGTTAGTACATACCTCCTTCGGAAACATCAATTGCGCTATCTGCATCTTGGTCCGGATCCGAGTAAGAAGTCCTAGCATCCATGTCAGGTTCAAATGAACGATTAACTAGGAGAAAAAATAAAAATGTATTCAATATGCGAACAGTGAGTGCAATTTTGAATATTGAATACTTGACAAAATACTGGCTGTACTTAATGGCAATCTACATCACAAAAGCAGAAAATATGACTTTTCCACAGTCCTGCGATTTTGTTTTTTTAATAAAAGGTGATTTTTTTTTTCATGCTAGCTTTTTTTCTGTGGTTTGCAAAGATCATTTTACAACTATGACTGTATGTGATAAAGGTATTATACTTACAGCGCCCAAAGTTATAGGGCTCATCTACTGATGGAGGGTATCTTGGTATCTCCATATTATAATCCATGTCTAATTGCACGTCATTAGTTGGCAAAAATCTCCTGCCTCCTCTCCAATCTCTCATTTGTATTGGATAGCCAACATCATCATTATCAACTTCATACGGATTATTGTGGAAGGATGACTGCTGTCTGAAGGATGGCCTGTTAGTGGTTAAAAACAATGTCACTAAAGTGGATTAAAAATATCACATCAGCTTCAGATTACCCTCAATCAATTTCTAAATACTGGACGACAACTGTATGAGAGCGAACTAGTGAGTGGCAGCCATCTTGGATGTTTGCTGGAACACATAGGCCAAGGCCTTTGTTGCTATGCAACAGCCCAAACTGAGAGTCTGCATGTGGTACATGTGGTACCTATATTCAGTTTTAAGAATCATTTCTATGAATATTTGTTTATTAAGACTGTCCTATGAGCAGAATTCCTCTTCAAAAGACAGGGCTGCTATGATATAGATGCAGCCTGTGGTAATACACAGAGTGTATACAAATGAATGGGAGACTATGTAATACTGGGGCTTTAGTAGTCACTATGGTGTAATACAAGGAGACCTGTACAATAAGAAATACATAATAGTTGGAGGGCCTGGCCGAGACTGTATATTGGGTCCCTGGTGTTATAAGTTATGCCTATATGGAAGGAGTTTTTGCTGATTCACCAAGTTTACATGAAATCCTTTAAAGAAGCTGGCCACTTTACCTCATGTTTTTTGTGATGTGTGTGAAAGAATGTAAAGTTGGGCCTTCTGTTTTTTACCTCATCAGCCAGAGATTTCTGTCCATAAAATGGCCGTAAATGGGAGGTCATGTGATCTATAACTGTCCATGAACAAGCGCCCTGCAGGACCTTATGATAGTACAGTATTCATGAAATAAGATCAAAGTCCTGGCATGGCAATCGTTCATGGTCAGATAGAGACTGCCTGTACTATCATAAGGACCTGGCAGGGCAATTGTTCATGGACAGCTGTAGATCACATGACCCCCCCATCTGCGGCCATTTTATGGTCAGGAATCTCTGGCTGATGAGGTAAAAGACAGGAGGCTTCACTTTACATATCAAGAAAGCGGAGCAGAACCATTAATAGATGTATATTGGTGAAATTACCCCATATCCAGCCCCCCTTAATTACATAGACATTAGAAAAAACATGAGGTAAAGTGGCCAACCCCTTTAAGATAGATCTGTCTTTAAAAGGCAGATCTTGAAGTAAGTCTGTGTTTATACCACAATTTTTGAAGAAAAAAAGGAAAAGGAGACAGATATAATGGGGTTGGCCAAAGTGTAAAGTTAGCTCCTATACATAGAAGAGGGGATAACTAGCAAATTACCCAACAGGGTAAATCTCCAAAAAGTTCCTCCTTTAAATAGCAAATGCTCACAACATTATTAAGAACTGCATGTGATACAGTACTAATTATACACAGTATACACTCCCAGCCACCACAGGATAGGGGATAACAAACGAATTATTGGGGTCTGACTGCTGGTACCCTCATTGATCCTGAGAACAGGGGTCCCATTCCAAAAACTAAATGAAGTGGCATAGTGCTACTCCATTCAATACAATGGGAAATTTCGAAAGTTGTAGAGTGCAGCACCCATCTATCTCCAGCACTCACACAGTGAATGAGATAGTCAAACGTTATGCTCAGCAATTTCTGGGGCTCCCATAGTATTCAGTGTAATGGCAGGATGCATAATCGATCTGGCTTGTTCCCTTGTTCTTAGGATTTATAGGGGCCGTTCACATGATCTGCTTGGACCCCCACTAATCAGGTTGTCATCCTCCATCTTGTGGATAGGTTGTCATCCTCCATCTTGGACACTAATGATTTAGTACAAGTGTTTAAAACAGTGCTAGACTGCTAGCTGATGGTGGTGGTCCAATAAATTGGACTTCTCACTGGTCATGAGAATGTGGGTGCGATTCTGAATGCAGATGGAAAGCAGCATTCACAATACTGTCCATGGGACAGCAGAGTACCACAGTCAGCAATATCTAGCTTTTCCATCACATGAATAGAGCAAAAGTGCAAATGCTCGACCCCTTACTCCAATAAAATTGTTTACCACATTACATCACCGTACCCTCGGTCAATTTCCAGAGTCTCTGAGTCATGGTAAGCAGGGTTGTAGATCCCATCATTGTACGCCATGGTGATGTCACTTCTTCACTTTTGATGTCACCTTTTCAGAACATTCTCTTCCAATTTACTCTGGAAAAAAAGGAAAATAAAATTAAGTTATTAAGTCAATTCAGCTCCAGTAGTGGATCCACAGCATTCTGACAAGCTTCCTTTCTATATATGTGTTATACCCATCCAGTCGCACACAAGATTCCTCATTATTATGACGAGTCATGTGCCATAAAATACTAGGTAATAATATGCAATCTTTGGACTGATTTGTATGTCAGTGTCAGTGCTGTTAACAAGTAACATGATATGTGTGACTGAAATGTAGAATTCCTGGTCAGTAGGGCACTGTATAAATAACAGCATATACCTGTATACTGGAAATACAGGCGGTCCCCTACTTAGAGATACCCAACTTACAGACGACCCCTAGTTAAAGACGGACCCCTCTGCCCACTGTGACCTCTGGTGAAGCTCTCCGATGTTACTTTGGTCAAAGCTACAATGATCAGCTGTAAGGTGTCTGTAATGAAGCTTTATTGATAATCCTTGGTCACATTACAGCAAAAAATTTTGAAAATCCAATTTTCACAGGGGCAAAAAAATTTTTTGTCTGGAACTATGATTACAAAATATACAGTTTTGACTTACATACAAATTCAACTTAAGAACAAACCTATGAAACCTATGGTACTGCCTGTAATCCAACTTCACACCATCCTTGGACTTCAGATAGAGATATGCTAAATGACAGTGTGTATTATCTCTGCACTTTTATACTGTGTACATTTGTGTACATTTTCTACGTATTGTGACAATACTGTGTGTATTTGTATTCAATGACTTCTAACATAACATAAGAAACATGAAGTCACTGAATGTTGTGGCTTCATCTGATGTTAAATGTTGTAACTGTGGGGCCTTTATGATTCTTTTCCATTCTCCTATTAGTCATAGATAGACCTGACCCTAGAGATATAGCCGTCTATGGCACTGTTCTTTTATGATAAGGGGGAGCAGGCAAGCACCAAGCAATGAATAGAAACACTTGTCCTTGTAAGTGTATTATTATGACTGAGGGTTTCCTTCCTTTCTCTTGTTTCTGATCCTAATTTTATGTACAGATAGAAAATACCGAAACTGGTTCATAAAATATTATTCAAGGACCCCTACTGCTTACCGCCTCCTCTTGGTGCTTCTCCTAACTCCTCCTCACCATAAAGAGACTCGGCCCTTTGTTATAGAAAACATGCTGTAAAATGGGTTTCACAGGAGTAAAATGAGGACCTATCTTTAGGATTAATGATCAAAATTAGTTTGGCAGGGGTCTGACACTAAACGGGTTGATGTTTGTTCTAATGATCACCACTTTCCAAGCCCATTATATCACACCCATTAGTCTTATACCTGGTTACAGCTCAGTCGCACTAAAATGAATGGGGCTGAGCTGCAATACCAAGCACAGCCACTATATGATGTATGGTGCTGGGCTAAGTGAACACTGCATGAAAGTGTGGTCTCTTCAAGCAGTTTATCAGGAGGCTCCCCTGACATCATAGATAGATCATGATGGATATCTATGATAAAGATAGGTGCACCTTCTGACATTGTATAGGACATACACTGAAATGAACCAAATACTCCCTACAATGTGTTCTTGACAGTGTTCCAAGGGCCTTTTAAGCAGGCAAAATACAGGTTATGTTATATGACAGGGTAGAATTTGAGAACAATGCAAGGACAAGCGACAAGTTTACAACAAGTTCTTTCCAGTGACATAGCAGGAAATACACACACGTTCTGCGCGGGACTCTACCAGGAAGAAATAAAATACTTATTTGTTTGGCTCAATGCCTTGGCTACAAAGTCAACTCATACAGAATCATTTCCATGTCTGGAGTTAGTCACAGTGACCTGTAAATACATATACAGGCAGTCCCCGGGTTACGTACAAGATAAGGTCCGGAGGTTTGTTCTTAAGTTGAATTTGTATGTAAGTCGAAACTGTATATTTTATCATTGAAGTTCTAGACAAATTTTTTTCTTTTGCCCCTGTGACAATTGGAGTTTCAAAATTTTTGCTGTAATTGGACCAAGGATTATCAATAAAGCTTCATTACAGACACCTTACAGCTGATCATTGCAGTCTGGGATTATATTAAAGCATCCAGAGAGCTTCACCAAAGGTCACATGGGGCAGAGGGGTCCGTCTGTAACTATGAGTCGTCTGTAAGTCGGGTGTCCTTAAGTAGGGGACCGCCTGTAATATAATGGGCAAATACAGACTAAGTCATTCTTCAGGGTGGTGGCTATCTGTGTATAAGAATGGGCTCAACTTTGGTTGTATGTTGGTGAATGTGGTGCAGATTTTCGTGAACGTGATCCATCATCTCTAAACTAGCACAAGATGTAAAGAAAATTATTTGTTGGATTTTCATAATATTAGGCTAAGGAACAAGGATTAACAATAAAGCTTCATTGCAGACACCTTTCATAATTTTTTTGTTGAACATTGCAGCCTGGGACCAAAGTTCAGTAAGTTACCAGCATCCAGAGAACTTCACTTTAGGTCATAGTGGGCAGAGAGGTCTGTTTGTAACTAGTGGTTGTCTTTAAGTCAGGTGTCCTTAAAGGGAATCTGTCATCAGACATCGGCCTAATAAACCACTACTGGCATGTTGTCAAGCAGCTTTGCAGCCTCTAGACCGCAGTACAGTATGGTAGCATCATCCAGAAAATCTACTTTGAAGTGAGATGTAAACTGGTTTTATGAAGTCAAGGAGGTGGAGAGTTTAACACTGAAGTCAAGCTCTCCTTGCCTTAAAACGTCCCCTACAGTGTAATTGATGGTCCTGTGCCCTGTGACATCATTGACCAGATCTCCTAAAGTCCCGGAGATGATGTCATTCAAATGGGACAAGTTTTCAGTGGCAGCGAGAGCTTGACCTTAGTATTAAACTCTCCGCCTCCCTGACTTTATACATCCAATTAACATCTCACTTCAAAGTTGATTTTCTGGATGATGCCACCACCACAGACCAAGAAAGAAACATGATCTAGAAACTGTACAGCTGCTTGACAACATACTGCTAGTGGTTTATTAGGCAGATTTCTGAAGACAAGTTCCTTTAAAGGACACCTACCATCAGTTTCACTGATTGTAAATATGTAGCACTTACATGCGAGTTTCTTTATGCACTAAGTGCAACTGTTCTTAGTAATTACCTGTAATTAAGAAATGGTGCACATACAAAGAAAAAGGGTTTTAAAAAATATGTAAATTAGCCAGTGGCACTCAGGCTGACGTCACCCGATTATTGTTGGCTTTTAATTTATCCACACTGTAACAGTATCGCCGGCTACCCCCCAAGGAGCTAGGAGTGAGTTCCTGCTCTCTCCAAACACCGGCTCTTCTGATGTCACCGGCCGGCTCCTAGCTACACATATCAGTTTCAATAATGCCAAATGTTCTTTAACTCCCTGTATTGGACATCTGAAGGTGGCTATCTGGATGATGTTTCCTTTTTTATATATAGACTTTTGCTATAAAGGCACTTTATTCCTTATCCCCATTCTAAAATCCCTAAAGTGCCCTATACCATGCTCCATGCAGAGAGGCTCATAAATTGGGGTCCCTATATGACATCCTATGTCCTAATCAATCATTTTGACAAGTTGGTTTATCATTTTGTTGTTATGTTGTAAACATGTGTCAGGGCGATGATGGGAGCAGAGTCTAAGTGGCACCCAGTATTCACCGGTGCCCGCCATAAAGTGGGTTGGACTTGCTGCGGCGGGATACCACCAGGTCGCTCCACAGGTGCTACTTTGCCAGCGGCGGTGGCCAAGGTGAGCTACAGAATCGGCAGACAGAATCGGAGTCGTGGTCAGGCAGAAGGTCAGGATAGAGGGCACAGGATTGGAATCGGGGACGTAGCACAAGGTCAAAGCAGGAGGCAAGGAATCGAGGTCAGGAATGGCAGCAGAGGTCACAACTGGAGTCACAATAAATGCTTTCTCCAGGGGGCACAAAGATCCGGCAGGAATCACAGGAAGAGGCCGGCTATTTAACAGGTCATTTGCCAGCCAGCGCCAATTAGTGTATTACACAGAGCCGGCACCTAGGAGGTGGGGACGCAGGCTCCGGACCACAGGAGATGCGGGGAGGTAAGAGTATTGGGGTGTCGCTACACGTGGGCACACGGGTGAACCTGCAACCCGAGAGGTCGGTCGGAGGGGCACCCGTGACATCATGACAATTTTTATAGAAAGTTTTCATTTCCTTTAATACAATGAAGCAAAGTTAAACTAAACTTCACTTGATTTTCAAGGTTTGCTCTGGCACCGTGATATATGCTTCACTGAAAGGCAGAAATACGACTCATTGTGCGATAAGATCTATTGTGCGATAATCCGCCCTACCACCACATACTCCTTTATTTTCCAATCACTTCCTTTTGGCAAAGGCACATGGTGAGATAATGTTAAGTTTCCCAAACCCTTGTGTTTTCTGTAATTCTAAACTTAAGGAAGCAGAATTTTCCTATACCCACTAAATGTGGGTACGATGACAAAAGTTACTGAAACTGGAGACAGGGTTAATGCAGCCATACATATAATATACCAGGCGGACCATAGCTTGCTCAGCCCACAACTGCTTCCCCAGATCCCTACATATGCTCAGCACAGATAAGGAAAGTGTCACGGCTAGTGTCTACTAGAGGCAGCTTATCTCTCCAAGAACTAAGACAGAAAGCTCCAGATGCTTCACTATAAGATTTCTGCCTTTTATTAAAGTGCATCTACCACCAGGATGAAGGACTGTATGCAAATGAGCCTGAGGGGCTCCAAGCTCCATAGGTGTTAATGGAGCCTGGAGCCCTTTAGGCTCATTTGGTTGCAGTCTTTCATCGTAATTGTAGATGTCCTTTAAGCTACAGAATTGCCACCATTAGTTTCTTACTTGCTTTCACAGCCACACAATATAAATATGAAATACTGTGTCCCTGTTATATCCCCAAGTAGGTTATAGTTAAAGAGTAACTCAACCTTTGAAGCTATTTTTTATTGTAGAAATGAATAGTGGAGGTGATAATAGAAACATTTTTGCTATATACTTTACATAAGGAAACTAGTTATCATTCTGCTTGTTTCTATTGTAGTGAGCAGTATATCTGAGGTGCGTACTCCTCAAACAAATAAGGAGGCTAAAGATTAACTCATTCCATACCAAGAGAATATTTCTCTTGATAATTCATCTTTCTGTGTAGATTAGACTATCCTGGGACTGTCTGTAAAGAGTTACTGTAAGTTGTTAGATACTTTATCAGGCTCCTTTATCTCTCAGCTGTCTGTGGTGTATGGGGACAGAGAGTTGATTCATACAACTGCTTAGAAAGGCAGGGGAAAAAGAAGGACAAACGAACATCATTCTTTAATAAAGTATATTACAAATGAACATCATTCTTTATAGTATATTACAAGGTTATCTGCACTCTACTTTTTCACACTTGTGGCAAAATTTTAATTATGCTTTAATCTTTTTAAGGCATTTAACTTCAGTTTGATTCATTTGCCACTGGATGATGTGTATGTCTTGATTTGCATTTTTTAGATTCTAGATTTCCAGAACTAAATTTTAGAAGCGCAAAAGATGTAGTTTTACCCAGTGTCTGACACCCTAAGGGGCCTTCCACTCATGAAGTCTATGGGATTATAGTTAGGGGGTATGGTACAGATTTTGCATTGAAGCCCAAGAGCTACGTATGCTACCTGCACACAAATGTGTATATTCATGAACTGTAAACAACAAATCTGTGGTTCTTTACTTGTGGACCATGTGTCATTGACGCTTCATATCCGCTCGCGGACCGATGACAGAAGAGGAGACAAGAATAGAACCTGTCATAGGTGGAAACTATAGGTTGAATCTGCTGAACAGCGAAACATTTTGGTTTTTCTCTCTTGATAGGAGGATTCTCAGGGGCCTCAATAAAAGGTTGGATGTAATTTGTCAATATGAATGTATAATATGAAACATAGCTTTATGTTTGCCTGGGTTTCCCCTGGGTCCTCTCGTTTCCTCCCACACTTTAAAAACATACTGGTAGGTTGATTAGATTGTGAGCCCCCATTGGGGACAGGTTTGACAAGTTCTGTGCAGCGTTGCATAATCTGTGTGTGCTATATAAATAAAGGAATTATTATTAAGCCTAGTCTTTAGGAAAAAAGATCATATTGGTCTACTGTGCTTTGAATGGGCCATATCCAAAATGCATAGGATGAACATGATTTTTATCTGCATGTATATATCCTGGCTATTTTAAAAATTATTAAAAAAAGAATCAATTGGATTTTTACTCTTGTAATCAGCGAACAATTTTTTGAGCTGGTTTTTGCCTTTGAGGAATAGAACCTGCTCCGAATGTTATGGTTTGGGCAGCCGGCTCATAGGCCACGCAAATTGTAGATTTGCATATGAGCCCATAGAAATACATGGTAACAGTGTGTGCGAATCATTGATACAATGGGGTACATTTACTTACCCGGTCACCAAAAGTGCATTGTCCGACCGGAATGCACATCTGCTGCGATTCACTAAGATCATGCGCCCGATATCCTGCATGTGTCGCTTCCCCGCTCAGGTCCGACGGAGTTCACTTTATTCTTCCATGTGCATGTAAGTGCATGATCTTGCAAAATAATTTGAAAGTTCAATCCCGTGCTCAGTCCGAATCCATCGGATCGTCCACCGTCCCACCCCCCGATTTCATTTGCAGGAAAGCTGCCGCAGCTGCACCACGATCCGATCGTATGCAACACAATCCCCTATTAAATACCTGTCACAGCTGTGCAAACCCCAAAAACGTCAGAAAGTCCAGCCAAAATGCGTCCGAGGACCCTTAGTAAATAAGCCCCAATGTCCCAGAACAATATTCGTGTGCATTAGTCCTTACTGCGCTGCTCCCAGGATACTAACCTTTTTTCCATGCAATCCTGATTTCGTTGTCATGTTTGCCTTCTCTATGCAGCCTTAATCCTCTATGAAGCCCTGTGTGAATAAGCCCTAAGACCTTTCCAACTGAAACTGAGTAGTTGCAGTATTTCTCTTTTCCCCTGTAAATTCCAACTTGCAGCATAAATTTAGACGCTGTGGATGAAAACCTGCACATTTTGTGGATAGACTTTTGTAATAATTGTTTTCTTGCAGCACTCGAATGCACAGAATTTATGCTTCCGGAAGGGACATGTTTCATTGTTGTTGTTATAGTTATCATTCGGTTATGAAGTGATTCTTGGCAAAGCTTCTGCTATCAGTTACGACACTGAAATGTCTATTGGTATAAAATAGGACAAACAGAACAGTGCAAACCTCCTGGCTGCGGAAGTACAGAGCATTTCCCATAAATAATATTACTGTATACACAGTTATAAGTCAACTCTTTCTGCTATTTACCAAGGGAATAATAGTGGTGCGTCAAACAATATCCAAAGACCTAAGTAAATATTACCTGAACCTATGGAATCTATGGAGATACTGTTCTGAACCGCTGTCAAGATAGGAGAATTATTAACGGGTAATATAAGTTACGGGTTATAGCACAAGTCTAAATGCCAATGTGCTACAGTAATCTGTCATCTCATAGAGAATGGTGGAATGCTATTGACTCCCCTTATCCTTCAATATTATTTCACAATCTCCTGACAGTTGTTGGGTTAAGTTAACAAAGTGATATTAGACAGCGGTTCATATACAGAGTTGTGCTAAAGAGGTGTTCAGCAGCTACAGCGAGAAGCCACAATATACTGCATTGCATTTTTTTTAATAAGCGATTTTGTCAAAATTCTAGCTAAGTTCTTTTTGGAGCAAATTTGTGTTCTTGGGTCAAGATGATCTGAAGTCTCCTGCCCCAATGGGGAAGCTGCTGTAGCTTGTGTGTCTGTCTCAGTCTCCTCTCCTCCACCCTCCCCTCTTCCAGTTATGTGCATTGAGCAGTCAGGGGAGGGGGATTGTGTGGAGCAGAGGGAGAATGCAGGAGAAGACTGAGACACAGGAAGCAGCTAGTCCACATCCCCTTTATTTTATAGCTAAGGTGAAACTATACTTATAAGAAGCACCTAACAGGTTATTTGCACTAATTGTGGCATTTATTGGCAGGTGTTTGCTGTATAATACTGCAGATACCTCTCCAATATGGAGAGGGCACATATGTAATGATGGAATTCTTGCCCTAATGATCTTGTGGGACTGATCACCCCATTAGGTTTGTCCACTCAATATAATCCAGATGTTTCAAGCTTCATTTACACTCAGGATCCCATAGGACACTACAAGTGTATCATTTGTATTATTATAAGGGCTCATACACACGACCGCCAGCTTGCAGCCGTACATAAGTCAGCCATGACAGCTATGGCGCACAGGCTCGGTATGGTGAGTGCAGCAAGCTCCATCTTTTGCCATATCAACGGCCCTGTGGCTACTATTTTCTACGGAGAGAGGGGCCGGCGTGAGCAGCGCTCACCCTCTCCTCCTGATGTGTGCCTGCCGGGCTACGGAAGGCATATGTTAGTGGGCATGAGCCCTAAGACTGCTTATAATCTGATAGGGTTAATATTTTGTTTATGTTAAATGTATTTTCCTGAGGTATAGCAGGTGTTCTGATTGGCCAGAAGCCCGGAATGTTCCAGAACAAAGAGATTACAAAAGTCAGGCTCTGTCAGGACTTCTGGGCCTTTTAGATTGGGTCTTGGTTCTGAGATTTATGTGAAAACACACTGCTGTATTGCTGTAAAACTGACCTGGTTCCATAGGAGATTATTCCCAGCGGGGCTGAGCACTGGTCCATGCTGACCTTTCTGCAAGCTAACAGTGTTCACTATTAGAAATGGCCAGGCAATCTACAGCCCTGTTACCCCTTCAAAGGAAGGAGTTTACCGGCAGCTTGCTGTTTGCTGCTGTTCTAAGCCTGCCGTTAAATGTAAGAATCTTCGTTCTATTAGTTGAGTCCGTGGCCTGTCACTACCACTACCGTGGACTAGTCACATACACTGGAAGTGCCCCAAAAGGAAACCTTGTCACTATGCAGCCTCCTACTCTTCTTGCTGTTGATCTATCAGCCTCAATAAGCATGGATGAGGCCTATATAGAACCCAGACTTCTTTGACCCCTGCAGCCTAACCACGACAGCCAGCCACATCGGCCCCCACTTGCTGTCGGACTCGGTGTTGATGTTGCACATTGATCCCCCTGCACACACCCTGTAGCAGGTTTTCCAGGACTCTAGGAGGCTCAAGAGGGAATTAACCCACTCCTACTCTTCGGTTGCTCTGGTACTTCCAGTTTAATGGTCTGCGCCCAACTGGAAAATCAGAGGGTTCATGGGACCCATTTCACCCAATAACCCTACTCAATGGCCACTCAACAGCTGAAGAAGTTCATGCAACACCCCCCCCTCCCCCTGGAACCGTGTGCAGTTCCAAAAACCAGAAGTGCCAGAGAGACGTGGTAACCAGGAGCTGGAGTGGGGTAAGTATGGAAAATCCACTTAACGGTTCCATGACATACAGGTACATACTGGTGCATTAAGGGGTTAATACATGAGTCACTGTTTCAATCTTTTGACGTGAGAACCACGACCCACTCTCAATAAGTTGCGTACATATAGCAAATGTCATGGTTTATGCATCATTTCAAATGACTCATAATGAATTGTACCGCGCTTCTTTTATTCATCCTATGAAACTATAGAAAAATTAAAGACGGAGTGTTAACATTTCTCCTGTTAAAAAGCGTCCCTACACAATTTACCATGTTCAGCACTGATTGGACACAGAGGGGCAGATTTACTTACCCGGTCCATTCACGATCCAATGGCGCGTTCTGTGTGGAGGATTTGGGTCCGGCGATTCACTAAGGTAGTTCCCCCGATGTCCATTAGGTGGCGCTGCTGCGCTGAATTCCGTCGGAGCTCACCAAGCCAGGCCGGGTGCAGGTAAGCGTGTGTCACGCATTTTTTTTTTAAATGCGGTGGTTTTTCCGAATCCGTCGGGTTTTCGTTCGGCCACGCCCCCCGATTTCCGTCGCGTGCAAGCCGGCGTCAATCCGCCACAATCCGATCGCGTGTGCAAAAAAACAGAGGCAATTCAGGGAAAATTGGCGCAAAACGGAAAAATTCGGGTAACCCGCTGGAAAAACGCGATTCGGGCCCTTAGTAAATGACCCCCAGAGAGTGTAAAGACTGTAAATACTGTGACCACACCCATTTCATAAATTCTAGGAAGAATAAAAGCAGAATGGAAAATATGTTTCAGAATATC
Organism: Engystomops pustulosus; assembly: GCF_040894005.1. Classification (NCBI taxonomy): domain Eukaryota; kingdom Metazoa; phylum Chordata; class Amphibia; order Anura; family Leptodactylidae; genus Engystomops; species Engystomops pustulosus. The sequence continues at coordinate 34,122,370 of NC_092418.1, forward strand.
TATTTGATGTACTATTAATGTCTCTTAGATAATTTACAAAAATGATACATTACATCAGCAATTAGCAGCTAGAGGTCAGAGACATTGGAACCGTAATAGCTTTATTTAACAATTACCGTATTTTCCGGGCCATTAGGCGCACCGGAATATAAGGCGCATCAGTCCGATGCGCCTTATATATGTAATAATTCCATATATAAGGCGCAGGGTCCGGGGGCGTGGCGGAGGTCCGGGGCGGAGCGGAGACCCGACGGGACGGGACGAGACGCGACGCCGAGCCGAGACGAGACGCGGAACGCGTGGAAGGTGAGCGGGGAAGGTGAGGGGGAGGTGGAGAATGGCATACTTACATAGGTCCCCGCTACCGGAGACAGCAGATCTCCAGCGGGAACTGCAGACCACGCAGCAGAAGCTGTTCGTGCCGCGTGGTCTGCAGTTCCCGCTGGAGATCTGCTGTCTCCTGTAGCGGGGACCTATGTAAGTAGGGTCCGCTGCCCTCCTATAGGGCGCACCGGACTATAAGGCGCACTTTGGATTTCCAAGGAAATCCAAGGCTTTTATGTGCGCCTTATAGTCCGGAAAATACGGTACTGGCTTATATACAAATACAGTGTTGGAATCATAAATTACTACTTCGCTAATGATAATGGATGAAAGCTCCGTCTATTACACTACAAGTCATTACACAGGAATCTGACCCTGAACTTTAACTCATAATAACGACATATATATATATATATTGTGGGGATTTGGCCCGGTAGAGACCGTGGTAGCGGGGTGCTGTGATGCAGTTCAAGACAGTGACACCAAGGTACAGTCCAAAACAGGTCTAGCCTGCGTTTATTGCAGCAAAAAGTAAAATAAAACAGCCTTTACACTCAGGCATCCAAACAAAATAATATCCTACCCGTCAGGGTGCTAACTAAACATAGGATCACTAACTCACAATATCCAAAGTACACGTGGCTGCTCCAGGCACAGAGGTCAGGGCTGTGTGCTCTCCAGCCTCCTTCCACAGAGAGACAACATTCTGAGCTCTGCTGAGTGGCTTTATTGGCCTGATTGGGCTGTTCCCCCCACCTGTGTCCAAGGTGCTGGACAACACAACCTCAGCACTAAGGCCTTGCGTAATAGGAAAACCTAGGGGAAACATACCGCCCATCCACAGTTAACCCCTTCAGTGTCTCACATACCCTCCCCCTCTGTTTGACCCTGTGGGGGCGAACACTATTGGCCATCAGACAGTGGGTACGAGACAGGGCATCGGCATTCCCATGCAGCTTTCCTGCTCGATGTTCCACCGTGAACTTGAAACCCTGCAGCATCAGGAACCACCTTGTGACCCTGGCGTTCCTCTCTTTGGCCTGACTCATCCAGGTGAGGGGAGAGTGATCGGTCACTAGTGTGAACTGTCGCCCTATCAAGTAGTATCTCAGGGATTCCAGAGCCCATTTTATCGCCAAGCACTCCCTCTCAACTATGCTATAGTTCTTTTCAGGAGGTGTGAGCTTGCGGCTCAGGAATGTCACAGGATGTTCCTCACCCTCCACTACTTGGGACAGGACAGCCCCTAAGCCTACGTCCGAAGCGTCAGTCTGCACGATAAAGGTCTTGGTGAAGTTAGGGGTGATCAGTACCGGTCCCTCGCACAAAACCGTCTTAAGTCGCTGAAACGCCCCCTCAGCCTCTTCACTCCACTTTACCATCACCGCCCTGCTACCCTTGGTCAGGTCAGTCAGGGGTGCCGCTATTGTCGCAAAATCGGGGATAAATCGGCGATAATAGCCCACTATGCCCAGGAAGGCCCTCACTTGCTTTTTGCTCAAAGGTCGTGGCCACTGCTGGATCGCCTCTACTTTATTTACTTGGGGTTTGATGACCCCTCGCCCAATACGGTACCCCAGGTAACGGGCCTCTTCCAGACCCAGTGCACATTTTTGGGGGTTCGCTGTCAGCCCTGCTGCCCTCAGGGAGTCTACCACTGCTTGCACCTTGGCTAGATGACTCTCCCAGTCGTTACTATAGACTATGATGTCATCCAAGTAGGCCGAGGCATAACTCCGGTGAGGTTTTAGCACGAGATCCATTAACCTCTGGAATGTGGCGGGAGCCCCATGTAGCCCAAAGGGAAGTACCACGTACTGAAAAAGCCCATCAGGGGTAACAAAAGCGGTCTTCTCTTTAGCCCTGTCAGTCAGAGGTACCTGCCAATACCCTTTTGTCAGGTCAAGGGTGGAGAAGAACCTAGCCTGTCCAAGTCGTTCTATCAACTCGTCAACCCTGGGCATGGGATAAGAATCAAATTTGGACACCTCGTTTAACTTCCTAAAGTCATTGCAGAACCGTAGGGAACCATCAGGTTTGGGAATCAACACAATAGGACTCGACCAGTCACTTTTAGACTCCTCGATTACCCCCAGGTCTAACATCTGCCTGACTTCTTCGGATATGGCAAGCCGGCGCGCTTCAGGGACCCGGTAGGGTTTTTGGTGTACCCGGATGTGGGGTTCGGTTATGATGTCATGCTTGATGACTGAAGTACGCCCCGGTAACTTAGAGAACACATCCACATTTCGGAGCACAAACTCCTTCGCTTCCTGAATCTGGGCCCTGGAGAGGGACTCCGAGATCCGTACTTCAGGCACCTTGGCATCGGGTACACCTACCTCCGGTGTCACCTTCTTGGGGACAGACGCCTTTTCTACTCCCATGGCCATCAGGGACTCTCTTTCCCTCCATGGCTTTAGGAGGTTCACGTGGTATATCTGTTCGGGTTTCCTCCTCCCCGGCTGAGATACCTTGTAGTTTACCTCCCCCACTTTCTCCATGACCTCATATGGTCCTTGCCACTTTGCCAAGAATTTGCTCTCAACGGTGGGCACCAGAACTAGCACTCTATCGCCTGGGTTAAAGGTCCTGAGTCTGGCTGACCTGTTGTAGACTCTAGACTGGGCCTCTTGTGCCCTTGTCATGTGCTCCTTTACAAGGGGCATTACCGCCGCTATGCGGTCCTGCATAAGGGAGACGTGTTCTATCACACTACGGTGGGGGGTCCTCTCCTGTTCCCAGGTCTCCTTGGCTACATCCAACAGCCCACGTGGGGAACGGCCATATAACAGCTCAAAGGGTGAAAAACCTGTAGAGGACTGGGGAACTTCACGTATGGCAAACATCAAATAGGGCAATAAACAATCCCAGTCCTTCCCATCTTTGCTGACCACCCTCTTTAGCATCCCCTTCAAGGTTTTGTTAAACCTCTCGACCAGGCCATCTGTCTGAGGATGATACACAGAGGTGCGGAGCTGTTTAACCTGCAGTAATTTACACATCTACTTCATAACTCTAGACATGAATGGGGTACCCTGGTCAGTCAAGATTTCCTTGGGGAGGCCTGTGCGTGAGAATACCTGGAACAGCTCCCTAGCAATATTTTTGGAGGAGGTGTTCCTTAATGGAACCGCCTCGGGATACCGCGTAGCGTAGTCCAGGATAACCAGGATGTATTGGTGCCCCCTTGAGGATTTGACTATGGGGCCAACCAGATCCATTGCAATCCGTTCAAATGGCACCTCAATGATTGGTAGCGGGACCAAAGGACTCCTGAAGTGGGACACCGGGGCAGTAAGTTGACACTCAGGGCAGGAGCTACAATACCGGTTTACCTCCTCCCACACCCCGGGCCAGAAAAATCTCTGCAGGATCCTCTCTCGGGTCTTCTCTGCACCTAAGTGCCCTCCCAGCACATGTTTGTGTGCCAACTCTAGCACCAGCCTACGGTGAGATTGGGGTACTACAAGTTGCTCAACCTCCTCACCCCGTATCTGGTCGACCCTGTACAACAGTTCCCCAACAATCACCATTCGGGGGTATATTTTGTCAGCCCCTGGTATTTGGAGTACCCCATTTATCACCTTAACATTCTCCCGTGCTTTAAACAAGGTAGGGTCCTGTAGCTGTGCAGCCCCAAAATTTTCACGGGAAATCTCAAGGTCCGGCATGTCGGCCACCTCCTCGTGGCCCTCGACCTCACCAGCTAGGACCTCTAGGGGAGAGAATTCATCACATGGGGTCACCCCTACTGCTGGTGTGGGTACATTGGCCTCAAAGGGTTCAGGGGCCAAGGCCGGACACACCTGATGTCCATTATCTGCAACAGCACCTGAGGTGGATCTTCGTCTCCAGAGGTCCCAAAACACCGGTAAGTCTCTGCCGATAATAGCCTCATGAAACAGGGTCCCCACCACCCCCACTTCATGGGTGAAAGTACCACAAGGTGTATGTAGGTTGATGACGGCAGTGGGATATTCGCGAGTGTCCCCATGTATACATAGCACTCCCACTTTCCGCCCACTGTACAGTCCAGGATCAACCAAAGTTCCCCGCACCAGGGTGACCAGACTGCCTGAGTCTAGCAAGGCTTCCACCGTGTGACCACCAATTGTGACCATACACACTTGGGGTTCTGCATCCGTGACTGACTCGGCTGCCAGAACCGGCCGGGCAAACAGTGACACTCGCCGGGTCTGGTTGCAGTCCATTGGCTCCACTGACAGGGGACAGTTGGCAGCAATATGGCCCGTTTCATGGCATCGCCAGCACTGGATACGGCTATGACCTCGGTCACGAGCCTCACTGGGTTTCTGGGTATCCACGCCCCCCAATGAACCCCCTCCCAACCTGACATGTCTCCCCTTTTCCGCAGTAGTAGTCTTACCAGACGGTTTGGTGACCCTGTCACTGGCACTGTTTCGTGTGGGAGAGGTAAGTAGAAAGTCCTCCGTAGCCCGATATCTCTCTACTAGGGACACGAGTTCCTCAGCTTTTGTGGGACCGGCCTGTCCAACCCACCGCTGGAGCCGAGAGGGCAGAGAACGGGTGAATTTGTCGAGAACCACTCTCTCCACCATCTGTGCTGGGGTGCAGTCCTCTGGTTGTAGCCACTTCCGGACAAGATGGATCAGGTCATGCATTTGGGAGCGTGGGGGTAGTTTTTCTGAGTAAGCCCACTGGTGGACCCGGCTGGAACGAACTTGAACGGTGACCCCAAGACGAGCCAGAATCTCCGCCTTTAGCTGGGGGTACTCACGGGCCTCCGTTTCACTCAGGTCGTAGTAAGCCTTCTGCGACTCGCCTGTCAGGAACGGTGCCAGGACATCTGCCCACTGCTCGGCTGGTAACTCCTCTCGCTCAGCTACTCGCTCGAACACAGTGAGATACGCCTCCACATCATCGGTCGCTGTCATCTTTTGTAAAGCCTTCTGCACTGCAGCCCGTGCGGAATGCTGGACAACCGGGTACCCTTGCAAACCAGTATGGGACCCCTCAGTAGTCGTCGCTTGTGGTGCTGCCATAACGCCAGAAAACTTTTCCATCATCAGCTGGAACATGGCTCGGGACTCTTCCTGTTGTTGCTGAAGCATGGCTTGCTGCTGGCGGGACCTCTCCTCCTGCAGCTGGAACATGGCTTGCTGCTGGCGGGACCTCTCCTCTTGCTGCTGGCGGGACCTCTCCTCCTGCTGCTGGCGGGACCTCTCCTCCTGCTGCTGGAACATGGCTTGCTGCTGGCGGGACCTCTCCTCCTGCTGCTGGAGCATGGCTTGCTGCAGCTGCCGATTAGCCTGGGACTCTTCCTGCTGCTGGCGGGACCTCTCCTCCTGCTGCTGGAGCATGGCCTGCTGCTGCTGCCGATTAGCTCTGGCCTCCTCTTGCAGGTATTTAATAAAGTCCTCCATCTTGGCTTTATCCTGCACTTTGCCTGCTGCTTTCACCCAGGCCATGCAATGTTGCAGGATGTAGCAAGCCTTTCAGGTGTGTGTCTTTGAACTGCCCGCATTCTCCACCATATGTGGGGATTTGGCCCGGTAGAGACCGTGGTAGCGGGGTGCTGTGATGCAGTTCAAGACAGTGACACCAAGGTACAGTCCAAAACAGGTCTAGCCTGCGTTTATTGCAGCAAAAAGTAAAATAAAACAGCCTTTACACTCAGGCATCCAAACAAAATAATATCCTACCCGTCAGGGTGCTAACTAAACATAGGATCACTAACTCACAATATCCAAAGTACACGTGGCTGCTCCAGGCACAGAGGTCAGGGCTGTGTGCTCTCCAGCCTCCTTCCACAGAGAGACAACATTCTGAGCTCTGCTGAGTGGCTTTATTGGCCTGATTGGGCTGTTCCCCCCACCTGTGTCCAAGGTGCTGGACAACACAACCTCAGCACTAAGGCCTTGCGTAATAGGAAAACCTAGGGGAAACATCCACAGTTAACCCCTTCAGTGTCTCACAATATATATATATATATATATATATATATATATATATATATATATATGTATATTGCTCTTATTTGTTTTGCAAAACAACACAAGACAGAATTTTCCTGGAGTGTATATTACATTACAAGAATAAGGAAGTCACCTGTCTGCCTAGTTCCCCGATCAGTCATCTCAACCTTGGGGCAGATTATATCTGAAATATTTTTGGGGGTTGTATGAAATCAGAATAAAAGCTCATGTATATTCCTATGGGCAGCGCCTCGTTTTGCAGTTTCATTTGAACTGATCTGATAGAACGCATCCAAACTTTGAAGAAGAACTATGTTCTGTGTTCACTCATATACTTTTTGGGCTTCTTCTCTAGTGACCTTCCAGTTATTGCAATGAGGGAAATAACATAAGACATAAGCCATGATCTTGTTTAAAAAAGCTGCAGACAGTGTTATGTACTGGCACTGGAGTTCTAAAACCTTTGTGTGTTGTTAGTAGCAGCTGGAATGCATTTACATTCTAGAATTGTAACTGGACTTGGAGCAGTGGTGTGTGAGATGTCTTCATTAAAGCAAACCTGTTGCCAGGAATGTCATTTTGCCTGTGTCTACTCATGCATTCTTCCTTTATTCCACACCATCCCCCACCACAACACAGCTTATACCCCTAAGACCCTCCTGCTACAGCAGTGACTCAGAGCAGAGAGGAGGGGCTGTACTGTAAGATCTCTCTCACCAGTCTAGCTACAATCCTGAAATATAAATGTATTTTTCAGAGTCCTGCTGCTACTAACAACCCACACAAAGGCCATGGTTACACAGATATTCAGATTTAATACTCTGCAGCTTTGTATGGTCAAAACTGCTCACAGATTCTCTTTAATAATCACATCAATACAGTCACAGATTAATAAGGGATATATATAAGGTCTGTTTTTGTGAAATAGTGTTGCATGGCTGCATTACCAGGCATAGCCCATAGGCAATAAGGCACAATCTAAATGTCACCTATTTTCAAATACAAGGGTTATTTTAGTAACCCCGTATTCACCATAGGAATGCAACCATGAATAAAGAAACCTTTTAAGTTATATTTACCATTGTTTTATTAAGCAAATATGACCTTTCTCTGGTTGAAATGTATTCAGGTTGTATTTACAAACTAAATGCTATTATAAGAACCCGCCGCAGTCATGTGTCCCTTGTAAAAAGGGATTCCTAGTAATATCTGACACTCCCCATAGAGATAATAGATCAACACTGATATCACACCAGTGCGTATACATTACATAGAGAGATGGACTTATCTCACGTGATAAAGAAAGAAGTGTGCGACGTACGCCCAACCTTTAATGCTGTCATAAAAATTGTCAGAATTCTGTTTTTGTCTGCTATATGAAAATATAGGGGTGCAGTGACTACAGTATAAGAATATCCAGGGGTGACCTCTCACCAGTCATATTAATACTGGTTCATACCCATTTCCAGTGCCCAGCTGTGTGTATAGAAGCTGAGAACAGGCTGCCCTGGCACTACACACAGACAATTAGAGAAAGCACATCCTGTATATTTTATATTCTATTATGAATAATAATAATCTTTATTTATTTAGCGACATCAAATTCCGTAGCGCTTTACAAATAATCTATGTCCTGGTACAAAATTATTAAAAGGATTGTCTCACAATGTAGAAAACAGCAAATACATTTACCAAACAATGGACAAGGGATCTCTGAAAATTCCTCTATGTCATATATGAGAGGACTAGCTTCATAATTGCAAGCGGCTCACATTGCGGCATCTCTGTAATCTGGCAAATAGATAGATAGATCAAGTGTGACCATTTAAAGCCCATATCCTTCTTCTGTTTCACCCATTACACTCCCTTCAAAAACAAGTGATAAAGTGTTGCTATGGGGATCTGTCCGGAATGTTAATTATAGGGATGCTTCATCATCGGCCTCCATAGAAATAGGGGGAACACTAATGGTACTAGCGATTCCCTAAATACCAGGAAACCAGTAAAACCTGCAGTCAGACCTCATTTACATATAGGTCTCATGTGCGGACTGTATTTCAGATCCTAAATACAGAATTCATGGTATACTATAGCCCTGTATTGTACCGTCATGGCGCTATTGATGCATTCATGAGGCTTTAAAGAGGTTTTCTAGAAATGCACTTTTGATTACCAATCCTTATTATGACATTGGTGTAGTTTGGCTCATCTAACCCCACCCTTTGGCTGATTACAGGACTTGGCGCGCGATCCCCATATTTCGAAGTGTCTCTGCCCAGTTATCGCAGCTCACTCCTATACACTAATATGCAGTACCCAGGTATGACCACTATACAGTGTACAGCGCTGTGATACTAAATAGTACACTATGTACAGGGGACCAGTCGACCAGTAGGAGTTGTATGTATCCACGTAGATCTGCTATTAATGACCTATACTTAGCAGAGTTAATTCATAACCCTAACTCTATTAAACACCTGGTAAACACTGATGACTATCCCTATAATAGAACAGCAATATTTAATCAGTGGTGGTTCAACCCTTCGAGACTCCTAAGATCAACACAATGGAACTCCTGTAAGTGATACATCTCATCTAGTATTTACACAGCATCATAGTTCTACAAATAGCTGTTTATGGTTCTGTAGCTCAGTCTATAGAGTCTCATCAATAGAGGTCCCATAGTTTGAACCCCCATTGATGGCCCAGATCCTGGACAATCCAGATTTAGGCAATGTATAACCAAACAGTAGCACAATCTCTTCCACTGTATCTTATTCATACTTCATACTCACCTGCAGTTCCCAGGACTGACCCCTACACGAAGAATAAAGCTCCATTCTCTGTATTGATTCTGGCGCTGGGAGAATGATCTGATAATGGGGGTCATGACCTATGCATAGATCAGTGACATGACAACCTGGGAAAACCCTGTAGAGGAAATGTATCCTTTTTTCTTATGAAAAAGTCTAGGAAGTCCAGTTTTCACAGCTGTTTTTCAGCAGTTCAGCTTTACTGTTCAGGTTGAGACATGATCTGCAGAGGACAGAATATTTAATGACGGCTTTACTGTACTGCATGGGATCTAGCTAAGGATAGTAACACTATACTCTCTTATAAGATTTTGGCTGTCTAGTCTGTAGTGGAGGGGTTGGGGTTATCCCTTCCTGAAGATGTATTTATATTGACTCCTGTTCATTTCAGCTACCAAAAAAACCTTCACCTCTACCATACCAAGGATTAGGTGTAGGTGCTAACAGCAGACCTCTCATGGACCTACACCTAAACTAAATAGTTCCACCTTTTTCAGATGTGATTTGTTTTTATAAGGTCCGCCCCCCTCTTGGGCCCAGACATACCCGAATCACTTACCTCCAAAACCTGCCATTTACATTCATAATACTGTACAGAACATTTTTTCACTTATTAGATCAATTATATCAGTCTCATAGTAATATATCTCTATCTCACACCTACATCCCCAACTCATAGTAACTTTTCATTCTGTATGTACCTGCTTCAGCGTTATGTAAGAAATCGGATCTCATTTATGCTTTGTTTTTGTATCTTGTTATAATTTAATGAGTTGTATCCATTTCCACAATTGTTCACCACTAAAGCTGAAGAAAAAGGGGTATAAATTATACATGCGCTGGATCCAATACCCTGAGACAGGTCAGTTGTATATGTAAATGTTCAGGTTTTAGCTTATTAGAAAGTGGAATGGAACATACACATTATATTACAGCATTTTACCTTTATAAAAATGACGTAATTTATATACAAATGTCTTATAACAAAGTCTATGGGGTTTAAGCTTCAAGTTATGTTATATCTTAAAATTTGACTCAAGGACCAAGGATCTTTGGACAGTTGTCAAATGTGGTTTTTGCAGTAGTTTTGTAGAGGTAGCTGGCCAATCAGAGAGCAGAGGAATGTCTCAGACTAGCGTAGCACTGTATACATAGGGCATAATAATATACATTCCCTATATTATGTTCAATATATTATATTATAAAAGACGGCTCATACTCAGTTTCACATTATCAAGGCTTCTTTGATATTACATTGTAATTATTATCCCCTTTATGCCATTTCCATGTAAAGGGGGCATGAAGGGGGCCCGGCTGGCAGTAAAGAGGGCCAACACAGGGCATTACTTCCCTGCCCCTGCTTAATCACTGCAGCCAGTGAAATTTATCAAGTGAAAGTCCATATGCTTCCCATATTTCTATGCCAGGTAGGGTCTGGTGTAGGAATATATATGCTTTATGTACGCCCCGCCTAAGCCTCTGGATATACCTGGCGGCACCAGAGGGGTAGGGATTTCATCATACACCAGCGCCGCCAGGGGGTGCAGAGGTTGCGATCGCACCTGGGCCCAAGCGGTTTAGGGGCCCATAAGGTGTCACTTTCCCATATGAGAAGACTATTACTATAACCCATACATTATAGTCGGGGGCCTGGCACAGACTTTCCACTGGGGCCCACCAGCTTGTAGTTACGCCACTGAGCACCACGTATGATAAATCCCCCCGCATGTCTGTATACAACCCTTGAAGGTGCAAAGCCGAAATTACAGCCATATAAAATGTTCTCACTGGTTTAGTGTTATGTTAAGCAGGGCCGGTTCTGAACAAAGTGGGGCCCTGGGCAAAACTAAAAGTGGGGCCCCAAAATAAAACTATTTTATTACCAGTCACAGTAAGCAAGAGGCTCCCTTTAGTATGGTAAAACAAAATGTAATATGTGAACCGGGTCCTCCGGTAAACTCTGTGTAGCGCTGCGTAATCTGTGTGCGATATATAATTAAAAAAATATTCATTATAATCATTATGATAGAAGATAAATATGAAAGATGATAGAGATTTCCAGATGCAGAACTATAAAGTAGATGATATATACAGTAGATAGATATGAGCGATAAATATAGTAGAAGAGAAATAGAAGATTGATTGATGTAATAGATGGACATGTGTAGAGTTCACAAATGTCCCATATTGATATGTTCACATAAATAAATCCACATAATATCACTAAAACTGTAATAACTAGATATCTGCTTTTCAGCTAGAAATGTTAAGACAATCACAACCTGCAAAATATAGTAATAAACAGAATAAACAGTAAAATAAAACCTATATAATTTTGAAAGCAGACAACCAGGCGATGCATTTGGCAATTAACATTCAAAATCTTCTCTAAAATATGTACAAATACAGAATAGTTATATAAAGAAAATATACTTTCCTAAAACAGTAAGCTGTGAGGGGATCATACAGACCCCACACCAATATATTCACCAAAATATGCAGCAAAGAGAATGTTAAATCCGCAGGGGACACCAAACTATTTTTGCAGAAAATTGCACTGAGCGTCACACAGATCTATCATTGTATGCTCCTTACACAATAGTAACACAAATAAATAACTATATGTCCATAAACCAAGCTAATGAGATAATAAAAGTCATGTTTAGATGTTGCCAATGTATTATCCACACAAAAACAGAACCCTCCGCGCTTCATAAGAATAAGAGTGAGAACGTCATAACATGGGTGTAAATAATGGAGGATGGTGTGAAATAAAAACTTTATTCCAGAACATGTGTGCGTTTTTGATGTTACATATAACTTTACCGACATTAGGCGAAGAAGATCGAATGTTCATCGTATCAGTCAATTTTCGCAAAAAAAATAAAAGGCAATAAGAGAGAAAGTGTGTTCTTAGATAGTTCTGCATAGAGAAGGGCTAAAAACATGAATATTAGTGGATATTATCCCTTCTCAAAATGTAGTAACATATAAAGTGAATATTTCCATTATCTGTAAGGAGCAGCAGCTCCTGTGTGCAGCAAATTCTCCCTGTAGCCTGATGGCTAAGAATCTGGAGGGGGGGGATACTTCAGGGGGCTGTATCTCTGGCTCTGTGACACATAGAACCTCACTTCTTTTTTCCTATGAAAGAAGAGAGTCTTCTCTTTTATATGAATGTGTCAGAAAAACGGAGATATGCACACAACCGTATGGGGAGCAGTGATATGGGCGAACAATTTGCAAATGTATCATGGTCCCCATATGCACCTAGCCAGGCGGCCTTTTAGGCTTTCAATGGAGAGAGAGCTGCGGCACTTCCTTAAAACATCAAAACTTTATTTTTATTGTAGATTAAAAAGCTGTAGTTTAAAAAGTTAAATTCTTTTTAATCTGATTAGCTTTTTCTGCTCTATAATAAACTTTCTGCATGCAGGACACTGTTTACAATTTGCTGAGCTCCTCCCGCTCTATAACGTGCTGTCTGCAGATAGGACACTGATGGCGAACCTTTAAGCGGCCGAGTGCCCAAACTGCAACCCAAAACCCCTCATATTTATTGCGAACCAAAAATTAAAGCAGTAACTTATTGCTCCCTGTTTTTTAAAAACGTTCGATCACATTGGCCTCCTGAGGACAAGATGGAAAATTTACATCTTTTTAGCTTCTTTCCAGTGTCCCTCTGTACACAGAGAATTGTGGGGCCAGCAGAAGGTCTTCCAAAATAATTTGGCCCTGTCTATTCATTCTCCCTCTTCCTACAGTCCCAAGTAGCGAAGTATCACTAAAATATATGACTGAAAGCAGCATCTTTTAAGTTGCTTGGAATTGCAGGAAGATTCTTTGAGTCCTGTCTAGTGTGCTGGGGGTGATGGCCCAGGTGCCCACAGAAAGGGCTCCCGTGCCATAGGTTCACCACCACTGAGATAGGACGTTAAGGAAGCTCTGCTCACCTCCTCTTGTTCTATAAGGTGCTGTCTGCAGATAGGACACTATGTACAATCTGCTCAGCTCATCCTGCTCTATAACATGCTGTCTGCAGATAGAACACTATGTACAATCTACTCAACTCCTTCTGCTCTATAACATGCTGCCTGCAGATAGGCCACTATGTAGAATCTGCCCAGCTCCTCCTGCTCTATAACATGCTGCCTGCAGATAAGACACTATGCACAATCTGCTCACCTCCTCTTGCTCTATAACATGCTACCTGCAGATTGGGATGCCACTTTTAAAGTAAATGATTCACTTAAGTCTCGTGATAATTTGGATGGATAGACATAAACAACGACATTTAACACCATTTCCATTCCATTCTTCTGCACAGTCTGGTAGCTTTAGGTCTTATTTCCTGCAGCAAGTCCTACTGGTATAGCCAGTATTAAGAAAACCAATAGCCTGAGATTGTTTAGCGACAAAATACATTTAGCAGCAGAGCCTGTTGGGTATAGACTTTGTACAATAATAACTAAAAAGAACAATTAGCTGCAAGGAACAAAACCTGCACCTAGAATATGTTTTCCTCCTGTAGTATATATAAGTATGACTGCTCAATCACTGGACAGTATTACAACCTACACACATACAGTAAATGAAATCTTCCAATCAGACCTGAATTCTGAATTTCTTTTACCACGAGGAACTGTCCTTCAGAAAAATTGATAGTTCCTGATAATTGTCCTGTATAACGGTAAATACTTTAAGTTACCAAAGAAGAAACAGGTTTGGTTAATGAATGTTTTATGTATGAGCATCTATGAGCATTGTGCAGCCTATCACCAGGGGTAAGTATAGCATGACCTGCCAAAAATACAATCCAGATGGGGACGGGCGATTAGCTCTCAATCCCAAACTGATTATATATGAACTTTACCAGGAACATACACTACCATATATTGCTTCATCCACACGTCCATTATTGAGTTGCAAACAAAAGAACCGCGGTCCGTTTAATTTCCCTTAAAGGGAACCTACAGAAGAAATTATCCTAATTAACCTCCACCAATATGTTGTCAAGCTGATTTAAACTTTCCAAACATGTTTCTTTCATGGCTCGGTGTGATGGCATCATCCAGATAATCAACATTAAAGTGACATGTAAATTCGTTGTATAAAGTCATGTGGAGGAGAAACATGTGCTAAAGTCAAGCTCTCTTCACCTCAAAACACCCCCTTTGATTGAGATCATGCACCAGCCAGCCTTCAAGAGACCCAATTACACCCCTGGACCTTGGGTCATCTATCACAGAGGAGCAAACATCCTATGGTGGGAAGAGCTTGACTTCATTGCTAAATTATCCGCCTCCTTGACTTCATACAGCCAATGTACATATCACTTCAAAGGTGATTTTCTGATTGATGCCACTGCACAGGGCCATGAAAAAAAAAAAGATGGTCTGTAAGCTGTTAAGTGGCATGACAGCATACTGGTAGTGGTCTATTAGGTCAGTTTCTGCTGGCAGGTTCCCCTTGAGGGGTGTCAAATCTGCCATCTGAGTTAGTTTTTTTTTTTTTTTTTTTTTAAATTCTATAAAAGTAGCTAATTTTTGAGCAACACCCTTCTAATCTTATTCCCACATCAGGAGAGTGGAGTTTGTTGGGAAAAAAAATGTACGACTGTTTTTAAACATCAATTTCTGGATTCCAAAGTGGGTCGCAGTGGGTGAAAAAAGTCCCCCAAAATATGGGGAAATAAGGACTAGAGATAAAAATTTATGTACCTGTATATGTTTATAGCTCAATATAATTATATGCACCAGTATTTACTGTGACTTATAAAACAATTAGAATCACAATAACCTGCCATAGAAATAACAGGTGCATCAACTTATAGTGCGGCAACTCTGCCCATATGACATCATATACAGGGTTTACATATCACTTCTCAGAATGGCAGATCTGACCATTATTTAATGCTACAATGAAGGGCATCTACTACTACATAACTAGTCCTATTTTATTGATAAAAATGTACAGCTAATTTTGCCCATTAAATTCCATTCTGAAAAATGGAAATAAATCAATAGATTATTAAAAATATATAAAGTCATCTCAGCTGATACAAATTTCTAAAAGGTAAGCCACATCTTTGGGATACTGGCATGTCCTTTGCATCGCTGTCTATATAGAGCAGCATTCACACATGCGCACACGTGTCTTATGTGCACCAGGTAGTAGAGAGGTCAAAACTTGGCAACAGCTGCTCAGTTTGTGTGAGCTTGTCCTCATGCACACAGCAATTGTTTTTTGTCATGGTGTGGTGCATGCACCGCGCATCACAGGACCGGGAAGGTGCTGACTACCAGCACCACAAAAGATCCCTATCCATGCACGTCTTTGTGCCCGGGCAGTAACTTTATATGGACATGTCAACCGGGCCGCAAGCAATGCCACACAGTCCTTTGCTTGTGGTCTGCATGATCCATACAGTCGTTTGCATCAGGTCGTAATGCATAGGTTATTATTTTTTTTTTTTACGTTTTTTAACTCATTCTCTGCTGAAAATTGTTTCCTCCTGGAAAATCCCATATGAAGTGCGAAGCAACCCATATAGCAATAAATATGACTATTACCCTTTAAAGCCAACGCCTCATGGAAGAGTCCATATTCCTAGTTCAGAGTTCAATGAAATCCTTCTCATTTACAATTCTGAAGGACAAAGGTTCAAAGAAATAAACTGAAATATTCCCTGCTTGGACCGATGTAGCTGTATATCAGGCAGATAATAACAAACATCTATCACTAACAATGTGGAAACATGAAAATATTATTATCCATGACGATAGATAAATAGTGAAAAACTGCGGCACTGCAATTCCTGTACTTGTTTTATACTAAGTAGCGCTGAGCTCTACACAGATCCCCTGATGGGCAGCACCTAGTTCCTGCCTCATTGCTGGATGCCACAGACTTTAAAAATTGACTTCCATGTCTTTATATGAGTTTACACACAAATTGCTGAAAAAAGTATACACAGCGCATCAAAAATAAATGGCAATATAACAATGAGTGACTAGTTTACATAAAAGACTAAAGAACTGAGCCTGCAGCGTCTCCTGCGTTCCAGTATGGGTTCCAAACCGGCTACTTGGATACAATGGAGAGAAGAAATAAAGGAGGAAGCAGGACGCGCTTCTCAATCGGACACTTTGTTTATTTCAATGGAGCAGGATAGGATAACTGCAATATGAGTTTACCCTGCACCTGTAAAGGGTATCTGCACAAGTAGCGTAATGCAGTAGCAGTGTAGTGTATGGGATTTATGAAAAGCCTATACACCTATTGCAGAAAAAATTATCCACAACATATCAGTTCAATTCCGGATGCTTAGCGTTCGGGATGATTATGCCTAAGGCCACTTGAAATGCAATTCAAACGTTGTAGGAGGAGCTTGACCTGATCACATATGCGTTTACACTCAATCAGGAACAATGACCAAAGCACATTGGGGCACATTTACTAAGGGTCCGCCGACCGCATTTTCATTGGGTTTCCAGACGATTTCCGTGTCGCGCCGCATTTAACAGGGGTTTTTGGCACACGCAATCAGATTTTGGCACATCGGTGCCAGCTTTCACGCAACACAAATCGGGGGGGGCGGGCGTCGGACGATCCGACGGATTCGAACAACGCGCAAGATTTAACATCGCAATTTGTGTTGCAAGACATGCACCCGCATACACCGGGAAGAAGAAGGTGAACTCCGGCGGGGAAGCAACAGATACAAGATCTCTGTTGGTGAATCATGCCGGACTTCATCTTTGTCGGACCATTTGGATCGGGGATCACGACAGGACCGGGTAAGTAAATGTGCCCCATGGTCCTCATTCCGAATCGCGAGAATTTCTATGTAAATGTTGAATGTGAACACAGCATGTTCACTCAATAGATTTTCACCATGGAATCATAAATTTGCAGGTGATCCTTTGATCCGTGAAAAACTGTTTTGCCCAGGACACACACTAATTTTCAACTGATCTGTCACAAGTTCTGTTACAATAATGTCCTTCAAAAGTATTTTTAAAAAATTAAATAATTCCTTCAAGTGTGTCTCCAGCCAAAAAATAATTAATGAAATTTGCCTTTAAGGTCGGGGCTTCACATAGACTTTGTCACACAAAAGCTTTAACAGCCATTGTTATGGGGCAGTAACAGTCATATATTGGCATGCGACTTGCTGAGGGTTCACAGTCCCGTGTTTAATGACATTTGCTTGTTGCGGAGCTCTATAGGCGCCGCGTATTGTGTTCCTGAATCTGTACAAAAGGGGTGTACCCCTAGAAAGACTATGCTGTTGCCTATTTTGTATCTGTTTAATCTTCTGTTTCTGGACCCTTTTACCTTGTTACTGTGGATACAAAGTAATGTCCAATGATGTAAAGTTAGAGGTTTGTTGTGTATATATAAATATATATACACATATAATATATACATGTGCTACTTGATTAAAGGTAGTTACATTGTAACATGTTAACGAGTATCTACATACTTTTCTACATAATGTTATATTTCTTAACTAGAGGTGAGCAGACCCACAGCTCAAGTTTGGCCGTGCGACCCAGATATATTACAGGATTTGGGGGGGGGGGGGGTTGCGAACAGTCAATCTGGCAAATTGACGTCCCTATCCACTAGTATGGCTACGATTGGCCGTCGGCTGCGCTCATCTCTACTCTTAATCTATTTATTTTGTATCTATTTATTTGATAAATGTTGTATAGCAACATATGTAATATCCTGTCCTGTACAGTACAAATCCCACACATACAGATATGAAGAAAATAGCAAAGATCTTATAAACTGTATCTTTTATAAAACTTCCATAAAATTATACAACGTGCATGTTATACACCATATGTACATAGTGCTGCATCCTATACACTTACATTTATAGTACACAGACCTACACACTGCACATCTCATACATATATCCCTAGTAGACATCATAGGCAATACACATACTGCAAAGTGCATTTTTACATAAGAAAAACTGCTACTCCCATATATATGCACATATACAATGTATTTTACATAGGAGCTTCTGTTACTATGGGACACATCCCATGTGCACACACAAGCATTTCCCTGCAGACACCCTGTAGCTCGTGTAGGTGTGTAGCAGCTGTATACATACAGCACATACATTACCCCCAGACAGTGTCCAGCTCCTGTGACATTACCTGTGATGACATCTGGGCTCATTCCTCTCCAAGGTTTTGGTAACTTGTCTCCAGAATGTGGGTAAGGTCTGCGATCTCCAACCTAGTCCTGTGTGAGAGTGAGTGAGGAGTGCAGGAGGTGAGTGATCAGACAGGAGGTGCACTCAGTGATGTGACAGCTCCCCTCCTGTCCTCACTGCTACCTGCACCTCCCTGGAAGCCCTATCCTGGGATACAGTCCTATACAGGAATGTAATGGAAGGTTACTGTCATCTCCTCCCATACAGACCCACAGAAGGAACAGGAAATTCCACCTAGAAATCTGCTGAGCTGCTATCACACTGAAGAGCCAGTAGTATCTCAGCAGCCTATAGCACTAATAGCAAGTCCCTAAGGGACACCTATATCTACATACACATGTCCTCTACCTGGTCTCCAAGTGCAAGTGTCTGCACATGTTCACACCAGCTGTTTGTCATGCTTTGTTTTTTAGGACTAGTTCATAACTGGAAAGTTTAATAGTTAAAACAAAGTGCAAAGAAGAAAAATAGTAAAAATGTAATTGCAACCGATTGGCCAAGAGAAGTTTGTGTAGTTAAAGGAAACCTACCATATGACATGGTTGGTGTAAGATGGAAATACCGAACACAAGCTCAGGGTGAGCTGGTGCCGGAGCTTATTTTTGTTTGTGTCCTAAACCGCAGTATCGCGGTTTAAAACACTTTTTAATCTTTATAGCCGAAGGAGCATCGGCGCACCAAGCGCGGTCGCGCCCACCGTGCGCCAAAGCAGCTTCGGCTATAAAGTTTAAAAAGTGTTTTAAACCGCGATACTGCGGTTTAGGACACAAACAAAAATAAGCTCCGGCACCAGCTCACCCTGAGCTTGTGCTCGGTATTTCCATCTTACACCAACCATGTCATATGGTAGGTTTCCTTTAATACAGTGAATTCAGGCTTAGGAATTGCATGGCTGGGTAAAATTTTAAAAAATAAATAAATCTTGTTTACCCCAAATTTAACCAATGTCCAAAAATGAGATGGGTTAAATTTACACCAATTAAAATAATAATAATAATAATAATAATAATAATAATAATAATAATAATAATAATAATAATATGTTTTCCAGGCTTTAAAGGGGTTGTCGAGTTTCAGCAAATGTTATTATTTGTATAATAAGTTGTATCATTTTCCAATCCCAGATCTCTGCTTGCTGTCATTCTTTAGGAAGCTTTGTGGTTTAGTTCCAGGGCATAAATACTGATCCCTGGTCATGCGACATCACACGGGTGCATGGCTCATTATAACACAGCAGGTCATGTGATGTCACACAGCTGTACGACTCATTATATCCCGTGTCATGTGATGTCACACAGGTGCTCGGCTCGTTATATACCAGGTCATGTGATGTCACACAGGTGCACGGCCTGTTTTATCCCTTGTCATGTGATGTCACACAGGTGCACGGCTCATTATATTCCTGGTCATGTGATGTCACACAGGTGCACGGCTCGTTATATATTCCTGCTCATGTAATGTCACACAGGTACTCGGCTCATTATATATTTCTGGTCATGTGATGTCACACAGGTGCACAGCATTTTATTTCCTTTGTCATGTGATGTCACACAGGTGCACAGCTCGTTATATATTTCTGGTCATGTGATGTCACACAGGTGCACAGCTCGTTATATATTTCTGGTCATGTGATGTCACACAGGTGCACGGCTCGTTATAACACACAGCTCTGATTACTCTCTGTGATATAATGCGCCGTGAACCTGTGTACCGTTTTTTTATCCACAGGAAAAAAAACAATGAAGCTTCCTGTTGAATGTCAGCAAGCAGAGATCTAGAGAACTATGGGGATTATATAAAAGTATATTGTACAATTGTATAAATATTCATTTTACAAGCAATAACATTTTCTTTAACTCTACTGTATCATGCTGCAGATTTTCTACAACAAAATGTTGCTAAACTTGCAGCATTATTTCAGGCAGCCGGAGATTAGGGTCCCATACCTTTCTACCTTACCTGTGTGAGTCGTAGTGTTCCTTAGATTCTAGAGGGGATAAGCTGTGGGGACCCCTGGTACATACAGACATGAGGAGGCCTGGATCAATGTATATGCCTCAGGAGTCCCAGCATACTCAACTGACCAGACCCCTTTCCCGGTGATTGTTTGAACATGTTGGCGGCTTAGCAGCCCCAAGCCAACTGAGTTTCCCTTTGAGAAACAGAAAAATCTTTTCATTTTTTTCCTTCTTACCTTCAAAGAGATGTAACTTTTTAGTTTTCAGTCAGAATCCGCATATATGGATTTTTTTTTATGGAATGAATTTAGGGCACATATCACATAATTTCAGGGTAAATAGAACATGTTTATTAACATGTATACACTTTTTGGAACAAAACAGCAATGTTTTCACTGCCCCCAATGCAATATAAAGAACATGTTAAAATTACAACTTTAGAGATACCAAATATGCATAGTTTTTTTTTTTAAAGGGAACCTGTCACCAGGGACCTCATTTTCACTAAAGACAGTTTACAGAAGCCCATTACACCAGCAGTGCAAATATGCCTCTGCCTTTTGTAAGCATTTGCATTATAATATAATTGTGTGTTATAACCTACCTTGCACCCTGACAGAATCCTCTATGTAGTCCCAGGGGTTGGGATTACACAGAGGATTGGTCCAGTGCTCTGTAAGCCTGCGCAGTTACCTTACCGGACCAAGGTAAGGTAAGTACGGTAATTCAGGTGTATTATTTTGGACCATATTCAATGTTTTGATCAATTTGATCAGGCCATAAATATAGAAGTAGGTTTTATATTTTTTTAAAGAAATTTAAAGAGGTCCTGTCGGGGCAATTTGGGACACTAAACCACCCACAGCTGCTTTTGGACGATGACAAAGGCCGAAGGAAGCGGCATAATTGCCGTTCATAATGTGGGCGATTCGGTCAGCTGAGTTATAGAGCTGCTGCTGAAACGTCTATGGCAGTGATGGCGACCGAGTGCCCAAACTGCAACCCCAAACCCTCATTTATCTTGAGTTGCCAAACAAAAATTAAAGCAGTAACCTATTGCTGCCTGTTCTTCAACAAAATTCAATCATACTGGCCTCTCGAGGACACCAACATAGTAGAAAGAAGGAGGGAAAATCTGCATCATTGTAGCTTCTTTCCAGTGTCCCTCTGTACACAGTGAATTATGGGGCCAGCAAGAGGTCCTCCAAAGATAATTAGGCCCTGTCTACACATTCTCCCTCATCCTACATTCCCAAGTAGCCAAGTAAGTCACTTTTAAATATCACTGAAAGCAGCATCTTTGCTTCCAAGTTGCTTGAAACTGCAGGAAGATTCTTTGAGTCCGGTCTGGTGTGCTGGGGCGATGGCCCGGGTGCCCACAGAAAGGGCTCTGAGTGCCGCCTCTGGCACCTGTGCCATAGGTTCGCCACCACTGGTCTATGGCATCTGTGTATGCAGAGCGGCGCAGCAACAACCTGTCTCTCTGTGCCGCTCTATTCCTCTGGAGGATCCAGGCGGCATGCGATGACATCATCACACGCCGCCTGTGTCCCTGCACAGAGCCGGGACTCGTTAGAAAATAACAGCGTCAGCGTGCGAAACAAGAAATGCAGGTGAGTATTGGTTTCTTTTTTTTCACATGCTGGCCATGTTCAAAATAAAAGTCTAGGGCTGTGCATAATAAAACTAGGGAGGAGAAAAGATTTATATCTGAGCTGGAGTTTAATCAAATAGGCAGTAGGGGGTGTTTTGGGGGTTCTAAACAAAACTAAAAAGGGGGGGATCGTCATTTGCGGTCCGGGTCTCTATTAAACTGGGGGAGTAGGAGGGATGTTTAAGGGGCACTGTGTGTGTTTAAACTGGGTAAGGGGCTGTATAAAATGTAACCAAATTAATTTCGCCCTTTATATTTAATTACAGGGAAATTTCCCCCAACAACTATAGCAAAAACCTCCAAAAAAAAGGAAATTAAGCACTTTTATAATAAAATATTCACACATTTTTATTTCAGAACGGTTTGTTACAAGATTTCATAAAAAATGGTCCCAAGATTACCAGGGGATAAGGCAGCCTTATACAATATGGTGCTAGGTATTATATATTAGTATCTGTGCTCCCATGATTGACTAGCACAAGGATTCCCTCCACATTTTAACCACTGTCTATCACAGCCCATGTGTGTTGGTAGAGAGAAATACCTTATCGTTTGGCTGTCGTCTCACCCTCGCCCCGACGCTTTTCGCCTGTTGATTCCTCAGGAGGCGTGTATAAGGGGCTGTATATGTAGCTATATCTGAATTAAACTGGAGGTTAATTCAGAAACTCGGGGAAAACTGCTAGCATTGTCAGCAAGGAGGGTGCAAGGACCAGCGGACACGGTGTCCCCTCCAGCGGATCTGGCAGCAGCCTTCGGGGGCTCTATATTAATTAAGGGTCCTGGATATGATGTATATGTAATAATTTATCAGGGGGTGCCTATATGTAGTATATCAGTTTAGGGGAACCCTGTATATATAATTGCATGGGGTGCTGGAAATACTTTCATATATTCTGGAGGGCTTTATGTTTAAAAATTAATTTATTAAAATATGTATAATATGATAATTTATTCAGGGGGAATCTAGTGAATATTATAATACTTTAGGAGGCCCACACACAGTGTAAGTTCTGGGGGACAGTCAGTTGTGTTGTGAGTGGTATATATATATATATATTTCATAGGCACTGCTATCCAGGTGACTATCCATGGCAAATAAGCCAGATTTTATCCATTGTGAATGTGTACATTTTTGGAAAAAAAATTACAATTTCAAAATTGAACCTACATTTTGTTTTGAGTCCTGTGAAACAATTAAAGGAAATCTACTAGCAGGATGAAGGATTGTAAACTAAGCACACTTACATGCTGGTGTGTGCTCCTTATGGCAGGATATGCTCTTCTTTCAGCTTCTTATACCCTTTTTTTTTTTTTTTTTTTTAAAAGCTTTAAAGATTATGCAAAGGAGCCTGAGGGAGCACAAACCAGTATGTCAGTGTGCTTGGTTTACAATTAGAGATGAGCGAGTATACTCGTCCGAGCTTGATGCTCCTTCGAGTATTAAGGTACTCGAAACGGCTCGTTGCTCGGACGAGAATTTCCCCTGCTCGAGATCGAGCATTTAATTTAAAAAACACAGTGAAGAATAGAGATGAGCGAGCACTAAAATGCTCGGGTACTCGTTATTCGAGACAAACTTTTCCCGATGCTCGAGTGCTCGTCTCGAATAACGAGCCCCATTGAAGTCAATGGGAGACTCGAGCATTTTTCAAGGGGACCAAGGCTCTGCACAGGGAAGCTTGGCCAAACACCTGGGAACCTCAGAAAAGGATGGAAACACCACGGAAATGGACAGGAAACAGCAGGGGCAGCATGCATGGATGCCTCTGAGGCTGCTTAATCGCACCATTATGCCAAAATTATGGGCAACAGCATGGCCATGACAGAGTGACCGAATGAGGCTAGATAGCATCTAAAACATCCAATAATTGACCCTGACACTATAGGGGACGGCATGCAGAGGCAGCGGCAGCAGGCTAGAGAGTGGCATGGCGACATACCCTAAATGGACTCAGGCTTCAAACCAATGGGTGGCAGAGAGGAACCAAAGGAGGTGAGCAAGAAGCGCTCAAATAATATCGGTACATGATAAAAGTTTGCCAGTATATTTTGTGGATTACACAGCAGGGTGGCGACAAAGTTAACATGGAAGCCATGAAAACAACCCAAAATTCTGCCTGACACAGCTCGTTTGATAAGGGGACCATGTATGCTTACAGTTCATGCCAGTCGCTGCACTGGCTGCCAGTCTCCTTTCGAATACAGTTTAAAATAATAACCCTCATCCATAAAGCTCTGTATAATGCTGCACCCCCCTACCTCTCCTCTCTTATCTCAGTCTATCGCCCAACCCGTGCTCTTAGATCCGCCAGTGATCTTAGATTAACCTCTACCCTAGTGCGGACCTCCCACTCGCGTCTCCAAGACTTCTCTAGAGCTGCACCAATTCTATGGAATGCTCTGCCCCGGACTATCAGACTAATACCTAACCTCCAAAGTTTCAAACGTGCTCTTAAAACCCATTTCTTTAGGCAAGCCTATAACACTCATTAACTGCATGAAGTTTTAACTCTTCTACTAACCCGTCCTGTGTCGTCCTCCCATCTGTTATCCAGCAACCAACAGGCACCAGACTTCTCTGCAGTCCCATTCACCCTGGACCTGGTATATAAGATGACGGCTGAGTGGTTCAAGCCACAGCAATTCCATTTATTATATTTTGTTCTATTCCCTAAGAAGAATGGCTTGACCATTAAATATTCTTTTACCTCGTGTTACCCCATCATCTTCATAAACCGTAAGCTCTGGCGAGCAGGGACCTCACTCCTGTTGTTCCATACAAATGTTGTGCTCTGTTACATTACATTTGTATTTGTTTCCTATGATTTGTAAAGCGCTACGGAATATGATGGCGCTATATAAATAAAGATTATTATTATTATTATTATGGAGGCAGTGAACTAGTAGTAGATTAAAGGTGCTGCAGTTAAAACAATGTTAGTTGGATCTTGGGATGGAGCTGGCGCTCTGCAGCCAGGCGAGCTTTCGCCAATCCAAGCCCCTGTCTCTAGGCTACTCCCCAAACAGCACTTCTAAGAACCTTTTGTATAAGATCAAGTGTAGTAGCGTTCTTATAAGTTTGGGATATGGCGGGTGAGGGGAATGTAAACAGATGTGCAAGAAGCGCTGAAATAATATCGGTAAATGATAAAAGTTTGCCAGTATATTTTGTGGATTACACAGCAGGGTGGCGACAAAGTTAACAAGTTTGATGTGGAATGCCCTGTAATAGCTCTTGGGCGGTGTGCCTTTTATCGCCTAGGCTCAGCAGTTTGAGCACCGCCTGCTGTCGCTTAGCGACGGCACTGCTGCTGTGCCTAGAGCTACCGACTGATGGCGCCATGGCCACGGATGGTAATTCGGAGGAGGAGGAGGTGGAGGAGGGGTGGGAGGAGGAGGAGGTATAGTAGGCCTTTGAGACCTGGACCGAGGTAGGCCCCGCAATCCTCGGCGTCGGCAGTATATGACCAGCCCCAGGGTCAGACTCGGTCCCAGCCTGCACCAAGTTAAGTGTAGTAGCGTTCTTATAAGTTTGGGATATGGCGGGTGAGGGGAATGTAAACAGATGCGCAAGAAGCGCTGAAATAATATCGGTTAATCATAAAAGTTTGCCAGTATATTTTGTGGATAACACAGCAGGGTGGCGACAAAGTTAACAACTTTGATGTGGAATCCATGAAAACAACCCAAATTTCTGCCTGACACACCTCGTTTGATAAGGGGACGATGTATGGAGGCAGCTATATGGACGACTTTTGGAGGTAGCAATGGAGACAACGTGTGGAGGCTGCTATGGAGACAATTTAATTTGGATAGTGCCTGTATAGTGCAGGTAGGTGGCCCTCCAGAAAAATGGAATAGATTGAGTGCCTGTATGTGGCAGTCCAAAAAAGTTTTCAAACCAGAGGAGCAGGTAGGTGGCCCTCCAGAAAAATGGAATAGATTGAGTGCCTGTATGTGGCAGTCCAAAAAAGTTTTCAAACCAGAGGAGCAGGTAGGTGGCCGTCCAGAAAAATGGAATAGATTGAGTGCCTGTATGTGGCAGTCCAAAAAAGTTTTCAAACCAGAGGAGCAGGTAGGTGGTCCTCCAGAAAAATTGAATAGATTGAGTGCCTGTATGTGGCACTCCCAAAAATTGTTTAAAACAGAGGACCGGGTAGGTGGCCCTCCAGAAAAATTAAATGCATAAAGTACTATAGCTAGAGCCAGTGGGCCCTGTCAAAAAATAGCCAGTTTTCTCTGCTTTAGTGTACAAAGAGGAGGAGAAGGAGGAAAATGAGGAGGAGGAGGAGGAGGAGTGCATAAATTATTCAGGTTGAGCTTCCTTCACCTGGTGGAGATTGGAAATTATGAGAAATCCAGGCTTTATTCATCTTAATAAGCGTCAGCCTGTCAGCGCTGTCAGTCGACAGGCGTGTACGCTTATCGGTGATGATGCCACCAGCTGCACTGAAAACCCGCTCGGACAAGACGCTAGCGGCAGGGCAGGCAAGAACCTCCAAGGCGTACAGCGCCAGTTCGTGCCACATGTCCAGCTTTGAAACCCAGTAGTTGTAGGGAGCTGTGTGATCATTTAGGACGATGGTATGGTCAGCTACGTACTCCCTCACCATCTTTCTGTAAAGATGAGCCCTACTCTGCCGAGACTGGGGACAGGTGACAGTGTCTTGCTGGGGTGACATAAAGCTGGCAAAAGCCTTGTAAAGCGTACCCTTGCCAGTGCTGGACAAGCTGCCTGCTCGCCTACTCTCCCTCGCTACTTGTCCCGCAGAACTACGCACTCTGCCGCTAGCGCTGTCAGAAGGGAAATACTGTTTCAGCTTGTGCACCAGGGCCTGCTGGTATTCATGCATTCTCACACTCCTTTCCTCTCCAGGGATGAGAGTGGAAAGATTTTGCTTGTACCGTGGGTCCAGGAGAGTGAATACCCAGTAATCGGAGCTGGAATAAATTCTTTGAACGCGAGGGTCACGGGATAGGCAGCCTAGCATGAAATCTGCCATATGCGCCAGAGTACCAACGCGCAAGAATTCACTCCCCTCACTGGCCTGACTGCCCATTTCCTCCTCCTCCAACTCCTCCAACTCCTCTTCTTCTGCCCATACACGCTGAACAGTGAAGGTCTGAGCAATGCTCCCCTCTTGTGTCTCACCAACATTCTCCTCCTCTTCCTCCTCATCCTCCTCCACCTCCTCCGATATGCGCTGAGAAACAGACCTGAGGGTGCTTTGGCTATCAACAAGGGAATCTTCTTCCCCCGTCTCTTGTGACGAGCGCAAAGCTTCCGACTTCATGCTGATCAGAGAGTTTTTCAACAGGCCAAGCAGCGGGATGGTGAGGCTGATGATGGCGGCATCGCCACTGACCATCTGTGTTGACTCCTCAAAGTTACTCAGCACCTGACAGATATCAGACATCCACGTCCCCTCCTCATTGTAGACTTGAGGAAGCTGACTGACCTGACTACCAGTTCTGGTGGAAGTTGACATCTGGCAGTCTACAATCGCTCTGCGCTGCTGGTAAACTCTGGATAACATGGTTAATGTTGAATTCCACCTCGTGGGCACGTCGCACAACAGTCGGTGAGCGGGCAGTTGGAGGTGGCGCTGCGCTGCCCTGAGAGTGGCAGCATCTGTGCTGGACTTCCTGAAATGCGCACAGATGCGGCGCACCTTCGTGAGCAAATCTGACAGATTGGGGTATGTCTTGAGGAAACGCTGAACTATCAGATTTAACACATGGGCCAGGCATGGCACATGTGTCAGTCTGCCGAGTTGCAGAGCCGCCACCAGGTTACGGCCGTTGTCACACACAACCATGCCTGGCTTCAGGTTCAGCGGTGCCAGCCACAGATCAGTCTGCGCCGTGATGCCCTGTAATAGTTCTTGGGCGGTGTGCCTTTTATCGCCTAGGCTCAGCAGTTTGAGCACCGCCTGCTGTCGCTTAGCGACGGCACTGCTGCTGTGCCTAGAGCTAGCGACTGATGGCGCCATGCCCACGGATGGTAGTTCGGAGGAGGAGGTGGAGGAGGGGTGGGAGGAGTAGGAGGCATAGTAGGCCTTTGAGACCTGGACCGAGGTAGGCCCCGCAATCCTCGGCGTCGGCAGTATATGACCAGCCCCAGGGTCAGACTCGGTCCCAGCCTCCACCAAGTTAACCCAATGTGCCGTCAGCGATATATAGTGGCCCTGCCCGGCAGCACTCGTCCACGTGTCCGTGGTCAGGTGGACCTTGTCAGAAACGGCGTTGGTCAGGGCACGGATGATGTTCTCTGACACGTGCTGGTGCAGGGCTGGGGTTTTTGTGCCAGGGTCCTGGGCAGGGGGCTGACTATCAGCTGACACAGGGAAAGGAGCAGTGGTGTGCACGGCCGGAGGTGAACGGGCTTGGTGCCACTGATTCGGGTGTTTAGCATTCATATGCCTGCGCATACTGGTGGTAGTTAAGCTAGTAGTGGTGGAACCCCTGCTGATCCTGGTTTGGCAAAGGTTGCACACCACAGTCCGTCGGTCATCCGGTGTTTCCTTAAAGAACCTCCAGACTTCTGAAAATCTAGCCCTCGCCGCGGGAGCCCTCGCCACGGGAGCTTCACTACGTGACACATTTGGCGCTGATGCACCTGCTCTGGCCCTGCCTCTCCGTCTGGCCCCACCACTGCCTCTTCCAACCTGTTCTGCTATAGGACTCTCCTCCGTCTCAGAAGCACTGTGTTCACCCGGCCTCTCAACCCAGCTTGGGTCTGTCACCTCATCATCCTCCGATCCCTCAGTCTGCTCCCCCCTCGGACTTCCTGCCCTGACAACAACTTCACCACTGTCTGACAACCGTGTCTCCTCATCGTCCGACACCTCTTTACACACTTCTTCCACTACGTCAAGAAGGTCATCATCACCCACAGACTGCGACTGGTGGAAAACCTGGGCATCGGAAAATTGCTCAGCAGCAACCGGACAAGTGGTTTGTGACTGTGGGAAGGGTCCAGAAAACAGTTCCTCAGAGTATGGCGGTTCAAATGCCAAATTTTCCTGGGAGGGGGCAGACTGGGGGGGAGGAGGCTGAGGTGCAGGAGCTGGAGGAGTGCCGATTTCGGTGACATGGGTGGACTGCGTGGAAGACTGACTGGTGGACAAATTGCTCGAAGCATTGTCGGCAATCCACGACATCACCTGTTCGCACTGTTCTGGCCTCAACAGTGCTCTACCACGAGTCCCAGTAACTTCAGACATGATGAACCTAGGGAGTGTAGCTCTGCGGCGTTCCCCTGCTCCCTCATCAGCAGGTGGTGTCTCACCCCACCCAGGACCACGGCCTCTGACCCCTGCAGTAGATGGACGCCCACGTCCCCGCTCTCGTCCTCGTCCTCTACCCCTAGCCCTCGGGTTAAACATTTTGAAAATGAAAGTTATATAACTTTAATTTTTTTTTTAACTTTTTTTTGTGTTTTTTTGTGTTTTTTAGTTTTTTTTTGTGTTTTTTAGTTTTTAAAACCAAGCAATGCTATCCTATTGCTATGGCTATTTTCTAGCTAAGTATGAAAGCACACTGATGAGATGACGCTGAGTTATGAAAAAATAAAAGGAAAATAAAAAGGAAATGGCAGACTGTGCCTAATTGAAATCCAACCCCTAATAAATTTTCCCACTTCGGTCTTTGTGATGGATATGTGCGTCACTAAGCGCTAAACACAGCGGTCGCAAGTCTCACTCCAAATTCCTCACAATTGGCTAGTATATGCACTGCAGCAAGTACAGCCACCAGCAGATCAACCAGAAATAAAATATATATAACGCTATTGTAGGCGTAAGTAAGCCGTTTGGATTCTCCTTTGGCTATTTTCTAGCCAAGTATGAAAGCACACTGATGAGATGACGCTGAGTTATGAAAAAATAAACGTAAAATAAAAAGGAAATGACAGACTGTGCCTAATTGAAATCCAACCCCTAATAAATTGTCCCACTTTGGTGTTTGAGGTGGATATGTGTGTCACTAAGAGCTAAACACAACGGTAGCAAGTCCCCCTGCAAATTCCTCACAATATGGTACTAGATGCAAATAAAAAAAAAAAAGTATAACGTTATTGTAGCCCTAAGAAGGGCTGTTGGGTTCTTGTTGAATCACTCCTGCCTAACAGTAATCTACTAGCACCCTAACGCTGTCCCTGACCAGCAGCAGCTCTCTCCCTAGCGGCATCCAGACACAGAATGATCCGAGCAGCGCGGGCAGCGGCTAGTCTATCCCAGGGTCACCTGATCTGGCCAGCCAACCACTGCTATCGACGTGTAAGGGTACCACGTCATGCTGGGTGGAGTGCAGAGTCTCCTGGCTTGTGATTGGCTCTGTTTCTGGCCGCCAAAAAGCAAAACGGCGGGAGCTGCCATTTTCTCGAGCGGGCGAAGTATTCGTCCGAGCAACGAGCAGTTTCGAGTACGCTAATGCTCGAACGAGCATCAAGCCCGGACGAGTATGTTCGCTCATCTCTAGTGAAGAACAATGAAGAATAGAATAAAAACAGTGAACACAGGATCATTTAAGTGAAAAAGACAGTGAAGAATAGATTACAGATGTTCGGCACATCTGCTTACTTGTCGGAAGATACGCGCGGAACGGCAGCAGGGAGACATCAAGCAGCAGGGAGACATCAAGCAGCACGGGGAGACATCGGGCAGCGGGGAGACATCGGACAGCACGGGGAGACATCGGGCAGCGGGGAGACATCCGGCAGCACGGGGGAGACATCCGGCAGCACGGGGCAGACATCGGGCAGCACGGGGGAGACATCGGGCAGCACGGGGGAGACATCGGGCAGCACGGGGAGACATCGGGCAGCACGGGGGAGACATCGGGCAGCACGGGGGAGACATCGGGCAGCAGGGGGGAGACATGGGGCAGCACGGGGAGACATGGGGCAGCACGGGGGAGACATCGGGCAGCACGGGGGAGACATCGGGCAGCACGGGGGAGACATCGGGCAGCACGGGGGAGACATCGGGCAGCACGGGGAGACATCGGGCAGCACGGGGGAGACATCGGGCAGCACGGGGGAGACATCGGGCAGCACGGGGGAGACATCGGGCAGCACGGGGGAGACATCGGGCAGCACGGGGGAGACATCGGGCAGCACGGGGGAGACATCAGGCAGCACGGGGGAGACATCGGCCAGCACGGGGGAGACATCGGGCAGCACGGGGGAGACATCGGGCAGCAGGGGGGAGACATCGGGCAGCGCGGGGGAGACATCGGGCAGCGCGGGGGAGACATCGGGCAGCGCGGGGGAGACATCGGGCAGCACGGGGAGACTTCAGTGGAAGAAGAGGAGCGGATCCCGGGACAGCGTATCACCCCGACAAGTAAGCAGATGTGCAGAACATCTGTAATCTATTCTTCACTGTGTTTTTCACTGCGTTTTTCACTTAAATGATCCTGTGTTCACTTTTTTTATTCTATTCTTCACTGTTCTTCACATCTGTTAACTTGTCGGGAGATAATATACGCGCGGAACAGTGAAGAATAGATTGCAGATGTTTGCATACATCTGCTAACTTATCAGAAGACATTCTTTTTCAATTAAATAACACATTTTATTCCTGAACCATGGTCCCTTTGAAAAATGCTCGGGACTCCCATTGACTTCAATGGGGCTCGTTATTCGAGACGAGCACTCGAGCATCTGGAAAAGTTTGTCTCGAATAACGAGCACCTGAGCATTTTAGTGCTCGCTCATCTCTATTTACAATCCTACTATTAAATAAAAATGTGAAAAGGAGCAGCTGAAGTTCTAAGCCTCATAACATTCTACAGCAATGAGAGGACATTTAAAAACCATTCCACCATAAGCCAGACATTTGTTAAATGTTGGTTTTTTTAAATAATGAAATACAAAACACTTTACTACATACAGAACACAGATGCGTTTGATGCATCCATTCCCTCAAACACATACAGCTCTGCTACATCTGAGGTAATAGATGTAGCAGAGCTGTGTGTGTTTGAAGGACTGGATGGAACATCCATCCATGCCCTTAAAACACAGCTTTGGTACATCTATTCCTTCAGATGTAGCAGAGCTGTATGTAGCTGAGGAAATGGATGCAGGTTACACAAGGGATTCGGCTGGGCGATCAGGTCACCATTTTTTAATAATTTTATAAATATACTCCCCGCTGTCACCTCCACACTGCCTATAGCTGGTCACCCTTGTGGCAAATACTCCACTAACTATATACAGTACTGTATGAGGTACCAGGTTTCAATTGTACTATTATGTTATATGTGTCTACTCTCCTGGTGTATTATACTTGTATTATACATGTGTACTGTGCTGGTGTATTATACAGTACAGTAAATTAGGGTGAGGGGGTGACACAAGAGCTCACAGTCCATGAGGATTAGGAGGTGACACAAGAGCTTACAGTCCATGAGGATTAGGAGGTGACACAAGAGTTTACAGTCCATGAGGATTAGGAGGTGACACAAGAACTTACAGTCTATGAGAATGAGGGAGTGACACAAGAGCTTACAGTCTATGAGGATGAGGGAGTGACACAAGAACATACAGTCTATGAGGATTAGGAGGTGACACAAGAGCTTACAGTCTATGAGGATGCGGGGGTGACACAAGAGCTTACAGTCTATGAGGATGAGGGGGTGACACAAGAGCTTACAGTCTATGAGGATGAGGGGGTGACATAAGAGCTTACAGTCTATGAAAATGAGGGAGTAACACGAACTTACAGTCAATGAGGATGAGGGGGTGACATAAGAGCTTACAGTCTATGAGGATGAGGGGGTGACACAAGAACTTACAGTCTATGAGGATGAGGGGGTGACACAAGAGCTTACAGTCTATGAGGATGAGGGGGTGACACAAGAGCTTACAGTCTATGAGGATGAGGGAGTGACACAAGAACATACAGTCTATGAGGATGAAGGGTGACACAAGAGCTTACAGTCTATGAGGATGAGGGAGTGACACAAGAACTTACAGTCTATGAGGATGAGGGGGTGACACAAAAGCTTACAGTCTATGAGGATTAGGTGGTGACACAAGAGCTTACAGTAAATAAGGATAAGGGGTGACACAAGACCTTACAGTCTATGAGGATGAGAGGGTGACACAAGAGCTTACAGTCTATGAGGATGAGGGAGTGACACAAGAACTTACAGTCTATGAGGATAAGGGGGTGACACAAGAGCTTACAGTCTATGAGGATTAGGTGGTGACACAAGAGCTTACAGTCTATGAGGATGAGGGGGTGATACAAGAGCTTACAATCTATGAGGACAAGGGGTGAAACAAGAACTTACAGTCTATGAGGATGAGGGGAGACACAAGAGCTTACAGTAAATAAGGATAAGGGGGTAACAGAAGACCTTACAGTCTATGAGGATGAGGGGGTGACACAAGAGCTTATAGTCTATGAGGATGAAGGAGTGACACAAGAACTTACAGTCTATGAGGATGAGGGGGTGACACAAGAGCTTACAGTCTATGAGGATGAGGGAGTGACACAAGAACTTACAGTCTATGAGGATGAGGGGGTGACACAAGAGCATACAGTCTATGAGGATTAGGTGGTGACACAAGAGCTTACAATCTATGAGGATAAGGGGTGACACAAGAACTTACAGTCTATGAGGATGAGGGGTGACACAAGAGCTTACAGTCTATGAAGATGAGGGGGTGACACAAGAGCTTACAGTCTATGAGGATGAGGGGGTGACACAAGAGCTTACAGTCTATGAGGAGGAGAGGGTGACACAAGAGCTTACAGTCTATGAGGATGAGGGATGACACAAGAGCTTACAGTCTATGAGGATGAGGGGGTGACACAAGAGCTTACAATCTATGAGGATGAGGGGGTGACACAAGAGCTTACAGTCTATGAGTATGAGGGGGTGACACAAGAGCGTACAGTCTATGAGGATGAGGGGGACACAAGAGCTTACAGTCTATGAGGATGAGGGGGTGACACAAGAGCTTACAGTCTATGAGGATGAGGGGGTGACACAAGAGCTTACAGTGTATGAGGATAAGGAGGTGACACAAGAACTTACAGTCTATGAGGATGAGGGAGGAAACAAGAGCTTACAGTGTATGAGGATGAGGTGGTTACACAAGAGCTTACAGTCTATGAGGATGAGGGGGTGACACAAGAGCTTACAGTCTATGAGGATGAGAGGGTGACACAAGAGCTTACAGTCTATGAGGATGAGGGGGTGACACAAGAGCTTACAGTCTATGAGGATTAGGGGGTGATACAAGAGTTTACAGTCTATGAGGATGAGGGGGTGACACAAGAGCTTAAAGTCTATGAGGATGAGGGGGTGACACAAGAGCTTACAGTCTATGAGGATGAGAGGGTGACACAAGAGCTTACAGTCTATGAGGATGAGGGGGTGACACAAGAGCTTACAGTCTATGAGGATGAGGGAGGACACAAGAGCTTACAGTGTATAAGGATGAGGTGGTTACACAAGACCTTATAGTCTATGAGGATGAGGGAGTGACACAAGAGCTTACGGTGTATGAGGATGAAGGGGTGACACAAGAGCTTACAGTCTATGAGGATGAGGGAGTGACACAAGAACTTACAGTCTATGAGGATGAGGGGGTGACACAAGAGCTTACAGTCTATGAGGATGAGGGGGTGACACAAGAGCTTACAGTAAATTAGGGTGAGTGGGTGACACAAGAGCTTACAGTCTATGAGGATGAGGGAGTGACACAAGAGCTTACAGTCTATGAGGATTAGGAGGTGAGACAAGAGCTTACAGTCCATGAGGATTAGGAGGTGACACAAGAGCTTACAGTCCATGAGGATTAGGAGGTGACACAAGAGCTTACAGTCTATGAGGATGAGGGGGTGACACAAGAGCTTACAGTCTATGAGGATGAGGGAGTGACACAAGAACTTACAGTCTATGAGGATGAGGGGGTGACACAAGAGCTTACAGTCTATGAGGATGAGGGGGTGACACAAGAGCTTACAGTAAATTAGGGTGAGTGGGTGACACAAGAGCTTACAGTCTATGAGGATGAGGGAGTGACACAAGAGCTTACAGTCTATGAGGATTAGGAGGTGAGACAAGAGCTTACAGTCCATGAGGATTAGGAGGTGACACAAGAGCTTACAGTCTATGAGGATGAGGGGGTGACACAAGAGCTTACAATCTATGAGGATGAGAAGTGACACAAGAACTTACAGTCTATGAGAATGAGGGATTGACACAAGAGCTTACAGTAAATGAGGATGAGGGAGTGACACAATAACTTACAGTCTATGAGGATGAGGGGGTGACATAAAAGTTTACAGTCCATGAGGATTAGGAGGTGACACAAGATCTTACAGTCCATGAGGATTAGGAGGTGACACAAGAGCTTACAGTCTATGAGGATGAGGGGGTGACACAAGAGCTTACAATCTATGAGGATGAGAAGTGACACAAGAACTTACAGTCTATGAGAATGAGGGAGTGACACAAGAGCTTACAGTCTATGAGGATGAGGGAGTGACACAAGAACTTACAGCCTATGAGGATGAGGGGGTGACATAAGAGCTTACAGTTTATGAAAATGAGGGAGTGACACAAGAACTTACAGTCTATGAGGATGAGGGGGTGACACAAGAGCTTACAGTCTATGAGGATGAGGGGGTGACAAAAGAGCTTACAGTCTATGAGGATAAGGGAGTGACACAAGAACGTACAGTCTATGAGGATGAGGGGTGACACAAGAGCTTACAGTCTATGAGGATGAGGGAGTGACACAAGAACTTACAGTCTATGAGGATGAGGGGGTGACACAAGAGCTTACAGTCTATGAGGATTAGGTGGTGACACAAGAACTTACAGTAAATAAGGATAAGGGGTGACACAAGACCTTACAGTCTAAGAGGATGAGGGGGTGACACAAGAGCTTACAGTCTATGAGGATGAGGGAGTGACACAAGAACTTACAGTCTATGAGGATGAGGGGATGACACGAGCTTACAGTCTATGAGGATGAGGGAGTGACACAAGAACTTACAGTCTATGAGGATGAGGGGGTGACACAAGAGCTTACAGGCTATGAGGATTAGGTGGTGACACAAGAGCTTACAGTCTATGAGGATGAGGGGGTGATACAAGAGCTTACAATCTATGAGGACAAGGGGTGACACAAGAACTTACAGTCTATGAGGATGAGGGGTGACACAAGAGCTTACAGTAAATAAGGATAAGGGGGTAACACAAGACCTTACAGTCTATGAGGATGAGGGGGTGACACAAGAGCTTATAGTCTATGAGGATGAGGGAGTGACACAAGAACTTACAGTCTATGAGGATGAGGGGGTGACACAAGAGCTCACAGTCTATGAGGATTAGGTGGTGACACAAGAGCTTACAGTCTATGAGGATGAGGGGGTGATACAAGCGCTTAGAATCTATGAGGACAAGGGGTGACGCAAGAGCTTACAGTCTATGAAGATGAGGGGGTGACACAAGAGCTTACAGTCTATGAGGATGAGGGAGTGACACAAGAACTTACAGTCTATGAGGATGAGGGGGTGACATAATAGCTTACAATCCATGAGGATTAGGAGGTGACACAAGAGCCTACAGTCCATGAGGATTAGGAGGTTACACAAGAGCTTACAGTCTATGAGGATGAGGGGGTGACACAAGAGCTTATAATCTATGAGAATGAGGGAGTGACACAAGAGCTTACAGTCTATGGGGATGAGGGAGTGACACAAGAACTTACAGTCTATGAGGATGAGGGGGTGACATAAAAGCTTACAGTCCATGAGGATTAGGAGGTGACACAAGAGCTTACAGTCCATGAGGATTAGGAGGTGACACAAGAGTTTACAATCTATGAGGATTAGGAGGTGACACAAGAACTTACAGTCAATGAGGATGAGGGGGTGACATAAGAGCTTACAGTCTATGAAAATGAGGGAGTGACACAAGAACTTACAGTCTATGAGGATGTGGGGGTGACACAAGAGCTTACAGTCTATGAGGATGAGGGGGTGACACAAGAGCTTACAGTCTATGAGGATGAGGGAGTGACACAAGAACTTACAGTCTATGAGGATGAAGGGGTGACACAAGAGCTTACAGTCTATGAGGATGAGGGGGTGACACAAGAGCTTACAGTCTATGAGGATGAGGGGGTGACACAAGAGCTTACAGTCCATGAGGATTAGGAGGTGACACAAGAGCTTACAGTAAATGAGGATGAGGGGGTGACACAAGAGCTTACAATCTATGAGGATGAGAAGTGACACAAGAACTTACAGTCTATGAAAATGAGGGAGTGACACAAGAACTTACAGTCTATGAGGATGAGGGAGTGACACAAGAACTTACAGTCTATGAGGATGAAGGGGTGATACAAGAGCTTACAGTCTATGAGGATGAGGGAGTGACACAAGAACTTACAGTCTATGAGGATGAGGGGGTGACACAAGAGCTTACAGTCTATGAGGATTAGGTGGTGACACAAGAGCTTACAGTAAATAAGGATAAGGGGGCGACACAAGACCTTACAGTCTATGAGGATGAGGGGGTGACACAAGAGCTTACAGTCTATGAGGATGAGGGAGTGACACAAGATCTTACAGTAAGTAAGGATAAGGGGTGACACAAGAGCTTACAGTCTATGAGGATGAGGGAGTGACACAAGAGCTTACAGTCTATGAGGATGAGGGGGTGACACAAGAGCTTACAGTCTATGAGGATGAGGGGGTGACACAAGAGCTTACAATCTATGAGGATGAGGGGGTGACACAAGAGCTTACAGTCTATGAGGATGAGGGGGTGACACAAGAGCTTACAGTCTATGAGGATGAGGGGGTGACACAAGAGCTTACAGTCCATGAGGATTAGGTGGTGTCACAAGAGCTTACAGTAAATAAGGATAAGGGGGTAACACAAGACCTTACAGTCTATGAGGATGAGGGGGTGACACAAGAGCTTACAGTCTATGAGGATGAGGGAGTGACACAAGAACTTACAGTCTATGAGGATGAGGGGGTGACACAAGAGGTTACAGTCTATGAGGATGAGGGATGACACAAGAGCTTACATTCTATGAGGATGAGGGAGTGACACAAGAACTTACAGTCTATGAGGATAAGGGGTGACACAAGAGCTTATAGTCTATGAAGATGAGGGGGTGACACAAGAGCTTACAGTCTATGAGGATGAGGGGGTGACACAAGAGCTTACAGTCTATGAGGATGAGGAGGTGACACAAGATCTTACAGTAAATAAGGATAAGGGGTGACACAAGAGCTTACAGTCTATGAGGATGAGGGAGTGACACAAGAGCTTACAGTCTATGAGGATGAGGGGTGACACAAGAGCTTACAGTCTATGAGGATGAGGGGGTGACACAAGAGCTTACAGTCTATGAGGATGAGGGGGTGACACAAGAGCTTACAGTCTATGAGGATGAGGGGGTGACACAAGAGCTTACAGTCTATGAGGATGAGGGGGTGACACAAGAGCTTACAGTCCATGAGGATTAGGTGGTGTCACAAGAGCTTACAGTAAATAAGGATACGGGGGTAACACAAGACCTTACAGTCTATGAGGATGAGGGGGTGACACAAGAGCTTACATTCTATGAGGATGAGGGGTGACACAAGAGCTTACAGTGTATGAGGATGAAGGGTGACACAAGAGCTTACAGTGTATGAGGATGAGGGGGTGACACAAGAGCTTACAATCTATGAGGATGAGGGGGTGACACAAGAGCTTACAGTCTATGAGGATGAGGGGGTGACACAAGAGCTTACAGTCCATGAGGATTAGGTGGTGTCACAAGAGCTTACAGTAAATAAGGATAAGGGGGTAACACAAGACCTTACAGTCTATGAGGATGAGGGGGTGACACAAGAGCTTACAGTCTATGAGGATGAGGGAGTGACACAAGAACTTACAGTCTATGAGGATGAGGGGGTGACACAAGAGGTTATAGTCTATGAGGATGAGGGATGACACAAGAGCTTACATTCTATGAGGATGAGGGAGTGACACAAGAACTTACAGTCTATGAGGATGAGGGGTGACACAAGAGCTTATAGTCTATGAAGATGATTGGGTGACACAAGAGCTTACAGTCTATGAGGATGAGGGGGTGACACAAGAGCTTACAGTCTAAGAGGATGAGGGGGTGACACAAGATCTTACAGTAAATAAGGATAAGGGGTGACACAAGAGCTTACAGTCTATGAGGATGAGGGAGTGACACAAGAGCTTACAGTGTATGAGGATGAAGGGTCCAGAAAAAAGAAAAAAAGACAGCAATCCATAACCTGCACGTGAGTTCAAATAGTTGGGTGCTCGCAGTCAAAGGTTCTGGTACCTGAACCTGTAGTCCGGGACATCAATGGAGGGAACCGCAGCACATCGGGAAATCCAAAGTATAAAGGCTTTATTTACATAGAAGGCATAGAATTTGCGACGTTTCGATTCACAATGAATCTTTCTCAAGCATAAAAAAATGGCCGATATAGGCCCATATATATACACAGGTGTGTGATGACATCATTTCCTTCAGTGATGCAAATTGCAAAACATACGAAAGTGAAAATATATACAAATACAGAATATTAAAGTGCAGTGGTGTACCAGAGGATATTTTAACAATTCAAATCAATAAAAACATGCAATTTAGTATTTCTCATGTGAATTATATATAGAACATATAAAAACAGCGTGTCAGTGTCGGATTCCAGGCTCGATTTGTATGCGCATGCGTGGTTATTCTCGTAGTCATGACGATCCAAGTTGGTCACGAGGTCCGTGTATGTGGGACAACCTCCTTCCTGCTGATCATGTGACTGTCCTACGGACTCCTGATATATCTACGAGATTTCAGTCATGTGACTGTCCTACGAACTCCCGATATAGCTACGAGATTCAGTTATGTAACCACAGGTGAGTATAGTCACTACAGGCTTAATAATACAAAAAATACGGAGGAGAGTTATCAACTCAATAACTGGTGTCTCAATCAAAAATCGGAATAGTCGTTCGTGCAGGTACAATCAAATATGTCAGGCTAAAGGCCCAAGATAAGTAAATTGTTAATAATTATTAATAATTAGGGGGTACACACAGTCATCAGAGATTTATACAAAAGGGCATCCATGGTTATAAGGGTGCATCGAGAGTGGACTAGGTCTAATACTAGACAGTACCATAACTCCTCGCAATACCCCAACCAATGGCCCATAAAGGTCAACGATACCCGACGCTTATAGTACACCCCGTAATTTGTGCCAGATTTGTCCGTAAGTACGGACCGGCCACCATAGACGGGTAATGTGCTAGCGTATTTGTACTTCGACCATCAGTCACTCATAAGGATGTGTACTGTCCTTAATTCTTAGGACTTGGTATATTCATACACTAGATACATTCAAACTAGATAAACATACTCATACACCCCCGTACTACAAAAAAGATATTTTTTGGGGGGGAGACACATAAGTATCATACCTGACCAACACGAGAATCCAAACGTCCTAGATCAATATTCACCAGAATGGAAAAGACACGACAGCATTTAAGTGGGGTGAACGTGTGATTCATGCACAAGTGAAGAATTGTAGTGAGAATCTGTAAAAATAGATAGTACATAGATAAAATCCAAAAAGTATATGCAAATCACAGTGACTAAAGTGTCACCGGGTCCAAAAATTTATGAAAATGACTTTACGATTTATTACAGACAAATGATGCAGACATATCCAGAGAGGTCCTAAATGATGCCACCCATCTTGAATTCCCTGTTTAGACCATTTGGTTCCAGAGTGTTAAGTTCATAAATCCACTTAAGTTCAAGTCGTTTCAATGCTCTTTCCCTATCGCCTCCTCTGCGTTGTCTAGTTATTCCGTCAATAATCCGGAATCTTAATTGTGCAATATGATGATGGTTTTTAACGAAGTGGTCTGGGAGAGGTAAATCTGTTTTTCGGGTTCTTATCGTGGATTTATGTTGGTTGATACGCAGGCGACACAATTGTGTTGTCTCGCCTACGTACAACAAACCACAAGGGCATTGTATCAAGTAGATAATGAAGCTGGAATTACATGTATAGTGTTGTCTAATAGAATAACGTTTCCCTGTTCTTGGATGACTGAATGTATCTCCCTTAATTAAATTATTACAATTGCAGCAATTCAAACATGGAAAGCAACCTGCCTTCCCAACCGTTGTTTTGTCACAGTCTACATGTAAATCCGCATGTACCAAGCGATCTTTCAGATTTTTAGGTCTTCTAAATGGGGGGGGTTTTAAATTCTGGTATATTCGGTAATGTGTCCCTCAAAATGGACCAACTGTCCCTTAAAATGTTAGCAACCTTTTTGCTCACTGGGCAGAAAGTGGAGACAAATGGAATTCTCTTAAGTTCCTTATCCTTCTTTACTCTTGGTAGGAGAAGTGTTTTTCTCTCACAGCTCCTTACCTTATTTCTAGTACGAGCAAGTAAGGTTCCGGGGTAGCCCCTATTTACAAATTTGTCACACATCGCGTTTAGACGCAAATCCACCTTATCTTCATCAGCAACAATTCTTCTAACTCTTAATAGCTGGCTATAAGGTAGTGAATCTAACATGTTGTTGGGGTGATTACTGTTGTAAAGAAGAAGGCTATTTTTGTCGGTGGCTTTTGAGTATAGATCAGTAAGTAGTTGGTCACCATTGATGCTGACTACTGTATCTAAAAATTGTAAATGTTGTCTTGATTGAACCATTGTAAATTGCAGCTCAGGTATGTGCATGTTTATTTCTTGTGAAAATATCAACAACTCATCCTCTCCGCCTTTCCAGAGGAAGAATATATCATCTATGTACCTCATCCAGCCTACCACATTGTGGAAGTGGCTGGATGGGTACACGAATATAGTGAATTTTTAGAGAAACATACAAAATCCTTGGATCAATTTAAAACTGAACAAGAGGCAATAAAACGCCAGAAATGGCACCGAGATCTTGAGGACTATAAAAAGGGCATGGTCTATAAGTGGCAGGCCATTGACAATATTTTTCCATCTAAATCACAACAAAGAAGAAAGAAAAAAACATGGGGACAAAGAAACTTCGAAACTGACTCCTCTGATGAATCGTCCAGCATTGTACCTTCATCTACTTTTTTAGGACAAAAAGAGAAAACATCAAAAAACACAGGAGGGGAGGCAGGAAGCATGAGAGAACCCGCAAAAGGATATCCGACTCGTTCCAAACTACCGCCATCCGGGAAGAAACCTCAGAAGGATTAAATACTGCTAATGATCTGGTTATTAACATCTCATCAGTACAGCTATCAGAAATGGAATTGAAGGTCTTGAATAAAGGATTGTCGTTCTCTCCACAAAACAAGGTAGACTGGTTCGATTATGAATGTGATTTGTTTTCTTTTTTTAGACGTATCAGACTTAAAGCATTTTTTTCTAACAAATTGGGTGATACTACGAATATCTCTGATGTTTCCATGAGTCCTGATGTTGTTTTGACGAATGTATCTAATGATGCCTTAAATGTACCCTTGAATACTCCTAATGTACCTTTCGATGCTGAGAGTATGACATGTACTCGAGTGAATACTAATTGTATCTTCAATACAGAAACAGTTGGCCTTACAAACCCTAGTGTATTTCAGCCTCCCCACACAGATAGGGCGGTAGAGACATACATTCAAATTGTCAAAAATAAATTCAACGTATTGAAACATAACATCGGTCAAAATTTGATTCATCCTAATATGACCTCGGATGAGGTTAGGGCCCTGGGCGTGCTGGCCGGTGCCCATCACCTCACGATCAAACCGGCTGACAAAGGCGGGGCGATTGTGGTGATGGACACCGCCCAGTATGTCCAGGAGGCTCTTCGCC
This sequence comes from Engystomops pustulosus, assembly GCF_040894005.1. Taxonomy (NCBI): domain Eukaryota; kingdom Metazoa; phylum Chordata; class Amphibia; order Anura; family Leptodactylidae; genus Engystomops; species Engystomops pustulosus. The sequence goes on from NC_092418.1 coordinate 34,165,211, forward strand.
AGCTTAGTGACACAGATGTGTACACTAAGTACTCATATGACCCTAAATTTGAAATATCCAAAAAAATTAAAATCCTAGTAGATAATGCTTTTGCAACGGACCTCATTGACACCAAACTCCACTCATTTTTATTGATTCAACATCCAATTACACCTGTTCTGTATTTATTGCCCAAAATACATAAGGACCTTAGAAACCCACCGGGAAGGCCGATTGTGGCGGGTATGGGATCGATTCTCTCCCCTCTATCAAGATTCTTGGACAAGATCTTAAATAAGGCTGCAACATCCACTAGATCATATGTCAGGGATACTACAGACTTTATTAATAAATTATACACATTGGAAGTGAGAGATGGAGACATTCTAGTGTCTTTTGATGTGGTTAGTCTGTACACTAGCATTGACCATGAAAAGGGCGTGAGAGCTGTGTCCGAAGCCATACGGGAATGGCAGATGGATGATTATGGCAAAGAATTTGTAATTTCATTGCTCGAGATTGTCTTACAGTGCAATTACTTTCTCTTTCAGACTGATTTCTTTGTCCAAAAACGCGGAGTGGCCATGGGCTCAAATGTTGCGCCAACATATGCCAACATCTTTATGGCTTGGTTCGAGGAGAGATTTGTGTACCCATCCAGCCACTTTCACAATGTGGTAGGCTGGATGAGGTACATAGATGTTATATTCTTCCTCTGGAAAGGCGGAGAGGATGAGTTGTTGATATTTTCACAAGAAATAAACATGCACATACCTGAGCTGCAATTTACAATGGTTCAATCAAGACAACATTTACAATTTTTAGATACAGTAGTCAGCATCAATGGTGACCAACTACTTACTGATCTATACTCAAAAGCCACCGACAAAAATAGCCTTCTTCTTTACAACAGTAATCACCCCAACAACATGTTAGATTCACTACCTTATAGCCAGCTATTAAGAGTTAGAAGAATTGTTGCTGATGAAGATAAGGTGGATTTGCGTCTAAACGCGATGTGTGACAAATTTGTAAATAGGGGCTACCCCGGAACCTTACTTGCTCGTACTAGAAATAAGGTAAGGAGCTGTGAGAGAAAAACACTTCTCCTACCAAGAGTAAAGAAGGATAAGGAACTTAAGAGAATTCCATTTGTCTCCACTTTCTGCCCAGTGAGCAAAAAGGTTGCTAACATTTTAAGGGACAGTTGGTCCATTTTGAGGGACTCATTACCGAATATACCAGAATTTAAACCCCCCCCCATTAAGGCCTATAGAAGACCTAAAAATCTGAAAGATCGCTTGGTACATGCGGATTTACATGTAGACTGTGACAAAACAACGGTTGGGAAGGCAGGTTGCTTTCCATGTTTGAATTGCTGCAATTGTAATAATTTAATTAAGGGAGATACATTCAGTCATCCAAGAACAGGGAAACGTTATTCTATTAGACAACACTATACATGTAATTCCAGCTTCATTATCTACTTGATACAATGCCCTTGTGGTTTGTTGTACGTAGGCGAGACAACACAATTGTGTCGCCTGCATATCAACCAACATAAATCCACGATAAGAACCCGAAAAACAGATTTACCTCTCCCAGACCACTTCGTTAAAAACCATCATCATATTGCACAATTAAGATTCCGGATTATTGACGGAATAACTAGACAACGCAGAGGAGGCGATAGGGAAAGAGCATTGAAACGACTTGAACTTAAGTGGATTTATGAACTTAACACTCTGGAACCAAATGGTCTAAATAGGGAATTCAAGATGGGTGGCGTCATTTAGGACCTCTCTGGATATGTCTGCATCATTTGTCTGTAATAAATCGTAAAGTCATTTTCATAAGTTTTTGGACCCGGTGACACTTTAGTCACTGTAATTTGCATATACTTTTTGGATTTTATCTATGTACTATCTATTTTTACAGATTCTCACTACAATTCTTCACTTGTGCATGAATCACACGTTCACCCCACTTAAATGCTGTCGTGTCTTTTCCATTCTGGTGAATATTGATCTAGGACGTCTGGATTCTCGTGTTGGTCAGGTATGATACTTATGTGTCTCCCCCCAAAAAAATATCTTTTTTGTAGTACGGGGGTGTATGAGTATGTTTATCTAGTTTGAATGTATCTAGGGTATGAATATACCAAGTCCTAAGAATTAAGGACAGTACACATCCTTATGAGTGACTGATGGTCGAAGTACAAATACGCTAGCACATTACCCGTCTATGGTGGCCGGTCCGTACTTACGGACAAATCTGGCACAAATTACGGGGTGTACTATAAGCGTCGGGTACCGTTGACCTTTATGGGCCATTGGTTGGGGTATTGCGAGGAGTTATGGTACTGTCTAGTATTAGACCTAGTCCACTCTCGATGCACCCTTATAACCATGGATGCCCTTTTGTATAAATCTCTGATGACTGTGTGTACCCCCTAATTATTAATAATTATTAACAATTTACTTATCTTGGGCCTTTAGCCTGACATATTTGATTGTACCTGCACAAACGACTATTCCGATTTTTGATTGAGACACCAGTTATTGAGTTGATAACTCTCCTCCGTATTTTTTGTATTATTAAGCCTGTAGTGACTATACTCACCTGTGGTTACATAACTGAATCTCGTAGCTATATCGGGAGTTCGTAGGACAGTCACCTGACTGAAATCTCGTAGATATATCAGGAGTCCGTAGGACAGTCACATGATCAGCAGGAAGGAGGTTGTCCCACATACACGGACCTCGTGACCAACTTGGATCGTCATGACTACGAGAATAACCACGCATGCGCATACAAATCGAGCCTGGAATCCGACACTGACACGCTGTTTTTATATGTTCTATATATAATTCACATGAGAAATACTAAATTGCATGTTTTTATTGATAGGAATTGTTAAAATATCCTCTGGTACACCACTGCACTTTAATATTCTGTATTTGTATATATTTTCACTTTCGTATGTTTTGCATATTGCATCACTGAAGGAAATGATGTCATCACACACCTGTGTATATATATGGGCCTATATCGGCCATTTTTTTATGCTTGAGAAAGATTCATTGTGAATCGAAACGTCGCAAATTCTATGCCTTCTATGTAAATAAAGCCTTTATACTTTGGATTTCCCGATGTGCTGCGGTTCCCTCCATTGATGATGAGGATGAAGGGTGACACAAAAGCTTACAGTGTATGAGGATGAGTGGGTGACACAAGAGCTTACAATCTATGAGGATGAGGGAGTGACACAAGAGCTTACAGTCTATGAGGATGAGGGGGTGACACAAGAGCTTACAATCTATGAGGATGAGGGTGTGGCACAAGAGCTTACAGTCTATGAGGATGAGGGGTGACACAAGAGCTTACAGTCCATGAGGATTAGGAGGTGACACAAGAGCTTACAGTAAATGAGGATGAGGGGGTGATACAAGAGCTTACAATCTATGAGGATGAGAAGTGACACAAGAACTTACAGTCTATGAGAATGAGGGAGTGACACAAGAGCTTACAGTCTATGAGGATGAGGGGGTGACACAAGAGCTTACAGTCTATGAGGATGAGGGGGGGACAAGAGCTTACAGTCTATGAGGATGAGCGGTGGACACAAGAACTTACAGTCTATGAGGATGAGGGGGTGACACAAGAGCTTACAGCCTATGAGGATGAGGGGGTGACACAAGAGCTTACAGTCTATGAGGATGAGGGGGTGACACAAGAGCTTACAGTCTATGAGGATGAGGGGGTGACACAAGAGATTACAGTCTATGAGGATGAGGGGATGACACAAGAGCTTACAGTCTATGAGGATGAGGGGGTGACACAAGAGCTTACAGTCTATGAGGATGAGGGGGTGACACAAGAGCTTACAGTCTATGAGGATGAGGGAGTGACACAAGAACTTACAGTCAATGAGGATGAGGGGGTGACATAAGAGCTTACAGTCTATGAAAATGAGGGAGTGACACAAGAACTTACAGTCTATGAGGATGAGGGGGTGACACAAGAGCTTACAGTCTATACGGATGAGGGTGTGGCACAAGAGCTTACAGTCTATGAGGATGAGGGGTGACACAAGAGCTTACAGTCCATGAGGATTAGGAGGTGACACAAGAGCTTACAGTAAATGAGGATGAGGGGGTGATACAAGAGCTTACAATCTATGAGGATGAGAAGTGACACAAGAACTTACAGTCTATGAGAATGAGGGAGTGACACAAGAACTTACAGTCTATGAGAATGAGGGAGTGACACAAGAGCTTACAGTCTATGAGGATGAGGGAGTGACACAAGAACTTACAGTCAATGAGGATGAGGGGGTGACATAAGAGCTTACAGTCTATGAAAATGAGGGAGTGACACAAGAACTTACAGTCTATGAGGATGAGGGGGTGACACAAGAGCTTACAGTCTATACGGATGAGGGGGTGACACAAGAGCTTACAGTCTATGAGGATGAGGGAGTGACACAAGAACTTACAGTCTATGAGGATGAAGGGGTGACACAAGAGCTTACAGTCTATGAGGATGAGGGAGTGACACAAGAACTTACAGTCTATGAGGATGAGGGGGTGACACAAGAGCTTACAGTCTATGAGGATTAGGTGGTGACACAAGAGCTTACAGTAAATAAGGATAAGGGGGCGACACAAGACCTTACAGTCTATGAGGATGAGGGGGTGACACAAGAGCTTACAGTCTATGAGGATGAGGGAGTGACACAAGAACTTACAGTCTATGAGGATGAGGGGGTGACAGAAGAGCTTACAGTCTATGAGGATGAGGGAGTGACACAAGAACTTACAGTCTATGAGGATGAGGGGGTGACACAAGAGCTTACAGTCTATGAGGATTAGGTGGTGACACAAGAGCTTACAGTCTATGAGGATGAGGGGGTGATACAAGAGCTTACAATCTATGAGGACAAGGGGTGACACAAGAACTTACAGTCTATGAGGATGAGGGGGTGACACAAGAGCTTACAGTCTATGAAGATGAGGGGGTGACACAAGAGCTTACAGTCTATGAGGATGAGGGGGTGACACAAGAGCCTACAGTCTATGAGGATGAGGGGGTGACACAAGAGCTTACAGTAAATAAGGATAAGGGGTGACACAAGACCTTACAGTCTAAGAGGATGAGGGAGTGAAACAAGAGCTTACAGTCTATGAGGATGAGGGGTGACACAAGAGCTTACAGTCTATGAGGATGAGGGGGTGACACAAGAGCTTACAGTGTATGAGGATGAAGGGTGACACAAGAGCTTACAGTGTATGAGGATGAGGGGGTGACACAAGAGCTTACAATCTATGAGGATGAGGGGGTGACACAAGAGCTTACAGTCTATGAGGATGAGGGGGTGACACAAGAGCTTACAGTCTATGAGGATGAGGGGGTGACACAAGAGCTTACAGTCTATGAGGATGAGGGGGTGACACAAGAGCTTACAGTCTATGAGGATGAGGGGGTGACACAAGAGCTTACAGTCTATGAGGATGAGGGGGTGACACAAGAGCTTACAGTCTATGAGGATGAGGGGGTGACACAAGAGCTTACAGTGTATGAGGATGAAGGGTGACACAAGAGCTTACAGTGTATGAGGATGAGGGGGTGACACAAAAGCTTACAGTGTATGAGGATGAGGGGGTGACACAAGAGCTTACAGTGTATGAGGATGAGGGGTTACACAAGAGCTTACAGTGTATGAGGATGAGGGGGTGACCCGAGCTTACAGTCTATGAGGATGAGGGGGTTGACATAAGAGCTTACTGTCTATGAGGATGAAGGGGGGGCACAAGAGCTTACATTCTATGAGGATGAGGGGGTGACACAAGAGCTTACAGTCTATGAGGATGAGGGGGTGACACAAGAGCTTACATTCTATGAGGATGAGGGGATGACACAAGAGCTTACAGTCTATGAGGAGGAGGGGGTGACACAAGAGCTTACAGTCTATGAGGATGAGGGGGTGACACAAGAGCTTACAGTCTATGAGGGGTGACACAAGAGCTTACAGTCTATGAGGATGAGGGGTGACAGAAGAACTTACAGTGTATGAGGATTAGGGGTGACACAAGAGCTTACAGTCTATGAGGATGAGTGGTGACACAAGAACTTACAGTGTATGAGGATGAGGGGGTGACACAAGAGCTTACAGTCTATGAAGATGAGGGGGTGACACAAGAGCTTACAGTCTATGAGGATGAGGGGGTGACACAAGAGCTTACAGTCTATGAGGATGAGGGGGTGACACAAGAGCTTACAGTAAATAAGGATAAGGGGTGACACAAGACCTTACAGTCTATGAGGATGAGGGGTGACACAAGAGCTTACAGTGTATGAGGATGAAGGGTGACACAAGAGCTTACAGTGTATGAGGATGAGGGGGTGACACAAGAGCTTACAATCTATGAGGATGAGGGGGTGACACAAGAGCTTACAGTCTATGAGGATGAGGGGGTGACACAAGAGCTTACAGTCTATGAGGATGAGGGGGTGACACAAGAGCTTACAGTCTATGAGGATGAGGGGGTGACACAAGAGCTTACAGTCTAAGAGGATGAGGGGGTGACACAAGAGCTTACAGTCTATGAGGATGAGGGGGTGACACAAAAGCTTACAGTCTATGAAGATGAGGGGTGACACAAGAGCTTACAGTGTATGAGGATGAGGGGGTGACACAAAAGCTTACAGTCTATGAGGATGAGGGGGTGATACAAGAGCTTACAGTGTATGAGGATGAGGGGTTACACTAGAGCTTACAGTGTATGAGGATGAGGGGGTGACCCGAGCTTACAGTCTATGAGGATGAGGGGGTTGACATAAGAGCTTACAGTCTATGAGGATGAGGGGGGGGGCACAAGAGCTTACATTCTATGAGGATGAGGGGGTGACACAAGAGCTTACAGTCTATGAGGATGAGGGGGTGACACAAGAGCTTATAGTCTATGAGGAGGAGGGGGTGACACAAGAGCTTACAGTCTATGAGGATGAGGGGGTGACACAAGAGCTTACAGTCTATGAGGGGTGACACAAGAGCTTACAGTCTATGAGGATGAAGGGGTGACACAAGAGCTTACAGTCTATGAGGATGAGGGGATGACACAAGAGCTTACAGTCTATGAGGATGAGGAGGTGACACAAGAGCTTACAGTCTATGAGGATGAGGGGGTGACACAAGAGCTTACAGTCTATGAGGATGAGGGAGTGACACAAGAACGTACAGTCTATGAGGATGAAGGGGTGACACAAGAGCTTACAGTCTATGAGGATGAGGGAGTGACACAAGAACTTACAGTCTATGAGGATGAGGGGGTGACACAAGAGCTTACAGTCTATGAGGATTAGGTGGTGACACAAGAGCTTACAGTAAATAAGGATAAGGGGTGACACAAGACCTTACAGTCTATGAGGATGAGGGGGTGACACAAGAGCTTACAGTCTATGAGGATGAGGGGGTGACACAAGAGCTTACAGTCTATGAGGATAAGGGGGTGACACAAGAGCTTACAGTCTATGAGGATGAGGGAGTGACACAAGAACGTACAGTCTATGAGGATGAAGGGGTGACACAAGAGCTTACAGTCTATGAGGATGAGGGAGTGACACAAGAACTTACAGTCTATGAGGATTAGGGGGTGACACAAGAGCTTACAGTCTATGAGGATTAGGTGGTGACACAAGAGCTTACAGTAAATAAGGATAAGGGGTGACACAAGACCTTACAGTCTATGAGGATGAGGGGGTGACACAAGAGCTTACAGTCTATGAGGATGAGGGGGTGACACAAGAGCTTACAGTCTATGAGGATAAGGGGGTGACACAAGAGCTTACAGTCTATGAGGATGAGGGAGTGACACAAGAACGTACAGTCTATGAGGATGAAGGGGTGACACAAGAGCTTACAGTCTATGAGGATGAGGGAGTGACACAAGAACTTACAGTCTATGAGGATGAGGGGGTGACACAAGAGCTTACAGTCTATGAGGATGAGGGAGTGACACAAGAGCTTACAGTCTATGAGGATGAGGGGTGACACACAGGTGCCCCAGGACAGAATTCAAGTGTGTATTTTGTGGTTGGGGCAAGATTTTGCATTATTAAGAAACGGATTGCGAAAAGTCCTCCAACCACCATTATGTGGATTAGAATATGGTACAGTTTAAAGACTGTTTCAAATAAGAAAGCTGTGTAATTCAAAAATATGTGAAAAAATTGGATAGAAAATAACTTTACAGTAGAGGAGATGTACTTTATTGATGAATAAGAGAAAGGGAATAAGGGAAAGTCTTGGTGGGGGGATCTGGGGTGAGAGAGAGAGATGGTTTTTTTCTTTTGTTTTCTTCCTTTTTTAGGGTTGGGCAAGAGGTGTGTGTGTGTGGGGGGGGGGGATAAACAAATAAAAAATAAAAGTACTATATTAAAAATAAAGAGGGAAAAGTAGGACAGACTCCTGTATACAGTGTTTAAGAGTGCGGCCAGTGTAATGTAAATTTATTTGTAACTCTAATTGTAAAATTATGTAGAAAATAAACAATGTGATGTGTATTGATAGGAATTTTTTCCTTTTTTTAATCTCTTTTTATTTTTGTATGCGATTAATAAAAAAAACCTTAAAAAAAAAAACTTGTGTACTGTATTAGTGTATTATACCTTTGTTATACTTGTGTACTGTACTGTTGTATCATACCTGTGTTATACTGGTATATTGTACTTGTGTACAGCTGTATTATACCTGTACATGTAGGTATTACAGGTGTGTTGTCCTGTGTGTGTCACATCCGCTCCTCTCTCAGTATATAGTCACGTGCTCCATCCACTGCACCGCTCTCCCCTCTACACCCCGCCCCCTCCTCTGTACAACACCTGCACTGAGACACGCCCCCGGAGCCCTCCTAACCAATCACCCCACTGCCGAAAAGGAAGACCTCCCCGCTGATTTCTATGGTACCGGTGGCGTGAGGCGGAGCTGAGTGGCGGGGGCGGGGCTGGACGCGCTGCCCGGGTGTGTGGCACTGGCTGTGGAGTCTGGGTCAGAGCGGCGCCGGGCACCATGGCCGCAGAGGCGGATAACGGTAAGTGACCTCCTCGTCACGTCACATGTCTCTATACCCATGCACTGTGCACTTACCTGAGCGCTACGTGCACGGAGCGGAGGCCGCGGCCGAACCATTGCGTCTCTGTTGCGCTCTGTTCACACTTGTACTTTTTCTTGTTTATATTTCTATTTTTTTAACAAATAGAAAACTTGTCATTGTTGCTGCTTTGTTTGAATGAGTTTTTAAAGGGGTTCATCAGATGCCCATCACTGTCTCATATCTCATATCACTTACATATTTATTCTTCATCCATCATCACAACCTCTGGAGCAGGACATGATAGTGCCCGTGTCTGACCACCGGCGAGCCTGTCTGACCACCGGCGAGCGTGTCATATCGCTGCCATATCACAGTGACGGGCATTCATGTGGGGCCAAGATGGACCCCAAATGTAACTTCTATCCATTGTAACTTGTGTGACTGCCCCTTGTCTTGACTGTTTTAGTAAATAATTGAAATAACACTACAGAACATCTCTCATTACTCTCTTTGCAATGTTTATATAAAAATTTGGCAAGTGGGAGTGGCCAGTTTAAGGGGTGTCTGTGGTTGGACACTTCTACACTGTGCACGGACACACCTCCCAGGTGGTAACACCAGAATAGAAATGTATAAAACGACATAATGTGGAAGCGGATGGTAAAGGTACTTACTGACCTGCGATGTTGGATGATGAGACTCCTCCTTGTATTTCTGTGTCCACACGGTTTTGGCATTGATGAAGCTATGGACATGCATCATATTTCTTCATTGTACCCAGGGGTGCACTAGCCATGAGGCGAGTTGAGCCTCTTGCCTCAGGCAGCACCACCTGCAGCAAAGTGGGGGACAGCTATGCAGTTGCAGTGCAGTTATCAGGTCCTGACATTTAAAAATAGTGTCTCTTCACACCCAATGGGGGGGACATTTGCATAAAGTGTCGGTGTCTGCATTGGCTGTGTTACCGACCTGCTCTCGGAAAGAGCCACACCCCTTTTCGGAGACGAGTCGGAGCAGGCGGAAAAAGGTCATTTTTTTCTGGCGGCGCCAGCTAATAGATAGGTCAGAGAACGGAACATGCGGTGAGAGCGCCACAAAACAGACGGAAATGCCGTAGTAAATGTCCCCCAATGTCTGTACAGGTGTAAGGCGCTGTATAGAGAACCCACCCAAAAAAAAATACTAAATTTATATTGCATGGGGTAGAGTGTGGCGCCAATCCGTAGCTCGCTCCAGGAAGTGAGTTCATTCAGACGGGCGTTTTTAACATCAGTACGCTATCATTTGTTTTTTTTATTTGCATACTGACCCATTGATTTTTATGGGTCTGTTTTTTTTCACTGATTTAAAAATTGCAACGTGCACTACTTTTTATCTCACGTGCGGACCGTGGACCTCCAAAGAAGTCAATGGATCTGCAAAAAAAAGAGGGTACACGGATGACATGCGTTTGCAGTCCTCTTTTTTAGCCCTGGGATGGGCTCAAAATATATTAGAAGGTCTTCAGTTTTTTATTTTTGCGGTTTAAAAAAAAAAATGAATAAAAAACGGAGGTAAAAATAAAAACTGATGCGGATACAAAACATACAACACAGATATCACACGGGGCAGCACGGTGGCTCAGTGGTTATCACTACAGCCTTGCAGCGCTGAGGACCTGGGTTCAAGTCCCACCCAGGTCAGCATCTGCAAAGAGTTTGTATGTTATCGCAGTGTTCGCGTGGGTTTTCCCCGGGTCCTTCGGTTTTCTCCCACACTCCAAAACATACTGGTAGGTTGATTAGATTGTGAGCCCCATGGGAACAGGGACCAATTTGGCAAACTTTGTGCAGCGCTGCGTAATCTGTGTGCGCTATATAAATAAAGGAATTATTATTTTTATTAACAGAAACGCCTGTACGAATTAGGTTTAGCCCTGAGGACGTCCCTCATAGACGGCAATGGCCACATGGAGCAATAGGACATGTCCTATCTTTCCCCATGTTATGGGTTGTGCGTCTCCTCCTCTCCATGGCGCCGGATGTATGCCCACCTGGTCGTAGCCACGTGCGCATATGTCAGTGTGAATTCAGCCTGACTGTGATTCACAAAGTGTTTTTTTTTTTTTTTAATTATGATGTGCCTCAAAATCTCTGCTTCCCTTTGATGTGCATAGGAAACAACAAATTGGAGGCTCAGATTATGACAGGGATCCAGTCACTGAGCTCTGTGCATTCTAGAACAGGGGACACATAATTTTTGGCGCACACCACTTTTAAAGGGTAACCACCCCTCCATTACAATCTGCTGTGAAAGTATAGAAAGGGATAAATGTGCCGCAGTTTGGGGTGCCGGACCCTTGTGAGTGTAATGGATCATTGAATGGGACCGCCCACTGGACTCTTGTGTTCATAAGGTTTCTGGCGGATATTAACCGTGAACTTCTGGACAACCCTTATCGGCTCTTTTGTGCGGGATATATTGTATCCGAGCTGTTCAGACGTACGTGCCATGACTCAGTGCACACAGACAAATAATGGATTAGGCAAATTCAATAGGTTTAAGGCGCATTGTAATGTTGTAGTAACCCAGAACCTCTCCGATAATCCATCTCTTTTGGAACTTGGAGAAGGTTCAGACCACAACATGCCCGGAGATCACCGTGTGCCATCCAGATAGTAACTACCTGTGTATAAGGGGATAAATGTCATTAGCGGGAAAATCCCTTTAACATTCTCCTTTCCCGGTGTCCTTTTTGGGGCTGGATAGACCTGCCAGGGATTAGAATAGCTATATTTGTGCTAGAATATGATACCTGGAAGTTTCATATCTCCAAATATTATTGTATTTGTGTGACCCAACTTTATACTTGATGATCCAAGGACAATTTTCCACTTTGTGTTTTTGTATTTTATTTTTATTTTGTAAAATTTTATCCTGTACAATAACACATATGGCGCCGCTCCCGTCTATCCGGTGGTTATCCTCTACCCACTGGGAAATCGCACACATCAGGTGGATGAGCCGGATCGTCTCTGATGTTGTGAAGAATATCCGCAGCCTCTGGACGAGAGCAGAACGTTTTATTTTTCAGCGATTAATTTTATATATTTTCTTCACATTTCAATCTGAAATACACTTAATATTGCAGACAGTCTTGATGGTGCGTTTTTTTCTGTGAGATCTTATCTCTTATCAGCAGCGTTAAAATTTTATAAATGTGTTCAGGTACTGAATGCAGAACCGGCGCTGGCACAGAGCTTGCGTATTAACTGTTTAACTGCTGCCGACTTAGTTGCCAATTGCATTTAAATTACTTTGCCCATTCTGTACATAGCAGCACATTCATGACTAGATGGTGGTAATGATGATGGCCTCAGCATCTGACAGCGATCTCGGCATACACAGTGATATGTGGAGTGCTGTCAATCACAGCACAGGACCGCCCACAAGGATTCTAATAAATAAACAAACTTCTCCCACAAACTTGTATCTCACTCTGCTCAGCTCCTCCTGCTCTATAACATGCCGCCTGCAGAGAGGACTCTATGTACAATCTATATATGCTGCTCTATAACATGCTGCCTGCAGATAGGACACTGTACAATCTGTTCTGCTCCTCCTGCTCTATAACATGCTGTTTGTAGATAGGACACGATTTAATTTACAATCTACTCAGCTCTTCCTGCTCTATAACATGCCGCCTGCAGAGAGGACACTATGTACAATCTATGCAGCTGCTCTATAACATGCTGTCTGTAGATAGGAGTTAAAGGGTCGATCCCAGCAGTGAGATTCTAAAGATATGAAGCTTCAGGGGGCATCACCAGAGCCCCTACGGGCTTTAGGGGCTTTGGCTATTACCGTATTTTCCGGGCCATTAGGCGCACCGGAATATAAGGCGCATCAGTCTGATGCGCCTTATATATGTAATAATTCCATATATAAGGCGCATCGGACTATAAGGCGCAGGGTCCGGGGGCGTGGCGGAGGTCCGGGGGCGGAGCAGAGACCCGACGAGAAGAGACGCGACCCGAAGACGAGACCCGACGAGACGCGGGGAAGGTGAGGGGGAGGTGGAGGAGGGCAGCGGACCATACTTACATAGGTCCCCGCTACCGGAGACAGCAGATCTCCAGCGGGAACTGCAGACCGACGCGGCAGAAGTTGTTCGTGCCGCGTGGTCTGCAGTTCCCGCTGGAGATCTGCTGTCTCCGGTAGCGGGGACCTATGTAAGTATGGTCCGCTGCCCTGCGCCATACATAGGGCGCACCGGACTATAAGGCGCACTTTGGATTTCCAAGGAAATCCAAGGCTTTTATATGCGCCTTGTAGTCCGGAAAATACGGTACATGCCCCCAGATGCTGGGAAGAGGGCTTTGGGGAGCATGTGATAGCCAGAGGCCCCTAAGCCTGGAGGAGCTCTACTGAGATCTACCCAGCTGCATAAAATCGGATCAGCTAAGGGTAATGTCACACATGGCGTTTTTAGGCCGTTTTAGTTAGTGCGTTTTCAGATCGTAAAAAACTTGTCCGTTTTTAAAAACACATGTGTTTTTGTCAGGTTTTCTGAATTTGCGCAATTAAATTTACGATCTGAAAACGCACTAATTAAAAACGGCCTAAAAACGCCATGTGTGACATCACCCTAATTCTCAAATTACAAGGAGAAGGAGGATTAACAAGATCTCAGAACTTGAATAAAAAGTGTTATGACATGTTGGGTAAATGTCCTGTGACTTTGTCCCCTTTAGTCAAACTATTGTTATATAATTACTGGAATTTTGCAAAAAAAAAAAAAATTGCTTATGCAAATTCGCTGTGTGCTGGCCCGGGGGTATGGCTGTGCCTCCTCATCCTTCTCTGTATGTCCGGGTCACAGTGGTCTGGCTCGGCGCTGGTATTACTTCCTGGTAAGTGACAGGAGCCTGTTACATGCTGGAATGTTGTTACCGTATATACTCGAGTATAAGCCGACCCGAGTATAAGCCGAGACCCCTAATTTTACCACAAAAAATTGGAAAACCTATTGACTCGAGTATAAGCCGAGGGTGTAGTATACAGCCAGCTAGCACCCTGTAGTATACAGCCTGTCCCAAGAAGTATACAATCAGCCTGCCCCCATGAAGTATACAGCCTGCCCCCATGAAGTATACAGCCTGCCCCCATGAAGTATACAGCCTGCCCCCATGAAGTATACAGCCTGCCCCCATGAAGTATACAGCCTGCCCCCATGAAGTATACAGCCTGCCCCCATGAAGTATACAGCCTGCCCCCATGAAGTATACAGCCTGCCCTCAGTATAATAAAATAAACTTAATACTCACCCTCCGACGATACTCACCTTTGAATTGAAGTGGCGGCTCCCGGTCCTCGGCGGCGGCTCCTGGTCCTGGGTGGCGGCTCCCGGTCCTCGGCGGCAGCTCCCGATCCATTGTGGCGGCTTCTCTCTTCGATCTTCACGTGCCGGCAGTCACGTCCATGCGACTTGCCAGCGGGCGCACCGTGCGATGCGGCGGTGTCGCCGCTGATGACGTCATCAGCGGCGACACCGCTACATCATATTGTGCGCCCGCCGGCAAGTCGCATAGACGCGACTGCCGGCACGTGAAGATCGAAGAGAGAAGCCGCCGCAGAGGATCGGGAGCTGCCGCCAAGGACCAGGAGCCGCCGCCGAGGACCGGGAGCCGGAGGGTGAGTATTAATTTTTTTTTTTTTTTATTAACTCATGTTTTTTTTTTTTTTAAATTAACTCGTGTATAAGCCGAGATTAGGTTTTTCAGCACATTTTTTGTGCTGAAAAACTCGGCTTATACACGAGTATATAGAAAATTTGTAAAAACCTTTTGACTGTCAATTTCACACCTCTCCCCTACAAGCTGAACACTGGGTGCCTGGGGGAACATTTCGGAGCTTCTCGCAGCCATCCCTACACTATTGACCTCCGCCTGCGTCTCCTGTCTATCATAGTTGTGGACAATGGTTTTGGCACAGAAGTTACATTATTTCACATTCACAATGGGATCGCAGTGCATTGCACGAAGGTCAGATTCTGTGACAAGTCGCTAGGTAAACAATGTCATATTTTCACAGCGTATTGCTTTACTGTAACCGGAGCCGTGTCCTTCTGTGCTTTCTAGTTCCCAGAATTAGGCCAGTTTTAGGTATCACATTGTTTTTGTTGTTACCTACTTGATTTTTTTTTGTTTAGATTTTAATCCATCTTTTTGGCTTGTTTCTGTACTCTACAAGGTGTTCAAACATCATGGGTGCCCTAATATATTTTAACCGTTGAGGTGCCGTGGTTGAAAGCAATAGCACTTAAATGACGACTTTGCATGGGTGCAGCCATCTTGGATCTGACCAGCTCTCCCTGTGACGCCATGAAAGGGTGCCAATTGGCTATTTAGATATCTGGGAGCCTCTGAGAGTCAGTTATGCACCACTGTAACAGAACCCACATAACAACAAACAAACCAAATCATAAACTTCTGCATCCCAAAATGTCGGATCCATAAAAATAAAAAAAACTTATTTTTGTCAGCTTGTCACAGCGATCTCAATAAATTTTGTCGCGTTGCTGCAGCTCTTATTAATTATGTAGTGATGTAGCTTCCGGACCAGCGTGTCATAAGAATGAACCGTAGTGTAGTCCTCACCACTCACTGGAACTCGTATTACTGACTCAGGGCGATTCTGACAAGTTGGAGCAAGTTTCCATTCACATTGAAGAATGTTTCTCCGGGATTTTTACTAGAAGTGCGGAATCCTGCTGGTGTGAAAAACAGAAAAAGTAATAAGAAAACTTACTCAATTGTTAATGGGAATGTCCCAAAAGAGCAATTTATTACCTGTCCACAGGATATGTTCTATAGCATGAGACCCCCACTTGTTACAAGTCCTGCTTTCTGTAGAAGGACAGCAAGCAGAGATCTAGAAAACTGGGGAATTAGTGCAGAATGTATTTTGGGAAATTGGAAACCATATCATATATTTTCTGAAAGTGGACAACCCCAATCACATCTCCTAATGTTCCAGTTCTTTCTAGTCCTTGTTTGCCATTAAAGGGGGTGTCCAGGAACTATAATTGATGGTTGAATGATCTGTGTTCTTGGGAACATTGGCTGTAGTTACATATTTTTTCTACTTCATGGAACATGGAGTCAACTGCTTCCCGCTCTGTGCCCTGTGTTTATAACAGGCCAAACAGATGATTTGTGCGGAGACCCCCTACAATGCAAATATAACAGACTATTATAAATATAATAATGGTAAAACAAGTAAAATAACCTGCAGAATCCTTTCTTCTCTTTCAGATGTTTTCCTCCCAGATGGAAGCATGGTGAATCAATTCTTACAGGAGTTACCCAGTTACCAGTCCCTGGTGCGGAGGAGACCATCAAACTATGGGACCATGGAGTCAAGGAAAAGCAGCTGGCGGGGGCGATCCCTGTCCCGGGGGCTCAGCCAGCAGGAGTCTGTGGAGACCGACCTCACTACTCTTCCACGGGAACTGGCTATTAGTATGCAGGAGAAAAAGGAATTAAGGTTATTACACTGCGGTTGATACTTATAGGGTGTCAGGGAAGAATTGGATCAATGAGGATCTAACCCCAATACTGCTTTTGAATTAGTTTTACTTTATATGCAGTCCACAATTCCACTTTACTGAAGGTTGTTCACATTTGACTCATCTACGCTTATGGCTAATGCCAGCGAAAAACTTTCCCCCTTAAAAAAAAAAAAAAAAAAAAAGCCAAGGATCTGCTCCTTTATTTAGTGCTTGATATACACACACATCCATAGTACATAGGAGGAAGGTAAAGCCCCACATATCTATAGGATGCTACCACTATGTGGTGTCATATGTAGATCACTTGTTCTCATTAGAACAGACAGTCCATTATTCCACATCGCCCTCAGCGTCCATTGTTCTCTGACTTGCAACTTGACCTTAAATTTGCGCTTTGTGTGTGACAGTGATTCATTGTGAGTTCAGCGCGGTCACAAAACCTTTTGTAGGTCTTTTTCGGTTTGTGCAACAACTCTAACAATTGTATGATACAGGCTCACGTGGCATCTGAGAAATATTCACGTATGGAAATTAATATAAAGAATTTTAAACAATACTTAATTTATATTTTAATATTAATAATGTTGTTTCTTGGCTATTATTTACAACAATTATTTATTACATTATAATATTAATTTGGGTGACATTTATCTTCTCTAGGGTTAAACAGGCGCAGACTTTCCAGAGCACCACGGGCTTTAACCAGTTAAAAGTGAACACCAGAAACCTTGGCAGGAAAGTGAAAGACGAGACTTCTGCCTTACTAAAGAATCTGTGGCTATGGAGGTCCAATATTCACGATATTGAGGGTATGTAATTGTTAGTGGCGTCTTTATGGCTTGTATCTTTGCCTCGGGTAACAAGACGTAAGAGGAATCCAGTCTGCAAGTTGATAGTCACACCTGACAGCAATGACAGCTGTGTAAGAGAGAGCGCACATACAGAGAGAGAGTGCATTGGGGAGGGGGAGACAGTAACACTATAGCTTAATGATCCCCACTCCTGACCTATGCAGTAAATCACCACAATATAAATAATAAAGTTTTTTTGTAACCCTTTTTTTTAAATTTTTTTTATTTTTTTTACTTTCAGGGAAATTTGGTACAGGCATTGGGTCTTACTTCTCATTTCTGAGATTTGTGGTGCTACTGAATTTTGTGATTTTCCTTTTGCTGTTCTGTTTTACTACCCTGCCTCTTATCATTTCTAAACTGGAAGTTTTCAACAGCACAGAGGTCGTGTCTTCTACTGTAGGTAAGACATATTTTGGGTCTGTTTTATACATACTTTGTTTATTGATGAAAGGGGCTTTCCAGTACTTGGGCAATGCAAGTCAGTGGTCAGACCCTAACACATCACAAGAGTAGGGGGTCCTTGTTTACCTTGTCTGTCCTTGTGGCCCCTGTGTATAAATGCCTCAGATGTACCGTCCATACTTTGCCTTTCCTTAAGATAAGACTAGTGCACTCAGGTCTGAATTCCTCATACTCTCTTGAGATCAGACTACACAAGATCCCTTTTTCTTGGCACCTTAGTAAAAAGATTGGTACCAAAAAAGACAACCTATTTAACCCTATTATTTTACTTCATAGGCTTGGTCCAAGAATAATTGTCCTAATGTTTCTGTTCCCAATTACAGACTCTGTATGTTCCAAATACGCACAGCCCAACCCAACACTGAAATATTTCTACACAAATATTGTGGACCTGCTCTCAGGAACGGTAGGTGTCTACTTCTGGACATCGGAGGACCTTCATTTTTAATGTGTGACGAGTCAATAACATAGGTTGTTCACAGGTCACTAACAGTTTCATTTTATGGTTGGCTGCCTTCGAATGCGCCTATCACCAGGAATGTGATATTTAGCTGGTGACAAGGTTCCAATAGCCTAGACTATGCTAATTTTTAAGTTGCATCATTGCAGTACTTTATAAAAGTATAAATCGCATCACCTTGCTGGCAGGAAGCCCGGTATGGTTAGTCCTGGGGAGGCACAGTTGCAGTCTGTGTCTTCACAGATTTTGGGGAACATATAAAAATAAAATAAGACATTAGAGTGAGGGCCCTGTTCACAAGAGCTTACAGTCTATGAGATTATACTTCTGAAATGATTCAGAATGCTGACAGACTATTTTAAAATCAGCATAACATAGGCTATTGGAACTTGTCACCAGCTAAAAATGACTATTCTGATGACAGGTTCACTATACAGTTGTCTCCCATTTAAACTATAGCATAAGGCAGATGTCTAAATAGATTATGGATGCATATCTGGGGTGTGCACCCAGGAAAAGAGGTCCAATGAGAACCTTCTCATAGCCGGACTGAATTGAAAGTATACCTAGTATGTGCAGACGCTCTCTATTCAACACTATGTGAGTGTCGAAAATGAGACTATATGATTATTCCTCTCATAGAGTTGAATGGATAGTGGCTGCGCATGCACAGCATACTCTTAGTGCAGAGCTAAGTAACTACTAGAGATGAGTGGACCCAAACTTCACGCGACCCGGACTTATTGTCGAATTTGCTGACGAACAGCCAATACGGCATATTAACGTCTTAGCAACTAGCCATGACTTTGATTGTCCAGGGGTGTCCCCATGGGTGTGAGAGATTGACACTTTAACATGTACTGTTGGATATCAATAATTAATTCTGACAATATTCTTTTCTTTCAGGGTTTCCTGGAAATGACGTATCTCTTCTATGGATTTTACACCATAGACTCGGTCACAGTTTACAATTTTAATTATAGTCTACCTCTGGCCTATGTGCTGGTCACCATCGTCTACCTGCTGCTAAGCATTTTCTGGATTGTAAAAAGGTAGTCGGGCTAGTTATCACTTCATTAACACCTGAAAAATCAAATCATTTTTTTTTACATTAAAATCTGACACACAACTTGCTGTATGGAGGGTGGGTTGTATCGTGTTTTTCCCAAAATAAGACTGTGCCTTATATTAATTTTTGCTCCTAAAGAGGCACTAGATTTATTTGATGGGGATGTATTATTTTTCCATGAGCAAGAACTCACATTTATTGTTGAACAAAAAAATCAACCTCTCTAACATCCTTATAACTCTCCAAACTTATTTCATGCTCCATTTATATTAGAATCATTGGCCCAAATCTCATGTTTAGCACTTTCCTAAATGCCCTCTTCTTGTCCCTTGTAACAGTCAGTGATTTATCCCATGAATTCTTGACCCAACCTCTTCCAGTGTCTAAATGATCTACTAATACTAATGTATGATGGCCGCTAGGTCTAATTTTCAGGGGAGGCTTTATATTTCTAAGCTTGAACAATATTGTACTAGTTCTTATTTTCGGGGGATGTCCTAATTTAGGGGAAACGGGGTATATGTTCAGCTCATCTTCGACTTCTAAAGGCGTTACGACAGCTGAGCCTAAGATCCATGTTCCATATTTTCTGGACTGTTTTGTAGACCTAACCCTCTGTATAACATACTGTGCACAGCCATAGGGCTACTATAGCCAGGCTTGAGGTGCGGCACCTGCTGTAGATACATGATGCTACCTATATAAATTTGTCACGTTAATAGTTTTTTGGGGTTTTTTTTGTCTGTCTTTCAGGGCAGTAGGAGGCTTTAAGCGCAGCCTTGTAAATGATGAACAGCGATTGCAGAGCTTCTGTAATAAAATATTTGCTGGCTGGGATTTCTGTATTAAGGACCAGTACTACGCCCGTCTGAAGCACAGCAGTCTGCTCCATGAGTTTAAGGTGAGCTACACACGGACACAGTCTTGAATTCTTTGCAAAATTTGACATGGATTGTTTCCAGAAATCTAAGTTGTTCCCTTATTGGAGCACTGCCTGGAAAATAATTTAACCATTTCACTACTGTAGGGAAGCGGCACATTGATATCCCTGGTGGTGCCGATAGCTTACTAGACTAGATCTGACTGATCTCGGCAGTGGCATGGAGTGTATGTTGTGGAGGTCAATGCTGAGACCAGTAATTGCCCATACACAGTGTGCAGCTCCAGCCCGTGTTACCGCAGGTTCGGTGTAGGAACACAAAATGAGTTTTTTTTTATTGATACACTGCATTTAGTGTGTTTTGGGGTGTAGCATGCGTTTGGTTAGAGAGCTTAGCGCTGCTCATCCCTCCCCTCTCCATAATGAGATGTGCTGCTGGGCAGTACCTACGCTGAAAGAGCATGTCCGTCTTTTTTCGGCTGGTGATACAAGTTTGTGCTCATCCTACCATGCTGTGTACTCCTATAGCTGTACTAACATATACAGCTGTCTGAAAGGGGCAGAGAAAAATACTTATAATATTCGCAGACCAAACCTGGTCTAATATACTCTAGATAACTGGCCCCCTGCTCCATCCAGTGTGAGGGTCTAATATACTCTAGATAACTGGCCCCCTGCTCCATACAGTGTGAGGGTCTAATATACTCTACATAACTGACCCCTGCTCCATCTACTATGGGGGTCTAATATACTCTAGATAACTGGCCCCCTGATCCATCCAGTGTGAGGGTCTAATATACTCTAGATAACTGGCCCCCTGCTCCACCCAGTATGGGGGTCTAATATACTCTACATAACTGACCCCCTGCTCCACCCAGTATGGGGGTGTAATATACTCTACATAACTGGCCCCCTGCTCCACCCAGTGTGGGGGTCTAATATACTCTACATAACTGACCCCTGCTCCATCTACTATGGGGGTCTAATATACTCTACATAACTGCCCCCCTGCTCCACCCAGTGTGGGGGTCTAATATACTCTACATAACTGACCCCTGCTCCATCTACTATGGGGGTCTAATATACTCTAGATAACTGGCCCCCTGCTCCACCCAGTGTGGGGGTCTAATATACTCTACATAACTGACCCCTGCTCCATCTACTATGGGGGTCTAATATACTCTACATAACTGGCCCCCTGCTCCACCCAGTGTGGGGGTCTAATATACTCTACATAACTGACCCCTGCTCCATCTACTATGGCGGTCTAATATACTCTAGATAACTGGCCCCCTGCTCCACCCAGTGTGGGATAGCTGGCAATGGCTTCACATATTATGGATCGTTTGTGCAGGGCATGTATGTAAAACTGTAGTGAAAACGTTTGCACAGGGCCCTTTAGTGCACAATAGTGGTTGTTAAGGGGTTAAGCCAGTGTGTGCACTTGTTCCTGGGTAAATACCAATTGTTTGCTAAACCTTAATGCATGACACAATGATAGGTCTGTAGATCCAGCTTGTTCCCAGGAAGTGTTTAAAGGGAGTGTGTACAGTATAAGTAATAAGTGTCTGGTCGGGAATCCCACCAATCATGAGATAAATCCATGCCGCCACTAAATGTACTGCTATTCCTTTAACCCCTTAAGGACGGAGGGTTTTCCGGCTCATTTCTCGCTCTCCAACTTCAAAAATCCATAACTTTTTCATTTTTCCGTGTACAGACCTGTGTGAGGGCTTATTTTATGCGTAACAAATTTTACTTTCCCGTAATGTTATTTATTTTAACATGCCGTGTACTGCGAAGCTGAAAAAAAATTCCAAATGTGGAAAAATTGAAAAAAAACCACACGTGCGTCACGTTCTTGTGGGCTCAGTTTTTACGACTTTCACTCTTCGCTCCAAATAACATGCCTACTTTATTCTTTGGTTCGGTGCGATCGCGGTGATACCAAATTTATATAGGTTTTATTGTGTTTTAATACATTTTCAAAAATTAAACGAATGTGTACAAAAAAGAAAAAAAATTTTTTGCCATCTTCTGACGCTAATAACTTTTTCATACTTTGGCGCACGGAAATGTGTGAGGGGTCATTTTTTGCGAAATGAGGCGACGTTTTCATTGCTACCATTTTGAGGTCTGTGCGACATTTTGATCATTTTTTATTTCATTTTTTATGTTATGTAAAAAGGTGTAAAAGTCGCATTTCGGACATTTGGGCGCCATTTCCCGCCTCGGAGGTCACCGCCGGCCGTAACCGTTTTTATATTTTGATAGATCGGGCATTTTTGGACGCGGCGATACCTAATATGTCTGTGATTTTTACTGTTTGTTATGTTTTATATCCGTTCTAGGGAAAGGGGGGTGATTTGAACTTTTAATATTTTATTAATTTTTTTTATTTTTTAAACTTTTTTTTTTCTTTTTTTTTTCACTATTTTTTAGACCATCTAGGGTACAATAACCCTAGATGATCAGATCGCTCCTACCATATACTGCAATACTACAGTATTGCAATATATGGCGTTTTTGCAGGTCTTACATTACAATGAGCCACTGGCTCATTGTAACGAACCTGCATAAACCATGTAGCCTCGTGTCAAGAGAAGACCCGAGGCTACCATGGTAACCGATCGCCGCCCCCCGATGACGTTCGGGGGCGTGGCGATCGAAAAAAAGATGGCGGCGCCCGCGCGCCGCCGTCTTTTAAACGCCGCCCGCGACTTTGCGGGCGGCGTTTAGAGGGTTAATAGCCGCGATCGGTGCAAGCACCGACCGCGGTTATTAGCGGTGGGGGTTTTGTGCAAAATGCAAAAACCCCCACCTCTGTATGAAGAGGACTCAGCCCGTGAGCCCTCTTCATACTTCCCTTATACCTCTGCGCCGTAGAGCTACGGCGCAGAGCGTTAAGGGGTTAAAGAGGGACGGAGAAGCAGACGGGTCAGTGATCCAACACTGGTCTCCCCCAGCCAAATCAGTTCCCTACACTGTACTGAGGAGACCCAACCAGGTCAAACAGCATTGTCTACAGTTGGGAGTCTGTTCCTTCTGGAATAGATATACTGGTTTGGCTTAACCCCACATCATGTTATTAGACTTTAGTGATGGGAATTCCTGCTCTTCTTAGTGAGCTGGGTCATTAGGCTCCGCTCGCTAAGAAGAGCCGGTTTTTCGCTAATACAATTGTGTTGGAGAAAAGGGGGGTGGTTAAGTTAGCCATCTGCGTTGTTCACGCAAAAAAAACGACTCTTCCGCGAACGACACATCACTGTTAGGCTACATTCACACACATGTATGGGGGACGTATATATACGGCCGATATACGTCCCCCATACACTTCTATGGGCTCACGGCCCTGTACGGGAGCGGTACGGTGCAGCACACGTGCGGCACCGTACCGCTCCGTAGCCCGGGGAAAGATAGGACATGTCTATCTTTTCCCGTGATACGGCACCATGCGCTGTATCTTCCTATGGAGAGGGGCGGGGTGAGCAGCTCTCATCCCCTGCTCCTCTCCGCAGCGCTGATGTATGTCCGTCCGCCGCACTACGGTACGGCGGGCATACATCGTGTGAATGTAGCCTTAGACTTCTTGTAAGTCGTACTTGGTATTAAGGGAGCTGCCTTACAAGGTAGCAAAATGAGGCCATGTTTTCCATTTAACAGCTTGGAAAACGTATTTACATACTTTTCAGACTGATTTGGCAGAAGAGAGACTGCGGCACAAGAAGCAGAAGAGGATACGAAGAGAAACCATTAAAATCTACTCCTTGAGGTTCTTCCTGAATATTGTTGTCATCGGCGTGTTGTGCGGCTGCTTCTATGCAATCTACTTGGCTACGGTCTATTCACAAGAGCACAGTAACACGGTGAGTGTCTGGTGAAGGGAAGTAATGTCACCTGCATTCATTGTCTATAAGTCGGGTCACGAGACATACAAGGGACATACAAGGGACACGTGTCTGTTGAGGCCAGTGCTATGGATAGTGATTACCACTGAGGCCAGTGATTTGCTACAAAGGGGGGGGTCAGGATTTTTTCCCCATGTAGTCTGCCCCAATGCTACCTTTTAAAGCTGCTTTTTAATATGGTTAGATGACTCATTTCACATATAAGCTTTTCTTGCCATATTTTAGTTGAGCATGCAGCAGGATGACCGGCTGAGTCTGCTGATAGAATATCTTCCATCTATAGTTATCACTATCGCCAACTTTATCACGCCAATCATCTTTGAGAATATTGTGCGATATGAAGACTATTCTCCAGCCTTTGAGATCCGCTTTACTCTCATAAGGTAAGTAACTTCATCTACTCACAGTGCATCATGGTTCTGATTGTCAGAGGCATTTTGAGATGTTATATTTAAAGTGAAGAGGCTTCTCTTTGCCTTGTTTCTGCTTTTTCTCCTGCAGTGAGCAGTGTATCTAAAGTAGCTTTCTGAGCCCCTCTACTTCAGACAGATAAGGAGGCTAATAATGATCTCTCTCCATTCTTATAATTCTTATTTCTCTTGATGGTTCAGCTGTCTATGGAGATACAACTGCCTTGGGACTGTCTGTAAAGAGTAAAGTCAATAGGACCCCTTAGCTCTCAGCTGTCAGTGGATACAGGAAAGAAAGCTGATTTACACCAACTGCTTAAATAAGGAAGAAAGGCAGGGGGAAATGACACAGGAACAGATCTCTTTGACCCCTTAAGGATGCAGCTTTTTAGTTTCCATTTTTTCGCTCCCCATCTTCAAAAATCCCAAACTATGCAGAGCTGTGTAAGGGCTTGTTTTCTGCGTAACAAATTATACCTCCTAGCTATGATATTTAATATTCCATGCTGTGTACCGACAAGATGGAAAATATGACTTTTATTACTACCATTTTGGAGGCTTTACAACCTTTTGAGTACTTTTAATTCCAAATTACCATGTATACTCGAGAATAAGCCGAGGTTATTACAGTGGTAATCTTTTTTATTAAAGGCTTTGCATACTCGGGGGGGGGGGGGGGGATTGGCTGCCTATATATTGGGGGGGATGGGCTGCCTATATACTCGGGGGGATGGGCTGCCTATATACTGGAGGGGCTCCGCAGGCTATATACTGGAGGGGCTCCGCAGGCTATATACTGGAGGGGCTCCGCAGGCTATATACTGGGGGATATGGGCTGGTCAGATTTATACTGGGTGGAGGCTGTGACCAATGTATTTCCCATCCTAGGCTTATATGCAAGTCAATAGGTTTTCCCAGTTTTTTAAAATTAGGTACCTCTGCTTATACTCGGGTTGGCTTATACAGTATATATGCTAATATGTTGCAAAATGGCATTTCTGACATTTGGGCAATATTGTCTGTAACAGGGTTTAGTACCTGGAACAACCATAGAGCCATAGATCAGTTATAGGGAAGGGGGGTTATTTTTTTTTTTTTTCTGTAGTTACAGACCCCCTTGGGTACTTTAACCCTAGGGGGTCTGATCATTCCTCATCATACAGCTGTATTGCAGTATATGGTGGATTTCCTGATGACCTGTCACACTGTGCCATAAATGTGGCAGATTGGCACTCCTCGATCCGTTGACATGATTGCCTTTCATTGTTATTTAGAGGAAAACTACCACTTGGTAGTCATGATTTAAACTATATATACTCACTGCTCGGGCTTCACCCCCCAATTGCAGAACAAGACTTTTCATTAGACTTTAATATGCAGAAAAATTACGTTTAAAAATATGCTAATTGGCGCCGGACACTCCTGTGCAAGTAACACTGGCTCCTAAATATGCACGCCTCCGTCCTTTCCATTTACAGACACTCCCTACCAGCTCTCGGGAAGTCTTGCGTGTTGTTCATCCCTATCGAGTAGCCCCATCTACTGGCTTACTTTAGCGAGAACTGCAGAGGGGTGGTAGGGGGTGTCTGTAAGTGGAAAGGACAGAGGCGTGCATAATTAGTAGATGAAAAAGCACTAAACAGCCCATGACATTTGCACAGGAGCGCCGGGCGCTAGTTTGCATACTTTTAAACCTTGTTTTTCTCTAGCTGTCCTGCTTTCAAAGCATAAGGAAAACTTGTTCCGTAACTGAGGATGAACCCGAGCAGTGAGTATATAGTTAAAATCCTGACTACCTAAGTAGTAGTTTTACCTTTAAGTACAGACCGACACCTGACTTACAGACGACCCCTAGTTACAGACGGACCCCTCTGCCCACTGTGACCTCTGGTATAGCTCTATAGATGTTACTATAGTCCCAGACTGCACTGATCAGCTGTAAGGTGTCTGTAATGAAGCTTTATTGATAATTCTTGGTCCAATTACAGGAAAAAATTTATTTTGCAACTACAATTGTCACTGGGGCAAAAAAAAATTTTTGGAACCTATCTTCTATGTAACCCGGGAACTGCCTGTACAATGTAACAGATCAGTAAATCCATCAAATGCTGCATATGACCCCTAGAGCAGTGATGGCGAACCTATGGAACGGGTGCCAGAGGTGGCACTCAGGGACCTTTCTGTGGGCACCCAGGATGTCGCCCCAGGACAAAGTTCACCAGACAGGGCTTAAATCTTCCTGCAGCCCTAGACAAATGAGATGCAGCTCTTGGCACTCTTTTAAAGTGACGTATCCATGACTGATTGGAACTGCAAGAAGAGTAAGAAGGTGTGAACAGTGCCAGAATATTTTTGGAGGTCCTACTACTGGCCCCATGATTCTTCCTGTACAGAGAGACCCTGGAGAGATGCTACAATGATGTCTGAATTTGCCTACCTACTTTCAACTGTATTGGTGTCCTCAGGGGGCTGATACAATTGACTGTTGCGGAACAAAAGAGAGCAGTATAAGTTACTGTATAAATCGTCAAGTTGGCACTCGACGGTAAATAAGGAGTTTTGGTTGAAGTTTGGGCACCTGTTCTCTTAGAGGTTTGCCATCACTGCCCTAGAGTTAAAGTAAGATGCAATGTGTGTGTGTGTATATGTATATATATACATATGTTTGAAAACTAAAAATGATTTCCTGACTTCACAAGTGTTGATCTTGGCTGTTGCAGGTGTGTGTTTGTGCGCTTGGCCAGCATTGCGGTACTGCTTGTCTCTTTATGGACTAAAATCACTTCCTGCTCAGAGGAGAAATGCAAGCACTGCAAATACAACTATGAAGTCTATCCGGTAAGTTATTCTTAAATTGTATCATGTGTAGGTTTTCTTTTACTTATAAAAATAATGCATTCGCTATCCATGCACGTTTATTTTGCATCTGCTGGAATTAGCAAGGGGCTGCGCATCTGCGATTTAAGGAAACCTGAAGATTTTACCCCATTAAACTACCAGCCCCTGATGTAGGGCATAAAATGTTGTGAATTCTAGAATGCACTCTTTTCTATGAAATCTCACCCTGCCTGTAAAAAAAAAAAAACTCTTCCAAAATCTGCAAAATGAGCAGAGAAGAGTCATATTTTGCCTGAGACGAGTAACATTTAGAGGCTGGAAGGGGAATGTCACTTCAGTTGCCAGTATATATGGTTATAAATTCCTAGAAACATGCTTTTGGTATCCTATATAAAAGAATCACCTTTCAGATTGCATCAGACTTTATGGTTCTGTGAGCTACAGAATTGGAGACAAAGAGAGATTTCTCAGAAGTGCCGGAGGTAAAACTGTTCTAGTTGCCCATGGAAACCAATAAGAGCTCAGCTTTTATGTTATAAACAGTTCTGCTCTGGGACACTTATGATAAATCTACTCCCAAAGATACAATTGGATATATCCAATTCCCAACAATTTTTTTTAACAGTCTGTATCTCTGGTTCTGTAGCACACAGATCAATGAACCTGAAAGATGAGATTCTTTAACTTGACACCAGCAGCTTGTTACTAGATGCTATAGAACTAAAGATGGAAGCATCTTATTTCACACCCCTTAACCCTGCAGCCTCTCAACTTGACTCATCTCAGGCAAAATATAACCCTTCTCTCATTTTCACAGGGCTTTGGAAGTTTTTTTTTTTTATTGATAAGTAAGCAAGATTTCAAGTAAAAGAGGGAATTCTAGAAAGGACATTTTATACCTCACCTGAGGGGGGGGGGGTTGTTGAATGGGGTGAAATCTGGTGACCAATGCCCTTTTAATATTCATTTTTAATATTGTATCTGTATAAAAACTTTCTGGAGTCCAGTCCCTGTGTCTGATCTTCTTAGGTCATTCTTATACACAAGACAACCCTATTACTTGAGGGGCTTATTACTACGTGTGACCGTTTGTTGAGGTTATTTCACTCTTCCTCCATCTCTCTTATATTTGTACAGTGTTGGGAAACAAGGGTCGGACAAGAAATGTACAAGTTGATGATCTTTGACTTTCTAATAATTTTGGCCGTGATCCTATTGGTAGAGTTTCCAAGAAAGTAAGTTTTTTTTTTTTTTTTTTTTTATCTTTTTGTGTATTAAATAGATGAATAATTATTATATAAGCTGATCTTTCACAGATACTAACGTACCATTAAAGGGGTTGTCAGAGGGCAGAACTTTTTCTATGTGCCCCAAGTGGTGTAAAAATAATAGAGGATATACATTAAGTAATAAAGGATATAAGTGTCCAGCGGAGATGGGTCCGGTGGTGATTCTGGACCAGAGACGAGGGCCGAGGTTCTATATTAGTTTTACATGTTTTGGGAGCCTATAAAAAATTTGGTCAACCCCTTTAATTTATGATTGTTTCAGTTGTCTCCAGACCCTGTCCTGCCTCTATTCATCAAACATGTTATATCCCTTCCTTGAGCTCATGGAGTAATGACCGTTGTTCTCCATTGTCTAGGTTGCTGGTGACTTATTTGTCCTGGAAACCAGTGCAGTGGTGGGGACAGCAGGAATTTGAGATTCCTCAGAATGTTCTGGAACTTGTGTACGGACAGACAATCTGCTGGATCGGAGCTTTCTACTCCCCACTACTTCCCGCTATAGCAACTCTAAAATACTTCATAATATTTTATGTAAAAAAGGTAAATGATGAAAACATTATAGAAACCTTAAAGGATTATTTCCACGAAGACAAGTTTGTTATATGTACTCAGGATAACAAAATAACACATTCTCTAATTCACTGTTGTTAACAAAAATGCAGCATTTCACAGATATAATTCCAGCCTGTCTCTATCAGTCCTGCTGTACAGAATTTCCGTTGCCCCTAGACACGACCCTGCTTGATCTAACACAGAAATCCAAGATGGCGGCTCAAACCTGTCTCTGCTCTGTGGCTATAGCCATGCCCCCTGCACAGAGCTCAGAGACACTCACTTATCACATCCTGGTAGAGAGACTGCAAGCTATAAGCAGATAAGTGATCTGGGGCAAGGGGGAGGCCAGCACATATTTGTGAGATGTAGCAGAGCTCACAGTGTAACAAGTATCTCTTGCATCTCTGATCTGTCTCATCTTTCTATGTGTCAGTGTGCTAGTACAATGTCAGAAGCCAGATGAAATTGTATATATACATTGTACCCTGATACTGTAACCACATTGTCACCCCACAGAACTAGATGGGTCATAATGTGTCTGCTTAGAGAGGCGCCACCCACACACTGGGATTTTACATTGAGCAGCTGAGGGAGAGCTAAAACAGCAATAAAACTGAGTAAAATTGTAAAGTAAAGGGTTAAAATGATCTTTTTTGTGTAAAGATCACTTGGGGATTGAGATGTGATAATTTTCTTTTGTGGGAAAACCCCTTTAAGGATTGTCAGCGATCCATGTATTGTACAGTAAGAGGAATTCTCTGCTTTAGAAGATTTCACATGGGTGTAATACTATGACAAAGAGACTTGTCAAGTCCCAAATGTTTTCTTTATAGTACATCTCAAGACACTTAACCTATCACTCTAATCTGGATTTTATAGGGAACCTGTCAGAAGATCAAATTAACCATAACCTGTATGTTATCAAGCGGCTCAATACTTCCCAGATCATGATTCTTTCATGGCTCAGTGAAGTGGCATAGTCTAGAAAATCACCTTTGAAGTAAGATGTCAATTGGTTGTATTAAGTCAGGGATGCAGAGTTCAGCACTGCACGCCCTACCTTAGAACCACCCGTTACATTATTCACCAGATTCAGGAGAATCGTTTACTGATGCTCATGGATACAAGGGCATCAATTATAGTGGAAGAAGTTTTCTGAGGCAGGAGAGCTTGACTTCAGTGCTAAATATTCCACCTCCTTGACTTTATGCAACCAATTTACATTTCACTTCAAACTAGATATTCTCGAACATGCCACCACACAGGCCCAAGAAAGAATACTGATCTGGAATACTGATCTGCTGTGATGAATATCATGCACTAAATCCTGGAGAGCGAGTTATATTTCTGAATACAGGATCCTAAATACCAGCAGAGGAGCCGTTCTGAGGCAGGGAGAGCTTGACTTCATTACTAAACTCCCTCTGTCACTTTATACAACCATTTCAACTCTCACTTCAAAGTAGATTTTCTGGATGATGTCCCCACACTGGGCCATCAAGGAAACATTGATCTGCTTGACCAGATACTATTAGTTGTTAGGTTCATTTCTGCTGACTGGTTCCCTTTATTGGTGGGGGTGCAGCAGATGGGGTAATAACATCACATATGTTTGCTGGGGTCCCGGCAGAGAGATTCCCTACAGACATAACCAGAGAATGTGAAATGGGACAACCTCTTTATAAACTATAATTAATGTAATAAAGTTATATTTGTTCTGTGTTATCACCCCCGCTCCCTTATAGATTACTTTGATGGAAAACTGCCGACCACCTAGTAGACTTTTCCGAGCTTCCAGTTCCACGTTCTTCTTCCTGGTGATTTTACTGATCGGCCTCATCCTTGCCTGTGTTCCTGTGGGTATTGGGATGGCTCAGTAAGTAGGACCTTACCTTCACATTAACATCGCAACAGAAACACGGAACAAGATTCACGCCTTTGTTTCCACCCGCAGGGTACAGGCGTCTAAAGCGTGTGGCCCCTTCATAAACTACAACACTTCCTGGGAGATTATACCGCATACTGTGGATCAGTTTCCCGATGGCCTGAAAAAGACCATTTATGTCCTTGCATCCGAGTCGTTTGCGGTTCCGTTTTTCATGGTGACCTGGTGAGTGTGTAAAACCATACTCAAAAGTTATATCAGTAAATCTGCTACAGAAATCTTATCTCATCTCTTTTTGTGCACATGGGAAAGTCACTGCTTGGCCTCCTCATGCCACAATGTCCTCCACGCTGTTTTGTTGTCAATGGTAGATGAGAGCCACCGTGCATGGCCAACAGCCTCACAACATCAGCATATAAATGCATACAATATACCGATCAGTCTTACTGATTTGAAGGACCGTACATGTAGGGTCATGTGACCACAGGTCCTTCTACAGTAATAGGTGTGGAATACAGCAAAGTAATATTATTCTGCTTCCGGTTCCGCATGGCACTGTGTCTTACAGTCTTCCTGCTCCTGTCTCCCTGGACCACTTGCTCTCCTATTATTAATGACGTCGTGTGGCTTGTGACACTGGTGACCACCTATCTATTGGTGGTCATGGGACATTGCATCAATATGAATCATTCCGGCTATATTCTAACAGTGGCCATAGGATACAGGCATTGGATGATGATGGCTGAATAGTCAATGTATTGGAAAATCTTGTATACTTTGTAAAGAAAAATCTATGCTTCTATTTTCTTTGCAGCTTGGTCATGTTCTACTTCATCGCTCTGGCCGGAGCCCATAAGAAAGTGGTGGAGCAGTTGCAGGAACAGCTGGCCATGGTAAGCACTGGTTTACTTATAATCTTTACATTTACACAACACTGGTATAATATCATTTTGGTAAGTTTTGTGCTGTAGTGTTGTTATTGTGGTTTGTCGTTGGTGTTTTAGGCAAGCCGAGACCGAATGTTCCTGATCCGACGCTTGGCAGAAGCTCACAGCAGCCTTATCTAGAAGCTTTGTGGGGGGGAAAGAACCCGAAAAACTGTTACTACTGATAGAAGAGGCCACGATACAAGTGGCCGGATGTTAGGTTAGAAAGCACTTTATGAACTGCAGGGAATGCAAGTCTTTATGTCTAACCAAAGCATCAAGGTATAAGCCGTTTACGTATTACGGGTCAGAACCGCATCTCTCTACGTCACATCTGTATTTCTTTCCCTAGAAAGAATCCAGTTCAAACGTGAAGCTGTAAAGGAGATCTCCAGTTTTTTTTTTATTTGTTGGATTTCTCCCCTGATGGTCACTTCATGGTCCTGTGGGGGAACTAACAGCAATGCAGGGTTACACCTCCACTCCGTCGTACATTTCAATGAATTTCTAAATTTATATTTTAATAATTTGTCATTTTTTTTGTTTACTTCAGCACAAGAAAGTAATAGTATCTCAGCGTAGTCTGGCGGCAGTAACACAGATCCTCTTCTATTGGAGTGATGGAGATAACCGGGCTGCGATGGGTGGACATGATCACTGGGGGTCCCTTCAGCCACTTACCATCTTTTAAGGGTTGTTAGTAGGAGGGGGGAGGAGGTGAATCCAGGCTCCATTAACTCCTATGGAGCCTGCAGCCCCTCAGACTCATTAGCATAATTTTAAAAACCTTTTTACTGTAAAAACCTGGGCATAAGAAGCTAAAAGAAGAGCAGATCCTGACAGAGGGGGGCACACACCTCCATCTGCTTGGTTTACAATCCTTGATGATAGAATCCTGCTGATAAATGTACTTTAATGACTGATACTGATGGGACCCCCATGGATTAGGAGATTGACTAACTATTGACAAACTATGGCGCTGATGGAGATGACTGAGCGCCATACACGGCAATCTCCTTCAGCACCATAGAGATGTATAGAGCAGCCTGCACATGTGTGACTGGCTCCTCTCTTCACCTTGGGTTACAACGGATACTTGTGATTTGTGGAGGTCCCATCACTGAGACCCCCATCAATCAGCAAGTGTAACTTGTACGGTATGTTACGGACATGATTGTCACCAAGATCTCCCTGTCTGTAGCACCCCATAGGCCGATCACTCTCCTGTTGTACAATACTACACTATATAACACTTATACATTGTATACAGGTTGTTTAATGAATGTCTGTAGAGAATAAGTTTGGTTTTACCAGGTGCCTTACAAACACTTTGTGAACAGACATCCTGCAAATTTTATCCATACTCCCAGACCTGTCCCATCTACCTCCTAGCCGGGAACATACAAAAAGGGTGGGGGATCTAAGATTACTGGCTAAAGGGCCGCAATCCTGAAATGTTAGCTTTGTTGTTTTACATAAAGTAGCACTGGAATAAGTGGAGATTTTTTATTTTCATTTTTTTAAATGACCCTTATGTACCTTCATCTAATAACAGAGCTGCTGATGATCCACTGCGCACACCATAAGCCATTAGTTACAACTTTTCCAGAACACTAAAATACAGTAATGGGAGTGTATAATTTATTTTGATGGCCTTTAACCTTTTAAGGAGATTATGTGATATCCCTGATGTTATAATGAATGTACTGACGCTATCTGCTGTTTTTATGGATTTTCTTATTTGTGTAGAAGTTTATAAATACTTAGTATGCTATGTAGTGTATATTTTTTTTCTGTTTTATATTTCCTATGTTCTCTATGTTCATCTTAATGTTATTCATATAAAAGGGATTGGCCAAGAATCACTACCGAGGATCGGCAATCGATTGCTGGAAAACCTCTATAAGTAACGAGGGACTGGAGTAAATTAGCACAGGATAACAGAACACTGGACAACGAGCCATTATTACAGATTACAGGGTTTATTACATATGGTTTTAATGTACAGATTGTTAAAAGTTTAGCATTGGTTGTTGTTTTTAATTGTTAGGGTTTCTCTGCCAAAGAACATTATTGCCGAGGTCAATAATAAAAAATGTCTGTCATCTTGTCCTTGTGGTTGTCATTTCTCAAATACAGTAATTTATAAGTAATAAAATGGGTTCTAAAATAAAAATATCTTAAAGGGAACCTACCACCCCGATTCTACCTATAAAGGTAGAAGGGGTGGTAGGTGGATGGATGGGATGTGAGGATAGCCCTTTTTTGGGCCAATCCTCACGTCCCGGGTGTCTTTTACAAAACTTTATTACATCTATATGCAAATTTTTTTTATGCGGCTACTGGGGTGTGGAGTAGCCGGACATGAGGCTACTAGTCGCGGCTACTCCACGCCCCAGTAGCCGCGTTACTCCGCCTACCAGGAAATCTTCGGCGGGTCCCCCGGCTACTGCGCATGCGCAGTAGTTCCGGAGCCGTGGCCGCGCAGCCGAAGTCCTGCGTTCTGCACAAGCGAAGATTAGCTGGTAGGCGGAGTAACGCGGCTACTGGGGCGTGGAGTAGCCGCGACTAGTAGCCTCATGCCCGGCTACTCCACGCCCCAGTAGCCGCATAAAAAAATTTGCATATAGATGTACATAAAGTTTTGTAAAAGACACCCGGGACGTGAGGATTAGCCCAAAAAAGGGCTATCCTCACGTCCCATCCATCCACCTACCACGCCTTCTACCTTTATAGGAAAAGTGCTGCAGGATTGTACCGGGGTTGTATGGTCACCCAATAACTGGTTTATGTGTGATCCCAAAAGCGTGGGCCATTGTAGCTGCAGGGCCCGCACGGGGGACAAGGCAGCCGCAGGTGACCCCTCCACAATAAGCCTTAATTGTTCAGTCTTTTTCTAATAGTAGTGTAAAGAACTTGAACATTTAACATACTGGGGTAACGCAGAAGTGCTTCCTTTACAAAGTGCTTGTATTATAGTGTTTATTCTCGCCCCACAACATTTTACTAACACCTTACAGCCGTATAAATATCGGAGATTAACTAATTCATCATCTTCCTCCCTATTACTACAATAGTAATTTTATGACATTGTAAGGTGCAAATTTATTTTACAAATCCTGGGGCCGTAGTAAGAAATATATCCTGAGACTTTGGAAACTATTTACACCTTGTTGTAACTATGGGTATATGTGCACAGGAATACATTTGTATACAGAATTCCTTCCCTTTACTTGGCCTGAACTTTCCGAAGACCAATGTCCAAAGCAGTCATGGCCTTTTTATCTTGAATTTCCGATTTTGCGCCGTTGTCTAGAAGGATCTTTACAGTTTTTGAATTTCCTTTTTGCACGGCGTGGTGTAAAGCCGTCTTCCCAGACTTGTCCTGCTGGTCTATGTTCACCAGTCCAATATTGGTGCCCAAGAGGACCTGTACAATACAGAAAAGAAGGAGTTCATAAAATGATGAAACTTATTTATGTAGATAAAGTGTGATAAGTATGCGGTGTGTGTACCTGACAAATACTTGGATTCTCCTGCGTTGCGGCATGGTGTAACAGGGTTTTCCCTTCTTCATCTGTTACACTAAAAATAGTTAAGTCATAACTAATGGATGCAGTCAAAACATGAGACTTTACATTTAAATATTCCGCCTATATTTTCTATGTAAATGTCATTGGGAGACTGATTTTAACATTTCAGGACATGGTGGTGTTTTCCTTTTTTTCACAGTTGCTTTCTAACATCTGGGTGCACTAGAAGCCCAGTAGTATTGTGCAAAGATCTTCTACTACTAACCACTTACTACTACCACCCCTTAATGGAGCAAGCATTGATAGCTCCTGTGTTGAAGAGATGTCTCCCACAACAATTCTGAAAACACTTTATGGTGTCCATGGTGCTACCACTATCGCTATAGGACAGTGATGGCGAACCTTTTAGCGGCCGAGTGCTCCAACTGCAACCCAAACCCCCCCTTATTTATTGTGAGGTGCCAGCCAAAAATTAAAGCAGTAACTTATTGCTCCCTGTTCCTCAACAATGTTTGATCATATTGGCCTCCTGAGGACAAGATGGAAAATCTGCATCATTTTAGCTTCTTTCCAGTGTCCCTCTGTACAGCAGGGGACAGCAGAAGGTCCTCCAAAGATAATTTGGCGCTGTCTACTCATTCTCCCTCTTCCTACAGTCCCAAGTAGCGAAGTATCACTTTAATATATGTCTGAAAGCAGCATCTTTTATGTTGCTTGGAAATGCAGAAA
The DNA here is from genome assembly GCF_040894005.1 of Engystomops pustulosus. NCBI lineage: Eukaryota > Metazoa > Chordata > Amphibia > Anura > Leptodactylidae > Engystomops > Engystomops pustulosus. The sequence continues at coordinate 34,201,635 of NC_092418.1, forward strand.
GATTCTTTGAGTCTTGTCTGATGTGCTGGGGTAATGGCCCGGGTGCCCACAAAAAGGGCTCTGAGTGCCACCTCTGGCACCAGTGCCATAGGTTCGCCACCACTGCTATAGGATCTGATGATGAACATGTTGCACTAAGGCGGCGTCAGTATGTTCCTCTGCTTTCCTATCTTATTGATTTCAGAGGGTCCTATTCCTGCCAACGATTCCCAAGTGTAGATCATTTCTAAAATCTGTAACTTTTTCTTTATTTCTTGTTTTCGAGGGCTTGTTTTTAGGAGAATCTTCAACTTTTTGGAGAAAAAAAATGGGGACTTGTACCTAATATATCAAGATTTTTTATTTATTTTTTTGAAGTTTTGTAATAAGTGTATTTTTTTCATTTTTTTGTTTGCCTACCATACTGTTTCTAGGTGTATTCCAAAATGTGTGGGATAAATAAGGCATCCGGAAGGTTGACGTGACAAAACCAAATATCCACCGTTTGTCTTTTTTTGTTTTTTTAAGGGAAGGGTGGGGTTAAAGGAAGTCTACCAGCACCCACCACTTTGTAACAAAGTTTACATCTAGACAGACATGGAAGCGTCCTATAGAAAAAATTGAATGCCCTTTTCATGGTGAGACCTTTTCAAGCATGAGAGTATTTGTTCTACATTTAGACCTGTCCGTTACCATTTGTATTTGTAACAATATAGAATATTTTACCTGGGTAAAAAGAAATGAGACTGGCACAAATTTCTAAGAGTTCTGTCATCTCCGTTGTGAATTGCCGCTAATGAGCGCTGAAAAATAATAGAATTTTCACTACAAGATTCCACTCTTCTCTGCCTACGGATCTGATGCCTGCGATTTTTCTACAATAAAATATAGAAAAAACTATTAGGGACATACACATTAGGAGAAGGACATAACATGGGTGACGTGAATTACAGAGATTCTCTCTTTATGATGTCGCCCATTGTAGGGTGGGGTATATAAGCAGAAACGGAGCAATCAGGTCCTGAATTTGTTTTAATGGAAACAGGGAAAATAGGCAAATGAAAAAGAAGAGATAAAAGCCAAATTGTGGTGACTAGCCGGCTGGCACAGAGCATCTGCCAAACAGCAAGTCTTACAGGGAAGTCCTCGTAGTAGCTACCAAAGAAGGACAACTGGTGACAGGCCCAGGTTTACTGATATATATGGGGAATAAAAGCCATTCTCAATGGTCTAAATCCATAGAAGGGCTACTCTAGTACAAAACTTCCAATCATTAATGGTGGCTATAATGATGTGTAACCACTGAGTGCTCAGGCTGCTCATGCTACCCTTGTCTACAATCAAAAGCGATTCCAGTGCCAAGTAATTTCTTGTGTGCAATTCTCTTATTAACAGGCCAAGACATCCCGAAGACCGTGACAAAAGGTTCAAAGTGCAGCCTTGGCGACGAACCGTCTTTAAAATCTGCTTCTTTTCATAAAGGCCTCACCTCACAAATTACAAGACCTAAAGGGGTTGGCCACTTTCCAATGAATCTCTTCCATTAGACTTGTCTCTGTATGTTTGTGCACCTGTACCTTTGCCTCCTTTGATAGCTCCAGTCTTTCCCTATTCTCACCATACTTCCCTCAATGTATATACGCATCTTCCTCTCTCTCACTGCTTCAGTCCGTCCTCATGGCGTCTCCCACTGTGTCTCTCTTTTTACTATCAGTCCTAACTGACAGAGGCAGGAAAAGGTGAGGAAGGGGAGAAGGATGGGTCATAACTCTCCAGCTACACCTCCTTCAAAGAATAACAGCGGGTCTGCACATCTTTGGTGCAGAATATCAGGACACCTTCACAAATATTGATGACCTCATGCCTTGATGGGGCAGAACTGCTTTTATAGTACTATAGTAGACATATGGTTGAAAAAAAACACTTGTCCATCAAGTTCACCCAAGGAAGGGAAGGGATTGGATGAGGAAGGGATTTAGGGGAAACAATTCTATATAACATAACAGTCAATGTTATTTTGGTGTAAAAGGCATCTAGACCCTTCTTGAAACTCTCTGCTGTCCCTGCTGTGAGCAGCGCCTGAGGCAGGCTATTCCACAGAATGACAGTTCTATGTAACTGCCTAATGTGTCCAGTATTATTTCTACTTTTAGAACTTCCAGTATAGAGTATTTATTTCCTATCACATACCATCACAACAACATTCTGTTCTCCTTTGCTGGATTCTGGTTCTGGGTTTAAAACATTACATTTTGAAGAGGAATCGGAATAATCATCATCTGACAGACTCGGTTCCAATGTTGTATCTGAAAAGAAGTATTCCTCATCCAGTGTAGAGTCGGTCTCGTAGAGGCTGTGGTCTTCACATGAACAGCTGTAACCAGATGTCATTTTGGCTTCACAATCTGCCTGAGAGCACAACTTATTGTGGTGTCGGAGTTTTCTATGTTCTTTAGTGACGTCTTCATCTGCTTCACGTCTATCTCTTTCTTCTTCATTATTCCCACAGCTGGAGAAAGGCTGAGAGTCAAGCGAGCTGTAGGTCACATCATTCCCAGAATCTGAAAGAATTTCTTGCAGTAAAGCAAGTTCTGAAGATCCTTTATCAGAACTTAGGTAGTTTTTGTTTTCCCCGGGACAATGTGGCTCATTGTTTACACATGTAGAAGATTCTCTTCTTACCATTTTTGACCTTCCACCGGTAGACCCGTCTTGTGTATATCTCTTACTACATCCATTCACTTGAACAATAACCGATGATTCTTTGCTTTCAACGGCGAAGAAGACATAGCCGGCCGGACTGCTGGCTCTGCTGTGTTTCTGAACCTCCCTTGTATTCAGCTTTTTCCCTGAACTTGAATTTGTAGATGTGACCTCATCCGTGTTGCCTACCTCTAGTACAGGTTTCTCCTTTCTAACATCTGAAGTCATGGAGGTGAAGCGTTTATCTACCGCTGAAATGACTCTGCTTGTACCAGTCTTTTCTGAAGATACTAGAACTTTGGCTTGTTTTCCAGAGGCAGGAACAACTTGACGTCTTCTCGTTGAGGAACCAAAACTTCTTAGTGATGTTCTTGGCTTTGGTGGTGTGTGTCCTTCAGCCATTCTTGGTGACTTGGTAGACTTTGTGTTATTTGTCCTATCACTATCTAAATCACTTCTGTTCTCTTTCTTAGCAGTTTCTAATTTTTCCTCATGGATATGTGGAAATCCCAGTTCTTTAGACGATACCAAAAGGTCATTGTCCTTGCTGTTTAGTGGTTTACTTGTGGTTGGTCTACGTTTATCCCTTGTCTTTTGACAGTTTTTATTATCTGAAAATATAAAACATCTCATTGAAATATTACAAACATAATTTATATGGGGAATGGATGTCTTGGGCTATGAGGGATTAGCTGTGGAGATGATGGCTACATAGGACTGCAATAGGCTACAAAGACAATCAGTGTGCACAAGTGTCCACACAATGCGAGTTCTTTGTGGATCCATAGACCTAAAACAGTAAGAAGATCTACAGGTCCTTCCTGAGCCTTCCTCTCGCCTTCACATGTTAAGATATGTGTGTCACATGATAACTAGCTTTTTTGGGACCACATAGTTTTGCCACAAGATGCCACAAAATGATATCTTACATCTGCCCATGTGGTGTGAAATTTAGCCTGGCGAGGGTTTTGATATGCTGTTAGTTTTGTGAAAGTTATCAGTCCTTAAGCAGGGCCTGTTCATCATTTAAAGGAATACTACCATAAAAATGAAGCATGATAAACCACTTTCTTATAGATCCAAGCACCGAGGTACTCTTTACTGAGTTAAAGGTAAATTACTTATCCATGGCCTTCTTCCTTCCAAAATCAACTTTTAAAATTATACCAATGAGCCTAAAGGGCTCTGGGGAGCATTTCCAGAGCCCTTTCTTGCTGAAGCTTCACAGGTTGTTACACTGCCCCCCATGATTCCTCAGCACTGCTAATGTGCCAATTCTCTAGGTTACCTTTGTGTCTTGCCGTTTGTGCTCTGTTGGCGGTAGTATCCGGTGCTGATATTTGTGCCTTTATAGTATTACATGGGGATAGCCAGTTGTTATATGGAAATACATACTCCGTTGTCCCTTTCTTTACTATAACCTTCTTGCAATACAAAGGTGAGGCTGAAAAATAAATGTTAAATGAATGTCATATCCATTGGAATATCAATATATCTGTATCACATCCTACATTGATGGGAGTCTACAGCAGATGTCCCCGTACAAAGCAGCAGACAGTGTTAGGTATTGTCCCTGGAGATCTGTGTAATCATACCTTTGTGTGTTGTTAGTAGCTGCAGGACTGTTATATATATTCCAGAAATTGTAGCTAAACTTTGAGCACTCTGGTGCACTGGTGTGTGAGATATAGTCGCTGAACAAAGCACAACCCCAAAGCACAAGGGGGGTTTTAATGCAGAGATAAAAGAACACAGCAGTGTATGGATTTCCCCCAATGTTTCAAGTCCAGCTACAATCCAGGAATAGTATTAGTTATGTTGATGTACAATACAATAACTACAATCAGAGTCATATACACTCACCTCTATCTTTTCTGTGAATCCCTATGCATAAATCAGTTACTTCTCCAAGATCCTTTGTTTTGACATGAAAAATTAAAGCCTTCAAGAAAAAGTAAGATGTTACGGCAACAAAAAATAAGATTGAAGGAACTTGCAAGTGCCCATGACAGAGGTGGCAAAATTATGATTACGCTGCCAACTTTCTACATAATTTATTTACTTGTAAGAGTAATTCCTCTTGCACACGGCCTGTAACACGGGCGGAGGAGAAAGCAGGGGTGAGCACGCCCGACCCCTCCCCATAGAAAGCCAAATGGCTGCCTCTGTTCCTCTTGTGATATATGTTTCACAGTGTACACAGACCGGGTGCCATAGACCTCTACGGGTACCATTATCTGTATGCAAATTTCGTGGCCAGATCACAGTCCCCATAATGCTTGTGTGCATAAGGCCTAAGTGTGTGTGGGACTCGCTGATGGTATTCTGTAATATCGCTGTTATTTTAATAGTTAAATTTGTCATCAGATTTTACCCATTTAAAACACTGGCCACCTCATGTAGGGTATGAAATGTCCTTTACAGAATTCCCTTGTGCGCTATAGTACATGGAAACATGAAATCGGAAGACAGACCCGTGGAAATGAGCTGATCCATTGTGCTGGATCCCACAGATCAGGAATGGGCAATTTATTTTTACCATGAGGCCACATGGAAATTTGGAACGATTGTATAGGGCCGGAATAATAAGAACTCAGTTCTACCCAATACCTATATACTGTATTCCGTATAGAACCTATTCCATAAATTAAAAAAAAAACTGTAAATAAAACATTACATTGATTCAATGAAAATATGGAGGACCTAATTGCAACATATTTAATGATGGTGAGAGGAGCCTTACAATTTTCAACAATCTCTCGTGAGCCGATCAGAGATGGGCCCGATGTGGTCCTGGGGTCGTACAATGACCAGGGTTGCCGAAGAGACTATCACCTCTGATCCAATGACCACACAATGTCACTGGTAAATCAGATATTATCCACAACACCAGTCACAAGGCTCTCATGGGTGGATGCGCCCGTTATCCTCATTGTAAGACAATTAGTTATAGAGTTGGGCTCTCACCTGTCCGGCACCGGATGTAATGCTGTTAGGCAATGGATTCTGAAGGATAAGTGTCCTGCTTCTACCACTTGCTCCATACAGTCTTATAAACATGGAAGGTGAAGCTTCTTCCTGATCTCTCACTATGGTGTGGACAGCAATTTCATAATCTATGTCCTCATCTGAAGCTGGCACCTGCCGGGCACAAAGAGATTATACATGTATCCATAGCTGCAAATCCTTAAAGTGACATTACAAGTCCTCCATCACTAAGAAACAAATGAAGAACGCCGTACTGTGTTATATGGGCTTTGTGTGACAAATCCTAACAGAAAGATTTCTATTCACCACTGAGACAATTGTGGAATTATCCTTCACCATTTGTGTATACAACTATAAAGAGAGATATGATATACAGTAGGTAGAATATAGATAGGATCATAGACAATAGATAGCAGATAGAAATAGATTGATTGAAGATGGACTAATGTGTGTATAATATATATATATATATACCGTATATTCTCGAGTATAAGCCACGTTTTTCAGAGCAATTTTTCTGCTGAAAATTCCCCACTTGGCTTATACTCGGGTATATAAAAAATAAACTCAGTACTCGACGGCCATTCCGACGGCCCGGGCAGCGCCTCTTCTTTCTTCATGTGCCCGGGGCTCCAGCTCAGCGACAGGTCTGTGCGCACTGCCTGTCCCTCGCACCAACTATGATGTCAGCCGCTGCTGGTATATTTGATAAAATTAAGTAACTTGGCTTATACTCGGATCATCTTATACTCGAGTATATAAGGTATATATATGAGAAAGAACTAGAACAAAAACAGCACTTATGCTAAAACAGAATTCAATTGGGTGTAAGCCCAGATCTGGGACCCACAATTCGTGCACAAAAAAATTAGAAGACCAGACCCAGGTGAAAGACAAAAAACTTATTGTACTTTATCAAGCCAGAGAGGTTCCAGCCACTACTGTTGTGGACACATGATAAAGTATAGTGTTCTAGTGCAGGTTGATGCCCCCACCAATCGGCGCAAACCGGATTTATCAGGGGGCTCCGGACACTTATAAACCAGGTCTGAAGTGCCATAGAAGTGTGTCATGGCCTGCGTCTGAAAGGGCAGTGCAGAGGTGCAGGCAGCAATGTCAGCCCACTGCAGGAGTACCCCGTCCCCTCCCAATTCCTGCACTGCCCCGAATCACAGCTCGTAAACCGGTTTTCGGGGGTACAAGTTGTGATAAATGTTTTTTTTCTCCCCCAATGCTGCAATATGATAGATAAATAGATAGATAGATAGATAGATAGATAGATAGATAGATAGATAGATAGATAGATAGATAGATAGATAGATTCTGGACATTACATAAATGCCAATTTAATGGTGGCATATTTAGAACATGGAGCAGTATGTGCATTGAATATGCCCTCTACGTTGTATGTGTTTGTATAAAGACAGCAGGACATACTACTTGATTCTTCCGAATGTCCACATTTAGGCTTTGATCCTTGTATGTATCACCATCCCCATCCAGAGATGATGTTTCTGTACCGGGAGAAGGTTCCTCACAAGCTGTTGGAATATTCACCCTTGCCGAGGTAAGTGATTGCCTCACACTTGGTTTTAAAGGGGATCCCCCTATTAAAATGAGGAATACATTATTTAACATTTCATATCTCAGTTTATCACATTTCCTTTAGGAATACTTACTTCTGTGGTGGTGAAGATCTTGTAAATGATGTTCTGAAGTCTAAAATAAAAAATGTTGTGATGTTATAGAATATTTCTTAGTCCACCAGCAGTCAGATTTAGCCATCAGAGGTCATTCTGAAGTAAAATCTGGGAGCCCCCCTCATCCTTTAAAGGGGGTTTCCCACAAACTAAACCCCCAGATTGCGAAAACGAGGGGTTCTTCGCCGCTCTTCAGACTAATGGATCAGAAGGCTGCGCATGACCGTTCTGCTCCATTAATCTCTATGGAGCTGACGGAGATCAGTGAGCGCTGTGCTCAGCAATATCCGTCAGCTCAATAGAGATAAATGAAGCAGAGCAGTCATGAACGGCAGACGGATCCTTTGTTTTTGCAATCTGTAGGGGTCTCAGCACTGAGACCCCCACTGATCAGCAAGTTGGACCTATCCCGTGGATAGAGCCAAACTTTAGTTTGTGGGAAAACCCCTTTAAGGATATCCAACAAGAACAGGGGATAACCGGTTGAGTTAATCCGATTAATCAGATTCTAGAGATAAGGTCCCTGATTGGTTATTTCCACCACCACCTTCTATTAACTCCTCCTTCTATAATACTGTATTTTTTTCATAAATTAATGACCCCTCTCAGTACGGCTTGTTACTTACTGTAGCCACAATCAGATTTGCAGCGGATGAAATGAGCCTTCTGAATTCTCCCTGTGACACGGCTTGTCGAGAGCGGCGGTCAATACCCAAAGAGACGACTTTCCAGTCACTAGTAAACAAGCAAATATAAGATGACTTCTAATATTGGACCAGGGCATGTAGCAATCTGGCCAATAATGGGATATTAAATTTATGGCTGTTATAAATACCTGCATTTCCAGTTTACGTCTCTGAGAAAAACATAATTTCTGGCAAAACGCTCCTGTAAATATAGAAATTTGTTAATTTATTATAAGTAGCCTTACAATTCACTTTAATACTTTGGGGGATTCACTTTAATACCTATGTTGAAGCTGCTGAAGCTTCACAGGCTGTTACACTGTCCCCTCCTCTCTCGGCACTTTTCTCCCTCTGCCTGGTGTAGGTTCAAACACTGGGAAGGGAGAAGTGCTTTTATACAGTGTAACAGCCTCTGAAGCTTCAGCATGAAGGGGTTCTGGTAAAATCCCCATTGAGCCCCTCAGGCTCATTAGCATACATTTTAAAGTGGATTTTAGAAGGAAGGAGGCCATGGATTACAAATATAAGAAGATTACCACAGTCACGGTGCCTGGATCTATGAGTAAGTGTCCCGGATTTATCATGATGGATTTTAGTGGTGGACTTCTGGATTTGAATCCGGAATGCAGCCACATATCCCCCAAATTTTGGGAAGAGGTAGCGGCTTTTACATAAACCCAGTAGCAGGGCTGCCCTGTGTCAACCTAAAATTGTTCATATTGCCTGCCGCTAGGTCCATAGATCCTCTTTAGCTTAATATTACACAGTGGAAGGGTGCAGATTTTAGAAAGCTGGCTCTGCTACTGCATACTGGTAACCTACAGACAGCTGGTACTGGCAATCTGCTCGGATCAGCTGTCACATCTAGTTCTGGCGGATCTAATATGGGGAGTGACGAGCCTGGGGGAGGATCCTATCACAAAGCGCTGCCTCCTGGACGGTGACATAGTGGGGACAGGATAGTATCTACCATGGAAGCCCCTGAAGATGCTATAGATGTGACATACAGGGATGGTGAATGAGGACATCTTCTCCCGGATTCTCCTCTGCACTTGTAGCTTGTAATCCGGATTTATTTCCACTTTCTTCGTCCATCCCGCTCTGGTGTAGGATCTCAGAGAAGCTTCTAGTTTATTATCCAGAAGGTTTTCCTTTGGTCTCGGAGGCTGATGCCGTATACGTCGTCCTGCAGACTGAAGAAAATGCATCTATCAGTCCTTGCGTCTCTTTATATGTATTTGGGAAAACTACCGGTATTCTAGATTCACTTTTGTCACGAATTTGCTCTGTGGATTCCCTCTGTTATTCCTCATGATATACAATATAAATGACATACACGTCACCATTCTCTTTGTTAATTGTGACCTTACAGACAGCATATGCAGTCACCACTCATGGGACAGTATCAGGGTGGCTACTGACCTCACCTCATTGACTAGGGGAATGGTAACAACCAATCATTAGGTTTGTCTGGGATGAAGAGGGAGAAGGCTCCACAGCTTCCTCTCTCTCACCGCTTCAGTCCGTCCTCATGGCGTCTCAAACTTTCTCGTCTCCCTGAGGCTGCATTCACACGTTGCGTTTAACACATGCATTTTCAAACAGCTGAAGAGAAGATATGCCTAATGACATTGTTGTCAACATTGCGTTTACAAAACGCATGTGTTAACGTTTTGTTAATGCACGCATTTGTGAACAACGCATTAACGCTTGCATTTTGTAAACGCAAGGTTGACAACAATGTAATTATGTAAATCTCCTCTTCAGCTGTATAAAAACCCATGAGTTGAACGCAAACTAAACGCAACGTGTGAACTCAGCCTGACAGACACAGGAAAATACATAATAAAGATTCAGCAATTTAATAATAAAATACTTACTCAAAATTGTGTTTAGGCCAAAATACCATTCTATTATTAGAGGTGTTTTCCCATGAACACAAGTTAGGCCCTATCCACAGAATAGGCCCTAACTTGCTGATCAGTGGGGGTCTCAGTGATGAGACCCCCATAGATCACGAAAACCAAGGGTCTCACATACCTCCATCGGAGTAATGGAGCATATGGCTGCGCATGACCGTTCTGCTCCATTAATCTTTATAGAGCTGACGGAGATCGGTGAGCACAGCGCTCGGTGATCTCCGTCAGCTCCATAGAGATTAAGAGACCTCATAGAGAAATAGAGACCCCCTATCGGACCCCTCGTTTTTGTTATCTGTGGGGGTTTCATTACTGAGACCCCCACTGATCAGCAAGTTAGGCCCTATCGACTGAAAAGTTATCACAGCATTTTCCAGGTATGAATAACGGAAGCATAACAGAAGATAGATAGAAGTCTATCCAGAACCAGAAAGTGGATGGAAGATCTTACGTTCATCTCCTGATTTTAGTTTGCGTTATGCAGTCCTAAAATGGAAACCCCTAACACGAGTGTGAATTGTGCCTTACATTGCCGAATATATCTTCACCATATTATACCTCCTCTATACTCACCTGATACAATCTTTTATTTCCCGTAGAGTCTGTCGGATTTACAGACAAATCAAATCCAACTTCTTTCCTCTCTACATCAAGATAATATTTCCTGAAATCAAATAGATTTTCATATTTATTCTGTTAAAGAATATCAACCATCAGTACATAGAGTACAGAGTTATAATAATAGTATATATAGTATATACAGGTGGTCTCCTACTTAAGAACACCTGACTTACAGACGACCCCTAGTTACAAACGGACCTCTGGATTTTGGTAAATTACTGTACTTTATCCCTAGGCTACAATAATCAGCTATAACAGTTATCACAGGTGTCTGTAATGAAGCTTTATTGTAATTCCTGGTTCTTATGACAACCCAACATTTTTAAAATCCAATTGTCACAGAGACCAAAAAAATTTGCCTGGGGTTACAACTATAAAGTATACAGTTCCAACTTACATACAAATTCAACTTAAGAACAAACCTACAGAACCAATCTTGTACGTATCCCCGGGACTGCCTGTATTGGAGTATAGATTTATAATAAAATAAGTCCTGAGGAACGTCTTATTATTCTTAGTAGGACACATCTACCAGCCGTAAAAATGCTATACAATGGTTCTGAGCACCGATCACTTACATGCTGCTCCCGTGCTGCAGGTGAATGATATGAAAAGCTGAAGCCCGGAAACGTTCTGTTTTTGGAGAAAAATTTTTTTTAAAACCTTGGACACAGCAGACCTGGAGCGCCCGAGGGAGGCGGAGAACAGCTCAAGGGGCACCTGCAGCACCCCAGCAGTATGGAATTTATCGGTGCTCAGAACCACTATATAGCAGTGATTGATTTCCTTTAAAGATACCTATACAGGTGGTCCCCTATTTAAGGACACCCGACTTACAGACAATCCACAGTTACAGACAGACCCCACTGACCTCTGGTGAAGCTCTCTGGAAGCTTTACTATAGTCCCAGACTGCAATGATCAGCTGTAAGGTGTCTACAATGACGCTTTATTGATAATCCTTGTTCCTATTACAGTAGAAAAAGTTTAAACTCCAATTGTCACTGGGGCCAAAAATTTTTTTGTCTGGATCTACAATTATAAAATATACAGTTTCGACTTAAGAACAAACCTCTGAACCCTATCTTGTCTGTAAAATATTGGGGCAGATTTACTTACCCAGTCCATTCGCGATCCAGCGGCGCGTTCTCTGCGGTGGATTCGGGTCTTCCGGCGATTCAATAAGGCAGTTCCTCCGACGTCCACCAGGTGTTGCTGCTGCGCTGAAGTCCGCCGAGGCCCGCCGGAGTTCACGATCCTATACTTGGTGAAGGTAAGCACGTGTCCAGGGACACTATTTTTTTTTTTTTTTAAATGCGGCGGTTTTTCCGAATCCGTCGGGTTTCCGTTCGGCCACGTCCAACCGATTTCCGTCGCGTGCATGCCGGCACCAATGCGCCACAATACGATCGCGTGCGCCAAAATCCCGTGGCAATTCAGGAAAAATCGGCGCAAATCGGAGATATTCGGGTAACAAGTCAGGAAAACGCGAATTGGGCCCTTAGTCAATGACCTCCATTATGTTAAAAAGTGAAGTAATGCATAATATGCATCTTCGATCAGGCTCAGGCTTCGCTTCCATTTTGACAATAATAACAAATCTTCATTTCTATAACTCCATCATATTCAAATCCATGCAAATACATACAAAGTAATAACTTGGGCAGATCAGATGGAGCAATAGGATTGTGGCCCTGCTCACAAGAGCTTACAATCTATGAGTGAATGTAACAATCTGTCACTTAAAATAATTTTAGTGAAGGGGGTGGAATTTTAGCAATGATTATTTTTTTTTCAACTCTATTGAAGTGGGGAGTAACAGGGTGATCTTTAGTCACATGATGGAAGTCCAGAAAATCCTTGGTGCGGCACAATCCTGTTTCATGTTAGCTAAAGGTTGTCAAGTATGAATACTGCCCAGGTTGCTGGTATTAGACGGCTGCCATGTGTACTGTGGGGAGGCTGCTGTACTTAAACTGCAGTGTCAACAGTATTATTTTTCTAAATTTTACTATTTTTTTCTAGAGCTGAAAAGCATTCAGCATTGTGACATTAGAAAGGACAGTGACATTACCAGTGCATTAGTGGTTATTAGAGAAACCTCTAGACATGTGCCTATTGTGCCTAACCCAAAACCTGTGCCCAAAACATCATTCTATGTGACCTTTACCCGTCTATCAGCCAGAGTCTTGCATTTTTTGTGTCTTTTCTGAATTACAGGAAAAATAAATCCCATGTTTAATATTCTTTTCATAAATAGCAGTGATTTAATGACTTTGAAAAGCAGAAGAGGGTTAAATAAAACGCAACACAAAACTACAGTGTGAATTTAGCCTAAGGGGGGGGGGGGCTGCGTTTCCTATGTGTGTACAGGTGGACTCACAGCCGGGCCGCCACTGCCGGGATGATGACACTGCTGGGCACTGCGCGCTCCATGCTCCTCTGCTCTCCTGCTGATGGATGTTGTGCGCTGCCATAGGAACACGGGGTGTGGACCGTGCAGCAAGTGCAGGTGTCGTCAACAAAATGGCGCCTATACTGCAGACACACAGGCTGCACAATGTTTTGCCTCTATAATTTAGAATGCAGTAAGAAGCGTTGGAGGTATCCTAGCAGCGGCGTCGGCTGGTTGGATGACGTCAGAAGTGTGCGACCAATGTTATGTAAAGGCGACAGTTCTGTGCAGAAGGAAGGTCGAAGGTGGAAAGTATGATGGAGAGGGCGGCGGCGCTGCTGAGGCTGAGGCAGGTGTACTGCAGTGTCTCCAGGGCTCCAGGTGACTGTATACTGTTTGCTATGTCACAGCACTCTGCATGGACTACAACTCCCAGCATGCATTGGGGGACAGGGTCTTTCTTGGAGCTGTAGCTTGTTAGCAGACCACTAGGAGGAGTATTAAAGGGACGTTCTCCTCTTCCCATCACTTGGATCTGTCAGGATAATGCGGATTGGTGGCAATCCCACATACACAGATGAATTGGTAAGACTCGCCTTGTGATCAACTTTGATTGACATGGGGGAGCCACATTTCCTCACCCCTTTATGTTGCCTGTGTATAATTATATAACAATTCTGGAACTTCTTTTGTTATAACTTTATGTTGAGCTGTTCCTCTTTTGTTTCTGCTGTAAAATATAATTAAATTGACAACTGGGTGTTACCACGTCTCTTGTCAAATTCAAGCGCCCTATACAGCTGCCAATTTATTCTTAAAAGGTAACATTTTCAGCTGTGACTGTATCTCACAGAGCCACAAGACTGTTGTCACCTGAAAGCTGAGATTCTTTTCTTTAATGTGACACTAGCAGCATGTTTCTAGGTTCTATAGACCAGTGATTTTCAACCTTTTTTGAGCCGCGGCACACTTTTTATACTTAGAAAATCCTGGGGCACACCACCAACCAAAATAGCACAAAATGACACTAAAACAGTCATAAAAGGCCTCCCTTTACTAATAAAAACCTCTAGCGGCCCCCCTTTACTAATTAAGAGCCCCTAGCGGCCTCCCTTTACTAATTAAAAGGCCCTAGAGGCCTCTCTTTACTAATTAAAAGGCCCTAGAGGCCTCCCTTTACTAATTAAAAGGCCCTAGAGACCCCCCCCTTTACTAATTAAAAGGCCCTAGAGGCCCCCCCTTTACTAGTTAAAAGGCCCTAGAGGCCCCCCTTTACTAATTAAAAGGCCCTAGAGGCCCCCCTTTACTAATTAAAAGCCCCAGCCTCCCTTTACTAATAAAAAAAAGACCCTAGCTGCCTTCCCTATACAAATAATAACCTTATATACTTACCCTTGATGTCTTCTTCCGCGTACCTTCACTCCTAATGGCGATCCGCCCACCTTCTGTAGCTCCTGCACCGCGTGCCTCTGGTCACGTGACTTGGGCTGCGCGGTGCAGGAGCTACACAAGATAGGCGGATCACCGACGCGGGGCTTGTAGGTAAGTATGGGGGCCGAAACACGGGGGCGCGGCGGCAGCGCTACACAGGGGCACCATAGTTCGGGGAACTTTCCCCGCGGCACACTCAACCATGTGTCGCGGCACACTAGTGTGCCCCGGCACACAGGTTGAAAATCACTGCTATAGACCCTAAGGTACGGGCATCTGAAGGGACACTCTCCCTGCAGCCTCTAAACTAGACACATCTCAGGCAAATCTGACTCTTCTCTGTTCATTTTCATTGAGACTGTGGAGGAGACTTTCTTTACAGGTGAGATGGGGTAAACTTTGATGATGGGCAGTTTAAATTTCAAGGAGATATAACAGAGGGCTGACACAATTATGGAAAAGCGAATCCAGAATGTGTATTTAGTGGAGGAATAATGTTATTTATGAAAACTGACATATGATCCTTGTTAACTGATAACTGGAGTGTAATAATCACCTACCTCCTAAAAATGTTATGACTCGGGCTGCTGAGATCAGCAGGATTCTTCGGATTCATGTTTTCTTCCTTGGTTCTTTAACCCCTTAAGGACGCAGCCTGTTTGCAGGTTAAGGCTGGCAACTTTTTTTTTAAATTTGACCAGTGTCTCTTCCTGTGGTAATAACTTTTGAACGCTGTTACTTATCAAACCGATTCTGAGATTGTTTTTTCCCCACATGTTGTACTTCATTTTAGTGGTAAATTTTGGCTGATAAGTTTTGCGTTTATTTACAAAAAAAAGAAAAAAATGATGAATTTTTAGAAAAATTTGCCATTTTCGAAATTCTAAATCACCGCGTTTTCAGGCAGATAGATTTACCACCTAAATAACTTGCAGAATAACATTTCCCATTTGTCTACTTTACATTTTCATAATTTTTGAAATGTTTGGATAATTTATTTTGACGTCACGCGGCCTACAAATCGAATAGCGATTTTCCGTATTTTCGGAATTGACTATTTTGGGGATAAATACTGTTTGAAATCAAATTTTACATATTTAGCAACAAAACCCCCTATATAACCAACCCATTTTCAAATGTGCACCCATCAAACTATCAGAAACAGCATTTACAAAGATTGTTAACCCCTTGAGATCTTCATAGTAATTGAATCAAAATGGCGGTGAAATTTAGAATGGTCAAATTTTGTCGGTTATACGTTCATTTAGCCCTAAAATTTACACATTTCCAAAAGATAAAAAGAGAAAACTCACCATAAAATTTGTTCTACAATTTCTCCTGAGTACAGCGACCCCCCACATGTGGACATTACTTGTGTTATGGGGGCACAGCAAGGCGCAGAAGGGAAGGAGCACCCTGCAGCTGCCAGGATTTTAGTTTTCTGGTTGCCCCCTTTTGAAAGCTATAAAATTTTCGCTTTTCCGTTATTTGGGTCATGTGACGGCATTTTTTTTGCGGGACGAGATGCTTTTTCCAGTGTTGCCATTTTGGGGTTGGTATCACCTATTGTTGAAAATTTTGGAACTTTTTTTGAGGTCATGAGTAGAAAAGCATCAATTCTGTACTGGATTTTTTACTTTTTTTTTTTTCGTGTACACCGTATAGCCTAATAATCCTGTTATCTTTATTCTATGGGTCGATACGATTACGGGGATACCAGACATGAATATTTTTTCTTATGTTTTACTAAATTTACCAAATAAAACCCTAATGTGGGGAAAAATCTATCATTTTTGCATCGCTGTCTTCCAAGTGGCATAACATTGTTACGTTTTTGGCTACAGAGCTGGTCGATGGCTTGTTTTTTGCGGGACATGTTGTTCTTTGCAACAATATCATTCTGGAGTACATATGTTTTGTTGATCACTTTTTATTGCATTTTTAGTGGGATATAATAGGTAAAAATCATAATTTTTGGCGGGTTTTTAACGTTTTTTTTTTACGGCGTTCATCATATGGGTTCAATAGTTATTTCGTTTTATTCTATGGATTGTTACGGACGCGGTGATACTATATATGTGGGGTTTGTGTTATGATTTAGACTTTTTTGAGCGTTATATGTCTCTTTATATGTTTTGGGGCTTATGGGCATTTTTAGTGATTTATAAAGTAATTTTTTATTGAAAAACATTTTTTTTTACTTTTTTTTACATGATCCACCATGGGATATGAACAAGCAATCATCTGATTGCTTGTTCTTGATAATACTCTGCAATACTAATGTATTGCAGGGTATTATCAGTGCCAGCCTATGCAGATGCATAGGCTGACACTTTGCCTTTAAGATGACGTCACAGACGCCATCTTAAAGGTAAACCCTCCAGGCTTCTCTGGGGTCCCGATCGGACCCCAGAGGTGCCAAAACAGCGATCGGCCCCCCCGAAAACGGTGCGGGGGGGCCGATCGTGGGGTAAAGACCCCCAGAAGGCATGTTAAATGCCGCGGTCGCGTTGACCGCGGCATTTAACGGGTTAAACACCCGCGATCGGAGCCCACTCCGACCGCGGGTGTTAGCCGGGGATGTCAACGGTAGATTACCGTTGAAATCCCGCGGCTAACGATGCCGGTTCGGCTGCTATACAGCGCTGAACCGGCATCGTCTCTGCGCAGTAGCTGTACTGCGCTGAGCGCTATTCGCGGGACTCAGCGCAGTACAGCTACGGCGCAGAGCGCTAAGGGGTTAAAGTTCAAATGTACGTGTCATTTAACCAGTACTGTATGTATGTCAAAGGCCACAGGCTACATTGTAACAAACCAGCTGCTGACAGATACACTGCCCTGACAGTCCCATTTATAAGCAACTTCCCCATGTGGGTAGATATGTGTTATCGTTATATAATATAACAGTACAGATTTTACTACATATGATGCTTCTTACACTTGTTTTCTCATGACCAGGAGTAGTGTGTGGCGCCGCAGTCCATGCTGGATCTGTCAGACATTACAGCTCAGGGCTCTACACGGAAGAAGAAAAAGCTTTATTGGATCGAATAATACGGGTGGATCATGCTGGAGAGTACGGAGCAGATCGGATTTATGCCGGACAGATGGCAGTGCTGGGCAGATCATCCGTAGGACCCATCATTCAGGTACAGTCCAGTTTATGTTGGACGCCCTACATTAGGAGCCTCTTCATAGTCATTAACGGATGCACCCAGGACCTGGCTATTTTAGAAGAAAAAAAACTTGCTAAAAAGTGCCTGCGTCTTATAGTCCAAATGTCAGGAGGATCCTGCACTTCCAGACGCACCCCACCCCTTGCCGCTCTCCTGGAGATTGAGTGAAGCCCTGACAAAGCATTTCACCTGATCTAAGAGATAATTACTCCTTTCACACTGTAACAGCCTGTGAATCTGCAGCATGGAGGGGCTATGTTAACACCCTCATTGCCTTCTGGCTCAGCATCATTTTAAAAGTTGATCATTAGTTGTTATGGATAACAAATACGAAAAGATTACCACAGTTACAGTGCCTGGATCTATCAGTAAGTGCCCCTACTATGCTTGATTTTGATGGTAGATTTCCTTTAAACCCTTACATGCTGCCAAGGGATGAGACCAGATAAGAAAGAGAAGAAGTTGCGGCTAGGACCGTGTGTGAGAGTGAAGGGATGTAGCAGTGCTGATTGTGTTCACATTAGTGAATGTATGTAGCAGACCAAAGTAAATAAGTGAATGTAGCAAGAGTGTTGTGTGTGAATGCATGGCTGTAGCAGGGCTGTGTGTACTGTGCTTAAGTGTGACCAAAAGGGAATTTTTAATTGGTGTCAAATATATTTTCCTTTTTAGTGACTCAATCTAGGGTGCATTTTCTAGTCCAAGAAATGTGGTATATTATTTTTATTATGCTGCCATTTTGAACAGATCACAACTTGGAATATGAAATGGTTATATGTTACATTTCACAATAATATAAAAAAATTATATGATATGTAAAAAATAATATAAAAAAGGTCTTAATGTTACATTTAGTTTCTGTGTATAGACCATTGCTATCTGTGTTTCCATGGCTACAGACTACAAAAATCCACCCCATGTAGTCTGATCTTACGATAATGTGCATTCATCCTTTCCTCTGTGCTTCCTACCAGTCACAAAAACAGGAGAGGGGCAGCAGCAAGAGAGCATGACTGCCGAATCAGACCATGCAATGGCTGTTAGTAGTTTCTGGAGACACACAATTATGTATAGGAGCTGTAGGCCCAAAACCGTATTAACATTTTAATCCAAATCTTTACTAAATTTTTCCTATATGTTTTACCATAATTAAATAGTCGCCGAATTTGCACAAACTGTATTATTTAGAGACAGGAATTAGCTGATGAGCTCCGAGCAGTGTCTGTATCGTGTTCAAAATGTGTCCTCTTTGTTGCAGCACATGTGGGATCAGGAGAAGGATCATTTGAAGAAGTTTAACGAATTAATGGTTTCCAACAGAGTTCGTCCGACAGCGCTGCTGCCCTTCTGGAACGTGGCGGGGTTTGCTTTAGGTGAGTTATTCTCCTACTTTATTTGGGACTAAGGCAAAAATCTGCTACCTAATGTCCCCGACCAGGTGTAAATGACTGGTGATCTATAGAGAACGGTTTATCAACTATGAATAACTATGGAAGAACACTGGTACAGTCATTCCTCGGGTTAAATTTTTTTTTTTTGGGTCTCTGTGACAATTGGATTTAAAAAAAATGTTATATTGTCATCAGAACCAGGATTACCAATACAGCTTAATTGCAGACACCAATGAGAACTGTTATAGCTGTTTATTGTAGCCTGGGGTTAAAGTTCAGTAAATTACCAATTACCAGAGGTCCGTTTGTAAGTAAGGGTCGTCTGTAAGTCAGGTGTTCTTAAGTAGGGGACCGCCTGTATTTGCATCCAGGATTCAGCCACAGATTTAGTGAAGAAGTAGCAGCTTTTACCATAGTAGAGCTGCATTGTGTGAACCTAAATTTGCTCATTTTGCCTGCCGCTACATACATACATACAGTGGGTACGGAAAGTATTCAGACCCTTTTACATTTTTCACTCTTTGTTTGATTGTAGCTAATTGGTAAGATCAAAAACATTTCCCCATATTTTTTTTTTCTCTTTTCTCAGGGTTTGGGACTGCTCTACTGGGGAGGAAAGGTGCCATGGCCTGCACTGTGGCTGTAGAGGAGACCATATCTAATCATTATAACAATCAGATCCGAACTCTTATGGAGAGGGATCCGGAGAAGCACAAAGAACTGCTACAGGTATCCAAGCAGGACTCAGCCGGGATCAGGTCTTATTATGACAATGATTAGTTACAATTATATTGTTTATTGATCTACAGACAATAAAGAAGTTTCGGGATGATGAGATGGAGCACCATGATACAGGGCTGCAGCACGACGCAGAACTGGTAAGTTATGGAGATTTCTCACTGATTCTACATCAGTTATCTGACATAGAAATAATCAGTGAAATATTCGCAAATTCTTGCACTGCAATTCAAATTGCGTATATGTCACCTCTACACCAAGTGGGCATGGATGGGGCATAGAGGAGCATGGCGCCTGGTGGAGGGGGTGTAGAGGACCATGGCGCCCGGTGGAGGGGATGGTAACGGGGCATCGTTTTATCTGGCCGTACACAGAGTGGACGAAGTTGTTGGTGCCCCTCGTTAAATGAAAGTAAAACCCACAATGGTTACAGAAATAACTTGAAAGACAAATGGTAGTTCCCCTGAGAAAAATGCGAGCAAAGGAGCATGTTAAGGGTACGTTAAAGAGTAGATTTGCCTGACTACATTGCTGTTAACCAAATGCATGCGTTAACACAATCATTAACACAATGTTAACACATGCAATTGTTAACGCCATATTAACACATGTGATTTGTAAATGCAATGTTATAAGCAATGTAATCAATTGTTCTGATGCATTTTAAAAAATGTTACTGTCACGTGCGAATGCACCTTCAATTGGTGTGTCCACCAATTAGCATCACATCCAATCTAGTAATTGGTCTGTGGCCTGTATATAGGGCTACAGCTTCTCGCTGTGCTGTATATAGGGCTACAGCTTCTCGCTGTGCTGTATATAGGGCTACAGCTTCTCGCTGTGCTGTATATAGGGCTACAGCTTCTCGCTGTGCTGTATATAGGGCTACAGCTACTCACGGTGCTGTATGTAGGGCTACGGCTACTCGCGGTGCTGTATGTAGGGCTATGGCTACTCGCGGTGCTGTATGTAGGGCTACGGCTACTCACTGTGCTGTGTGTAGGGCTACGGCTTCTCGCTGTGCTGTATATAGGACTACAGCTTATCACGGTGCTGTATGTAGGGCTACGGCTACTCGCGGTGCTGTATGTAGGGCTACGGCTTCTCGCTGTGCTGTATATAGGACTACAGCTTATCACGGTGCTGTATGTAGGGCTACGGCTACTCGCGGTGCTGTATGTAGGGCTACGGCTTCTCGCTGTGCTGTATATAGGACTACAGCTTATCACGGTGCTGTATGTAGGGCTACGGCTACTCGCGGTGCTGTATGTAGGGCTACGGCTACTCGCGGTGCTGTATGTAGGGCTACGGCTACTCACTGTGCTGTGTGTAGGGCTACGGCTTCTCGCTGTGCTGTATATAGGACTACAGCTTCTCACGGTGCTGTATGTAGGGCTACGGCTACTCACGGTGCTGTATGTAGGGCTACGGCTACTCACTGTGCTGTGTGTAGGGCTACGGCTACTCACTGTGCTGTATGTAGGGCTACGGCTACTCACGGTGCTGTATGTAGGGCTACGGCTACTCACTGTGCTGTATGTAGGGCTACGGCTACTCACTGTGCTGTATGTAGGGCTACAGCTACTCACTGTGCTGTATGTAGGGCTACGGCTACTCACTGTGCTGTATGTAGGGCTACGGCTACTCACCATGGACCAGAGGAAGAGAAGGAAAGAGTTCTCGGGAGCTTAGAAAAAAATTACAAACAAGCATGTTAAAGGTAAATGTTATGAAATGTTATCTCCAAGCAGCTTGAAGTTCCTGTGACTACAGTTTCACATATTATTCAGAAATGTAAGATCTATGGGACTGTTGTCAACCTCCCTGGACGTGGACACAGAAGGAAAATTGATGACAAATCAAAGAGATGAAATATACGAATGGTAAAAAAGCTTTTTCTAAAGAGAATAATGGTGAACTTCAAGCTCAAGGAACATCTGTGTCAGATCGCACCGTCGTTATTTGAGCCAAAGTGGATTTGATGGGAGACGACCAAGGACATCATTGCTGAAAACAAATCCTAAAAAAACAAGACTGGAATTTACAAAACTGCATGTGGACAAGCCACGTAGCTTCTAGGAGAATCAAACTTTTTGGCAAGGCACATCCGCTGTTTGTTCAGACGGAAAAATAAAGCATATCTGTCCTTAATGTGACAAATAGAGTAGGCTCTGTTAGGCTGCTCTGCTGCATCTGGCACAGGGGGTCTTGAATCTGTGCTGGGTACAATGATATCTCAAGACTATCAAGAGATATGTGCTACTCGGTGTCAGAAAGCTTGGGCCCGGTCACAGGTCAGGGGTCTTGCAACAGGATAATGATCCAAAACACTCAGCTAAAAACACCTAAGAACGGGTAAGAGGAAACATTGGACTATTCTGAAGTGGCTTCTGTGATCCCCGACCTAAATCCTGTTTAGCATCTTTGGAAGGAGCTGAAACCTGTCGTCTGGAAAAGGCCAAACCCCGGACACCCGGAGCAGTTTCCTCATGACTAGTGCCCCAAAATACCTGCTGAGAGGAGCAGACGTCTCATTGACAATTAAACAAATTGCGTGATTGAAGCGATTGCCTCAACAGGTTGTGCAACGAAATATAAAGTTAAAAGACCATGAAGTCTGCCCAGGTCTGTTTCAGGAGTTTGATTCTTTAGAACATTCTGTTTAAGCCTTGAGGAAAAGCAATCTCTGCCTTTCATTTGTTCATAGTCAATGAAATTTTAGATATTTTTGTCAGATTATTTCTGTGACCGTTGTGGGTTTTTCTTTCATTACCGAGTGGCACCAACAATTTTGTCCATGTGTGTATATATGTAATTTGGCGGACCTGATGGAGGACTGACATTCTCCCCATAAGTATTATGTTTATCCAGCAGTCCTAAATGGTAACTATGGGGGAGATTTATAAATGCCCCCCTCCCCAAACCTCTACTCCTCACCCGGCAAAATTACACCAGACCTGGCGTAGGATTGCTGAAAAGACTGCAAATGAACACTCACAGGTTTTCAGAAAGCATGTTGGTGGCCGCGTTCACATGGCGTGGAGGTGGCGTACTTGCAAATGTAATCGCAATTTCTTTCAGAGCGTAAGCAATCGTCAGCGCTTCTATGTTAGAAACTGGCATAAAAGAGCTGATAAATCTCACAAGACGCTGCGGCTGTGCAAAGACGCTGCGACTGCTGGTATCTCGCTTTAAGGGTTAAACGTCGGCCTGATGGGGCAGATCTCTCTAGGACAATGGTGATGAACCTTTTAGAGGAGGAGAAATCTGGATTATCACTGTAGCTTCCCTCCAGAGCCCCCTGAACAAGAATAATTGCTGGGCCCAGAGCAGGAGGTCTAATGATAATCCAGCCCTGTCTGCCCTTTCTTACTCTTACTGCAGTCCGAGGCAGCACAGGATGTAAGGCTATAAAATACAGCTACGTGTGGCTCGTCCTGGGCTACATGGGACAGCAGGAGGAGGCCTTGAGTCCCTCTGGCGAACTCTGGGCAGGGGTGATAGCCTGGGTGCCCACTGAGCGGACTCTTGAGTGCCAACTGTGCCATGGGCTCGATGCCACTCCTCTAAGAGGCTGCTTTCCAGAAAACCTAATCCTTACACATTACTTTTAATCAACAAGTAAAGGAGGTTTTAATGTGTCCAATGAATTCCTTTCTCTTGTCCGCAGGCTCCGGCTTATTTCCTGCTGAAGAACGCCATACAAGTGGGATGTCGGGCCGCCGTCTACCTGTCAGAACGCATATAAGGAAAAGGACGTTTCGATAATAACAATGAATGTCTCTTTTGGGCAAAAAAGTGACAATTATTTTTTTATATTTTGGAGGTGAAACTGCCGCCTACAGACGTGAGAATTTGGGGTGTTCTATAATCGGCCACTAGGTGGCGGTGTGGATCCTCACGCTAATCTGCAGACTCTTGTTGTGGGTCTTTGTTTCTATGTTGGAGGCCGCCTCTGTGTGAGAATGTATTCCCTCCATGTGCTGCCATTAAAATAGCCTAATTGAAGTTTTTTTTCATGTTACTGTTCCTGTTAGTTGCATAACGCCAACATATTCCAGAGCAATGTACAAAGACCACAGTCTATTTCCAACGTGTCTTGTTGTGCTATTTAGCTGTAACTAAGTCCTATTAAAGCAAACTTCTAAACTGCATTCTTAACCCCTTAAGGACGCAGGGTTTTTTCACTCATTTCTCGCTCTCCACCTTCAAAAATCCATAACCTTTTCATTTTTCCGTGTACAGACCTGTGTGAGGGCTTATTTTGTGCGTAACAAATTTTACTTTCCCGTAATGTTATTTATTTTAACATGCCGTGTACTGCGAAGCGGAAAAAAAATTCCAAATGTGGAAAAATTGAAAAAAAACGTTCTTGTGGGCTCAGTTTTTACGACTTTGACTGTGCACTCAAAATAACACCTCAGCTTTATTCTTTGGTTCGGTGCGATCGCGGTGATACCAAATTTATTTAGGTTTTATTGTGTTTTAATACATTTCAAAAATTAAACGAATGTGTACAAAAAAGAAAAAAAATTTTTTGCCATCTTCTGACGCTAATAACTTTTTCATACTTTGGTGCACGGAAATGTGTGAGGGGTCATTTTTTGCGAAAGGTGTAAAAGTCGCATTTCGGACATTTGGGCGCCATTTCCCGCCTCGGAGGTCACCGCCGGCCATAACCGTTTTTAAATTTTGATCGGGCATTTTGGGATGCGACGATGCCTATTGTCTGTGATTTTTACTGTTTATTATGTTTTATATCAGTTCTAGGGAAAGGGGGGTGATTTGAATTTTTAATATTTTATTAATTTTTTAAAATTTTTTAAACTTTTTTTTTTTTTCTTTCACTAATTCTTAGATCATCTAGGGTACATTAACCCTAGATGGTCAGATCGCTCCTACCATATACTGCAATACTTCTGTATTGCAATATATGACATTTTTGCAGCTCATGCATTACAATGAGCCACTGGCTCATTGTAACGAATCTGCAGAAGCCAGATAGCCTCGGGTCAAACGAAAGCAATGAAAGGGTTAATAGCCGCGATCGGTGCAAGCACCGACCGCGGTTATTAGCGGTGGGGGTTTGCTGCAATATGCAACAACCCCCACCCTTTTATGAAGAGGACTCAGCCCGGGAGCCCTCTTCAAACATTCCCAGTACCTCTGCGCCGTAGAGCTACGGCGCAGAGTGTTAAGGGGTTAAGGGGCTTTTCCCAAAACATACAGTTACCCTCTATATCCACAGGAAAGGGGTTAAATCTATGATCACAGGGGAAAACTACAGCCAGGACCTTGCAACCCCCTTATCTATATTTTACTACACAAGCCTGGGAGGATTGGAGTTCATCCTCCGCTCTATTGATGTCTATGGGCTGGATTGTCGAATGACCTGATCCCAGAATCCATGCAATAAAAATCATCTTTATTTTTATAGCGCCATCATATACCATAGCGCATTAACCCCTTAAAGGACATCTACCACTGGGATCAAGGATTGTAAATCTCTGACAGGATCTGCTCTTCTTTAACCCCTTCGGGACTCGGCCTCTTTTGGCCTTAAGGACGCGGCCCCATTTGTCAAATCTGACCTGTGTCACTATAAGTGGTTATAGCTTTGGAACGCTATGAGATATCCAGGGGATTTTGAGATTGTTTTCTCGTGACATATTGTACTTCAAATTAGTTTAAAAATTTGGATGAAATCTTTTGTGTTTAGTTATGAAAAAAAAACTAAATTTGGCAAAAATCAAAGTTCTAAATTCCTTGCTGATTCAAGGCCAATACACTGCTCTACAATACTTTTTCATTGTAGAGCAGTGTAAACTTTCTGAGCATGCAGGCGCATGCTCAGACAGTTTACAGTCAGACCCGGAAGGGGTCTGACTGGCAGGGACATCGGGCAGCCCCGAAGCATTAGGCAGACTTTGGGGCTGCCCAGAACAGGATCGGATCCCCCGGTAAGCGACACGGGGGATCCGATCCACAGCAGGAACACCCTTACACGCTGCGGTCTTGCTTGACCGCGGCGTGTAAGGGGTTAACACCCGCGATCGGAGACGGCTCCGATCGCTGGTGTTACAGCGCGGTGTCAGCTGTGATAAACAGCTGACAGCCGCTGCTTCTGGTACCGGCTCCGTTCGTGAGCCGGTGCCAGAAGCAGGACGTTATACTACGTCCCGGTGAGCTAAGCATCTAGCCCCGGGGACGTAGTATAACGTTGTGGTGCACCTAGGGGTTAAGCTTCCTTTGCCCTTGTTTTTAAGAAATATAGGCTTTAAAAATTATGCAAATAAGTCTGAGGGGCCCCAAACTCTATTTACCTCTATGGAGTATGGAGTTTTTTAGTAAAACCAGGGCTTAAGAAGCTAAAAGAAGAGCGGATCCTGTCAGAGGGGTCACACACCGGCATGTAAGTGTGCTTGGTTTACAATTCTTGGTCCTGGTGGTAGATGTCCTTTAAAGGGTTATTCCCATGGGCGCATTTGCTTTTAACTTAATTCATTTGCCATATATAAACATTTCTTCAATTGGATGTTACTAAAAAAATGTTCCTGTGTGAAAATAATTTCTCATAAATGCAGCCATGTTGTCCTATAGAAACATGATGGCTTCATTGGATACGACCACCCCGCACTCTGGCAGCAGTGGCCAGATATGCGCTATTGAGCCCTGACTAAACACCTGGCTATAGCAATTATTACCACAGGACGGCTATAGGATATACAGTAACTCCCAGACATTTCATATACAAAAACCTTTTGTGTCTTTAGATACGACCACTTTGCTGGAGTGATTGCACAATGACACAGTCTTGTTTCAAAGGGAACAGATGACTACATTTTATGAGTAATTATCTTCACACAGTAACATTTTTTTTTAATAACATCTGATTGAAAAAATGTATATGGCAGATGAATGAAATTGAATGTAAATGCCCAGATGGGAATACCCTTTTAACGACTTTTTGCCATTTTGCACCTTCCTGACACGGCTCTTTTTTAATCTGTCACTTTAAGTGGTTCTAACTTTGGAACACTTTAGCATGTCCAGGTGATTTTTTTTTTTTATATAATTGTATTTTTATTATCATTTTTCAAAAATATATAACAAACAAATTATCACGTACATATTTCACATTGAAGTTTTTCAATAGTAAAACAACTGAAAGACAAGAAAGAAATCTTTTTCCCCAAAGGATATCAACAGTTTAAATCTTCCATTTGCGTATCAAAATGTGAAATCTAATAGCATAATAGGTTAACAATAGTAAAACAAATACCAAAGACGGCATCAACACTATGCCTAACCGGTCTAGAGGGGTTGGGGAAAAGGGTACAAACAAAAGACAGTCATACATACTCACTATGACAACAATTAACACTTGGGTAGAAATTAAAGGGATGGCCATGTCACTCTCCTCCTCCTGCTCGTTCTTCTATCCAGTAGCGGTCCCAACGTTCCCAGGTTTTGTCAAACAGTGGGATACGGTTATTCAGGGAGGCAGTCAGATATTCCATACTGCGAGTTTCCCTTACCCTGGAGAGAAGGTCCATTTGGGAGGGGGGAGCTTGCCTCTTCCAGAATTGTGCTATCAGTTTTGTGGTCGCCTTGGCCATGGGGTGCGGAGAAACATTCAGCAAGTGAAATAATGGGGAGAGTGGGATATCCACCGCTATGACCTCCCGAAGGAGAGTCTTTACCTCCTGCCAAAAAGGCTGCACTAATGGGCACGTCCAGAAGATATGTTGGAGAGTACCTCCAACTGAGCCACATCGCCAGCAAGTATCTGGCGTATCCGGAAATAGTCTGTGTAGCAAGGATGGGGTATGATACCACTGCATCATCAGCTTGTACTGGTTCTCCTTATGTGTAGCACACAGGGAGGTCTTAGCCGCCCTATGCCAAATCAGTCGCCAAGTGTCCTGAGATATCGCCCCCCCACTATGCTCTCCCACTTGGCCATATACGGGTGTGCAATGAGCTCGGCTGGGATGGAGTAGTATCATGTAGATATCTGATATAAGGCCAGAAGTTTGGGTAGCAGTTTTGCAAATGTGCTCAAACATAGTGGGTGCCGAAACTGTCTCAGTACTGTCCAGGGATTGTAAAAAGTGCCTAATTCGGATGTAGTGCAAATTGGCCGCATGGGGGAGATGGAATTTATCCTGTAGGGCTGCAAAGGGCAAAATCTTCCTATCTCGGTAATCCACAATGTCTGCAAATCTAAACAAACCCTTCTCATGCCAGGGTTTAATTTCCTGCCCAGCCCCGGCTTGTTGCATGAGGGGAGTGTGTAAGAAAGATTGCATAGGAGAGCACTGAGACACCAGTGGGAACCTGGTCAAACAGGCCCTCCATAACTTAATCGTGAATGAAATGGGGCCTAGTTGGGGGTCAGGCAGCGCAGGCGCCTCTTTAGGCCAAAGGTAAGAGTTAGGATGAAAAGGGGCCAACCATAGTTTCTCTATCTCCATCCACTTAGAGAATGCCAGTAAGGTAGACCATGCTGGAATACGCCTCAAATGTGTTGCCCAGTAGTATCTGGTTATATCCGGCACCGATAGGCCGCCCCTAGATTTGTGAGAGAGTAGAACAGACCTGGAGATTCTGTGTCTCTTTTTCGCCCAGATAAAGTGTAATATTGATGCTTGCAGGGACCTCAGAGCACCCAGCGGCACTGTCACTGGTAGGGTTTCAAAAAGATAAAGCAGCTTAGGTAAGATAGTCATTTTAACCGCTGCTATCCTGCCAAAGAGGGAAAGGGGGAGACTGTTCCAATTATCAAGCAGGGTCCTTATTTCCCGAAAACTGCTAGGGATATTCTGCCCATACAGTGTATTGTAAGAGGGGGTCAGAAGTATCCCCAGATACTTAATAGCGTCTGCTTTCCAATTATATCTAAATGTGGCCTTCAATTGGTCTACCAGCGGTTGGGTAAGATTGAGAGGCAAGGCCTCCGTCTTTGAAGTGTTCACTTTATAGCCAGAAAGACGGCCATACTGCTGTAGCCTCGCTTGTAGGTTGGGTAGGGAGATTAGAGGTTGAGTGATGGTGAGTAAGATATCATCTGTGAACAATGACAATTTGAATTCCTTGTCTCTAACCATAATACCATGGATATTAGGGTCCTGACGGATAATGGAGGCCAAGGGTTCAATGCAAAGTATAAACAGGAGAGGAGAAAGTGGGCAGCCCTGACGTGTACCATTCTTGATCCGCAGAGGTGGGGAGGACGCATGTGGAAGCTTAATTTCTGCTGTAGGATTTGAATACAACCCCCTCAAAGCCTGGAGAAAGGGACCTTTTATTCCAATGTGTTCTAGCACTTGAAACATAAAGGGCCAGCTAAGGCGATCAAACGCCTTCTCAGCGTCTAGACTGAGAATCAGGGCCTGGTCATTTTGTTTATTAACTACATCAATGAGATAAATTGTTCTCCTCGTGTTGTCACCACCTTGCCGTCTCGGTACAAAGCCTACCTGGTCCTTATGGATTACCTGAGGGATCCACTGGATCAGGCGATTGGCCAGTAGTTTTTCAAATAATTTTTCAAATCTGCGTTCAAAAGTGCAATCGATCTGTAATTAGCACAATCAGTTGCATCTTTCCCAGGCTTGGGGATAAGGGTGATATAGGAATGGGTGAAAGTTGTAGGCATGGGTTCACCTTGTAAGAACGCATTAAACACTTTTGTCATATGTGGCAGCACCACAGGGGAGAAGGTTTGATAGTAAAGATACGTGAGCCCATCTGGGCCCGGGGATTTCCCATTAGGCATTTCTTTGATCACCTCCTCTATCTCATCCGTCGTTAATTCTAAGCTGAGCGCCTCAATGGCCTCCGAGGGGAGTCCAGGAAGGGAGCAAGAGTTCAAAAAATCCAGTAGTAACGTTTTTCTAGGGGCAAGGTATTTGGCAGGGAATACAATTTAGCATAAAATTCTTGGAAGCGAGAGGCAATCGATCTCGGGTCATGTATTAGATTCCCCCTGGAATCCCGTATGATGTGGGGAGTCTGGTGTTCTCTTTTCTCCCTCAGTTGTCTCGCTAGGAGAGAATGGTGCTTGTTCGCTTGCTCATAATATCGTTGTCTAGTAAACACCAGTAATTTCTCTACCGCTTGGGTCTGAACCTCTCGCAACTGCTCCCTAATCTCAATTAGCTGTTGGAGTCTCCTCCTAGTTGGTTTAGCTAACAGAGCTGCCTCCTGCTTACCAATTTCCTTTCTCAGTTCCTTTTCCAGATGGACTCTATTTCTTTTCAATCTGGTTCCCTGTTCAATGCAGTGGCCTCGGAAGACCGCTTTATGAGCTTCCCACATCACAGGAATGGAGGGGATTGAATCCTCACTAAACTGAAAATACTCCCGCAATGCCCCATTTAACTCCTCCTTGATCACAGGCTTTTTAAGAAGGGATTCATTTAAGCGCCAATGACATACCCTAGTTGTGGGGGAACCCTCTCTAAGCTGCAGAGAGACTGGTGCATGGTCTGACCACGATATGTCCCCCACCTCTGCAGAGTGCATCATTCGCAAGAATTGTATATCTCCAAACCAGTAATCTATACGGGTATGGGTGCCATGTGGCGCAGAGTAAAAGGTAAATGAACGATCACCCGGGTTACCCACTCTCCATAAATCATACAAAGCAAACCTCCTGATGACTCTACGGAAAGCCGCTGAAATAGTGTTCTGCGACCTAGTGGTGGAGTTGGGGTCGATTGCCAGTCGATCCATATTTTCTGAAAAAATTACATTGAAGTCCCCTCCTATCAGTAGGGGTGCCGCTGGGAGTCTGGCTATTTTATTCAGGACTTTGGTAATGAAGCGGATCTGTGATGAGTTGGGGGCATATATATGTCCAGGTGATTTTGATTTTCGCGACACATTGTACTTCATGTTGGTTGAGAAACTTAAGCAATATGTTTTGTATTTATTTATGAAATAAACAGAACTTTTGCGAAAATTTTGAAAAAAAAAAGTTTTCCAAACTAAAATTGTTCTACTTTTTGGAAAGTTGGTCATATCACCAAAATAACTTGATAACTAACTTTTCCTATATGTCTGCTTTAACTTGGCATCATTTTTCTAACATCCTTTCCTTTTTTTAGGATGTTAGGAGGCTTACAACTTTAGGTGCAATTTTTCAGATTTTCCTGAAAATCATCAAAACCTATTTCTGGATGGCCAATTTAGTTAGAAGTGACTTTTTAAGGCCTATATGACAAAAAAAAACTCCCACAAATAACACAATTTTAGAAACTGCACCCGTCAAAATATTCAAAACAACCTTTGGGAAGTTTGTTAACCCTATGAGCGTTTCGAAATTACAGAAATGTAATTTTATCTAGCAATACATTCATTGAACACTAAAATTTGCACCTTCACAATTGGTTAAAATGGAAAATGCTTTTTACGATGTTTAGTGCAATTCCTGCTGAGTATGTCAGTATTCATTGTGTCACTGTACCCTGCTGTACGGGCACAGGGGGGCACCTGGAAGGGAAAGAGCATTATTTGGTTTTTGGAGAGCAAATATGGCTGAAAAAGTTTTCATGTGTCAGGATGCATTTGGAGAGCCCTAGTTAGTGGAACCAAAACAAAGGAGAGCCCAAAAACAGACACCATTGGTGAATTTAGCAAGGTGTACTGTATATACTCGTGTATAAGCTGAGTTTTTCACCACAAAAAATGTGCTGAAAAACGTCCCCTCGGCTTATACACGAGTCACAAGTCACAATAGTCACTTTAAAAATACTTAAAAAATAATAAACTTCTACTCACCCTCCTGTGGCCCCGATCTGCAGCGCTGCTCCCCCGATGTCCGCGCGGCTCCTCTTCTGGCTTCCCGGCTCCTCTTCTGTCACATCGTGCTGGGCGCCGCCATTGCTCTCTCACGGCCAGCGCCTGGGAGAGAGCAATGGCGGCGCCCAGCGTGATGTACAGAAGACAGGTGCGGAAGCCAGAAGACGACCCGCGCGGACATCGGGTGAGCAGCGCTGCACATCGGGGCCACCGGAGGGTGAGTATATAAGTTTTTTTTTTGTTTTTGTTTTTTTTTTTTTTTAATGCTGGGCTGGGCAGTGCTGTATACTACTGAGGACAGGCTAGGGTGGCTATATACTATAGGGGGCTGGCTATATACTGGGGGGAGCCTGTGACCAATCCATTTCCCACCCTCTGCTTATACTCGAGTCAATAGGTTTTCGCAGTTTATGGTGGTAAAATTAGGGGTCTCGGCTTATACTCGTGACGGCTTGTGTATTTGCCACAACAGGTGTTTGATTAAATTAGGCCCCAAAAAGGAAAAAAGAAGAAAATTTTCTCCAAAAAGTCACTTTTACCCCAAATTTTTGTAAGCCACAAGGGATGAAAGATGAAACAACTCCAAAAAATGTGTAAAACTATTTCTCCTGGACGTAGAATTGCCCCACATGTGCATATAAAGTGTTGTATGGGTACACAGTAGGGCTTAGAAGGGAAAGAGAGATGTTTGCCATTCAGAAGCCAAATTTGACAGAAATTCTTTACATGTGTCAGGATGCATTTGGGGAGCCCTAGTGGTACAAAACAGAGGGGAACACCGACACAAAACACTGTTTCGGAAAGAACACCCCTTGGAGAATTTAGCATGGTGTAATATGTGTAATTGCCCTTACAGGTGTTTGATTCAATTAGGCCCCCTAAAAGGAAAATTCTAAAACTTTTCCCAAAAAGTCACTTTTACCCCTATTTTTTGTAAGCCATAATGGATTAAAGATGAAACAACCCTCAAAATATGTAAAACTATTTCTCCCGAGTATAAAATTGCCCCACATCTGCATATAAAATGTTGTATGGGCGCATAGAAGAGGGAACGAGCCTTTTAGAAGCCAAATTTGACAGAAATCTTTTGCATGCATTTGGGGAGTCTTAGTGGTATAAAACAGAGGAGAACCCAAAAAGTGACCCTAATTTTTTAACGCACTCCCCTTGGAGAATTTAACAAGGTGTAATATGTGTATTTTCCCCTATAGGCGTATGATCCAATTAGGCGCTAAAAGGGAAAAAGATTTTTCCTATAAAGGTCACTTTTACCCCTAATTATTTATAGCCACAAGGGATAAAAGATGAAATATCCCCCAAAAATGTGTAAAACGGTTTCTCCTGATCGACCAGAGAATAGGAGCGAACATGAGCCTGGGAGGAAGCAAAACCCCTCTGGACCACAAGGCAAAATCAATGGAACAGCCGCCATCTTGCCTCGATCACCGCGTCTACAGACACGATTATCGGTATTACTGACGTGATAAATAAAATCGCTGGTATTGGTTTGTCTGCACTGATGAGCCAATAGCAGCAATCGTGAACTGGGGGGGGGGGGGGGACGAAACCCTTCTAAACCACGGGGCAGGATGGACGGCCATCAGGAACAGCCGCCATATTTCCCCGATCACTGTGTCTGAACCGTGTTGGCAAGTCGGGAAGGGGTTTATAGGCTATACAATCTTTATTTTTTTCACAATTTAGACAAATAAGGGCTTATTTTTTGTGAGACGGGATGCACTCTAAAAAAAAATCGTTTTAGTGGGTATTTAGTTTATTAATGCGATTTTATTTACTCTTTAATGTGTGGAGAAAAATAAAATCAATTCTTTTTTTGGGTTTTTAGCAATTTTTTTGGAGGGGGCGTTCACTGTATGATAAAAATAATATATTATCTTTATTCTATGGATCACTATGATTGCGGTGATATATCATTTATATAGTTTTATTTATATCTGTTCAGTTTTACTGAAGAAAAACTAGATTAGTAAAAAATAACATTTGTTTTAGTATCCGCCATATTTGCAGTGGCAATTTAGTATTTTTTTTTGGTTTACGGAACTGGTTGTGGGCATATCTGTTGCATAACAAGTTGTTTTTCTCGGTGGTACCGCTTTGGTGCTTGTGACTTTTTATGATCACTTTTTAGAACATTTTTTGTAAAGCGATTTGATAAAAAGCACATTTTTGGCAAGGTTTTTTTTACTTTTTTTTTTTTTTTTACAGCATTCACCGAGCAGGTTCAATTATGATTATTTATTGTACAGATTGTTAAGGACACGGCGATACCAAATATGTGGTGTTTTTTGTGAATCAATGTTCTTTTTGTACTTTATTAGTTGTGTATAGGGAATTGTGGTGTTTAGGGGGCTTTCACTTTCTTTTATTATTTAATTTTATTTTTTTTAAAAAGCTTTATTGTCTTAATATTTTTTACATTTTTTTCTGACATGTTGCTTGAACAAGCGATCTTCTGATCGCTTGTTCAAGCTCTAATAAAACTAACTCATCACAATACAGATGTACAGACTTTAGATTTTATTGTCAGTAAGTACCCCCAAAAAATACCTCAAAAAGTGCAATGATAACAGAGTAATTGATCATAAGAATCACTGGAACAGCCAAATGCAGGAGAGAGTGACCAGTATCATGAAAAAAGACTTTGATAATAAGGATAATTCCTTTATTTATATAGCACACAGAGCTTGCCAAATCAGTCCATGTCCCCATGGGGCTCACAATCTATTTGACCTACCAGTGTGTTTTAGAGTGCGGGAGGAAACCAGAGGACCCGGAGGAAACCCACACAAACATGGAGAGAAGATATAAACTCTATGCAGTTGTTGACACTTGGACACAACTCACCGATATATCTAGAAATGGCACTCGGGTATCAAGGGTAACGCTTCCCCGGCGTGCTTTTCAGCTATAACTACCCTTCGTCTTTTACGCTTTATGCTCACAAGAAATTATTTTCTGCTTAAAGGTTCCTTCTACCACCAAGTGAGAGGTACCGCGATGGGGGCAACTTGTATGCAAACCTCTTTCTTGGTTGGTGGGAGGATACGTTAGTTTTCTTTGAGGATCTTTCTTACTTTACTCAATATGTCCTGTACTGGGGTAGGTACATAGTTTGTACATAGGAATTACATCAGGATGAAATCTACATCAGAAATCCATGAGACTCGGATTAATTTTCTTGATCTTACCATACACATAGATCCTTAGGGATGTCTAAAAACAGACATTTACCATAAACCTACCTCTACCAACAATTTACTAATTTGACAAAGTTGGCATCCTCAATCGTTTAGGTCTGGGAAACCCATTGTTCAATATACAACCTGCAGCCCCCTGTCCCCCAGTATACAGCCCGCACCCCCCTGTCCCCCAGTATACAGCCTGCAGCCCCCTGTCCCCCAGTATACAGCCTGCACCCCCCTGTCCCCCAGTATACAGCCTGCACCCCCCTGTCCCCCAGTATACAGCCCGCACCCCCCTGTCCCCCAGTATACAGCCTGCAGCCCCCTGTCCCCCAGTATACAGCCTGCACCCCCCTGTCCCCCAGTATACAGCCCCTTACTGAGGTACGCCAAGCCTATAAGAAAAAAAAAAATGCGTACTTATCTTCCATCGTTCCCCCGGTAGGTCCTCCTCTAGCCATCGATGTCCTGGCTCTGGCTCCCTCTCTCCTTGCTGTGTCGTCGCTCTAGTCGTGACATCAGCGGATCACTGACATCATATAGTGTCCCAATGGCAGCGCACACACACACATTTTTTTGTGCTGAAAAACATGGCTTATATTCGAGTATACACGGTAATTGTACATTTTGTTTCCATGGCCCAAATGCATAACTTTACATTTATCTACATCAAACCTCATCAACCATTTCTCCGTCCTCTTCTCAAGCTTTCACAAATCCCTCTGTAATGCTAAACTATGGTTACTTTACACAACCTCGTATCAACTGCAAATATACGGTGTAAGGTATCATTTTTATGTGCAACGAGATGACGTTTTCAATGTTACAATTTTGGGGATGGTGAAACCTTTTGAGCACTTTTTATTAAAAGATTTTGGTGTTTAAAAATGGCATAAAGGTGTGATTCCGACATTTGGTCGCATTTTTCCGTTACGGGGTTAACTGGCGGAAATAACAGTATTTATATTTTGGGTGTTTTGGGACGCAGCAATACCTAATGTGTTGTCATTTTTAAAGTTTTACACTTTTTTTTTTATTACCGTATATATTGTTTCATCTGTATTGGGGGCTTTTGGGGAATTTTAATGAATTTTATTTTTTGGGTTTTTTTTTAAGCTTTTTTATTACTACTGTAATGGGACATGAACAAGTGATCATTTGCTCACTTGTTCATACTAATTCATTACAATAACCGTGTATTGCAGTGCACTAAAAGTGTCAACCTATGCACTTGCATAAGCTGACAAGCAGAGGGCTCAGTCCAACCAGGGGGCAGATCGAGCAGATGCAAGATCCCCCATCAGGGTCTGGCCTTTTTGGGCTTGGGACAGCTGGATTTCCTTTGGTACCTGAGTGGCTGGCTGAGCACGGCCTAGCGCTTGTCTGTGTCATGATCACTGGGTACAAGAGGAACAGGCAGGTATCCGGCAGGTGGATTCTCAAGAAAAGAGGGAGAGCCTGCAGGTGTAGGATAGTTCTCCCTGGGGCAATCCCAATGTAGGGTTCCTTGGGTGATGGTAAATGGGGCACCCTTGATGTTAGCAGCTTTACACATGGATCACTCGGAGACAAGGGGTGTCAACCATAAAAGTCATGGTTTGTTTATTCTGGAACACGGCAACAACCACAAGAAATAATTAAACTGGTTCAAGATAATGGTTGGATGGTGTTCAGCAGAAGTTGGTGTTCGGCAGAGGTAGCTTCAGGCTGGAGGTGAGGAGTTGCTATGCAGTACTCCAAGGCCGGCTCTGGTTGATATCTCAGAATCCTGCAGGGGCTCTCCCTGGAGAGACCTCAGGAGAAAGAGACAGAACTTTCCACCCCAAGGGCTTTAATAACCTTCCCATGGGAGTGCCCAGCTCAGGTTATCCAACCAGCACCTCTGTACAATATAAGTTTAAAAATGACAGCTCATTGGTCACAATAATTAACGATCCTCCTCAGGCAGATATTATACAGCTGCATTACCATTTATAGACACTTGAGGTCTCCTTGAGGCGATCAAACTCAAAGATTCCTATTAAATCTAAGGGAAGTTGAGTTTTTCAACACATTGCATTGGCAGGGGTGTTGCACACACAATGCAGAGGACAGACCCGGGGTCCTTCATTAGGTTCCTGGCTGTGCATTTGAGAAGACGGCACCCCGTGATGTGATCATGGGGTGCAGAGAGGACAAGGGAAAGATCCCCCTCCCTCACCAGGTACGTAGATCCTGGATGTCATTCAGATATGGACTGATAGACTAGGCTACGGCCCCTTAGTGACCGACGTAAAAATCCTATGGGTGGTCAATAGGGGGGTTAAGGTCACAGTTCACCAATCATATTAAAGTGCTATAGTGCACAAATTTTAACCTCTTCCTTACCCCACAAATCTGGTGGTAGACCCCCCTTTTAAGTTCCTATGGTTCCTATTCACTCTATTCCACGGCCAGAAGTTATGAAAAAGTTGCTTGCTCGGTCATCTGTGAAATATAGTTGTAAAATATCCAGTAAAACTTCTCACCACCTCCAAGTGTTTGTTTATCGCCGTGACCAGCGCTGCACTTAACACTTTGTCGTGGATTCGGCAATGAGAAACATTTAGCGTGTTGTCAAGCCTTTCAGTAGAGGCGAAAAGCCCAATATCGGAGTTGAAAGTCAGATTATCGTAGCGATGACAGCTTTACAGCGTCAGCCACATTCATAGGCAACTTACATGTCAGGATGAAGCCATTGCACTTGTTACTGTATTTTAGCTTAACCCCCCCGCTGCCTTCACATCCCTGGACTGTGTCATAGTAAAAATAGACTCCCTTGAAGTGATCATTATAATGGCTGAAGAATGCGCCAGTTGTCTGCCCATTTGTTTACAATGCCAGGGAGCCGGCTGCCAAGCATCAAACACATTCACCGTATAAGTTGAAGATTACCTGGATTGCGAAAAAGAGAAAAAGATTTACAAA
Organism: Engystomops pustulosus; assembly: GCF_040894005.1. NCBI lineage: Eukaryota > Metazoa > Chordata > Amphibia > Anura > Leptodactylidae > Engystomops > Engystomops pustulosus. The sequence goes on from NC_092418.1 coordinate 34,239,318, forward strand.
GAGCACTTTGATGTGGACGTATCTATTACAGCAGATGTAGCCCAAGCGATAGTTCCTGCCGTACAAAGGAACGTTCCTTTTATGTTTTTATATAGGTACAAAGCGGCTGCCGAATAAGACTTTCATCTTTCTCGCTATTTGAAATGTGTTTATATAGACATAGTTCTGCTCAACCTATTAAACAGACTAATAGTAGGGATCTCAACATTAGCTAAAGGATAGAAGCAGCTTTGATCACCATCTTACTAAATATGTATATATACACAATATATATAGCTAATATATAAAGCTGAGCGTATGTATGGCCACTAAAGGAATCTGCACCGTCACATTTACAATCACCAAATTTTGCACAGCTGTTGCCTGTGACTCGGGGATCGTTTTAGACCACGTTTTGAGGCAAAATTTTCACCCCGCACTTTCCAAAATCCACTTATTACCCACCATATACAGGAGCCATTGTCTGCTGCTGTGGCAGTTAGATTGGCTGCTGTTCTGCCACAGGTCATTAATATGAGCTCTGAGCTGTGATTGGTTACTATAGGCAATGAGTATAACACGCTTATGTGAGAGGTAAGCTGGATAGGGATACAGAGATAGGGAATATTTATCAGAAGTGTCTGAGGTAAAACGGTTCCAGTTGCCCATGGAAACCAATCAGAGACCAGCTGTAAGTTTATAAACAGCTGTGCAAAAATGAAACTTGACCTCTGACAGTCACTGAAATGAGAGTTTCCGAGACCGACAGTCACTGGAATGAGAGTGCCCGAGACAGACAGTCACTGGAATGAGAGTGCCCGAGACACAGTGAAAGAGACTAACAGAGACGGTCAGTGACAGAGACAGTCAGAGCTACATATAAAATATTTTTGTTAACCCATTCTGTTTTGTTACAGCTAAGGCAAGTTTACTATCCCAGGCAACCCCCGGGAGCTACAGCTAGTATATATATATATATATATATATATATAGTAAATTTAGGGTTATAGTACATTACTGTATTCAGTAGTTCTGCTGGTGATCATTGGAAACAGTCAACAAGCTTTTTCTGCCGTTGGCCACAAACAACGATCTGTCTGTGAGCGCCATGCACTCACCGATGACAATAATAAGACTGGTAGGAATAAGACCTGCCCTATCTTTTGCGGCCTGGGCAGTCAGAAGAGAATAAGGATGTGCGATGGCTGTAGAAAAATATGGCTACCACACTTCCTAACTTCCTAGGCTGTAACAGTATCGGCTCTGCAGTTCCATCTGCAGCCAGGGAATCCTTGCATCATATTTCTTCACGACGCAAGGATTCTTGTCAAGGGGTGGTTTAAAACTGTCATGGGCCTTGGGTTCTGGGCTGCATGAATATTATAACTCCTACAAGGCTGGAATTCACTTCCTTCATATGGTGCTAGAAGCTTCTTGAAGAATGGAGGATGTGTCCCTTCTGTCTGCTATCAATCTGTGATTTCAAGACCTTTGGAGGGCCTTCAAAGGACCTGAAATGTCTCTTTTGTACATGTGTATTGAGAACAGGAACAGATGTCTAAGAATTTCATGGGTGAAGGTCCTTCTCAGTATCAAATTTGGTGGGTAGTTTGGGTGGTCATGGGCCCCATAGAAGACTTGGGACTCTTTACAATGACGAATTACTGACTCAAGTCCTGTGCAGTGTGTGTAGTCCATGCGACCAACATATTGGTCAATTTCCATGAGCCGCACATGATTGTGTGCCGCCAATGGAATGATGCACTAGTGCTGAGACCACACTATGGGCTCCACTACAGAAGTGACAGAGCTGTAGTACCAGTTAGCGGGGGACCTACGAGATAAAGGATAGATAGGCAACATCTTTTCAGCTTACTCAAACGCAGATGGACAGCCCCTTTAAATACATTTTACATCAAATTTCCAGTCCAATACCAATTGTTTGTACTTTTTAACTATCATATGAATAAAAGAAGTGGATTTTATCGGAAGACGCGCTCCCATTGTGGAATTTCTCTACTTGCATGTACTCCACCATTACTAACCTAAGGGTGTTACCTTGGACGTCTACACCTAGGCTTACTTTTCCCCGGCATGCTGCCCTTCCAAGCTAAACATATATTAGATGCTTGACATGCTAAGAACTTAAGGTGAGCATTCTTCCTTTTCTATCACCTCCGAGTACCAATAATTGCACTTGAGTTTTTTGTGCTTCATGTCTCCCCCATCTATATGTCCATCCAGACTTCAATACCAATCTAGATATGCATTTTAAGGAACATTCATACAGTTGTTCATTATTCTGATGGTGATTCCCAGGACTCTTCAATGTATGTATGAGCTATAGAATGGCAGTGGTTGGAAATTCTACTACATTCTACTACTGCATCAGTATTCTGATACTTACCTGATATATGGTAAGGATATGCTGCCACCCCTGTCAACCATGCGAGAGATTATAGAAATAATAATGGTACTTATCATTAACCCCTTAATGACTTGGCCTTTTTTAGTTTTTTCACTTCCATTTTTCACTCACCAACTTCAAAAATCTATAACTTTTTTATTTTTCCACATAAAGAGCTTATTTTCTGCGTAACAAATTGCACGTCATAGTGACGGTATTTAATATTCTATGGCGTGTACTGGGAAGTGGGAAAAATATTCCAAATGCAGTGAAAATGGTGAAAAACCACATTTGTGACGTTTTCTTGTGGGCTTGGATTTTACAGCTTTCAATCTGCGTCCCAAATGACATGTCTACTTTATTCTTTGGGTCGGTACGATCACGTGGATACCAAATTTGTATAGGTTTTATAATGTTTTCATACATTTAAAAAAATTAAAACCTCCTGTACAAAATATTTTTTTTTTATTTTGCCATCTTCTGGGGCCAATAACTTTTTCATACTTTGGTGTACGGAGCTGTGGATAGTGTCATTTTTTGCGAATTTTGATGGCGTTTTCATTACTATAATATTTGGGACTGTGCGACCTTTTGATCACTTTTTATTAATTTTTTTATATTTTTCAAAATGGCAAAAAAATGCCATTTTCGACTTTGGACGCTATTTTCCGCTACGGGGTTAAACGTAGTGAAAAAACATTATCATATTTTGATAGATCGGGCATTTTCGGATGCGGCAATACCTAATGTGTTTATGATTTTTACTGTTTATTTATTTTTATATCAGTTCTAGGGAAAGGGGGGTGATTTGAATTTTTAGGTTTTTATATTATATATATATTTTTTTTTTACTTATTTTTAATTTTACTTTTACTATTTTTCAGACTCCCTAGGGTACTCTAACCCTAGGTAGTCTGATCGATCCTATCATATACTGCCATACTACATTATGGCAGTATATGTGGATTTTACTCCCCATGCATTACAATGTGCAATTAGCACATTGTAATGCATGGGTTAAAACGAAGTAGCCTCGGGTATTCGGAACACCCGAGGTTACCATGGCGACGGATCGCCGCTCCCCGTGACGTCATCGCGGAGCAGTGATCCCAGGTGAAAACAGCATTGCCGGCGGCGATCGAGGTGAAAACCGGTGTTACCGGTAAGCCTTTGCTGCAATATGCGGGCCGAGCCCTCTCCATGCACCGGGAAGGGGTTAAAGGGGTATTCTCATCTGGGGACTAACATTTAGTTTCATTAATCTGCAATATATATATATATATATATATATATATATATATATATATATATATATATATTTCTTCAATTATATGTTCTCATAAATGAAGTCATTTGGTCCCTTAGAAACAAGACTGTGTTCTTGGATACGGCCACCTCTGCTGGAGAGATTGCTCAAAGAAACAAAGGTTTTTGTATATGAAATGTCTGGGAGTTACTACATGTCCCCCAGCCGTCCTGTGGTAATGATCGCTGAATCCAGGTGGTCAGACACGACTCAATAGCACATGTCTGGCCACCGCTGCCAAAATGTGCGGTGGTCGTGTCTGAGGAAGCTATCTTTGTCTAAGGGACAACAAGGGGTGTACAGCGTGTGCCTGTCTGACTGGTATAGGTAATTATGTTTCAGTGCTAACTCCATATGAGGTACTATGTGTCCCCTTATTGGTTGGGATTTCTGTGTAAGGCTCTGATTGTTATTTTGTCCTATATACCGGATTTGATTCTCCCAATTGGCTTATGATTGTATGTTTACTTTGGCACTCTCTGTTTTTATACTTTTATTGCTACTTTTGTATTGCCGTTTATGTGCTTATTCAATAAAAACTATCTGTCTGGCATTTATCTGATTCAGTCTTTTTAGAGTATTCAACACTTCGGTTGTACTAAGGGACAACATGGCTACATTTATGAGAAATTATCTTCACACAGGAACATTTTTTTAAATAACATCCAATTGAAGAAATGTTTATTTATGACAAATGAATTAAATTAAATGTAACTGCCCAGATGGGAAAACCCCTTTAAGAAAAGAAACTTTGACAGGTACTAACAGGTTCCCTGATCCCCTGAAGCCATTCATGTACTTTTCATCTCCATTAGGTCCAGACCATGATGACAACTACTTCTGACCATATCTTTGTAGGTTGTCACCCAGTTTTTAATGTTAACTTGCTTTCACTTCTGCAATGCCCCATGGTTTTAATCCCCTGCCCCCCATGCCTTTTAAATATAATATTGGCATACTTACCAACCTGAAGGAAATCTACTATCAAAATCCATCATGATAAACCAGGGACACTTACTCATAGATCCAGGCACTGGGACCGTGGTGATCTTCTTATATTTGTTATCCTCGTTACCCACCCTTAAAATCAACTTTTAAAAATATGCTAATTAGACTGAAGTGCTCTGGAGGCGAGGTTGCAGCTTCACAGGCTGTTACACTTCCCTCCCACTGCTTCCTATTAGTATTGTTTATAGTATGAAGAACTTTCATGGGAGAATATTATGAATCTATCCATTGCCTCCCCACCCTTTGATTGCAGAGGACTCCACGCCCCTATTAGTAGATGAATATTGCGCTGTCTGACATTACTACGTTACTATTGTTTCCGTTTTGTGACTTGGGTTGTGAGGGAAGGAGTATGTTGCTTTTGGCAAGGGACCTGAATGAGGGGATAGAGGCTGGAGGTTTCCATTCATTTGTCAGTTTTAAGAACCCAGAGTAAATACCAACAGCTGCATTGGATCCCATAGGCCGAGGAAGAATGAATGGCTTTGAAATAGTCACGCAGATCCTGGAGGGAAACTGCTACAGGTTGAAGAGTTAAAGGAAACCTACCACTGCTTGCATGATAAAATCATGCGAGCAGACCACCTGGTAGGCTATTTAATACTGATGCCGGCACATACTTTAGTTAGGCACGGCGATCGTTAGTTTAGATAAAAAAATGTTTTACTTGCATATGAAAATATTCCTCCGGTGCTACCCCTACGTCATCTTCGGAAGGGAGATGCCTTCCGATCTTTAATTATTCACGCCTCCTTCATTGTAGCCATCCTCCTTCAGGTGCCGAGAGCTTGGTGACGTCACGGCTCTCGGCACCCGAAGGAAACGGCTACAATGAAGGAGGCGTGAATAATTAAACATCGGAAGGCATCTCCCTTCCGAAGATGACGTAGGGTAGCACCGGAGGAATATTTTCATATGCAAGTAAAACATTTTTTTATCTAAACTAACGATCGCCGTGCCTAACTAAAGTATGTGCCGGCATCAGTATTAAATAGCCTACCAGGTGGTCTGCTCGCATGATTTTATCATGCAAGCAGTGGTAGGTTTCCTTTAAAGAGTCTTTTTACTCAGCAAAGCAAAATGAAGTCAAAAAGTTTAACAGTTAACAGAACAAATGTATACATTTCAGATGATAAGGCCCAAAGCTAAATCTATAAGAGCGTCTCCTATCTACTAGTGCCTTCTTATTCAACATTAGCAGATGGGGGGCGCTGTATAGAATCCATATTATGTCACTTATGTCATATCATGTGACCACGGGACAGGGTGAGATAATCAGTCACATCACTTCTAGATGGCATGTGACCTATAGACAAGTCATGTGACCTATAGAAAAGTCATGTGACCTGTAGACAAGTCATGTGACCTGTAGACGGGAGGAGGGAATATTCACGAGGTTCCTGTGTCTGATTGCAAGGGGCGGGGCTTTTTGTTCCATCCCTTACCCATCCCTTTGCAATTATATCCCCAGACATGGATGGCTGGAGGTAGTGATACATATGAGAGGGATGCACAAATGCTAAACCTCTCGTAAGGGAGTGGAATAACCCCTTTAACTCCTTGACTTTTGTCCCTTTATGAAGATTCCAGACCTAAGTTGAAGATTGAACAGCAGATAGTAAGAGACTTGCTGCTCTCAGGTCCAGTGCAAGGCCTGTGCATTCAAGTCCTGCAAGGACTTGTGGAGGCAGAGAGTAATGTATACAGGCAGTCCCCGGGTTATGTACAAGATAGGGTCCATAGGTTTGTTCTTAAGTTGAATTTGTATGCAAGTTGTAGATTTTATAATTGAAGTTCTAGACAATTTTTGTTTTTGCCCCAGTGACAATTGGAGTTTCAAAATTTTTTGCTGTAATGAGAACAAGTATTATCAATAAATCTTCATTACAGACACCTTACAGCTGATCATTGCATTCTGGGACTAAAGTAAAGCATCCAGAGAGCTTCACCAGAGGTCACAGGGGGCAGAGGGGTCCATCTTTAACTAGGGGTCGTCTGTAAGTCGGGTGTCCTTAAGTAGGGGACCGCCTGTACAGTAAGTTTATGGCTGACCGAATACCCACATCATCACTGTCGGATGGGTGGAAGACTTTTTTTTTTAGGCACTGTTGGTTCAGGTGACAGTGTTCAACTGTGACTAGGATCAGCTGGGCATCAGGTTGCGTTAAGTAACAATTTATTTTATTACCCCCTCCCATACAGCCCTATTAGGGCGCAGTCACACGATGCGTTGCGTCGCGTTGTGCGTTTTTGTTGCATTCCACTGGCTTCAGCCTTGATTACATCCTGAGGTTACATTGCGTTTTAGCGGATGCAGTGGAAACACAATGTAACCTTACATGTAATCAACGCGACGCAATGCATCATGTGAATGCGACCTTACCGGTAGTTTAATTATTACTGCAGATCCTCTTCAAGGTACAATGTAGGGTAAATGAGTGTTTTATGATTAATGCATTTAATACAATATATTGAAGGAATGTTCTTCTCTTTTTTTCGGACTATAAGGTGCACAAAAAATCCTTTGATTTTCTCAGAAATCAAAGGTGTGCCTTATAGTCCAGTGCACCTTATATATGAACAGTACTTACAGACAACAGCTGCCTTGAACTGTGCACAGGTCTGCCACCTGCTGGTCATTCATCCTTATAATAAGGTGTGCCTTATAATCCTGTGCGCCTTATATATGAACCTAAAAGTTTTAGCAGCCATTTATTGATGGTGCACCTTATAATCCGGTGCGCCTTATAGTCCGAAAAATACTGTAATCTTTATCTGGCACTGCAAGAAAGACATGTGATGTGTCTCTCCTGACACCTACGACTTACTTACTGATGGCTCCGAACATCTTCTACAATAAAATGAAGCCAAGGTCAGAAGACGGAAAGCAAATAACAACAAGATGAGCTCAATGGTGTGAGGACACATTGTCGACATGGGCGACACTCATAAAGTCGAAGGTTTAATCGGAATCATAAACAACCTTCCACCAGAGCCATCGACAGGGGGTCGACCTAAGGGAAGTGATGGGTACATGAAATTTTACCCCTAAAAATGATATTCTGTAAACTGAAGGTTGATTTGTAGCCTACAGGGTGGGGGCTCCCTGTCTTTAGATGCTACGTGATATAGAAACACTGCGCAGCACTGCCATATAACGTGAAGGCACAGTAGGAACGTGTCGTAGGTTAGATTTTCAAAAGCCGTCCTAAGCCCCTGTTGGCTTTTCTAAGCTTTATATATGTTGACCTATGTGTTTTAAATCCTGCCAAAAACCACATTCCCCCAATGTCACTGTGATCAGATGTGCGACTCCTGTGCTAAAACATCAACCGGGCCGATCGCCTGTGCCTGACAAATCTTAGAGCAGCTGTCCTTACGTTAATACTTTGACTCTCTATTCGTCCCTTGAAGTATCAATGTCCAAACCAAACTCTGGGATTCATCATTTCTATATAAAATACATCTCAAATTTTCCAATAAAATATAGAAATATTATTCACAACTGGTTACAGACATCTAAAGACATGACTATATTTGGGTGATGCTGGGTGCACACTTATTTGTCGCCTTTACAGGTGTTTTCAAGGCAATTTTTTGGGTAATTTAAAAAAAAAATCTTTTGTTTCAGTAGTAATTTATGGACAAATGTCAGTGATAATGACGCAGTGATGTCACAGTACAGGCAGAATAATCATGTGACTAGACTTGGTATAGAAATTGTGATGTCAATGTGGGGGGCAGCAGGGGTGAAATTCATTGGTCAGATCTGCAGATGCAGAATTACTTCGCTTTAATGAGATAAGAGAAAGATATACGGTACCCACTTCTGCCAGTTTCCACTATACACAATTACGCCATGCCTTCAGGGTGCAGTTCGGTTCCCTCAGCCTGACAGTGAGATTCTCCAAACTGGAAACTTTGATGAGCACCCCAGATCTCCCTAAGCCACTCACCCAGGTCTATGTCCTGCTACAGGAACAAAAAAACAGACCATTTGATAGGGCCCTCGAATGTTGGAGTTGCTCGAGTGCTCGTTACTCGGGTCGAACTTTTCCCGATGCTCGAGTGCTCGTATCGAATAACAAACCCCATTGAAGTCAATGGGAGACTCGAGCATTTTTCACTGAAAGAACACTAAAGAAGAACACATTGCAGATGTTTCCATACATCTGCAATGTGTTCTTCACACATATTGTTCTTCACATACTATTGTGAAGAACACTGTTCGGCGCGCGTCTTCCGATAAGTTAGCAGATGTATGGAACATCTGCAATGTGTTCTTCACTGTGTTCTTTTTGTGCTCGGGCTGGGCTGTGATCCGGCTCAGCTCCAGCCTCCACTTCAGCCCCCGCTCCTCTCCTCCATGCCTGCTCCGTTTCGCTCCAGCCCCCGCTCCGCTCCTCCATGCCCGCTCCAGCCCCCGCTTCGCTCCTCCATACCCGCTCCAGCCCCTGCTCTGCTCCTCCATACCCGCTCCAGCCCCCGCTTCCCTCCTCCATACCCGCTCCAGCCCCTGCTCCGCTCCTCCATGCCCGCCCCAGCCCCCGCTCCGCTCCTCCATGCCCGCTCCAGCCCCCGCACCGCTCCACTTCAGCCTCCGCTCCTGCATGCCTGATCCAACCTCCGCTCCGTGATGCCCGCTCCGTTTCGCTCCAGCTCCCGCTCTGCTCCTCCATGCCCGCTCCAACCCCCGCTTCTCCACCGTTCAGCGCTCGTGTCTTCGGATAAGTTAGCAGAAGTTCGGAACATCTGCAATCTGTTCTTTCACTGTGTTCTTCACTTAAATGATCCTGTGTTCACTGTTTTAATTGTATTCTTCACTGTTCTTCACTGTGTTTCGTTAAGTAAATGCTCGATCTCGAGCCGGCGAGATACTCGTTTGAGCAACGAGCGGTTTCTAATACTCTAATACTTGAACGAGCATCAAGCTCGGACGAGTATGCTCGCTCATCTCTATCCATGACCTCTCAGATGATGATTGGAGGGAGGTCGAATTATCCTATTTTACATCTGTGATGAGTGTGAGGAATTTCCTAATCCAGTCCAAATTTCTCCACTGAGTGTATTTCACTCCTGCAAAATTATTTTGCATGGGGGTAATGCCCAATGATTTTTCCGCTGTCAGGCTGAAGCTGGTTCCTTCCTGCACGGTCTGTGGACCTGCCCTAAGATCCATATTTTCTGGTCTGAAGTGCTTGAATTCCCTCGCCTAATGTCCCCCTCTGTATGTCTTCTTAGCATCATGAATGAAGTTATCAATGGCCACTACAATAAAATCTTTTTCAGGTTCACCCTATACTACGCCCGGAAACCGGTGGTGATGTCATGGAGGGACCAGCACCCCCCACCCCCTTTAAATCTTGTTTTCCTTCTTGAAGCTTGTACAATATACCACATGTAATGTATGGTCAATGTAATACCCTGACTATTACTTCTCAAAGACAATTCCTACTCCTGTAATGTAGTGATGACTGAATCATAGCCAGCAATCTTGTAATTCAGTTTTGTTTATTGTACCTGTACAAAACTTTTGAAAAACTTGCAAAAATGAAAACTTGTGGCGTCACAATTTTGGTGTAAAGCATAATTCCCATTCAACAAATATATAATATACACTGTAAAATCATAGAGGAAATAAAAGTTAATATGGAGTCATGTGTTCCCTCCTCTATACAGATCATATACAGTGATCTAATGCTAGATGACTGATATCAGTTCTCAGTATACAGCGACATGTAGAGGAGACATATTATGGAGAATTTATTACGTTTTAAACATCAGTTTTAAAATCCCCCCCACTGACACTCCGGCCTCCATGCCTTTCCTGCCTCTATAAGAGGCTCAGACCTCTTAATAGATACAGGCACAACTCCGCCAATTTGGACCAACTTGATACCAGGTCCGATCTGGTTCAGTTTCCTGCTTGCTGGTGGAGACTATAGTAAACTATAGTTTATGCCTTTGCCTGCCCCTCTTTCTATTTGCCCCACTCCCCACCACAACATGCCCAAAGTGGCGTGCAGGTCTCCATGTTTCTAAGTCCCCTCTGTTTAGAGAATCTCTGTGACATAATCAATGACATCACAGGAGCCCCTTGCCTCAATATGATCACTACTTGGGGGTACTGCTGTGACAGTGGACTGATTACATTAGCCCCCTTCATACGATCGGACTGTCAGTGTGCAGGAGTGAGCAGTGCCATGATATGTACACAATGTGTATGAAATGGCTGCAGACAGGAACAGGTCCCCAGCTCATCCATATACACTCACCGGCCACTTTATTAGGTACACCTGTCCAACTGCTCGTTAACACTTAATTTCTAATCACAATCCAATCACATGGCGGCAACTCAGTGCATTTAGGCATGTAGACATGGTCAAGACAATCTCCTGCAGTTCAAACCGAGCATCAGTATGGGGAAGAAAGGTGATTTGAGGCCTTTGAACGTGGCATGGTTGTTGGTGCCAGAAGGGCTGGTCTGAGTATTTCAGAAACTGCTGATCTACTGGGATTTTCACGCACAACCATCTCTAGGGTTTACAGAGAATGGTCCGAAAAAGAAAAAACATCCAGTGAGCGGCAGTTCTGTGGGCGGAAATGCCTTGTTCATGCCAGAGGTCAGAGGAGAATGGCAGACTGGTTCAAGCTGATGGTAGGGTCAGAATTTGGCGTCAACAGCATGAAAGCATGGATCCATCCTGCCTTGTATCAACGGTTCAGGCTGGTGGTGGTGGTGTCATGGTGTGGGGAATATTTTCTTGGCACTCTTTGGGCCCCTTGGTACCAATTGAGCATCGTTGCAACGCCACAGCCTACCTGAGTATTGTTGATGACCATGTCCATCCCTTTATGAGCACAATGTACCCAACATCTGATGGCTACTTTCAGCAGGATAATGTGCCATGTCATAAAGCTGGAATCATCTCAGACTGGTTTCTTGCACATGACAATGAGGTCACTGTACTCAAATGGCCTCCACAGTCACCAGATCTCAATCCAATAGAGCATCTTTGGGATGTGGTGGAACGGGAGATCCGCATCATGGATGTGCAGCCGACAAATCTGCGGCAACTGTGTGATGCCATCATGTCAATATGGACCAAAATCTTCCAGCACCTTGTTGAATCTATGCCACGAAGAATTGAGGTAGTTCTGAAAGCAAAAGGGGGTCCAACCCGTTACTAGCATGGTGTACCTAATAAAGTGGCTGGTGAGTGTACATGGGGTGGACACAACTTCACTATTCTAGCTGGCGGCCATGACAGAATGTCATGTGACTGGACCATCATTGGCCTGTACTGAATAACTAAGCCCCATCCTATGTGTGGTCTTCCATTTGGTATGGTATTATAGCTTACCTATACGCTTCAGTCCTTACTAATGTATTCTCATTTTTTTGACCATTTAATACTCCATATATGAGTGTTTTACCTACCTTCTGGCTTGTTTCAAGCCGCTATCCTTGAAACACATAGTCGTTCGTCAAACCTTGCCTTATTATGTTTATATTTTATTGTAAACGTTCATTAAATGATTATTTGTTGTATATGTTTTGGGTAGATAAATTTTTCTTTTGTATTGTTCAAATTGTTGGTATAATTCACACTTAGACAAATAAACCTTAAACCAAAATCACACAGCCCCACACACCTAAACTGCCCAATCAGGAGACACATTGCGCTGCCCCACCCACCTTCCTCAGGTATAAATACCGGTGTCAGTCTGTAGGAGCAGGCAGTGGGTGGTGAGACGTTGAGGCGTGAAGAAACGTGGATTTATTAAACCCTGGACCAATGGAACCCTGGGTGTCATCTGCAACTAACAGCTGTCACCCCAGTGTAATACCCTGCCACGGTCAGGATAATAGCAACATTCAAATGCCTCCTGGGGGATTATTCCCTCCCTGATCAGCCTCCCACCCCCACACGAGTGGTGGCAATTGTTGCTCTGGGAACCTTGAGTTCCGATCAGGATTCCAGGGCTGCCCATAGTCAGGGCTTTAGAGAGAGATCCTATCACATAGACAGAATCTTACAGTCCCTGTGTCAGCCTATACATGTACATGGGGTGACAGTGATAATTATATGTGCAATACACCAGTACTGCAGGGCAATTGTTGGTATAATTCACACTTAGACAAATAAACCTTAAACCAAAATCACACAGCCCCACACACCAAAATCAGATGATTGCTTGTTCATTATTCATTACTGACACATCCTCTACATACATAGGTACACACACATTACTGACTCATGTTCTACATACATACATACATACACACATTACTGACTCGTGTTCTACATACATACATAGGTACACACATTACTGACTCGTGTTCTACATACATACATAGGTACACACATTACTGACTCGTGTTCTACATACATACATAGGTACACACATTACTGACTCATGTTCTACATACATACATACACACATTACTGACACATGTTCTACACACATACACACATTACTGACTCATGTTCTACATACATACACACATTACTGACTCATGTTCTACATACATACATAGGTACACACATTACTGACTCATGTTCTACATACATACATAGGTACACACATTACTGACTCAGGTTCTACATACATACATAGGTACACACATTACTGACTCAGGTTCTACATACATACATAGGTACACACACTACTGATTCCTGTTCTACATAAACAGAAGATACTTAGGGCTTTTCCACAATTTCCTGTCCTCTCATTCCCTTCCCCCTCACCTCAATTCCATCTACGGAGGAGCCACTATCCTTATACGCAGAGGAAGCTCCTTCCTCTGCTCAGGCAGTGATAAATATGGATTATCATTGGCGGTGCTGGAGCCTCCGTCGGGGGCCCCCGTGTAGAATTTAGACTGTGGGGCCTGCGCTGGTGCTCCAATCATGGTACAGCTTTTATTTCTCATTGTACCCTTGAAAAATAAAAGACCGCTCTATATAATGACTGATTGCTCGCTTATTGCTGTTTTGCCGTCATTTTTAATTCAGTGCAACATCCATCTGTCGAATAATGGGGCACATTAACTTACCCATCCTGCGCGATCCCTGCTCAGGTCCAACAGAATTCACCTTCTTCTTCCCGGTGCATGTAAGTGCATTGTCTTGCGACACAAATTGAATCTTAAATCCCACGCTCAGTCCGAATTAGTCGGATCGTCCAACACCCCGCCCCCGATTTCTGCTGCATGAAAGCCAGCGCAGCTGCGCCACAATCCGATTGCATGCGACACAATCCTCAGTTAAATACCTTTTACAAATTCCAAAAACTTTGAAAATCCGACGAAAGTGCAATCTGTGGACCCTTAGTAAATAAGTCCCAGGGTAGGGCATTCCAGAGAATTGGTGCAGCTCAAGGCAAATCCCAGAGACGTGAGTGGGACTTCCTTTCAAGACAAGATAAAAATCTAAGATCACTAGTGGATCGATGAGCACGTGTTGGGCAATAGACTGAGATAAGAGAGGAGAAGTAGGGAGCTGCAGCATTGTGCAGAGCTTTGTGGATGAGGGTAATTAGACTAAACTGTATTCAGAAAAGAAGGGGCAACCAGTGCAGTGAATGGCACAAACTGGAGGCATCCTTGAGCGTCTGGACTGAAATACAAGTCTGGCTTCTGGATTAAGAATAGAATTATAGAGGAAAAGGTTCAGTAAACGGACTGGAGCCCAGTCACAGCGGTCAAATCCCTACTTATGGCATGGCCTGGGCCACAGACGGTAGCGGACTAGATCAATTTTCTATTCATTTGAAAGTGGTTGTAACAACCACTTAACAAGTTATTCCCATTCCACAGCATTGGTCTGCAGGGACCCCCACCAATCACGAGGAAGAGACCCCCAGCAAGCGGGAGAATGGCGGTCCGTTCTCAAGATAAGTGGCGCTATAAGAACAGAGAGTGAATGGGAGCACCAGAGATAGAAAAATCTGTGAACAAATGCTCGTTCCATCGCTCCACCCATTAGTGAGAAGTGGACCCTTTATTCTTGATTACTGGGTGTCCCTTTCTCGTGATCCGGGGGGTCCCATTTTTATTGACCTAACATTTGGAAATCCTTAAATCCATCAGCAAAAACCATCCAGATCTTAGTTACCCGCTGTACCAATAATACACGTGAAAGGTCGAGGAATTAGAATGACCTTGTCGGTATGGAAATATTACTTCCTGGTCAATGAAATAAAACGCTTTGGGTCTTTGTGGGAAACTGTTGTGCATTCCTTGTTCCCCAGCAATGACGGTGTTAAGCAGTTTACCCTTGGCCAGGCATGTCCCTTTGATGTCTATTGAAGTCCTGCATTTCAGGGATGTGAGGGGACTAGGCTTGTAATCCCCTTTACAGATCAATGAGTCATCCAGCTGCCATCCAAAATACAGTATATGTGCACCACATAGGAGGGCGAGGCGGGTTCTTTCGGAGAGGGACTCGTGCCTGGTGGTTCTGTCCTCCATGCTCCTGGCACAGAGGTAAGTGGACGTCTACTACCTCTATTATTGTTACCTGCGTCCTACACAATACATGTCACTTATACAGGCAGTCCCCGGGTTACATACAAGATAGGGTCTTTAGGTTTGTTCTTAAGTTGAATTTGTATGTAAGTCGGAACTGTATATTTTATCATTGTAATCCCAGCAAGAACTTTTTTGGTCTCTGTGACAATTGGATTTTAAAAATGTTGGGTTGTCATAAGAATCCAAATTAACACTAAAGCTTCATTACAGACGCCTGTGATAACTGTTACCGCTGATCATTGTAGCCTAGGACTAAAGTACAATAAATTACCAATATCCAGTGGTCCGTTTGTAACTAGGGGTCGTATGTAAATCGAGTGTTCTTAAGTAGGGGACCGTCTGTACTAGTGCTACATTTATACTGCACTTCATGTATTGCTTTCAGGCTTTGTTCACACTTACCCATAAATCACATGCACTTACAAAGTATTAGATTTCATCCCTTTTATATGTAGCGCTTACTCCTGTATTTACTAAGGGGGATATTAGTATTAGGATTATGCACAGGGTTACACAGGTTTGTTCTTAAGTTGAATTTGTATGTAAGTCGAAACTGTATATTTTATAATTGTAGATCCAGACAAAAAAAATGTATTACCACAGTGACAATTGTAACTTTTTTGCTGTAATGGGACCAATGATTATAAATAAATCTTCATTACAGACACCTTACAGCTGATCATTGCAGTCTGGGACTATAGTAACACCCAGAGAGCTTCACCAGAGGTCACAGTGGGCAGAGGGGTCCGTCTGTAACTAAGGGTCATCTGTAAGTCAGGTGTCCTTAAGTAGGGGACTGCCTGAATATGTCTTCTATATACAGGTGAAAACTTGTGACACACAAGGAGTTTTCCTCACTTTTTTTAGGTGCAGTGTTTTTTTATTTAAACGAAAGCCAGGAGGGGGTTAATAAAGAATAAGGCCGCGGTCACACGTACCGCTAGGCGTCCGTCATAACGCAACGCTAGTGCACAGGGGGAGGTCCTCGGAGCGAACGCACATGCGTTTCCAGATAAATGCATGCGATCAGCTTAACAATCGCATGCGTTTCCCTGGAAACGCATGTGCGTTCGGGCCGAGGACCTCCCCCTGTGCGCTAGCGTTGCGTTATGACGGACGCCTAGCGGTACATGTGACCGCGGCCTAAGAAGGATTTATGCTGCTTCTTGCCACTAAATCCAAAAATCAAAAAGGTAAGGAAAACTTAAAAAGGTCATGGCTTTCCCCAGGTTTTTTGGTGATTTTTTTTTTGCTGCGCTTTGTGCGCCATATTTATGAAGTATAGCTGCCACAATATAGCTGCTTTTGCGATACTCACACCTTTTTTTTCGGTCGCAGTTTCCTACACTTCTAGAAACAGGTTCAAACCCGCCAAATGTGTGTATAACATACAAAAGCATGTTTTCAGTCTGTTTAAAAAACGGTCCAAAAACGTCCCGCGTGGCAGCGCCCTTAAATACACGATTTTTGGCAGACAAACAGACCATCTGCTCTACCAAGTTCTATTTCCCCTTTATGAACGTGGAGTCCATTCAGACCCTTTTCGGTTCTGCGCCAATTCATTAAGCCCTTGCTCTAAAAACTTACATCTAAGCCTAAATTACTGCACAATTTGTGCACCAAAATAGTGGACCCTGAGACACTATTAGTGAATGTGTGTCCTTAGCTGTAGGTTTGGTCTTTGGTGTGTATGGTAATTCTCACTCACCTACAGATATAGTAGAGATTATGTACACTACTATAATTGTAGTGTAATACTATAGCATAATAATGGCTCCCATCGTGCCACAGAGAGTTACAGGGGGGGTTTCAGATGAAACAAAACCTTGCATTCTCTTTAGCGCTCTGTGTATGAACCTATGGCCACCGTAAGGTGGAGCTCACACAGGACGGCTCCTCTATTACATTTCCACCAGAAAAGATCTGTAGGGATTTCTAGAAAGGATCCCCACAGCTAATAATGTGTGAGATATAGCTGAGATATAGCGGTCCTGCAGCTGTATCCCCTCTAGAATTGCTGCACGTGTTTTATTGTTTTCCACCTTTTCATTGTAAAGTGAACGCGCGCCACAATTCATTAATCTAGCGCCCCCTGCCTTCTCTACAGGCAAAAGGCACATACTGCACGTTCAGTTGGGTGAGAACAAATATTGGAGAGATCTTTAACTTCTCTTTTGTTAAAGGACATCTACCACCAGGATGAAGGATTGTAAACCAAGTACACTGACATACAGGTGTGCGCCCCCTCTGGCAGCATCTGCTCTTCTTTAAGCCTCTTGGTTTTTACAATAAAAGCCTTTGAAAATTATGCAAATTGCCTGAGGGGCTCAGGGGTCCATAGTTGTTAATGGAGCCTGGAGCCCCTCAGACTAATTTGCATAATTTTAAAGCATTTTTTTCCTTAAATACAAGGAGCTCAAAAAAGAGCGGATCCTACCACTGTGCTTGGTTTACAGTCCTTCATCCTGGTGGTCAAAACTCCACTCCTGTAAAACTGACCGTGTGAACGCACCCTCACATTGGAACAGTTTTTTGAAAATGCATCTGCTTTTGTCTGGTTTTCCCAATTATCTTAATTAAAAACGGACAAAAACACATGCGTTTTTTAACGGACTGAAAATGTACATTTGTTAACATGTGTTAACACATGATCTAAAAAAACCACATGTGTTAACGCATTGCTAACGCATGTATTAACATTGTATTTACAATGCGTTTTGTAAATGCAAATGTTAACAGTAATGTAATTAGGCAAATCCCCTCTCCTCAGCTGTTGTGCGTTCAGGCCGAGGACCTCCCCCTGTGCGCTAGCGTCGCGTTATGAACGGACGCCTAGCGGTACGTGTGATCGCGGCCCTACTTGCAACTTTTGAAGCCAAATTTTAAGGGTGAAGACACACGTGGCGTTTTTGGGCCGTTTTTAGTGCGTTTTCAGATTGTAAAAAACGCATGCGTTTTTGATAGGTTTGACCAATTATCTTAATTCAAACTGGTCAAAAACGCATGCATTTTCTAACGCATGCGTTTTTTCAGAGCTGAAAAGGCTCTACTAAAAACGTCCCTAAAACGGCAAAGACACAAGTGGCGTTTTTAGGGTGAAGACACACATGGTGTTTTTGGGCCGTTTTTGGGCTGTTTTTACTAAGTGCGTTTTCAGATCGTTAAAAACGCATGCGTTAAAAAACGCGTCTTTTTTAAAAACGCATGCGTTTTTTGAAACAGCATGCGTTTTTGTCCGTTTTTCCGAAATTGCGCAATGAAAAACACATGCGTTTTTAAGGATCTGAAAACGCACTTAGTAAAAACGGCCCAAAAACGCCATGTGTGTCTTCACCCGTAGGCCGGCGCCACCGGGCAAACGCAGACAAAGTCGCGCCCACCGGGGCGGGCCTCGGCTCGATCGCATCGGCGTTTCTATGGAAACGCCTGCGATCGGGAACGAGCGGCCGGTGTTTCGCGTTAAATTAAAAACGGCCCAAAAACGGCACGTGTGTCTTCACCCTTAGGCCATGTTCACACGTCGTGTTTTGGCCTGCGTTTTCATTGCATTTGAAACACATTACCACAGCTGAGGAGAGGTGATTTGCCTAATTACATTACTGTTTACCTTTGTTAACGCTATGTTAACACACGCGTTGACAAAATGCACACGTTAACATAGTGTTTACATGCATTTTGTAAACGCAAAATGTAAATAGTAGTGTAATTAGGCAAATCACCTCTCCTGAATGCTGGTGCCACACGCACCGCTTTGTCTGCGTTTGAAAACGCAAACAAAGCCGCGCCTACAGGGGCGGGCCGCGGCCCAATCGCATCGGAGTTCCTATGGAAACGCCTGCGATCGGGAACGAGCCGCCGGTGTTTTGCGTTTTCAAACACAGAGAAAGTGGTGCTTGTGGCACCGTCCGAAGTGTTGTAATGTGTTTCAAACAAAAGGTTTTTCAAACAAAAGTGGGAGGGCGTTTGGCCAAATCGAATATACGTTTGCATGAAACGCATGCATTTCAGGCAGACCCCCCTCCCACATTTTGAACGCGTTTTAAAAACGCAAAGAAAATGGCCCGTGGGAGACTGTCCTCCGTGTTGGGTTCTATAAACCTCCTCCTCTATTGTGATCTCCTGATAAACCATTCAGGGCTCCAGGTGCAGTTACTTATTTTCTCTGCTACTCCCAACACCTGGGATGGTCCATGGATGGAGGAGCTTGGCCTAATCTTCCCCATTTAGACTCCAGGCCACATTTCAGAGGTGTTCAAGAACCGGACTAGGAAACTGTGCACTCTCTAAATGCACAGACCCACACAAGACAGGGGTCCAGGTTGTTCTACGTTCTTTCTCCCAGGACTTTGGCAGTGACTGTCTGACTCTAGGTTCCTCTTGACAGGCCTGTAACTGAGAAAAAGCAACAAGCACAGTATGATGCTGATAGGGTGCCTCCTGGTTTTACTCACCATGAATCAAGTGATGCCTCAGGCCAAACGCGGTAACAAAGTTGGTTTAAGGACTTCACATCAAGGTAGAGAAAGTCTCCAGCCAGGTGTTGAGGTGCCGTCCATTGTCCCTGGAGTGTCTTCTATGAACATCTCTTTACTGGAACAGAGTCTGATTCCGACAAGAAGTCCATTGTTGGTTCCATCCACTGAGCAGAAAACATCTGATGATATGAGGCTTCATCTGCTGAAGAACACCCTGGTGACCTGCAATGATGGAACCACAGCAGGGTAAGCTCCTGCAGAGAGCAGCTGGCCATGAGGATGAATGCGATGACTTAGCTTCTCCCTTTCACACTCACAGGTATTATATACGAGAAGCCAAGGGCAGCAAACGATGGATAATATTCCTTGAAGGTATTGTCTCTTCACTTTTAGCTCCTCCTACCTAAAACCTTCTTATATTATCACTAATTTTTAATTTTTTTTTTTTTAATTTTCCCTTTAAACAGGCGGCTGGTGTTGTTACAGCAAAGAAACTTGTGATGTCCGATACAAGAACGCCAAGCGTCTGATGAGCTCCTCAGACTGGCCAAAAAGCAGGAGGGGTAAGTGACTTATTTGACAGGGAATTTACAAATTGCTGATTTGGTCGGAATGTGAACTGGGCCTTAGGGTGATGCCACACATGGTGTTTTGAACACGTTTTTAAGCAGTCCGTTAAAAAAACGCATGCGTTTTTGACCAGTTTTAATTAAGATAATTGGTCAAACCTGTCAAAAACGGATGCATTTTCAAATAACGCATGCATTTTTTTTTAAACTGACTGTTTAAAAACTGCATAAAAACACGTTCAAAACGCCACGTGTGCCATCACCCTTAGGCCGGTGGTACATGTGGCATTTTTAACCTGTTTTTGGGCCGTTTTTAAGCAGTCCGTTCAAAAATGCATGCTTTTTTGACCGGTTTTACCAATAATCTTAATTAAAACCGGTGAAAAACAGATGCGTTTTAAAAAGACGCATGCTTTTTTTTTTTTTTTTTGAAGGGCTGCTTAAAAACGGCCAAAAAACGGGTGTGCCAACGGCCGAACATGGGGGAGGCAAGAAGGGATGGAATGACCATCGCCCCCACTATCTTTAGTATGGATCAGCAAAAATACATTTAAAATAAATACTATAAATAATGATGATTACTACAATCTCCTTGTTGTTGACAGGCACAGGAATTTTATCTTCCCGACAGGATGAGAATCCTCATTGGTGGAATCTAAATGCAGTGTAAGTTTAGTCTGAGACTGAATCTTGGGGAAGAAGTAACATATAAATCCAAAAAAATACTGAAAGTGTGAATTGTTGTGCACAAAGATTCCACTAGAATGGGACGGCTTTGTGCGATGCGCAACCAGTTATGTGAATGAGACCTTAGGTCAATGCTTAGTTGGGTGATGTATGTATGACTCATTCGGAGACTCAAAGGAGATCAACATGTATTGTGTGTGATATATATTACTATACTGCGTCTGGCGAAAAACAGGTTTTATCACCAGAGGTGACGGGGCTTCTTTACTATGAGAACTGTGAGGGCGCATTCACACGATTGTGTTGCGTTTTTGACGCATTCCACTGGCTTCAACCTTGATCGCATGCTGAGGTTAAACTGAGTTTTAGCAGATGCAGTGGAAACACAATGTAACCTTAGCATGTAATCAAGGCTGAAGCCAGTGGAATGCGTCAAAAACGCAACACAATCGTGTGAATGCGCCCTAAATCTGTGGAATAGCCTGCCTCAGGCGCTAGCCTTTTAACATCTAAATAACATTGATGGTTTTGTTATCTAGAATTGTCCCCTAAATCCCTTCCCTTACTTGGTTGAACTTGATAGACATGTGTGTTTTAAACTGATACTATGAACATAGAAGACATACAGTCTCCAGCTTTAATCCCCAGAAGAGAAATGACGCACAGAGCCTTAGTAACCTTTCCATTAAACCCTGAGGCTGCGTTTTCATGTGTCCTTTTTGATGAATCTTTAAACGCATCCAAAATACTAGTGGTAGGGGGATGGGTCAAACTCCCTCCTACTTGTATTTTGGATGTGTTAAAGGCAACAAAAACGGCACATGGGAACCCACCTTTAGGCACCAACAATGCTAATGTACGTGGATTAGGCTTTGCCCAATCGCTTATCAGGTACTCATTACTGATCACGTGATCAGCCAAGCCCCGCCCTGTTCCATCTGGATTGGTCTTTAAACGTATGAATGCAGCCTGAATAATTTTATTCATTACATCATATACCTTAGCCAATTTTAGGACAAGTTTTAGTTAATACTTTCTCCCTCTTTTCTACAGTTTTGTACCATATTGCTCAAGTGATGTCTGGAGTGGAAACGTATCCAAATCCCGGAACGGTACAGTTTCTTTTCAGATTTTAAAGTGAACTTGTTAAAGAGAATCTACAATTGTATGGTCCATGATGTGTTATATGTTTAAAACCTAATGACTCAATATATAATGTATTGTTACAAGTGTGATATTACACAGTTATTATATTGTCTGAGGCCCCTTTAATCCACCATCGCAATCCAGCATGATACAGCAGGGACATTACTCATAGATCCAGGCACCGGGACTCTGGTAATCTTCTTATATTTCTTATCCATGGCCTCTATCCTTCTAAAAATCAACTTTTTAACATTATGCTAATGAGCCAGAAGGGCTTCTGGGGGTGAACTGATGCTTCATGCTTTAACTTTACAGGCTGTTACACTGTTTAGGAGCATTTCATGTATTCTGAATAAAACTTCATCTGCTGCAGTGAGATTACATCAGGCAGAGGGAAGGAGGGGGGAGGAGGCTCTGAGGAAGCTGCAGCATGGAGGTGCTCTGGTAACTTCCCCCATAATTTTAGAAGTTGATTTAAGAAAGAAGGCCATGGATAACAAATATAACAAGATTACCACAGTCACTGTGCCAGGTTTATTATGATGGATTTTGATGGTAGATTTCTTGCAGTTGGCTGGATAGGATAGTGATAGAAGTTCTGTGATGTAAATGCTTGCGCGATTTAAAAGTAAAATTGTGGAGGAAATGCAGTGCGCCAAAAATTATGCAAACATACCACAATGTTGGCACCGTTGTCTGGCGTCAACTAGATCAATTAATAGAAGATGCAAATTATGACTCCATATTCTAAAACTACACCAGATTTTCATCCTGCATCAGACACGGTGATAAGTGTGGCACAGCATAACACTGCGTAAACTTTTGTTAAATCTTCCCCAATGAGTTTCCTGACTATTGCACCCATGTGCAAAGATTAAGGCTGAATTCACACAACCGTTGGGGGACATATATATGTCCCCCGTAGGCTGGCAATGGGCGCACAGCGCTCTACGGTGCAGTACACGTGCGGTGTGCAATATATCTCTATGGAGAGGGGGCGCGCACCCCCTCCTCTCCGTTGCTCCGCCATGTGTGTGAATGTAGCCTAAAAGTGAGATTGCTTCATTCACATACAGTGATGGGGAGAGTCACGATTACCCCGCCCACACACTGTGATTGACGGAAGGGGGAGGTCCTGATTTCCCCATAACCCCACCCTCACTCCTGCTATTAGAGCTAGTCAATCTGTGCTTAAAGGGCATGTACCACCAGGATGAAAGGCTGTGCATGCAAATGAGCCTGAGGGGCTCCAAGTCCCATTAACACCTATAGAGCCCCTCAGGCTTATTTGCATACAGTCTGTCATCCTGGTGGTATATGCCCTTTAAGACGGAAAGCAGGACTTTCAAGGGTTTTAAATTTGAACAAGACTGTACAATCTAAAATATACAGAAAATGTGAACTGATGTATTTCACTATATAGATTATGTTAATTAGCAAACTTGATTTTATCTTCTTAAAATAACTTTCCTTTTCTGCAGATTATGCGTTTATGGGATCAGTGATTATACAGCAGGTGATTCGTGAATTGGTTCCAAAAGGCATTAAACAGGCAAAAACAGTTATTTTAGCCGGGTCCAGGTAAATTCTCTTAATATTTTATGCTTTCCTGTATTATCCTATTATATACACTGGGTGGCTATCGTATACACAATATGTTTTATGTGACTGATGTATTGCACTGTAAGATATTTTTGTGTTGTATATGAAGCGATAAATATTACAGGAGCAGACAGTAATAGAATTAGGATTTGCTCCCTTTGAACCCAGGTACATGGACTGCCATACTATACCACTAGGTGGCAGTATACTACATGCTTAGAAATAATACCACTTCAACACATTGGAAAGTTGGCCTGTAATTCCCTAATATACGATGTGACTATTATGTGAATCACTTTTTATACATAAGTAGAAAATGTATCCCACTTTAGGAAGGTTGGTGTCCCCCAGAAACTTATTCTGCAATCTAGTAGTAGGTATTATATCTTGCATTCTATTAATATTGATGGACTACTCTTAGCTTAGGTGATTGAAATCCGTAAAGGGTCTTCATTGAAATCTTCAGGTTTTACACCACATTGGAAACTATGGGAGGAGGGGGGGGGGGACTCATTGACTTTTAGAGGAAAACTAGCTTTTTATTTTTCTTGCTACACCTTTTGCGCCATATTTATGAAGTGTCGGGTCCAAAATATTGGTGCTTTTCCAACGCTCACAAACTATTCTTTTTATTTGGACGCACAATTTGGGTGAAACTTGGGAATCTGAAACTTTACCTGCACATCCAAGTTTTCCGACGCAATTTTTGGCGCACACTTACAACTCCATTGACCAGCTTTTTGCATTTCTTTCACCTTCATGAATGACAGTTCTAACCCTTTTTCGGTCCTGTGCACATTCATTAACCCCTTGAGCCGCAATCTAACATCCCAGTGAAAAATTATAGCACAAATCATGCAGAAAAAAGAGAAACATTTTATGGTGCTGTGTTTTGGGAGCAGTGGGGAAGGATGTTAAATTCCCTCTGACAGCAATCCTCAGGAAATTTTATTAATTTAACCCCTTAGCGCTCTGCGCCGTAGCTGTACTGCGCTGAGTCCCGCGATTAGCGCTCAGCGCAGTACAGCTACTGCGCAGAGATGATGCTGGTTCAGCGCTGCATAGCAGCCGAACCGGCATCGTTAGCCGCGGGGTTTCAGCGGTAATTTACCGCTGACATCCCCGGCTAACACCCGCGGTCGGAGTGGGCTCCGATCGCGGGTGTTTAACCCGTTAAATGCCGCTGTCAACGCGACCGCGGCATTTAACATGCCTTCTGGGGGTCTTTACCCCACGATCGCCCCCAACCCCCCCCCCCCGGCACCGTTTTCCCGCTGTTTTGGCTCCTCTGGGGTCCGATCGGGACCCCAGAGAAGCCTGGAGGGTTTACCTTTAAGATGGCGTCTGTGACGTCATCTTAAAGGCAAAGTGTCAGCCTATGCATCTGCATAGGCTGGCACTGATAACACCCTGGCATAGGCTGGCACTCATAATACCCTGCAATACATTAGTATTGCAGAGTATTATCAAGAACAAGCAATCAGATGATTGCTTGTTCATATCCCATGGTGGATCATGTAAAAAAATGTAAAAAATGTTTTTCAATAAAAACTTACTTTATAAATCACTAAAAATGCCCATAAGCCCCAAAACATATAAAGAGACATATAACGCTCAAAAAAGTCTAAATCATAACAAAAACCCCACATATATAGTATCACCGCGTCCGTAACAATCCATAGAATAAAACTAAATAACTATTGAACCCATATGATGAACGCCGTAAAAAAAAGTCAAAAACCCGCCAAAAAATATGATTTTTACCTATTATATCCCACTAAAAATGCAATAAAAAGTGATCAACAAAACATATGTACTCCAGAATGATATTGTTGCAAAGAACAACATGTCCCGCAAAAAACAAGCCATCAACCAGCTCTGTAGCCAAAAACGTAACAATGTTATGCCACTTGGAAGACAGTGATGCAAAAATGATTTGGCAAATTTAGTAAAACGTAAGAAAAAATATTCATGTCTGGTATCCCCGTAATCGTATCGACCCATAGAATAAAGATAACATGATTATTAGGCTATACGGTGAACACGAAAAAAAAAAAAAGTTAAAAAATCCAGTACAGAATTGATGCTTTTCTACTCATGACCTCAAAAAAAAAGTTCCTAAATTTTCAACAATGGGTGATACCAACCCCAAAATGGTAACAATGGAAAAAGCATCTCATCGCGCAAAAAAAATGCCGTCACATGGCCCAAATAACGGAAAAGCGAAAATTTTATAGCCTTCAAAAGGGGGCAACGAGAAAACTAAAATCCTGGCAGCTGCAGGGTGCTCCTTCCCTTCTGCGCCTCGCTGTGCCCCCATAACACAAGTAATGTCCACATGTGGGGGGTCGCTGCACTCAGGGGAAATTGTAGAACAAATTGTATGGTGAGTTTTCTCTTTTTCTTTTGGAAATGTGTAAATTTTAGGGCTAAATGAACGTATAACCGACAAAATTTGACCATTCTAAATTTCACCGCCATTTTGATTCAATTACTATGAAGATCTCAAGGGGTTAACAATCTTTGTAAATGCTGTTTCTGATAGTTTGAGGGGTGCAGATTTGAAAATGGGTTGGTTATATAGGGGGTTTTGTTGCTAAATATGTAAAATTTGACTTCAAACAGTATTTATCCCCAAAATAGTCAATTCCGAAAATACGGAAAATCGCTATTCGATTTGTAGGCCGCGTGACGTCAAAATAAATTATCCAAACATTTCAAAAATTATGAAAATGTAAAGTAGACAAATGGGAAATGTTATTCTGCAAGTTATTTAGGTGGTAAATCTATCTGCCTGAAAACGCGGTGATTTTGAATTTCGAAAATGGCAAATTTTTCTAAAAATTCATCATTTTTTTTTCTTTTTTTTTTTGTAAATAAACGCAAAACTTATCAGCCAAAATTTACCACTAAAATGAAGTACAACATGTGGGGAAAAAACTGTGTTCAAAAGTTATTACCACAGGAAGAGACACTGGTCAAATTTAAAAAAAAAAGTTGCGAGCCTTAACCTGCAAACAGGCTGCGTCCTTAAGGGGTTAAAAATTCTGAAACCCTCTTTTATAGGGAATGTACCAAATGTTATGGGGGAAAATAAGATAATTAGTGGGGGTCAGACAGCGGGAAACCCCTACTAATCACAAGAACGGGACCCCCAGCGATTTCGGGAATGTCAAATTCTCATCCTGTCGGTATATTAAATTGTATGCAAGTATCAGAAATTGCTGAGCATAACGCTTGGATATCTCTTGCACTCCAACACTATGAAATTGGGAGTCCTGGAGCGCTGTGCTTACCACTTTCTGACCATCCTTTATAACTGTATGGATCCCATTCTCTGGATTGTTGGGGGTCCTGTTTTCGTGATCAGTGTAGGGACCTGCAGACAAATCCTCACCTATCAGCTTGTTATGCCCTATCCTGTGGACAAGGGGTGACTGAAATAGTTGCTTGGCACAGCCCCTTTAATGGAATATCCCAAAAATTACGGCCAAAGTACAGTTCAGATTGTATACTGATGCCACATCTCTACTTCCATGTGTTTGCACTTCCTCCTACAAGCATAAAACCATGACTTTTATTAAACCTGATAGTAGGTTGTGTTACGTTCACCGCCCACACTAATAGTTATCCATTATACGAGAACCAACAAAGGCGACTTTCTCAGGTCAGCCTTGGAGTCCAGATACTGTGCTCCTTCAATGCTTCTATCTGCTTGATAAGACGGGAGGAGGTGGATTGATGTGTATGCGGATGATTCCAGATAGATTCCATAAATATAAAATCACATATCTTTTCTCGATCTGGGTGATATTACAGCTTATTACAACTTTGGAGAACTACAAATATGACACTCCTTCAGGTAATGGTGTTCATAGTAAAGTTCTCTGATAATATCTGTGTTGGTGTATGAATATTATAGCTCCTACAAGTCTGGAATTCACTTCCTACATATGATACTGGAATAATTGGAGAATGTGTCCCTTCTGTCTGCTTTCAATCTGCGGATTTTAGAACTTTGGAGGACCTTCAAAGGTTCTGAAATGGCTCTTGTGTACATGTATATTGAGAGCAGGAACAGATGTAAAAGTATTTCACGGGCAAAGGTCCTTCTCTGTATAACATTTGGTGGTTGGTTTGGGTGGCCATGGGCCCCCTAAAAGCCTTGAGCCCCAGGCTACCACCCAAACTGCCTATATTATAATAGCTCCTGCACCCTGATCAGAAGTTTAGGAGGCAATGGTCCCATGTCATAAATAATCATGCATGATGGAACTGTTATTGAGTATACAATGGGCCCAGAATTCTGTAAAGGGACAAAACCAACTACTACTATTCTATCAGGTTCCAAGGCTTGGGTGTTACAAGGATCTCTGCACCCCCTCCGTGATCTATGACTTAAAGATGAGTGGATCCATGTCCTGTTCAATGTCCTCCATTCAGCAGCTCCTCCTGACCCGGACATGCTGCTTGACGGGCCTCTAGCAACTCGGTATGGCTGAAATTGGCCATGTGAACACACCAGACAATCACAGCCATGCCTAGTTGCTAGGTATGTGAAGCTCTGCAGCTAATTGAGCAACACAGGTTAGTTGGTGCTGTGGAACAGAACTTAAAGTTCGGGTCTACTCGTTTCTACTCGTTTCTATAATCTGTTAACGACTCCAGGCTGGGAAATTAAGAGAATGATCTTCTAGTAAAGACCATTGCCCACGAGTTTGATCTGAGAATCTTTGCCCAGTTTACTGATTCTAGGTTTAGTGTTGAAAATTTTGAGTTTCTGATTGAAATTGCTCATAGGCAATGGGTTTGGAGGAGTATTTCAATGGCTGGAGCTGTAAAGGTTTTCTGCAGAGTCAAAGATTGACATAAAAAAAGTATATACTGTATTATAAATTCTGAATAGTCACAGTTGGGACCTGTGCTAGAACCATTATAGTTTTAAGTTAAAAAAAAAATTTGAGAACTGACTTTTTTGACTGAGACTGAATAATTTTAATTAAAACCAGTCAGTTTTGTAGCGTTCTGTCTGTCTTCATGTGTTCTAGTGCTGGAGGTACTGGAGTCTTGATCAACCTTGACCGGGTGGCTTCTTTAGTAGAAGAGATGACGGCTGATACTGTGCAGGTCCGAGGTCTAGTGGATTCTGGATGGTTCCTTGAGACTAAACATGGAAAATCGGACTGTATGGATGGAGCCGCTTGTGCGCTGACTGATGCCATTAAAAAAGGCTTAAAGTAAGTAAATGGTGTAAAGTAGACAGGATATTGTAGTTTTCTACCATCACAGGTGTAGGAATAGTAGTCAGATATAAGAAGTGCACTAGGGCGAGTTGTCATCAGTCTCTGTAAAACTCTCTACTGTTATTACACAGGGGCCCTATGCTTTGTATTTGTTAAGGATTTGGGATGAGATGTACAGATATAATGTACTTGCTAATATGTTATCTATTCTATATTGTATCTGTCTGTATAATGTTTCTATGCAGACTATGGAACGGCACCCTCCCAGAGAAGTGTAGGCAGCAATTTAAGAAGGAGGATGAGTGGCAGTGCTTCTATGGACCCAAATCCTACACTTCCATGAAAAGTAAGTATCTGGGAACATTCTTTTGGAAGAGGAAGAAGTATTTGAGCAGGGCTATCAAATCAAACTCAGGAGCCAGGTAGCAAAACTTGAAACGGGGCCCCCCAAATGTTACTGGTAGATCTCCTCTTCCACTGTATAGGAGGGAGTTGTTTGGATCTGGTTGTATCATCTACAATATGTTTAGCTATGTGCCAATCCCACCCACTCCTTCCTAAGGTAACTTTGTGATTGCTTTATCTTAGTGTGTGTGTGTGTGTGTGTGTGTGTATGTGTGTATATGTATCTCTTCTGTACAAGACGGTAGCATGAGAAGGTATCTCCTACCAGTTCTGGAGGAGGACTAAATGGGAAGAGACTGAACACAACGTTGGGAAATGAGTTTCCTAAAGAAAGGTTTTTAGAACATGTTTGAAACATTAAGAAGTTAAGTATTAAATCTGATTGTCCAGGGTAGAGCATTCCAGAGGACTGGTGCAGCTCAGGTGGAGTCCTGCAGATGGAAGTGGAAGGTTCGGAGTAAAGGAGACAATATTCTTAAATCAGTAGTAGAATACGCCAGGCTGGACAATGGACTAATATGAGGAAGGAGAAATGGAGGGGTGCGGCACAGTGCAGAACTTTTTGGATGAGGGAGATTAGTTTAAATTGCATGCGGAAGGTGATGGGCAAGTTTTCACCTACTTCAAAACGTGAAATCTTATGGCTGCACTTCCCGTTGTCCTTTAAAGAAAATCTACCATCAAAATCCATCATAAGCCAGGCACACTTAATCATAAGAAGATTCCTACAGTCACGGAGCCTCCACTTTTAAAATTATGCTAATGTACCTGAAGGGCTTCCGGGGGTGTTCTTGGAGCCCCTCAGTCAGAAGATTACCATGGTCGTGATGCCTGGATATATGAGTAAATGTGCCTGGTTTATTATGCTTCATTTTGATAGCATTTCTGAGTCAGATTTTGTTCAACAAAAAGATCCCAGAAACTACTAATATAAGAGCATGGAGCAAAAAAAGTAATTTCTAACCACCTAATTTCCTCGTATATTTGGCCATTTTGTATGTTGCGGATGGAAATCCTCTTCAGTGGTTTTATAGTATTTTCCAGTATTAAGTCTAGTTTTCTTTTGAGAAAATATAATTATTGTCTAATATAGTTTCCAATGTTTTGTGCAGTTTAATTAATGTAATTTCTTCATTAGGAGTGAAAGCATTGCATTGATTCCATGATGTAGAAAGCTTTTAGACACTTGTTTGGGGGTTTTGGGCTTTAAAAGCCAAACAACCTAATGGAGGATTTACATGCAGTGTATTGTTATCTGCAGCAGAAACCTGAAGAGTATGTGGCGTTATTGCTGTAGATGTAATGGCAGATGGCATTGGCCTAATGATACTACATTTACACCCAGGGTCGGCTCCAGGTTTCAGTAGAGCCTCAGTGGGCTCCTCACATGGCTGTATTAAAAATTCAGAAATAAAAAGTCTATATACATCCCCTCATGGCTATTTTATATAAGCCCCTCTCACCCTTATGGATTCCTACTGTAGAGCCTTATGGTGGCCCCCTAGCAACTCTGGCCCCGGGACTTGCCTAGGTATGCTCGGTGTTGGCGCCGACCCTGTTTACACCCAAGGTCCTTCCAAAACAATCGTTGTACCATGTAGAGACCTTTTAACAGGAGCAGAAACCTACATTTATGGCCACAAA
The DNA here is from genome assembly GCF_040894005.1 of Engystomops pustulosus. Classification (NCBI taxonomy): domain Eukaryota; kingdom Metazoa; phylum Chordata; class Amphibia; order Anura; family Leptodactylidae; genus Engystomops; species Engystomops pustulosus. The sequence continues at coordinate 34,270,326 of NC_092418.1, forward strand.
ACAATGAAAACTAATCCAATCCTCTCGTTAAGATTATGTAAATCAGCCTTTCAGAGGAGGCGGGCCTTGTCCTAAGACTGCATGTGTACGCTTGCTGCTCTTTGGCTTTGAATTAGTGGTTGGTTTATGCGGCCTGTGTACAATCCGTTTCTGTGCGTCATCCGTGTGATAGATCCTTTGTGATAGAGATGGTTTGCAAGTCATCTGTTTTTGCGTATAGGGAAAAAAAAAAAATGCTGGCAAATGTTGTCACTAGTTTGTTTCACCCTCTTGAAGGGTAGGAAATAATCCACCAATACGGACAACGTATGGAGGATACCTGTGCGTTATCTGTGTGTGAGACACATAGAAGTATAATATCGTATCTGATAGGGCAGCGATGGCGAACCTATGGCATGTGTGCCACAGATGGCATGCGAAGCCGTTTCTGTTGGCACGCGTACCATCGCCGGTAAGCCGCTGCCCGTAAAAATTTGTCTATGTGAGCGGCGGAAGTACGCGCCGCTCCATAGACAGAACCGCAGTGTTTTCGCGCATGCGCAGTAATTATCGCTGACTGACAGGGAGCGCTGACTGAATTTCCGCTCCCTTAGAACCAGGGGTGCACCTGCGCCCGCCGTCCATGCTGCCTCCCGCCAGTCCGCCTATGCTGACGCCGGAAATCTGCGCCCGCCTGGCAAATCCTCTTTCCCGCTCCGCTCTGCTCCCTCCCGGTCCGCTCCCTCCCCTTTCGCTCCGCTCTGCTCTGTCCCGGTCCGCTCCGCACTGCTCTGCTCCCTCTGTCCCGTTCCGCTCTGTAGCCCCCCTATCCTTTGCTCTGTAGCCCTCCGCTCCGTAGCCCCCCTCTCCTTTGCTCCGTAGCCCTCCGCTCCGTAGCCCCCTTCTCCTCTGCTCAGCTCCCCAACCTCCGCTCCAGGTTGTAGTGCAGAGTGCATACAGCGTAACCTGCATGCATTCCTGGAGAACCTTCCTGTAGAATAAAAGAAAATAAAGTTTATCTGTGTATATATATGTATGTGATGTGTATATGTTATGTGTATATTATATATGCATGCATGCATTTTATACTACATGGCGACAAGTTGTATGCATTTTATACTACAAAGCGGTACGCTGTTGATAGTGTTTTTATTGTTATACAAAAGATTGTAACGTTTGAGCTATGTTTTCTTAATTAAAACCTTGTTATTCAAGTTAAATTTTTGTGTTGGCACTTTGCTTCAAGTCAAAAGGGTTTGGGTTGCATTTTGGGCCTCTAAAAGGTTCGCCATCACTGTGATAGGGGGTCATTTTATTGTTTGCTTTGCGTCTTTTTTTTGGCAGATACAAAGTTTGTTTTTTTTCTTGTGTTTTGCTGCACCTTGGAAGCCATATTTGTTTTATGTGGGTGCCACAGTTTAGCTTCTTTTGTGACACTCATTGTTTTTGTTTGTTTTTTTTTTTTTTTTGGTCGCTTTTTTTTTTTTTTTTTTTTTTCCTGCACTTCTAGTTTCCTGACACACTTTTTGGTGCAAAATTATACAAACAAACAAAGTCTACCAACTTCAAAAGCCCTACTTGAAAGATGCTCATTTGGTGATGCTCAGTTTAACACTGCTAACACTCTTTAAGAACATCCATATGGACTTCCGTATTGATCGGGCTGGTATTCTACAGGCCTGACTTGGTTTTTTATTACCAGCCACATTTATTAGGATGGTATTTTATGAGGAACCACTGATCAATGACTTGCCTATAGCGAACCTTATTGTCATTGTCAAATGTATACATAGATGTATGGTTTTTGGCCCATGCTATGTGACGTGAAATAGAAACCAAGTACTGATTGCCAGAAGACGCCCTTAATACCAGACTACAAATATATATGTAAATGTCTATACTGTATATAGTCTTGTAAAAGTGTATTGTAAAAAAAAAAACCTATAAATTACATGTTACTCCCATAAAGTTTTTTTTTTTTTTTCCTTGCCTCTTTGTTTCCTTGTGCTTATCTTACCATTCACCTTTTGTGGTTTGTTTTGTAGCCCCTATCTTCGTGGTTCAATGGCTCTACGATGTGGAACAGCTAAGAATAGAAAATATCCAGCCGGACTTCCAATTCATGACGGCAAATCAGTGGAACAACATACAAAGCATTGGAAGAGAGCTGAAGAAATCCCTGCGCGAAGTCCCGTAAGAGATGAACCTGTTTCTACATCAAAGCGCTGAAAGAGACTTCACTGGCATTTGGCCATAGTGACACATGTCACCGGCCTGTGCTGAGAGACAAACCTATTACTTAGGGGGGAAAGAAACCATAACATAACAAATAGAAAATAAAATTCTAGAGAAAGAAGCTCTTTGGTCCCTTCAAATGATAAATGGTTACTTACTGCACTCCTGGTGCCTTGTTACATATGCATTAGGCCCCGCTGCACCAAATATCTCTAGTATCTCCCCTTTATACAGGAAACACTAGGAGAGGCCAATCCACCAATCACTGGCTGGGGTTACTGATACCACCAGTGATTGGCTGAGAACTCCCCTAATACTTCCTGTAGTGTCGAGACTCACAGGTAGTGCAGTCCATCAGGAACCGACTGGGGTGTGTATAGTAGGTCAGTAACAATCCATGATTTAATATATTTTAATATATATTTTACTAGCGGCTCTATTAGAAATGTTTTACATTGTAAGCCATTCTAAGGGTATACATAAGATTTTTAGTGACCAGCTAGCTATGAGATCGGAGGTCTGCATAAAAAGAGACTTACAAGCCCTATAAAGAAATCTTCTCGCTTCAAAAATTTTTTGAAAGGTTGTAAGCAATCAAAAAGCATGGCTTTTTTTTCTTTACTAGTTAGAGGGCCCTGCCTGATATTGCAGCTCTATTCCAGTAAAATATATAAAGTGTTTTGACCCTCATAGACAGTCTTTAATTTTGACAAGGCACATCCTTATACACATTAGGTAGTTGATCGATCCTTTGGAAATGGGTAGATTTGGCAAACTTGGCTCTGTCGCATATGGACACGGTTTCCCAAATGTTTGCACCTAATAACATTGTGGCTTATACTCCCCTCTTTCCCTTGTATTTCCAGGGCAGTGTTTGCACCGGCCTGTTTCTCCCATACACTCATCATATCAAGGTGAGAGTCCTTTATATAGTCAAAATATTCTGTATGAAATTTATTTTAAAGCAATCTACCATTTTGTTTTTATTGTGATGCACACATACCTTGAGAATGAGGTAGCTACACTGATGCAGAAACACATCTTGTTTTATCCCTGAGCTGAGTGTTTTTGCGGGGGAAAAAAAATTATAAAATGACCACTTGGTTCAGGGATTAAACAAGATATGTTTCTGCATTAGTGTAGTGACAGCATTCTCAAGGTACGTTCACAATGCATAAAAACAAATTGTAGATTTCCTTTTAAAGGAACACTCTAATTCATTTAGTAATACATGATGCAGTGCCTGAAGGAAGGAGCAGGAATCCTTTTCATCGCATTCCTAAAACCTTGCCTGACCCTTGAGTCCTGCCTCCTCCCTTTTGGGCTCTGCACAAAATAGAATTTGGGAACATCTACTACCAGGATGAAGGATTGTAAACCAAACACCCTGACATACTGGTGTGCACCCCATCTGCTGGCAGAATCTGCTTTTCTTAAAAAAAAAAAAGAAAACTTTAAATATTATGCAAATGATAGACACCTTTAACATAATGGCTGATTTGCATAATTTGTAAAGCCTTTTTTTTTGTTTGTTAAAAAAACAAGGGCATAGGAACTTAGAGTGGATCCTGCTAGAGGGGGCACACACCAGTATGTCAGTGTGCTTGGTTTACAATCCTTCATCCTGGTGGTAGACTGCAGACAAGATATCTGCTAGTTGTCACTCCATGAAGTCAGAAGTAAGGTGTCTGAATACTATGAGGCACATACTCTGGGGCAAGGAATGATCATTACCAATATTTGAGTGGGGAACAATTGCGGTTGCTACAGTTTGCACTGGGAAATTAGGAGTTTTATGCGAACGAGTCAATCTATGTGGTATACGGTTGTGCGGCGCTCATCGGGTAGTGAAATTAGCTCTTAGTCCTGCTCTCCTTTGAAGAGCTAGTTTCCATGTGTCAGTTATAGAAGGTTATTAAAGGGGTTGACCACTCTACCTCATGTTTTTGTAATGTGGGTGGGGGCAGGATAATGGGTAATTTACCAATATACATCTATTAATAGTTCTGCTCCACTTTCCTGATATGAAAAGGGAAGCCTCCTAGTTTTATAAATGTCTTTGACTTCTTTAGCTGCCATTCCAGTCTATAATGGGGAGTGGCCACATATGGAGCTCCATGACAAATCTACCATCCAGGACCTTATACTTGAATTTATTAATACGATCATAAGGGCCTGGAAATGGGGTAATCCGCTATCAGGCCAATTTTTTCCCAATATTTCATTAAACCACATTCTTTCTGTTTTTCTTAGTAATTGGTTGAATTTCCAAGTGAAAGGATTAACGTTATCTCGAGCTCTACAGTGTTGGACAAAGAGCCTTCAAGAACGAAAAGGCCCCAAGACGAACATCCGTGGATGCCACTTTCACTTGATTGATAATTGTCAGTGGCCACATTGTAACCCCACGTGCCCAGCTCTGCACGATCCGGTGACTGGTCAGGAAGTGACCTTATTACAGATGTTCTACAGAATGAGCATTGAAAATCGGAGGAGAGGACAAGAGCCGAAAGGAGACATGAATCAGCTGATGGCTATGTTGAGGAACGGTGGTTAGTTGGGACAATAACATTTTTTTCCCCAAAATTTTAAAGAAGAAAAAAGAGAAACCCATTCAGATAAATTTTCCCTTTTTATGAGACAATATGGGCACCACCTTCTGCTGATACTTTACTGGTTGTTTAAATTATTTCATGGGGTTTCGAAAGGTTTAGGGGCAGTATGTTACATCTGCATTGATCATAGGAAGGGAATGGTAGAGTTTTTGTATATTGGCTGTTTTATTCTGTATCTGTTGTCTTCATTTTATTTACTGACACAGAAGGTAGATGTCCACTGGTCGAGTTTTCTTCATAGGAATCAGTGTTACCAGATGGGCCGCCTCCTCAAAATTCTGATCTTTCGTATGTCAACCATGGCACATGAGATGTCTCTTTGCTCAAACCTATTGAGTGCACATGGGATGACTGCCGTAAAGGAGAAAACAATGAAGGACAAAAGTTATGGACTATCTTAATGTTAAAAATATAAGAAAACTCTTTATGAAGAATCTTGCCTTGGTTCGGATGATCTAGAGATCATCTATTGGCCTACTGTCTTTTAACGTACTCACAGTTGTCAAAATCTTCTTTCGAGAAGTGATCTTAAAAAGAAACCTTTCCTTTACTACTTAGGTTTCCAACTTTGTTTCCCTCCCAGCATGCCCTGGGCCGGTTAGAGCACATTAGGAGCTGTAATCTTGTAGCAGCAGGAGCATCAGAGGTTGTAAACTGCTGTACTGTTTCTGAAGGCCAAAAGGACATTTTTTTTTTTATTTTTTTTTTTTGTAGTCAATGACCCCAATTCTATAGCATTTGGTACAATACAGCTGGATAAAATTTCGTTTTCGTAATCTAGACTTCACTTTTATACTTGACCATTTATGATGCAATATAGATCTTGAGTAGCCCGCCAGACTCTAAATAATTAGGCTGATCTGATCTAATATTCTAAGCCGCCTCAAAGCCCAGCAGATACTTGGGTCTCTTGTCTTGGTGGTTCTTCTCTCATGAATGGTGTTAATGGTAAACTTGCTATTCATTTTAATATATTGTTGAATCTATATTTCTGAATCTTTACCTGTTACTGCTGCCTTTTTTTTTTTTTTTTTTTTTAATTTGCATATTTATTTCTGTTTCTTTTATTACTTGGGATATTGCTATTAAATTGTGAATTAATGAAATGACTTTTATGACCTTCAATAAGATTGATGCCACATTTTTAGTTTGGCTTCTAATTGTATATTGTGTTATATCATATCATATCATATTATAGTATTTGCAGCTTTCGTTTTCGCGAATTTACTTGTAATGAATCTATGTATGAGTATGGGAGTGGTGGGTACTGGCTCCAGTGTGTTATGGGTGCACTTTTTTGTGGCCATAATCGAAGAGAAGACCAGCGCTTCTGGAGATTGTCAGCATAAAAATATATCCTTTATTTGTTTCCACTTAAAAACATATGGCTTGATAAGGTGCACAGGTATACATGTTTCTCCAGAAAAAACCTACGCGTTTCGCTCAGATGAGCTTAGTCATGGTTAGCCTGAACAAGAAATCTTCACTCATTTAAAAGCCACGCTGAAAAGCGGCATGTGACGTCGCGGTCACATGACAGAGGTCACCTGATCGTGGCGGCCACGCCCCCACACACAGTGCTGTTGCACATTCACATAGTAAGATCTTATTGAAGCTTAAAAGAACATTTACATATCCGGACGGCAAAGAAAGAAACGGGTAAGTCACATCCTATGATTGCATCTACTGTAAGTATATGTCTGTACAGTCATATCCTATGTCTTAGTGCGAAGGAGGAGGGGATACGAAGGATGCACTTCTTAGGAGAAAAGGTAACACTTGGGGCATAAGCATGAAAAACTGAATAGTAAAATGCACACTAATCCAAACACTGCACTATGACCACAAGAATGTAACTGAATTTCAGGGTTTTATGTAGGTCTCTGGCGCTACTAATGAAAAAGATTTTTGTCTAAAAATGGACACTTTAGTAATAGCATAAGACTAGAGATGAGCGAACATACTCGTCCGAGCTTGATGCTCGGTCGAGCATTAGCGTACTCGAAACTGCTCGTTGCTCGGACGAATACTTCGCCCGCTCGAGAAAATGGCAGCTCCCGCCGTTTTGCTTTTTGGCGGCCAGAAACAGAGCCAATCACAAGCCAGGAGACTCTGCACTCCACCCAGCATGACGTGGTACCCTTACACGTCGATAGCAGTGGTTGGCTGGCCAGATCAGGTGACCCTGGGATAGACTAGCCGCTGCCCGCGCTGCTCGGATCATTCTGTGTCTGGATGCCGCTAGGGAGAGAGCTGCTGCTGGTCAGGGAAAGCGTTAGGGTGTTCTATTAGCTTACTGTTAGGCAGGAGTGATTCTCAAAGAACCCAACAGCCCTTCTTAGGGCTACAATAACGTTCTACTTTTTTTTTTTATTTGCATCTAGTACCATTTTGTGAGGAATTAGCAGGGGGACTTGCTACCGTTGTGTTTAGCTCTTAGTGGCACACATATCCACCTCAAACACCAAAGTGGGAAAATTTAGTAGGGGTTGGATTTCAATTAGGCACAGTCTGCCATTTGTCCTTTTTTATTTTACGTTTATTTTGTTTAATAACTCAGTGTCATCTCATCTGGCATATTAGTGTGCTTTCATACTTGGCTAGAAAATAGCCATAGGAGAATCCAAACGGCTTACTTGCGCCTACAGTAGCGTTATATATTTGATTTCTGGTTGATCTGCTGGTGGCTGTACTTGCTGCAGTGCATCTACTAGCCAATTGTGAGCAATTTGTAGTGAGACTTGCGACCGCTGTGTTTTGCGCTTAGTGACGCACATATCCATTGCAAAGACCGAAGTGGGAAAATTTAGTAGGGGTTGGATTTCAATTCGGCACAGTCTGCCATTTTTCCTTTTTTATTTTACTTTTATTTTGTTTAACTCAGTGTCATCTCATCTGGCATAGTAGTGTGCTTTCATACTTGGCTAGAAAATAGCCATAGCTATAGGATAGCATTGTTTGTTTTTAAAAACTCCAAAACACAAAAAAAAACAAAAAACACAAAAAAAAGTTAAAAAAAAATTAAAGTTATAACTCTCATTTTAAAAATGTTTAACCCGAGGGGTAGAGGACGAGGGCGGGGACGTGGGCGTCCAACTACTGCAGGGGTCAGAGGCCGTGGTGAGACACCACCTGCTTATGAGGGAGCAGGGGAACGCCGCAGAGCTACACTCCCTAGGTTCATGTCTGAAGTTACTGGGACTCGTGGTAGAGCACTGTTGAGGCCAGAACAGTGCGAACAGGTGATGTCGTGGATTGCTGACAATGCTTCGAGCAATTTGTCCACCAGTCAGTCTTCCACGCAGTCCACCCATGTCACCGAAATCGCCACTCCTCCAGCTCCTGCACCTCAGCCTCCTCCCCCCCAGTCTGCCCCCTCCCAGGAAAATTTGGCATTTGAACCGGCATACTCTGAGGAACTGTTTTCTGGACCCTTCCCACAGTCACAAACCACTTGTCCGGTTGCTGCTGAGCAATTTTCCGATGCCCAGGTTTTCCACCAGTGACAGTCTGTGGGTGATGATGACCTTCTTGACGTAGTGGAAGTGTGTAAAGAGGTGTCCGACGATGAGGAGACACGGTTGTCAGACAGTGGGGAAGTTGTTGTCAGGGCAGGAAGTCCGAGGGGGCAGCAGACTGAGGGATTGGAGGATGATGAGGTGACAGACCCAAGCTGGGTTGAGAGGCCGGGTGAACACAGTGCTTCTGAGACGGAGGAGAGTCCTCGACCAGAACAGGTTGGAAGAGGCAGTGGTGGGGCCAGACGGAGAGGCAGGGCCAGAGCTGGTGCATCAGCGCCAAATGTGTCAACTAGTGAAGCTCCCGTGGCGAGGGCTCTTGCGGCGAGGGCTAGATCTTCAGAAGTCTGGAGGTTCTTTAAGGAAACACCGGATGACCGACGGACTGTGGTGTGCAACATTTGCCAAACCAGGTCAGCAGGAGTTCCACCACTACTAGCTTAACTACCACCAGTATGCGCAGGCATATGAATGCTAAACACCCCACTCAGTGGCAACAAGCCCGTTCACCTCCGGCCGTGCACACCACTGCTCCTTCCCCTGTGTCAGCTGATAGTCAGCCCCCTGCCCAGGACCCTGCCACAAAAACCCCATCGTCGCCTCCACGATCCTCCACAGCATCCACCAGCGTTCAGCTCTCCATACCCCAGACGCTGGAGCGGAAACGCAAATATAGTGCAACCCACCCGCACGCCCAAGCCCTTAATGTGCACATCTCCAGATTGCTTAGCCTGGAGATGCTGCCCTATAGGCTAGTAGAGACCGAGGCCTTTCGCAACCTCATGGCGGCGGCCGCCCCTCGGTATTCGGTCCCCAGCCGCCACTACTTTTCCCGATGTGCCGTCCCAGCCCTGCACCAGCACGTGTCAGACAACATCATCCGTGCCCTGACCAACGCCGTTTCTGACAAGGTCCACCTGACCACGGACACGTGGACGAGTGCTGCCGGGCAGGGCCACTATATATCGCTGACGGCACATTGGGTTAACTTGGTGGAGGCTGGGAGCGAGTCTGACCCTGCGGCTGGTCATATACTGCCGACGCCGAGGATTGCGGGGCCTATCTCGGTCCAGGTGTTTCAGGCCTACTATGCCTCCTCCTCCTCCCACCCCTCCTCCACCTCCTCCTCCGAACTACCATCCGTGGGCACGGCGCCATCAGTCGGTAGCTCTAGGCACAGCAGCAGTGCCGTCGCTAAGCGACAGCAGGCGGTGCTCAAACTGCTGAGCCTAGGCGATAAAAGGCACACCGCCCAAGAGCTATTACAGGGCATCACGGCGCAGACTGATCTGTGGCTGGCACCGCTGAACCTGAAGCCAGGCATGGTTGTGTGTGACAACGGCCGTAACCTGGTGGCGGCTCTGCAACTCGGCAGACTGACACATGTGCCATGCCTGGCCCATGTGTTTAATCTGATAGTTCAGCGTTTCCTCAAGACATACCCCAATCTGTCTGATTTGCTCACGAAGGTGCGCCGCATCTGTGCGCATTTCAGGAAGTCCAGCACAGATGCTGCCACTCTCAGGGCAGCGCAGCGCCGCCTCCAACTGCCCGCTCACCGACTGTTGTGCGACGTGCCCACGAGGTGGAATTCAACACTGACCATGTTATCCAGAGTTTACCAGCAGCGCCGAGCCATTGTAGACTGCCAGATGTCAACTTCCACCAGAACTGGTAGTCAGGTCAGTCAGCTTCCTCAAGTCTACAATGAGGAGTGGACGTGGATGTCTGATATCTGTCAGGTGCTGAGTAACTTTGAGGAGTCAACACAGATGGTCAGTGGCGATGCCGCCATCATCAGCCTCACCATCCCGCTGCTTGGCCTGTTGAAAAACTCTCTGATCAGCATGAAGTCGGAAGCTTTGCGCTCGTCACAAGAGACGGGGGAAGAAGATTCCCTTGTTGATAGCCAAAGCACCCTCAGGTCTGTTTCTCAGCGCATATCGGAGGAGGATGAGGAGGAAGAGGAGGAGAATGTTGGCGAGACACAAGAGGGGACCATTGTTGAGTCCTTCACTGTTCAGCGTGTATGGGCAGAAGAAGAGGAGTTGGAGGAGTTGGAGGAGGAGGAAATGGACAGTCAGGCCAGTGAGGGGAGTGAATTCTTACGCGTTGGTACTCTGGCGCATATGGCAGATTTCATGCTAGGCTGCCTATCCCGTGACCCTCGCGTTCAAAGAATTTATTCCAGCACCGATTACTGGGTGTTCACTCTCCTGGACCCACGGTACAAGCAAAATCTTTCCACTCTCATCCCTGGAGAGGAAAGGAGTGTGAGAATGCATGAATACCAGCAGGCCCTGGTGCACAAGCTGAAACAGTATTTCCCTTCTGACAGCGCTAGCGGCAGAGTGCGTAGTTCTGCGGGACAAGTAGCGAGGGAGAGTAGGCGAGCAGGCAGCTTGTCCAGCACTGGCAAGGGTACGCTTTACAAGGCTTTTGCCAGCTTTATGTCACCCCAGCAAGACACTGTCACCTGTCTCGGCAGTCTCGGCAGAGTAGGGCTGATCTTTACAGAAAGATGGTGAGGGAGTACGTAGCTGACCATACCATCGTCCTAAATGATCACACAGCTCCCTACAACTACTGGGTTTCAAAGCTGGACATGTGGCACGAACTGGCGCTGTACGCCTTGGAGGTTCTTGCCTGCCCTGCCGCTAGCGTCTTGTCCGAGCGGGTTTTCAGTGCAGCTGGTGGCATCATCACCGATAAGCGTACACGCCTGTCGACTGACAGCGCTGACAGGCTGACGCTTATTAAGATGAATAAAGCCTGGATTTCTCATAATTTCCAATCTCCACCAGGTGAAGGAAGCTCAACCTGAATAATTGATCCACTCCTCCTCCTCCTCATTTTCCTCCTTCTCCTCCTCTTTGTACAGTAAAGCAGAGGAAACTGGCTATTTTTTGACAGGGCCCACTGGCTCTAGCTATAGTACTTTATGCATTTAATTTTTCTGGAGGGCCACCTACCCGGTCCTCTGTTTTAAACAATTTTTGGGAGTGCCACATACAGGCACTCAATCTATTCAATTTTTCTGGAGGGCCACCTACCCGGTCCTCTGTTTTAAACAATTTTTGGGAGTGCCACATACAGGCACTCAATCTATTCCATTTTACTGGAGGGCCACCTACCTGCTCCTCTGGTTTGAAAAATTTTTGGGACTGCCACATACAGGCACTATCCAAATTGAATTGTCTCCATAGCAGCCTCCACACGTTGTCTCCATTGCTACCTCCAAAAGTCGTCCATATAGCTGCCTCCATACATCGTCCCTTTATCAAACGAGGTGTGTCAGGCAGAAATTTGGGTTGTTTTCATGGATTCCACATCAAACTTGTTAACTTTGTCGCCACCCTGCTGTGTTATCCACAAAATATACTGGCAAACTTTTATCATTTACCAATATTATTTCAGCGCTTCTTGCGCATCTGTTTACATTCCCCTCACCCGGCATATCCTAAACTTATAAGAACGCTACTACACTTGATCTTATACAAAAGTGCTGTTTGGGGAGTAGCCTAGAGACAGGGGCTTGGATTGGCGAAAGCTCGCCTGGCAGCGGAGCGCCAGCTCCATGCGCATCATGCGCTTCTTGCGCATCTGTTTACATTCCCCTCACCCGCCATATCCCAAACTTATAAGAACGCTACTACACTTAACTTGGTGCAGGCTGGGACCGAGTCTGACCCTGGGGCTGGTCATATACTGCCGACGCAGAGAATTGCGGGGCCTACCTCGGTCCAGGTCTCAAAGGCCTACTATACCTCCTCCCAACCCTCCTCCACCTCCTCCTCCTCCGAATTACCATCCGTGGGCATGGCGCCATCAGTCGGTAGCTCTAGGCACAGCAGCAGTGCCGTCGCTAAGCGACAGCAGGCGGTGCTCAAACTGCTGAGCCTAGGCGATAAAAGGCACACCGCCCAAGAGCTATTACAGGGCATTCCACATCAAACTTGTTAACTTTGTCGCCACCCTGCTGTGTAATCCACAAAATATACTGGCAAACTTTTATCATTTACCGATATTATTTCAGCGCTTCTTGCGCATCTGTTTACATTCCCCTCACCCGGCATATCCTAAACTTATAAGAACGCTACTACACTTGATCTTATACAAAAGGTTCTTAGAAGTGCTGTTTGGGGAGTAGCCTAGAGACAGGGGCTTGGATTGGCGAAAGCTCGCCTGGCAGCGGAGCGCCAGCTCCATGCCAAGATCCAACTAACATAGTTTTAACTGCAGCACCTTTAATCTACTACTAGTTCACTGCCTCCATACATGGTCCCCTTATCAAACGAGCTGTGTCAGGCAGAATTTTGGGTTGTTTTCATGGCTTCCATGTTAACTTTGTCGCCACCCTGCTGTGTAATCCACAAAATATACTGGCAAACTTTTATCATGTACCGATATTATTTGAGCGCTTCTTGCTCACCTCCTTTGGTTCCTCTCTGCCACCCATTGGTTTGAAGCCTGAGTCCATTTAGGGTATGTCGCCATGACACTCTCTAGCCTGCTGCCGCTGCCTCTGCATGCCGTCCCCTATAGTGTCAGGGTCAATTATTGGATGTTTTAGATGCTATCTAGCTTCATTCTGTCACTCTGTCATGGCCATGCTGTTGCCCATAATTTTGGCATAATGTTGCGATTATGCAGCCTCAGAGGCATCCATGCATGCTGCCCCTGCTGTTTCCTGTCCATTTCCGTGGTGTTTCCATCCTTTTCTGAGGTTCCCAGGTGTTTGGCCAAGCTTCCCTGTGCAGAGCCTTGGTCCCCTTGAAAAATGCTCGAGTCTCCCATTGACTTCAATGGGGTTCGTTATTCGAGACGAGCACTCGAGCATCGGGAAAAGTTCGTCTCGAATAACGAGTACCCGAGCATTTTAGTGTTCGCTCATCTCTACATAAGACCAGATCCTGTCTCAAATTAAGACCTACAGGTTGGGTAGATTTCAGGATGAACATCCAATATGTGTCCCTGTTCATCAGGTTTTTTTCCTATGGTCACCCCTCTGATCGGCTTTATTACCTTTTCAATTCCCATCCATCTGAAAGCACTCACATCCCCCTGATGAATATCGCGAAAATGCTTAGAAACTGCAGAGATATTCGTTAGATTGGTATTTCTGATGTCTGAAAGATGCTTTCTTATGCAGGTTTTTAAAGAATTTGTCGTGCAACCCACATATTGTTTGTTACAATCAGTACAGGTAATAAACTACAAACGTGGTGTTACAGTTTATAAATTAACTCGCATCATACCTGGTATTAGTAACACAAGAGGAAAAGTAATTGGTCGTGGATAAGAAGCCACATGTTAGACATCGTGAATGACCACATTTGTGGTTTCAAGGGTGGTGTAACCAGGTATAATTGGGTTGATGTTTTGCTGTACTGGTAAACAAGCTTGGGCACATCAGTGACCCAATAGTTGGTGCTTTTCTGGGGATAAACCGAACTCCTTCTGAAAGACATGTTCTCAAAAAAAAAAAATCATCAATACCTTATATACTCGAGTATAAGCCTAGTTTTTCAGCACAAAAAATGTGCTGAAAACCCCAAACTCCGCTTATACTCGAGTCAAAAAAAATAAATATATATCTAAACTCACCTTTCCGGCGACTCCTGTATATCTTCTGTGCGATCTGTCCGGCAGCGGCGGCAGGCTATATACACTGGGGCAGGGGCTGGCAGGCTATATACACTGGGGCAGGGGCTGGAAGGCTATATACTGAGGAGGCTGCGACCAATGCATTTCCCACCCTCTGCTTATACTCGAGTCAATAGGTTTTCCCAGTATTTTGTGGTAAAATTAGGGGGCTCGGCTTATACTTGGGTCGGCTTATACTCGAGTATATACGGTAAGTATTTACCTGTTATAACAAAGTAAAGATTTAACTTGGTGGAACTGGTTGCTATAGGTGGTAACAAACAAGATGGGGGTGTTCTTGTTTTCACTTGTGTTTTGTTTATTGGACAAAAGTGTGTCCCTTTTAAGCCTAGCTATTCTGTTTTTGGCAGAGGACAACATTTTAGGTTTATAGTCTCTCTTTGAGTTTATATTCCCAGTTGGGCAAATGTTCATTGAACACTGTTTCAGTAGAACTATTCCTGCGAAGGTGTATCAATTCCCCAAAAGGGATATTATCCACGACGTGTTTGGGATGACACGACGTAGCCAATAAATTAGTATTTCCTGACACAGGTTTGCGAAATGGTGATACTACAATGGAATTGTCCTGTCCAGTTAAAGTAACATCTAGATAGTCTATCTTTTTACCCCCCAAAAAATCAAGTCAGGCTCATGTCATTAGAGTTTAAATAACTCACAAACCTATCAAACTCCAAAGATGAAGTTCTGAATTCATCTACGTGTCTAGAGAGATTAAAGCACTTACGTCGCAGGAGGTCCAACTGAAAGTATCCTCCAATAAAGAAAAGATTATCCAGCGCAGCGTCCACGGTTAAAACTTGATTTATTGGTGCATCAGTACATCGGGTGAATTACATAGAAGATAAAATGATCGACGCGTTTCGGCTATGCAGCCTTAGTCATGATCTAATCCAACTAGTAGAATTTAGCACTTTATATAAAACTAACAAAGACGATCACATGACCGAATTTGTGAAACAATGGAGGAGGGGAAGAAAGGTTTAACCCTTCACAAACCAGACACATACTGCAGATGTCCAGCATAAGCCATAACATATAGGCAAAGATACAAAGTAGGGAATATAACAAAACACAATAAATATTATATGTTTAAATAAGATATAACGGTATGATATGACATATTTAGTAAATAGTTATCAAGTCTTGTCTATAATTCATACCTTTCGGTTGTCTGGTATCGAGAACGAAAATCCAATAGGATTCTCTATTCAGAAGTTTTTTCTGCAAATCTCCACCTCTTATTGGTTTGGAGACTTTTTCAATGCCCATCCATCTAAAACTCAAGATGTCCCCTTTGTGGACGTCTCTAAAGTGACGGGTAAGGGAGGAAACATTAAAAGAATTATTGGTGACATCAGAAATATGTCTTCTTATACGCACTTTGGCCGGACATGTGGTGCATCCTACATACTGTACTTTACACATTATGCATGATGCCAAGTAAATGATATTGGAGGTATTACAATTAATATATGATTTTACACGATGTGCACACTGTGTTACATAAGAACTAAAAGAATCACTTCTTGTGATAAAGTCACAAGCTTTACAGCGTTTATGTCCACATCTGTAGCAACCTGGAAAATCTAGCCAAGTTCTTCTTTCTGCCCCCAAATTATCACTGATGAAAAGGCTGGGAGACAGGGTAGAGCCTATGGTCTTACCCTTCTTGGCTACAAACCTGACTTCCTCGCTAATGGTTTCGTGATGGTCACTGTCACAAGAAAGAATAGGTAAATATTTCTTAATAATTTGTTTGATTTTGTGAAGTTGGTTACTATATTGGGTGGAAAAGGTAACTTGTTGCATTTTAATATCGGAAGAACAGTTGTCATGTTTTTTGTTTAACAATTGTACTCTAGATTGTTTTTTTACCCTATTAAAGGCTGTGGAAATAAGATGGTCACTGTAACCTCTTTCCTTTAGTCTTTCTGTGACAAGGGCAGCTTCCTTAATAAAAATTGCATCATTTGAACAGTTGCGTTTAAGTCTGATAAACTCACCATAAGGGATGTTATTGGTGACATGTTTGGGATGGCAGGATGAGGATAATAAAATCGAATTCCCCGCTGTAGGTTTTCTGTAAGGTGAAACCACTATGTTCCCTTGATCTATGTGCAATTTAACGTCAAGGAAGGTGATGCAAGGATTCCCCACCTCAAACGTGAATTTGAGATTCATGTCATTTTCGTTAATCCAGGATACCATATCCTGGAATGTGTCAGAGGGACCTTGCCATAGCCATATGAGGTCGTCAATAAATCTTCCCATCCATCTTATGTTGTCTTTATAGGGATTGGAAGAGGAAAACACAAAAAATTCCTCCCAGGCTGTCATATAGATATTTGCAAGTGAGGGGGAAAATCTGGATCCCATAGGGGCCCCCCTCACTTGCAAATAAAATTCACCATCAAACAAAAAATAATTGTTACTGAGTAGGAATTCTGTAACCATGATAATAAATGCTTTAAGTGGTGTACTATAGGTACTGTATGTCTCTATGTGTCTTTCCAATATCCTAATACTGAGATGGTGGGGTATTGAAGGATAAAGAGCTATGACATCACTCGTGGCTAAACTGCAGCCTTGCAGATTACTCATATTGTTAAGGATTTGCAAGAGATGTGGTGTGTCCCTGAGGAAACTGGGGGTAATTTTTGTTAACGGTTGCAAATATGAGTCTAACCATGTTCCCAATTTTTCTCCCAGAGAACCTATTCCCGCTACAATGGGGCGCAGAGGGGGAGGGAAACAGCCCTTATGAATTTTAGGGAGAGAATGAAAGATAGGCACTATTGGGTGCTCCGTACATAATGAATCTCTCAGCTTCATACTGATAGCTCCCATCTGAAAACCTTCCTCCAAAAGTCGTTGTAATGCAATCTTACAATTGGAGGTGGGATCAGTGGTAAGTTTACGGTAGGTATAGGGGTCATTAAGTAATTCTTGATTGAGTGTTTTATACAGTGTGGCATTCAGAACTATAATGGAACCCCCTTTATCCGAAGGTCTTATGAGTAAATCTTTCTTCTCTTTTAGAGTGTTAAGTGCTTTCTGTTCTCTGTAAGTTAGATTGGAGTGCCTAGTGGTGTTATGGACAGAATTCTTTCACAAAATCAAACAATTTATTAAGAAATATTTACCTATTCTTTCTTGTGACAGTGACCATCACGAAACCATTAGCGAGGAAGTCAGGTTTGTAGCCAAGAAGGGTAAGACCATAGGCTCTACCCTGTCTCCCAGCCTTTTCATCAGTGATAATTTGGGGGCAGAAAGAAGAACTTGGCTAGATTTTCTAGGTTGCTACAGATGTGGACATAAACGCTGTAAAGCTTGTGACTTTATCACAGTGATTCTTTTAGTTCTTATGTAACACAGTGTGCACATCGTGTAAAATCATATATTAATTGTAATACCTCCAATATCATTTACTTGGCATCATGCATAATGTGTAAAGTACAGTATGTAGGATGCACCACATGTCCGGCCAAAGTGCGTATAAGAAGACATATTTCTGATGTCACCAATAATTCTTTTAATGTTTCCTCCCTTACCCGTCACTTTAGAGACGTCCACAAAGGGGACATCTCGAGTTTTAGATGGATGGGCATTGAAAAAGTCTCCAAACCAATAAGAGGTGGAGATTTGCAGAAAAAACTTCTGAATAGAGAATCCTATTGGATTTTCGTTCTCGATACCAGACAACCGAAAGGTATGAATTATAGACAAGACTTGATAACTATTTACTAAATATGTCATATCATACCGTTATATCTTATTTAAACATATAATATTTATTGTGTTTTGTTATATTCCCTACTTTGTATCTTTGCCTATATGTTATGGCTTATGCTGGACATCTGCAGTATGTGTCTGGTTTGTGAAGGGTTAAACCTTTCTTCCCCTCCTCCATTGTTTCACAAATTCGGTCATGTGATCGTCTTTGTTAGTTTTATATAAAGTGCTAAATTCTACTAGTTGGATTAGATCATGACTAAGGCTGCATAGCCGAAACGCGTCGATCATTTTTATCTTCTATGTAATTCACCCGATGTACTGATGCACCAATAAATCAAGTTTTAACCGTGGACGCTGCGCTGGATAATCTTTTCTTTATTGGAGTGTACCTTGCCCCTGCCTTGGGCGTTCCGTGTCTGCAGCGCACCGGTGTGTGTGATGGGAGTGAGTAGAGCCGACCTGGACTTTTTTGCAACTGAAAGTATCAGGCCATTTCATCAGTTCCACTATCAGTTTAGTATCTTTAAGAAAACTGGGTGTGACCCAGGTAAGTCGCTGCAGATAATGATCCAACCAGTCTCCCAATCACTCCCCAAGGCTACCAATCCCTGCGACAATAGGTCGACAGGGAGGGGGGAAAACCCCCTTATGGACCTTGGGGAGAGAGTGGAAGACTGGCATAATGGGAAACTTGACAAAGAGTTTTTTTAATTTGTCATCTAAGAATCCTAGTTGTTTCAGACTATCCCAACCTAAGTGGGCGTGCCCTATATTTTCCACATAATCCACCACATTTATGTTGAGTTTGTTGGCTTTCTTTAGGTGCAATTTGTGGCGCAGAACAGGCCAGGAAAAAAATGGTTTGAAATATAAAAAAAAAAAAAAAAACTGGCGCAGCCCCTGTAAGATTTTGGCGCACATCTCATTTGTGTCGCCATTTTTATGTTGCCTGACTAATTAGTTCCGTCTGGGCATTTAATTACTTACAGCCGTGCGCTACTTTAATACATCGGGCTGTGCTTTCCATAGTCTGATCTCAGATACTGACTGTCGAGGGTTGCGACAGAATTAATACCCCACCCCCCATTGACTCGCTGAAGGTGACTTCTTGAGGAGGTTTAGAGACATTGGCTGTGTGTGCCTTGCTGAAGAGGACCTCCTGAAAAGAGGGGGTGAGGGAGAAGAGAAAACACCCCCCTTGTGTCTCCATAAGTCTGTTGGCAAGGTATCAGCTACTTTAAAATTTATTTGATAATCTTTGAAAAGTAGTTTAACCTCTTCCTCAGCTCACCCCCCCCCCTTTTTTTTTTCCCCAGGAATTCTTCTTTAGCGAGTAAAACGTAGCCAATGTCTCTCAACTCCCTCATTCGCCCCTCCCTAAAAAATCCTCTTCAGCAAGTCAGTTTGACAAGGCTGAGTGTCTGTCAGCTCCCCCTCCAGAAATGAATTTTTTTTTTTTTAACAGATATAAGCTATGGATTTTTGTAATAAAAAAACTTAGAAGTCTTTATACTGTTCCCTTTTGAGGGAGCCTGACATGGTTTAATAGTGAAAAGAAATTGTTAAAGAGTTTATCCAGCAGTTAATACGCACGTCTGGATGTATTGTACTCAGGGCCGGATTAAGGTTGGTGGGGGCCCCTGGGCGCAAAATCTGGTGGAGGCCCCATTGAATGCAGCGTGCATAAACGTCCTCCTGCTTCCTTTCCACTATCCCAGCAGTAACACAGCTACATACAGCCGCCTCGCCCCCACTAACACAGCTACATACAGCTGCCTCACCCCGAGTAACACAGCTACATACAGCTGCCTCACCCCGAGTAACACAGCTACATACAGCTGCCTCACCCCCAGTAACACAGCTACATACAGCCGCCTCGCCCCCAGTAACACAGCTACATACAGCCGCCTCACCCCCAGTAACACAGCTACATACAGCCGCCTCACCCCCAGTAACACAGCTACATACAGACGCCTCACCCCCAGTAACACAGCTACATACAGACGCCTCACCCCCAGTAACACAGCTACATACAGCCGCCTCACCCCCAGTAACACAGCTACATACAGCCACCCCATCCCCAGTAACACAGCTACATACAGCCACCTCGCCCCCAGTAACACAGCTACATACAGCCGCCTCGCCCCCAATAACACCGCTACATACAGCCGCCTCGCCCCCAATAACACCGCTACATACAGCCGCCTCGCCCCCAATAACACCGCTACATACAGCCGCCTCGCCCCCAATAACACCGCTACATACAGCCGCCTCGCCCCCAGTAACACCGCTACATACAGCCGCCCTGCCCCCAGTAACACCGCTACATACAGCCGCCCTGCCCCCAGTAACACCGCTACATACAGCCGCCCTGCCCCCCGTAACACCGCTACATACAGCCGCCCTGCCCCCAGTAACACCGCTACACACAGCCGCCTCGCCCCCAGTAACACAGCTACACACAGCCGCCTCGCCCCCAGTAACACAGCTACACACAGCCGCCTCGCCCCCAGTAACACAGCTACACACAGCCGCCTCGCCCCCAGTAACACAGCTACACACAGCCGCCTCGCCCCCAGTAACACAGCTACACACAGCCGCCTCGCCCCCAGTAACACAGCTACACACAGCCGCCTCGCCCCCAGTAACACAGCTACACACAGCCGCCTCGCCCCCAGTAACACAGCTACACACAGCCGCCTCGCCCCCAGTAACACAGCTACACACAGCCGCCTCGCCCCCAGTAACACAGCTACACACAGCCGCCTCGCCCCCAGTAACACAGCTACACACAGCCGCCTCGCCCCCAGTAACACAGCTACACACAGCCGCCTCGCCCCCAGTAACACAGCTACACACAGCCGCCTCGCCCCCAGTAACAGAGCTACACACAGCCGCCTCGCCCCCAGTAACAGAGCTACACACAGCCGCCTCGCCCCCAGTAACAGAGCTACACACAGCCGCCTCGCCCCCAGTAACAGAGCTACACACAGCCGCCTCGCCCCCAGTAACAGAGCTACACACAGCCGCCTCGCCCCCAGTAACAGAGCTACACACAGCCGCCTCGCCCCCAGTAACAGAGCTACATACAGCCTCCTCGCCCCCAGTAACAGAGCTACATACAGCCTCCTCGCCCCCAGTAACAGAGCTACATACAGCCTCCTCGCCCCCAGTAACAGAGCTACATACAGCCTCCTCGCCCCCAGTAACAGAGCTACATACAGCCTCCTCGCCCCCAGTAACAGAGCTACATACAGCCGCCTCGTCCCCAGTAACACAGCTACATACAGCCGCCTCGCCCCCAGTAACACAGCTACATACAGCCACCTTGTCCCCAATAACACAGCTACATACAGCCACCTTGTCCCCAATAACACATGTTTATATCCACCTTCACACATTTATGTAACCATATACATTTATACACTAATATGCTCTATTCACACTACCGTTGCCCGCCCGTGCCGGGCAACGGCAGTGCACGGGAAGAGGAGGAGGAGGTGAGCGCAGCTCACCCCCGCCCCTCTCCATAGGAAGTTATGGCGCACGGCGCCGTACTACGGGTAAAGATAGGACAGGTCCTATCTTTTTCCCGGGTACGGAGCGGTACGGTGCCGCACGTGTGCTGCACCGTACCGCTCCCGTAGGGCGCCGTGCGCCCATTGCCGTCTGTGGAGGACCTATATCGGCCGTATATGCGTCCTCCATATGGTAGTGTGAATGTAGCCATACACAGAGTACAGAGATACACAAACTCATAAAGTATATACACACATACAGTATATATACATCACACATACGGCATACACATTATATACAATAAATGTATATATATTTACACATACAGTATACACTGACCATATATACACATGCATGCAGTATAAAAATACCATATACACACATGCTGCATATACATACAGAATATACACACATACAGCAAATACAGACACATTCAGTATATACAGCATTTTCACACACATACGGGAAATACACACACAAATTCATTATACAGAGCATATACATACATACCACATACAGCGCATATAAACATAAATCATATATATATATATATATATATATATATTTAAATGTGCACATATATAGGCTTATACAAATATATGCATGTATAAATACAGTATATACATATATAGACAGTAGATGCATATATACACAGTATACACAGATATAGACAGTAGATGCATATATACACAGTATACACAGATATAGACAGTAGATTCATATATACACAGTATATACAGATATAGACAGTAGATGCATATATACACAGTATATACAGTAGATGCATATATATACATATAGACAGTATATACACATATATACTGTAGTTGCGTCTCGTATGTGATAACTTTAGTGGAAGTTGCTGAAATTTCCCTCTGAAGAAAGTCAATATTCAGTAAGATGACATCAGATGCATATTTGTTTGTGAGTCCCTCAAACATATGGCAAAATTCTGTATTATTCGGGAACAGGTTCGGTCTCAAATGAGGTCTAAGGCCCCGGGGTATCATTTTGTTACGGTAATATTCGCCGAGTAACGACAAATGAAGATTCAGTGTAATTAGCCTCCTGGATTCTGTTTCAAAAAGTCTTTTGATATCAATTTTGGACGGAACACTTAAGAATGATGTGTCTCCCAACGCTCCTCCCAGGATGCGGTTCACATCGTCGTCGGTATAGGAAAAAACCACAGGTGAAGGGGATTCAGTACGTAGAACATAAAGGTTTTCGCTCACGTGCACAGCTCCGGAGTCCATGGTAGCTAAAGATTAAGGAGATGAAGCGGCACTGTGGATACGGATTCTATCCGAGGGTAGGGTGCAGGCTTGTATAGGTCCGACTCAAGGATCCCAAACTTCCAGTAAACAAAGAGTAGAAAAGCAGCACTCCGTGACAAACAGGTGTTTATTTCACCAGTGGAGAATTACAACGTTTCAGCTATCTCAATGTAGCCATTTTCAAGTAATGGTAACAGTGTTACAAGGCGGGTTTATATCCCCCGCAGGATGTGACATCATCAAGGAACATATACAGATAAATCATTCATAATGTGACATCATGATCCAATTATAGTGTACAGATAACATTAGTGAGTATACATGTCGTAGTGCATCAATTTTCAATAAATAAATACATAAATATTGCCACTAGGCATTCATCCCATCACGCCATGCTGTGTTTGTATATAGAAAAACAGCGCATGTCCGCAGATGGTTGCTTGGCAACCACCGACGCAACTCGTACATAAAAACGGGGTCGAAATGACTCACTTATAATGCTTGATCACGGCTCTAGTGCAACACTCCCCTATAGTAATCCATGGCCTTACCTACGGGTGGCGGGGGCAAGACTCCGGTCAGTGTCGCTATGACATCGCGATCTCGTTGCTGCACTGCTCCCAGCACAGCCAAGACCTCCCAGTCATTCCGCGTCACCTACCCAGGAGTCATCATGCTCTCACGAGATCCACACACATCGGTCAGTGGCCATTTTGGATACGGGAGAGCGGACATCAAGCCAGTACACGGGTAAGTATTTAAAGATAGGAGTGGGGCAGAGTAGCCTTCATTATATCAGTAATGTACCGTGCAGCATGATTACAGCAATTTTCTTAGAAGTCGTAGTTGCGTATATTGAAAAGGAGGACATTGCAAAAATTGTGACAAAATTATAAATTGGAAATTCTTCATCCTAGTTGACGGGTGTGGGCGTATTGGCAAGTAATTAGCCTATGGGATTGAGTGTCCAGTGGCATTACATACAATGTGCTCTGTGAAAAGAAGAGAGAAGAGAAAAATATAATTACTCAGATGAAATCATCAAATAGAATAATTAAAAGGACTTCCTAACTCCGACTCTTATGTACCCATCATGTCTGATAGGAGCGTCGGTACAACATCAATTCAGAGTGTTCAGGTTTAGGTCCATGTTCAACCCATATGGGTGAAGAGAATTCAATCTATGAATCCATTCGGTTTCACGTCTCAAAAGGGCCTTTTTTCTGTCCCCACCTCGTCTGAGTGGAGGTACATGGTCAATAATGGAGAATTTCAAATCGTGAATCTTATGGCCATATTCAATAAAATGGCGAGGGACTGGTAGATCGATTTTAGATGTTTTAATCGATGACCGGTGATTGTGCAGTCTCACTCTACACTCGGTCGTTGTCTCACCCACATAGATTTTGGGACAGGGGCACATCAGGACATAGATAACATAATCAGATCTACATGTCAGATGATGTTTAAGATTGTATTTTCTACCCGTAGATGGATTGGTAAAACTGTCACCTTTAAGCATGTAGCTGCAGTTTTCGCAGCCCATGCATGGATAGGAGCCTGGTTTAAGTTGAGATGCGGGGTTAGGTCCCTTCTTAATAGGGCCAAAGTCACTCTTAACCAAACTATCCCTCAGGTTTCTTGGTCTATTGTAGGAGAGTAGTGGGGGTGTTTGTAATTCCTTAATGTTACCATGGTATTTTGACAGTGCAGACCAGTGTTTACGTATCGACTTAGCTACAAACTGGCTGTGAGGTCCAAATGTCGTCACTAGCGGTATCCTTTCTGTTTTGCACAGTACTCTACTATTCGGATGTAGTAAAGAGGTTTTATTGAGGTTCTTAACCTTATCCTTATGTCTATTGACCAGTTGCTTGGGGTACCCCCTGGCTAAGAATTTATCAGACATCTCATTGAGTCTTACTTCTACTTGGTCTGGGTCATCAACAATTCGCCTAACTCTGATCATCTGGCTAAAGGGAAGGGAATCCACAGTCTTTTTGGGGTGTGCACTGTCATACCTAAGTAGATTATTACGGTCAGTACTCTTGGTGAATAGATCTGTCAGTAGTCTTTCTCCTTCAATATATATGCTGGTGTCAAGAAACTGAATGGAGGATGTAGAGAAGGATCTCGTAAATTTAATGTCCGGGTCCATATTATTCAGAAAATCAAAGAAATTGTGAAAATTGTCCAATGTGTCAGTCCAGATCAGGAAGACGTCATCGATATAACGCCACCACCTAAGCACATGAGCAAAGAGTGGGGACGTATATACCAATGTCTCCTCAAGATCTGCCATAAAAATATTGGCATATGTCGGGGCCATGTTGGCCCCCATTGCCGTCCCACGAAGTTGTAAATAGTAATCATCGCCAAACATAAAGTGATTACATGTCAAAATGATGTCAAGTAATTCTGTAATAAACGTCTTACCTTCAGAGGATAAGGCGGTGTTCGTCAATGCTTTTTTAACACTCAGCAGTCCCCTCTCATGGTTAATGCTGGTGTACAAGCTAGAAACGTCAAATGTAGCTAATATAGTACCTGTAGGAACTCTCACATCTTGTAATTTAACTAGAAGATCTGACGTGTCACGGATATAGGACTTTGCTGATCTGGCAAATTCACAAAGCATTTTGTCTACAAATATCGCTGCAGGTGATAGTAAGGAATCTGATCCTGATACGATTGGTCTACCAGGGGGGTCTATAAGACTCTTATGTATTTTGGGCAGACAGTATAGTACCGGGGTGACTGGTTTAGCAGGAATCAGATACTTATGCATAGCCTTGTCGATGATATCATTGGCATATGCATTGTCAATCAGTAACCTTAATCTTTTAGAAATCCAAGGTAAGGGGTTCTCAGATAACCTGTGATAGACATCTTTATCTCCAAGTTGTCGTTGGATCTCCCCCAGGTACTTATCCCTATCCATGATCACAATTGCACCCCCCTTATCAGCAGGTTTCACAATTATTTTGTCCTCCTGAATGAGTTCAGTAAGTGCCACTCTAGCAGTTTTAGGAAGATTATTTCGTACCTTTAATGCATTTACAGAACCCCATTGGGATTGTAAGGTCGAAATGTCTTGTTTGACCAGAGACATGAATGTCTCCATTGCACATGAATTTACGAATGGCATAAAGTCACTCTTATTGAATAAACCTAGATCTTTCAATCGTAGTTCTGATACAGGATAACATATATCTGACAATACAGGTGGTGTCTGCTGTTGGGCAAACCATATTTTGAGTTTGATTGTCCTGAAAAATCGAGCTAAATCTGCTTCGAGTTTCAGCCAATCAACATCAGTCGTGGGACAAAAGGACAGTCCTCTACTTAACAATTCAAGTTGCATTTTAGATAAAGGATAAGATGAAATATTTACCACCAGATCTGTGTCAGGGGAAGTCACTTTCTCTGTGTTGTTGATTTCAATATTTTTGCACTTCTGGTCATAGGACTGTTTTCTGTGGCGCCTGCCACCACGGCGGGTGCTTCTCCTCCTCCTTTCAGGCGAGCATCGCCCCCTTCTAAAAAAGACGAGGAACTTTGCATGGTTGTGGGTTTTGATTTATTCAACTGTGTGGAGTTCTGTCTAGGGCCCTTCTTGGATGTTCTGTAGTTATTTTGCCTACTTTCCATTTTGTCCTCCGACTGCCAATTATAGACTTTACCAAGTTTGTAGTCCTCAGAGTCCCTATGCCATTTGTGTCTCTTTGTTTCTTCTTGTTCTTGCTTGAATCTCAGAAATACTTGTGAGGATTTTTCTTTATAGGCCGTGAACTCCGCCGGTTCCATTAGTTGCTGTAGTTGCGTCTCGTATGTGATAACTTTAGTGGAAGTTGCTGAAATTTCCCTCTGAAGAAAGTCAATATTCAGTAAGATGACATCAGATGCATATTTGTTTGTGAGTCCCTCAAACATATGGCAAAATTCTGTATTATTCGGGAACAGGTTCGGTCTCAAATGAGGTCTAAGGCCCCGGGGTATCATTTTGTTACGGTAATATTCGCCGAGTAACGACAAATGAAGATTCAGTGTAATTAGCCTCCTGGATTCTGTTTCAAAAAGTCTTTTGATATCAATTTTGGACGGAACACTTAAGAATGATGTGTCTCCCAACGCTCCTCCCAGGATGCGGTTCACATCGTCGTCGGTATAGGAAAAAACCACAGGTGAAGGGGATTCAGTACGTAGAACATAAAGGTTTTCGCTCACGTGCACAGCTCCGGAGTCCATGGTAGCTAAAGATTAAGGAGATGAAGCGGCACTGTGGATACGGATTCTATCCGAGGGTAGGGTGCAGGCTTGTATAGGTCCGACTCAAGGATCCCAAACTTCCAGTAAACAAAGAGTAGAAAAGCAGCACTCCGTGACAAACAGGTGTTTATTTCACCAGTGGAGAATTACAACGTTTCAGCTATCTCAATGTAGCCATTTTCAAGTAATGGTAACAGTGTTACAAGGCGGGTTTATATCCCCCGCAGGATGTGACATCATCAAGGAACATATACAGATAAATCATTCATAATGTGACATCATGATCCAATTATAGTGTACAGATAACATTAGTGAGTATACATGTCGTAGTGCATCAATTTTCAATAAATAAATACATAAATATTGCCACTAGGCATTCATCCCATCACGCCATGCTGTGTTTGTATATAGAAAAACAGCGCATGTCCGCAGATGGTTGCTTGGCAACCACCGACGCAACTCGTACATAAAAACGGGGTCGAAATGACTCACTTATAATGCTTGATCACGGCTCTAGTGCAACACTCCCCTATAGTAATCCATGGCCTTACCTACGGGTGGCGGGGGCAAGACTCCGGTCAGTGTCGCTATGACATCGCGATCTCGTTGCTGCACTGCTCCCAGCACAGCCAAGACCTCCCAGTCATTCCGCGTCACCTACCCAGGAGTCATCATGCTCTCGCGAGATCCACACACATCGGTCAGTGGCCATTTTGGATACGGGAGAGCGGACATCAAGCCAGTACACGGGTAAGTATTTAAAGATAGGAGTGGGGCAGAGTAGCCTTCATTATATCAGTAATGTACCGTGCAGCATGATTACAGCAATTTTCTTAGAAGTCGTAGTTGCGTATATTGAAAAGGAGGACATTGCAAAAATTGTGACAAAATTATAAATTGGAAATTCTTCATCCTAGTTGACGGGTGTGGGCGTATTGGCAAGTAATTAGCCTATGGGATTGAGTGTCCAGTGGCATTACATACAATGTGCTCCATAAGAAAATTGCTGTAATCATGCTGCACTGCACATTACTGATATAATGAAGGCTACTCTGCCCCACTCCTATCTTTAAATACTTACCCGTGTACTGGCTTGATGTCCGCTCTCCCGTATCCAAAATGGCCACTGACCGATGTGTGTGGATCTCGCGAGAGCATGATGACTCCTGGGTAGGTGACGCGGAATGACTGGGAGGTCTTGGCTGTGCTGGGAGCAGTGCAGCAACGAGATCGCGATGTCATAGCGACACTGACCGGAGTCTTGCCCCCGCCACCCGTAGGTAAGGCCATGGATTACTATAGGGGAGTGTTGCACTAGAGCCGTGATCAAGCATTATAAGTGAGTCATTTCGACCCAGTTTTTATGTACGAGTTGCGTCGGTGGTTGCAAAGCAACCATCTGCGGACATGCGCTGTTTTTCTATATACAAACACAGCATGGCGTGATGGGATGAATGCCTAGTGGCAATATTTATGTATTTATTTATTGAAAATTGATGCACTACGACATGTATACTCACTAATGTTATCTGTACACTATAATTGGATCATGATGTCACATTATGAATGATTTATCTGTATATGTTCCTTGATGATGTCACATCCTGCGGGGGATATAAACCCGCCTTGTAACACTGTTACCATTACTTGAAAATGGCTACATTGAGATAGCTGAAACGTTGTAATTCTCCACTGGTGAAATAAACACCTGTTTGTCACGGAGTGCTGCTTTTCTACTCTTTGTTTACTGTATATGCATATATACATCATATATACACATATACACAGTATATACATATATACATCATATATACACATATACACATATACACAGTATATACATATATACATCATATATACACATATACACAGTATATACACTGTATATGCATATATACACATATACACAGTATATATACTGTATATGCATATATACACACAGATAAATACATATGTAATGTATACTTACCCTTTTAGGGTGACCAGTCGTCGTGGGTATTCGGTGGGGTGCTTGTTCGGCGTGCGGGTCAGTTGGCTGCTGGTTCGGGGGGGGGGGGGGTACGGACGGGGGGTGGGTCGGAGGACCGCTGCTTGTTCCATGGGGGGGGGGGGGGACAGGACGGCTGCTGGTTCGGGAAGGGGGGGGGGCGCGGCAACGGAGGACGGCGGCTGGTTCCGTCGAGGGGGGTGGGGAGTGGGATGAGCGCAGGACGGCTGTTCGCGCGCGCGTGGGGGGGGGGGGCGCGGGGAGCGGAGGAGGGCTGCTTGTTTGGGCGGGCGGGGAGCGGAGGAAGGCTGCTCATTTCAGCGGGCGGGCGGGGAGCGGAGGAAGGCTGCTCATTCCAGCGGGTGGGGGGGGGGGCGTGGCCGACATGAGCAGAGGACAGCTGTTTGTTCGGGCGGGTGCTGGGAGCGGAGGACAGCTGCTTGTCCGGGGGAGGGGGGGCTTGCGGAGGACGGCTGCTTGCTCGGGTAGGGGAGGAGGGAGCGCGAGCAGGATTGCGAGCGGGCGGGAAGGTCTGGCCATGCAGCAGGATGGGTGTGCAGGTAGGCGGGAACATGTGCCGGGCGGCAGGACGCCTCGGCCATGAAGCTGAAGGGTGGGCGGAGAGGCTGTAACTTGTGCCGGGGGCGGACGGGCAGGCCGGCCATGCAGGGGGATATGCGGGGAGGCGGTCAGCGGTGCCGGCGTCTGGCGGACGGCTCAGGGAGGTGGCGGCTGAGGAGTCAAGGCCCGGAGGGGGCGCGATCTGGTGGGGGCCCCCTGGGGGGGGCAAGATGGTGGGGGCCCCGGGGCTCTAGCCCCGGGAGCCCCGCTTATAATCCGGCCCAGGGTGAGCTGGTGCCGGAGCTTATTTTAGTAATTGTTTTAAACCGCGGTATCGCGGTTTAAAACACTTTTTAAACGTTGTAGCCGGCGCAGGCAGGTACGCGCTCGGCGCTTACCGTGCACGCGGCTCTCATTCACTTCCTATGTAGCCGCGTGCATGGTAAGCGCCGAGCGCGTACCTGCCTGCGCCGGCTACAGCGTTTAAAAAGTGTTTTAAACCGCGATAATGCGGTTTAAAACACTTACTAAAATAAGCTCCGGCACCAGCTCACCCTGAGCTGGTGCCCGATATTGCCATCGGAAACCTGCCACTACAAGTGGTAGGTTTCCTTTAAGACCGGGTCGTTGGATGAATTCTCATGGCATTGGCCTGCAGAGCAAAAATAATGCTCCCTGGAAAGCTGTATCTGCTTCAGATGTAGTTATACCCCTGTGTATCATTAAAAGACATCTACCACCAGTAGCATTGTAAACCAAGCCCACACAGACATGTGTGCCCCCCTCTGGCAGGATATTCTCTTCTTTTAGCTTCTTATGTCCTGGATTTTACCAAAAAAGACTAATTATGCAAATAAGCCTGAGGGTCTCCAGGTTCCATAGACATTAACGGATCCTAGAGCCCCTCCGTCTTATTTGCATAATCTGTAATGCCTTGATGGCAAAGAAAGCTTGATGAAGAGTGAATCCTGCCAGCAGGGGGCACTCGGCAGTATGTCAGTGTGTTTGGCTTACAATCTTTCATCCTGGTGGTAGATGTCCTTTAAAGCATAGGGGATCAATTATTACAATAAGTTATTGATACTATTGGTCCAAGAGCGACACTTCAGGGTATATGATTGATAGGGATTTTTTTATGCAGGGCCCCAACAGCCTTTTGTAAGGTGAGTCCTAATTAACCATTTCATGGTTGTCCTGGTACCAGGAACTTCAACACAAAACTAAGACACGTCAGTCTCAGAGTGTATGTAAAGATCTTCTCTCTCGTTTAATATCCCAAAATGCATAATATCACAGACAGAAGAGTCATCAAAGAGGCGTGAATAGTATACTGTAAAGCTATTGGTCATCAGCACATTCTGGGAAAAAAGTGAATTAATTGTTCTCAGTTCTCAGAGACCTTGTACACAGATATTGTTTATACTAGTTTGCTGAGAAGAAGAAGATAAGTGGCTCCAGAATCACAATATAATGTAGCATCAAGGACAGACTGGCTTCTCATTAAATGTCAAAGGGTATTAGCTGACAGGCCAGCAACCAGGTTACATAAAATGAAGTTTGAATCATGACATTAACTTGACAATGGTCAGAGAACATGGCCGCTGTATCTAAGATGGCGGACAGTAGTCAAGATGGCGTCTGAAACCAGTGCGATCTCCTTAACAATGATGCTGGATAATAAACACCTATACTGAATAGTGATGGTCTCATCTGAAGTTATGCTCTAAAAAATAGCAACGGACTACAAAAAGTGCCCACCCATTTAAAGGAAAACTTTTGGCTGTGATTTATATTGCTTTTAGGAAAGAATTACATTGCAGTATATGGAAGCTGTAGGAATTCCTACAGGTCTGGAAGCCGATGCCTGATTCTTATCTTCTCATGAAGGTCCATGCAGGAGGCCCTTCCTAATGGAAAAGCTTTGTGTTGTGACATGCCCCTTGTTTGGAGCACAGTCTGTAGACTCCGGTATCTGGTCTTGATACTGTAGATGGCATCACACAACAGATCATCGGGTCGGGTAGAGCTGGGCTCGTGTGGTATGGCTGGAATGTAAGAACTCAGCAGCCCCAGCTGATTCTGATGCAGTGTAGAGTAGGACACCTCTCCATTCTCCTCTCATTAGATCACTAGAAAGTCCTGGACGTAGAATTTAGTAACCTGTATTTGTTCGACATCTGCTTCATGTCTGATATAAGGTACGGAGTGTTTAAGTGTTTGCACACAAGAATTACTTGCACTGTAATACAATGTAAACTCTCAGCTTATCAGATAAGGAATAGTCTTCTTTCCCAAGAGCAGTGGGAGATAACTTTCTGGAATACACCACAACTCCACTTTTTACTGGAATAGTTAAATTAAATCAATCATGATGAATCAGGGACTGTTACTCATAGATCCAGGCACAGTGACTGGGGTAATCTTCTTATATGTGTTATCCATGTCCTCCTTCCTTTAAAATCAACTTTGAAAATTATGTTTTTGAGCCTGAAAGGCTAATGGGGGTGGTTCCCAGAGCTCTTCTGTGCTGTAGCTTCTAAGGATGTTACACTGTGCAAGGAGCACTTCCTTTCCTGCTGTGTGCTAAAAACTTCCTCTGCTGCAGTGAGATAACATCAGGCAGGGGGGAGAAAGTGTAATCGCTTGTGATTCTGCAGCACAAATTGGGTTCATTAGCATAATTGTATAAGTTGATTTTAGAAGGAAGGAGGCCATGAATAACAAATATGAGATTATCACAGTCACAGTGCTGGATCTATGAGTAAGCGCCCCTGGTTTATCATGCTGGATTTTGATGGTAGATTTCTTTTAAGCACTGATTATCTGTTTAACCATTTAGATGCTGACAATGTAAGTGGGAGGGGCTCCTTCTCTTTTGCCATTGTTGCCCTTAGATTGGGGGGTGCCAATGGTGGAAAGGGCAGCCCATAGAATCCATCAGGGATGACAAGACCAAATACCTGCTAGGAATATCCTATATGCAGTTTATAATGCAATCAAAAGATGACAAGGTGATGTTCCCTAGTGGAACTGAAAGAAGTGAATTTTAAATAAAACTTGAAATAGTAGACAATGGCCCTTAGTATTTTCTTCCTACAAGTGATGTTTATTAGAGCATACTCACATATAGGAGGTCAACAACACCTTACATGTGTAGGAGTGAGTTACCAACTAGTTTATAGTTGTACAAAAAATAGTTTCAGCTCACCTGCCCGTAGTGGCCATTTATTTGGTGCCGTTGTTCGGATAGGCTGAGCTGTATCAGTCCAATAGGTTTGGAAGGAACGTAGATCCAGCAGCCAGACAAATTTAGAAAAAGTATTAAAAGTATTAAAACCTCAGTAATTAACTAACTACCTAATAAACCACTACTAGCATATTGTGAGGTAATGTACCACCTTTTTGTGTCTTTCATGGACCAGTGTGGTGGCTTCATCCAGGCAATCAACTTTGAAGTGAGATGTAAAATAGTTGTATAAAGTCAAGGAGGAGGAGAGTTTAACGCTGAGGTCAAGGTGGGGAACACTGAATGCCTCTTCTGTGATTGACATCAAGCATCGGACTTCATAAGATCTGGTTAGTGATGTCTCTGGATGCAGGACCATTCATTACAGGGCTTACAACTAATTTGTATCTCGCTAGATTTTATGAATGACGCCACCACACTGGGCCATGAAAGAAACCTGATCTGGAAGGTGTTCAGTTACTTGGCAACATGTTGGTAGTGGTTTATTAGGTCAATTTCTGATGACAGGTTGCCTTTAACTCCAATAAAACCGAAGGTAGTTTAAAAACTTCATTTCACCTTACTCAATATAAGCTGCAATATTATGGTGACTATAGCCACATAAAATCAAAAAATTTTTTTCAAAAATTACATTTTTATTTTATTGTCCAAAACAAACAAACTATATTTTGATGATAAAAAGGATTATAGAAGTTATTAAACTGTATTTGACAAGTTATTCAGCTGTATTTGACACATCTAGTGCTGTTCAAAAACGCAACTGGTCCAACAAAAAACAACCCCCACAGTGAAAGTTATGACAATAAACAAAAGTGTGTGGCATCAAAAGGTTAAAGAAATATTTTTCCCTGTGATCATACAGTGTGAGCAATTGTTTCACAAGTAGGAAAACGGCTGCTGTGCTTGTTCCAGTCAATGTATGCAGTTGGTGTAGGTTCTCTGGGAGCAAGGGCATAATTTATCACTTAAAAGGAACCTAGCATCAAGAACTTGTCAGACAGCTGAACACCTTCCATATAGTGTCACTTTCATGGCCTGGTGTGGTGGCATCATCCAGAAAACCACTTTGAAGTGAGATGTAAATTGTGATAAAGTCAAGGAGGCGGAGATTTTAACACTAAAGTCAAGCTCTCTCTTCCTCAGAAAGCCCCATCACTGTAATTGAAGGTCCTACATCCACATACATCACTAACCAGATCTCCAATTACTGAGGAGGAGGAGCTCCCCACCTTAACTGTTGAACTCTCCTCCTCCTTGACTTTATACAACCAATTTGCATCTCAATTGAAAGTTGATTTTCTGGATGAAGCCACCACACTGGACCATGAAAGATACAAAAACTAGAAGGTGTCTGATAATATAGTGGCAGTGATGTATTAGTCCAATTGCTGATGACAGGTTCCCTTAAAACTTAAACTGTTTTTACTACTTTACTTTTTTTTTTTGTAAATTTTAAAATTTAGGGGGAATAGGGTCAAAACCTAAGTGTAGCAATACCCCCTTATCTGACTCTACTACTAAGGACTTTTGTATAAAAATCATTGGAACGTAGGACATGATTCCATATATCAATTTAGTAACAAACTTGTAATTAAAATTGACTATAAAAAAAAATAATTTAACAATTTTATTTCAACCATCGTAAATCCTCACACCTGATTTCACACTGGACGTGTATTTAATATGATTTGCTTGCTAACTATACCCCATGCAGATCTCAACGTCTCGACAATTGTCTCTGCTCACAAAGTAGAATTAACACAATTACACCGCACTTCAGACTCGATATCCCATTCCTCATGTATGGACTGAACCTCAGGTTGTATTATTAAAATTGATTTCTCCTATGTGAAGACATAGGTTGTGACGGCTCATCGTGTTATTGGAAAAGACAGTTCCCGAATAATTATACAGACTTTCCTATTGTGAAGCCGTCCACAGGAGCTGATAATAGATGTCCCCGAGGAGCAAGAATTCTCCTGGTGTAGCCAATGCTTCCAATTGCCTTTATCCGGGGAAAGTCCGGTTTACTCATCCTACAATACATTACATTATTACAGCGTGTAATTCATTGTTTTCTCGATCGTCCTTATATTTGATCTTCAGAAGAAACGCATACTACTGAGCTGTCCTTAGATGTTCTCCACAATTTGGGGAGGTGATTTAGTTATCTATCTACAACAGAATTCTGTTTGTAATTAGCACAAAAATATGTCTGGGGGTTTAGACAATTTTCAGGCATCCCTGGGACTAGTTAAACAAAAGGGGTGTGGCCTATGAAAGGGGGTGTGGCTTTACACAAAAAAGTCTTTGTGGCAAAAATAATGCTGACCCGATAGAATTTTGTCCCAGTTTTCTAGCGTAAAATAAGTCAACTGATAGAAGGTGTAAACTATGATTAGACAGTCTTCTACTAAGCCAGATGAATCATTCAGCATTAGACTCTTCTAAGAATCTTGTGAAGCATAACACTGTCTAGTATAACTCTGCAATTAACTTACCACACGTTTCATAAATCTGCCCCTATATGTATATTCTATTTCAAGTTCCTATTAAGTGTCAGAACATCTATTATCACTGCTGGGTAACAGCTATTCCCTCTGACCCCCCCTCCCCTAGAACATAGGAGAGCACATGTGCTCCTTGAATGGTGGATTATCTAACAAGATAATCCACCTAAACTCAATCATCCAATCAAAGATCAATAAAATCAATGCGTACAAGGCTCCTGACCAGATGGGTTACACCCCAGAGTTGCTGTGCCGATGTATAAAATCTTTAGAGATTCCCTAAAGACTGGAATGGTGCCAAGTGACTGGCACAATGTGAATGTGGTGCCAATATTTAAAAAGTGCTCTAGAGCTTCACCATGCAACTACAGGCCTGTAAGCTTAAAGGACATCTACAACCAGGATGAAAGGATGTATGCAAATGAGCCTGAGGGGCTCCAGGCTCAATTAACACATATGTAGCCTGCATATAGTCCTTCATTCTGGTGATCAGATGCCTGGATGGAGGAGCAGCTGTGGATATTGTGTTCTTGGACTTTGCAAAGGCATTTGACACTGTTCCTCATTGTTAAATATTCCAGATTTACAATATTCTAATTAGAGTGTGAATATGTACTCAATAGTTGATCAAACACAACATGGTCAATGAGATACATATGTGATAGGATTATAATATGTATAGAGAGTAAGTATGTAATAATCATAAGTGTAATCAGGGGCATATATGTTCAACACTGGTGTTATATGTATATTCTTGACATATCTCAAAGATAATGTTAGAACGCAACCCCCAACCACATCCTATCACATGACATTAGTTATCCTTTACAATATGAAGTTCTCTTTGTGTTAGCACCTATCACATCCAAATCACACCACATTCACATGACAAGAGGTATCCTTTACCATATAATGGTCTCTGTGTTAGCTGGTCATAAAGGAATGTTACCATATATGGTTATGGACAAGGCCAATGGAGGAGTTTGGCTCACAATGTAACTCTATAGGACTGTACTCTTTATAAGTGACTCTGTCCAAGGGGGATGGGCACATTGAGCATATCACACACACCAAGCTCGCTCACACACGCTGACATATGGATGAGATTTAAGGACACAAGATGGAGATGAATAATGAAGGAAGAAAGACCAACACAAGATGATGAAACCTTCACCAGAACATAATTTCATGGACTGACTGACTTTACCACATGACTAATAATCTGCACAAGTATTCTGTATTCTGCAACCTGGACGACGACAATAAACGTAACTTTTTATAATAATTATCCTGAGTCCTTCTATTTTTGGAAGAACATATTAAAGGACACGGGAAAGATATAATATTCAATACGATTTTTATTACATTTGGCGAGCCAGCCTACGACTTTGTTTTTTAAATTATTTTATATTCTCCTAACACTTGCAAAAGGGGGAATTCCAATTGACTCTCATGTTGGTGCAAGTGTTAGAGAAATCAACAAAGAAGAATCTATAGGAGTGATGCACGTGATCTTTCCCAGACGTACAACAGACGGCGGCCTGAGGAGGACAATAGGTGTCAGGATTCCAAGGTTGTAAGTATGGAAATCATTGATTCTTTTACTAAGAAATGTAACTTAGAGTTTAAGTTTGTGCCTAGTGATCAGTCAGATCTAGAAACTGTTTGGTTAAGTTTATATGATGAATGCCGAAAGGAGAATAAAAAGATAGAAAGTAAACGTGTATCTGTCAGTAAAGACAAAGAGAAATTGAGGAACATTCTGCAGATGGTAAAAGTCTATCATCAGGCAGTGCTAGACAGATCCATAGTCAGGAGCTCTAGTTCTACTCTTAATACAGATAATGTGATCTGTGAGGAGATGGATAGTGACAGTAATACATGTGATGATGTAACTCAGAATGACCAGGGACAGGTCTGTGTCCTCTCTGCTGGAGGTGACTCTGTGTCTACAGACATGGAAGGGTCTTTTCAAAGACAGATATTAGAGATGAAAGAATCCAGTTTAAAGTTAAAAATGCAGAAGCATTTATTAAATCTGAGCAAAGAGGTTCCCACATATGATGAAAAAATCCATGTGTGCAGGAATCATGAAATCTTTGAGAGTTTTGTGGAGAAATTTGATTTATCAACTGAACAGAAAAATCAATTGTTTAAAATTTGGCTTCCTCTAAAGTTTTCTAGACGATTAGAATCAGAAGATTTACTTGATGACGAGTCTAGGGAGTGGTCACATGACAGTGACGTAGACAGATTGAAGAAGTTACTCTGGTGCACTACAAGTGACAGCATGCCTTCATATGAGATTTTACACGAAATGAAAATTGGTAGAAAGGAATGTACCTTCTCATTTATGTCAATGTTTGAGAGAACGTGTAATGCAATTGGAATTTGTAATCCTCACTTAATAGTGAGAGAATTTATTAAGAAATTTACATTCCTTAATGCTGCTGCACTTGTATTTGCTTCAGATAAACCTTCTTTATTAGATGCTACAAAATTTTTAGATAATATTAGAAAGTATCAGAGCAAGAACGAATCACAGGATCAGAGACAGAGTATAGAGAGAACAGAGGTAGATGGTTACAGAAAGTCATACAAGAGAACCCTGCCTGAGCAAACACAAGAAGTATATACTCTAAGGAGAAAGGTATATAGTCCAAGGAGAAAGTGGGACAAAGTCTATGAGGAACATAGAAGAGAAACACAAGAAGTATATACTCCTAGAAGAAAGGTATATACTCCAAGGAGAAAGTGGGACAAAGTCTATGAGGAGCGTAGAAATCTGCATGTGGCAAGGAAACCTTACAACATGATTATTCAATCTGCTCCACCTAGTAATTCCCTGTTACCTGTTGTAAGTAAAGAAATCATTCAGTGTCAATTGTCTAATTGTAAAGACAATGTAATCAGAGAAGAGAAAGGGCCAGATGTACAGGATAGATCATCAGACATATCCAAGGCTTTGGTAAACAAAGCTAAAAATATTCAGGAGAAGGAAGTCCCCACATGTGATGTCTCCTCAGCCATGAAGACTAAATTAGACAAAATGCAGTATTGTGAATTTATGAATGAATCCACCAAATCCATGTATCATAGGAGGGACACATTGATGAGGATATTCAATGATATTCTAGAGGGCAAGATTTTTAGACATGGGTTGGGTATTGGCTGAGAATATACCCCTGTATACTACTGACTACTATTGGTATAATGACTATGGCTTGGTAATGGATATGGTTTTAAGATAAGGAGTTTGACGGAACAAAAAATATAGTTCTGGGATTTATGTGACAATATGATGAACAATCAGTGTATTGTGCACATTATTCTATTTTTTATATATGGGCCAAGTAGTGTCATACATGATGTTATACATAGGCCTGGATGAGGTAATATGATAGCAGTATCATGTTTTAGTTTGTAAAGTCTTAGTTAAGCATTTATTTCATCTAACACTCAATATGTAAAATTATTGTTGGATTGAATACATTTTTAACATTGTTCCTATTTTTTCTTCAAAAAGATACAGGAAAGAAGCAGCAATGCAGTAAAGATCTCCTGATGTTAATATGATAGAGATATTGATTACAGTGATTGAATAAGAGAAATAATCAATTAGAGATAAAATGATTGTATAAAATTAAACAATGTGTAACTTTTACATCATACAGAGATGCTGCTGCCTGGTTTACTCTTCTGCATGAGCATGACTAACACAAGCTAATATCTTGAGCTTTGGCCATACATATATGTCATTATCTATGTGTGTCTGTGATTGTTGTATCCTGTGATCTGCAGATCTGTGACGTCTATTGTCAGGCCTGAGAATAAAAAATTGTTTGTCTTTTATGTTATTTGTTGTCCATAATGAAGTACTTCATGTCTAAATTTAAATTGTGGTTAAATACAATGGTAAATGGTAAATTTAAGAGTTCATTAATGGACAATGAACAAGTCCATATACATCAGTATATGAGGAATGTGTGAAGACTCTGAGTAAGGATGGCAGCTGCAATGAAGGTTGAATAACAGGAATATAACCTCTATGGTAGTAGGAAAAATGACATGTGATGGAATATTTTTGAATTTGTTTTTCATCTATTTATGTATCAATTTATGGATTTAAGTTTTGGGGATTTTACTTTTATTTTATTTTAATTGGTTTTCTATGACTTACATAAATGTACACACACATAACACATACATTCTTATACATACACACAACGTTATACATGGACATTAAGGGAACATATGTGATGTATCTTTGTTTTTTTATGGGTATATTTGACAAAATATGTAATGACTGACCATCTATAATATTACAAGGATGCTTACCCGCTGAAATTCAGTAGGATTAGGTTTCAGCCAAGAAGGGTCTATGGTATAATACATGGAGTAAGATCACTGACAATGCATAAGTTTATTATTCTGAGTAACTGAAGGTTCATTGGTTGACAGGGATGAATAATATATGTGAAGGGTTATCCATACTAAATTCAGTTTGGAATTAAAGAATAAGGGTAGGATATTGCATACGGGAACAATACAATATGCAATACAGTAAGAGCATGGTTTTCATTCAAAAGACAAAATGGTTGTTCCGAAAAAGAATGAAACATTGAAGTGTGATTAAATAAATATTTGGGTTATATGCATATTTGATTAAAGGTATTAGGGTAATCTTAAGGTATACATTAAATAAATGGCTCTTGTTCTTGAATTCAACTAATAAGGAATCACATGATGTACCGAAAATCCAACAGGATTCCTAACATTTGTCATTATTAATGTGATGGTTATTGTTAATAATATTTGTTATTTTCAGTAGTAATTAATAACAATGTTATATTAATTAGTTATTAGTAGCAACAATGAATGATATGGTTCACTGTGATCGTTATAAGTCAGGTATAATCACCGATTTTGGTGTAGATTTAGGGCAAAAGAAGATTTCTTCAATCAAGTCTCCAAATAAATGGAAAAGACTTTGAGATTTATTATGGATAAAAGACTGATACTTACAATTTCAAGTGTTATAAATCCCATGAAGGTAAAGAATTGATGTGTAGATGTCTTAGGTAACAACATGAAGGTGCTAATGTTACACCTTATGGACTTATCTGATGGACTGTGTTATCACTGAATGAATGACAGCTGATTATTATTATCGAGATACATCCAGATGCCAAAAATTGGACTGAGTTGTTATCAAGAATGTTTTGGTCAAAGATGTCACCAAACCGGTGGGAAAAGGGTTGTTGATACAATTGTGACTAAGGACTGTTATACTTTGATAAGGTTACACTTTGCTACTGAAGGAATCATTGTCAATGTTAACCCTTACATTGCTATCACAGCTGTTTCAGTGAAGAAGCACTGATGACTCACAGGGGGAACTCAAATGATATGTTGACATATTCAAGTAAATTCCAAGGAGGCGACTGCTGTACTGATATAATAAGTACATGTTCCTTATGAAGAATCTGGTTTTACATCTATATCTTTCTAAGACTTTGTGCTATACACTGGAAGAAACTAACAACAAAGGAAATGTGATTAAAGGTTTCTGCACATAATAATCAGTCAACAGTAATAATAATACATCTACATTCTAAAGACGGTGTAACTAATCCTTCTACTGGACAAGAAGATGATGATGACCAAAAGAAGATGACAAGAAGCTTCATCTAGTTTAGATTTAGTATATAGTCTATCAATTTATTTGTATTTTGATCATAGTACACCATAACATTTATTAATATTATAATTTATAGTAATGAGTTAATATTGATTGATATTCAGATAAGGACAATTTATTTATTACGGACATTCTAATCAAAAGGAAGGAAAATCATCCGGTGATTCATTAGTGAATATTGTTAGTGGATTTTGAGGGATCAAACAGATGTATCTCACCCTCAAGAGGGGGAAATGTTAAATATTCCAGATTTACAATATTCTAATTAGAGTGTGAATATGTACTCAATAGTTGATCAAACACAACATGGTCAATGAGATACATATGTGATAGGATTATAATATGTATAGAGAGTAAGTATGTAATAATCATAAGTGTAATCAGGGGCATATATGTTCAACACTGGTGTTATATGTATATTCTTGACATATCTCAAAGATAATGTTAGAACGCAACCCCCAACCACATCCTATCACATGACATTAGTTATCCTTTACAATATGAAGTTCTCTTTGTGTTAGCACCTATCACATCCAAATCACACCACATTCACATGACAAGAGGTATCCTTTACCATATAATGGTCTCTGTGTTAGCTGGTCATAAAGGAATGTTACCATATATGGTTATGGACAAGGCCAATGGAGGAGTTTGGCTCACAATGTAACTCTATAGGACTGTACTCTTTATAAGTGACTCGGTCCAAGGGGGATGGGCACATTGAGCATAGCATACACACCAAGCTCGCTCACACACGCTGACATATGGAGGAGATTTAAGGACACAAGATGGAGATGAATAATGAAGGAAGAAAGACCAACACAAGATGATGAAACCTTCACCAGAACATAATTTCATGGACTGACTGACTTTACCACATGACTAATAATCTGCACAAGTATTCTGTATTCTGCAACCTGGACGACGACAATAAACGTAACTTTTTATAATAATTATCCTGAGTCCTTCTATTTTTGGAAGAACATATTAAAGGACACGGGAAAGATATAATATTCAATACGATTTTTATTACACTCATAGACGCCTGATGGGTAAAATTAGGGCTATTGGTTTGGCAGAAATCATTTGCAATTGGATTGAAAACTGGCTGAAGGATCGTATCCAGAGAGTTGTGGTCAATGATTCCTACTCGGAATGGTCACCAGTTATGAGTGGTGTACCCCAGGGTTCTGTGCTTGGCCCACTACTATTTAATATATTTATTAATGATATAGAGGTAGGAATTAATAGCACTGTGTCTATTTTTGCAGATGACACCAAGCTATGTGGTGTGATACAGTCTATGGAGGATGTTCATAGGCTGCAGGGTGACTTGGACAAACTGAATGTTTGGTCATCCACTTGGCAAATGAGGTTTAATGTGGATAAATGTAAGGTTATGCACCTGGGGGCTAATAATCCACAGGCAACATATGTCCTTGGGGGAGTAAATCTGGGAGAGTCCCTTGTTGAGAAGGACCTGGGGGTACTAGTAGATCATAAATTGAATAACAGCAGGCAATGTCAATCATCTGCCTCTAAAGCCAGCAAAATCTTGTCATATATCAAAAGGGGGACAGCAGAGAGCTTCAAGAAGGGCCCAGATGCCTTTCTACACCTAAATAACATTGACGGTTATGTTATATACAGTCATGGCCATAAGTTTTGGGAATGACACAAATATTATATTTTCACATGATATGTTGCCCTCTGGTTTTTATGTGTGTTTGTCAGATGTTTTTATCACATACAGAAATACAAGTGCAATCATATTATGAGTAACAAAAGCTTTTATTGACAGTTAGAATGAGTTAATGAGCCTTCTTCTTCAGGACCTCTGCAATTCTCCCTGGAAGCTCTCAATCACCTTCTGGACCAGATCCTGACTGATAGCCGTCCATTCCTGCACAATCAATGCTTGTATTTTGTCACAATTTGTTGGCTTTTGTTTGTCCACCCGTCTCCTGATAATTGACCACAAGTTCTCAATGGGATTAAGATCTAGGGAGTTTCCAGGCCATGGACCCAAAATCTCTATGTTTTGTTCCCTGAGTCATTAAGTTATCACCTTTGCTTTATGGCAAGGTGCTCCATCACGCTGGAAAAGGCATTATTGATCACCAAACTGCTCTTGGACGGTTGGGAGAAGTTGCGCTTGGAGGACATTCTGGTACCATTCTTTATTCATGGATGTGTTTTTAGGCAAGACTATGAGAAAGCCGATTCCCTTGGCTGAGAAGCAACCCCACACATGAATGGTTGCAGGATGCTTTACAGGTGGCATAAGACAAGACTGGTGGTATCGCTCACCTTGTCTTCTCCCAACAAGCTGTTTTCCCAGATGTTCCAAACAATCGGAAAGAGGATTCATCAGAGAAAATGACTTTACCCCAGTCCTCAGCAGTCCACTCCCTGTACCTTCTGCAGAATATCAGTCTGTCCCTGATGTTTTTTCTGGAGAGAAGTGGCTTCTTTGCTGCCCTCCTTGACACCAGGCCTTGCTCCAAGAGTCTCCGCCTCACAGTGCGTGCAGATGCCCTCACACCTGCCTGCTGCCATTCCTCGGCAAGCTCTGCACTGCTGGTATCCCGATCCCGAAGCTGAAACACTTTTAAGAGATGGTCCTGGCTCTTGCTGGTCCTTCTTGGGCGCCCTGGAGCCTTTTTGGCAACAATGGAACCTCTCTCCTTGAATTCCTTGATGATGAGATAGATTGTTGACTGAGGTGCAATCTTTCTAGCTGCGATACTCTTCCCTGTTAGGCCAGTTTTGTGCAGTGCAATAATGACTGCACATGTTTCTTTATAGATAACCATGGTTAACAGAAGAGAAACAATGATGCCAAGCACCAGCCTCTTTTTAAAGTGTCCAGTGGTGTGATACTTACTTAATCATGACAGATTGATCTCCAGTCCTGTCCTCATCAGCACCCACACCTGTGTTACTGGAGCAATCCCTGAAGCGATGTTAGCTGCTCCTTTTAAGGTGCCTGCAATGAAGTTGAAATGTGTTTGGGGGGGAAAAAGTTAATTTTCTAGGCAAATATTGACTTTGCAATTAATTGCTGTTAAGCTTATCACTCTTTATAATATTCTGGAGTATATGCAAATTGCCATTACAAAACCTGATGCAGTAGACTTTGTAAAAAGTAACATATGTATCATTCTCAAAACTTATGGCCATGACTGTACATTACTCTCAATAGAATGGAGCGACAGGATGCATCCTGCCACTCCAACAATTTGTGCAAACAGGACCTCAATTCTCTATATTGCTGTGGGTTCCGCTCCCGTTCTTGTGATTGGTGGAGCTCCCTGCAGTACTTGCAATCATGGTTAAACTTCCTTAAATCCAGCATACAAAATACAGGAGATCCGATGCCCACATGTGTTGGCACAGCTTCCAGGTGGCATTTTCAACAGGAAATCTAATGTGTTCTTAATTAAATCCATGCAGAAGTCTAAGTTTCTACTACATGACTAGATTCCATAGAACTGGTATGTTTTTCTTTTTACCCTGCAAAATTTAAGCCTTGGCCGCAGAAAAACAACCCATCCCCATATTCGCTGCCGACTCACATTCTCATTAAAATCAGTTGAGAACCTGTCAATTGTTGGGGGTCAACATATATCATAACTTTCCCAATGATTCGCAATACATTGGGGCAGATTTACTTACCCGGTCCTGTCGCGATCCCTGAGGTGAGTTCTCCGATGAGGATGAAGTCCGGCGTGATTCTTCAAGATCGTGCGTCCATTTTCCTGCATGTGTTGCTTCCCCGCTGAGGTCCGCCAGAGTTAATAATAATAATAATTCTTTATTTATATAGCGCACACAGATTGCACAGCGCTGCACAAAGCATGTCAAATTGGTCCCTGTCCCCATGGGGCTCACAATCTAAACACCCTACTAGTATGTTTTTGGAGAGTGGGAGGAAACCAGAGTACCCGGAGGAAACCCACGCAAACACGGAGAGAACATACCCAATGAAAATGCGCCGTGGACCCTTAGTGAATACTGCAGTGCAATAATGTTGAGCTGCAATACCAAACACGGCCAATGGACAAGAGAGGCGCTGTTTCTGGTAAAGAAAAGTCAACGGTACGCTCTCATCTCATGATTACTTGGTAATTACTAGAGATGAGCGAACATGCTCGTCCGAGCTTGATGCT
Organism: Engystomops pustulosus; assembly: GCF_040894005.1. Classification (NCBI taxonomy): domain Eukaryota; kingdom Metazoa; phylum Chordata; class Amphibia; order Anura; family Leptodactylidae; genus Engystomops; species Engystomops pustulosus. The sequence continues at coordinate 34,315,324 of NC_092418.1, forward strand.
CGGTCGAGCATTAGCGTACTCGAAACTGCTCGTTGCTCGGACGAATACTTCGCCCGCTCGAGAAAATGGCAGCTCCCGCCGTTTTGCTTTTTGGCGGCCAGAAACAGAGCCAATCACAAGCCAGGAGACTCTGCACTCCACCCAGCATGACGTGGTAGCCTTACACGTCGATAGCAGTGGTTGGCTGGCCAGATCAGGTGACCCTGGGATAGACTAGCCGCTGCCCGCGCTGCTCGGATCATTCTGTGTCTGGATGCCGCTAGGGAGAGAGCTGCTGCTGGTCAGGGAAAGCGTTAGGGTGTTCTATTAGCTTACTGTTAGGCAGGAGTGATTCTCCAAGAACCCAACAGCCCTTCTTAGGGCTACAATAACGTTCTACTTTTTTTTTTTTTTATTTGCATGTAGTACCATTTTGTGAGGAATTAGCAGGGGGACTTGCTACCGTTGTGTTTAGCTCTTAGTGGCACACATATCCACCTCAAACACCAAAGTGGGAAAATTTAGTAGGGGTTGGATTTCAATTAGGCACAGTCTGCCATTTGTCCTTTTTTATTTTACGTTTATTTTGTTTAATAACTCAGCGTCATCTCATCTGGCATATTAGTGTGCTTTCATACTTGGCTAGAAAATAGCCATAGGAGAATCCAAACGGCTTACTTGCGCCTACAGTAGCGTTATATATTTGATTTCTGGTTGATCTGCTGGTGGCTGTACTTGCTGCAGTGCATCTACTAGCCAATTGTGAGCAATTTGTAGTGAGACTTGCGACCGCTGTGTTTTGCGCTTAGTGACGCACATATCCATTGCAAAGACCGAAGTGGGAAAATTTTGTAGGGGTTGGATTTCAATTAGGCACAGTCTGCCATTTGTCCTTTTTTATTTTACGTTTATTTTGTTTAATAACTCAGTGTCATCTCATCTGGCATAGTAGTGTGCTTTCATACTTGGCTAGAAAATAGCCATAGGAGAATCCAAACGGCTTACTTGCGCCTACAGTAGCGTTATATATTTGATTTCTGGTTGATCTGCTGGTGGCTGTACTTGCTGCAGTGCATCTACTAGCCAATTGTGAGCAATTTGTAGTGAGACTTGCGACCGCTGTGTTTTGCGCTTAGTGACGCACATATCCATTGCAAAGACCGAAGTGGGAAAATTTTGTAGGGGTTGGATTTCAATTAGGCACAGTCTGCCATTTGTCCTTTTTTATTTTACGTTTATTTTGTTTAATAACTCAGTGTCATCTCATCTGGCATATTAGTGTGCTTTCATACTTGGCTAGAAAATAGCCATAGGAGAATCCAAACGGCTTACTTGCGCCTACAGTAGCGTTATATATTTGATTTCTGGTTGATCTGCTGGTGGCTGTACTTGCTGCAGTGCATCTACTAGCCAATTGTGAGCAATTTGTAGTGAGACTTGCGACCGCTGTGTTTTGCGCTTAGTGACGCACATATCCATTGCAAAGACCGAAGTGGGAAAATTTTGTAGGGGTTGGATTTCAATTCGGCACAGTCTGCCATTTTTCCTTTTTTATTTTACGTTTATTTTGTTTAATAACTCAGTGTCATCTCATCTGGCATAGTAGTGTGCTTTCATACTTGGCTAGAAAATAGCCATAGCTATAGGATAGCATTGTTTGTTTTTAAAAACTCAAAAACACAAAAAAAAGTTTTAAAAAAAATTAAAGTTATAACTCTCATTTTAAAAAATGTTTAACCCGAGGGCTAGGGGTAGAGGACGAGGGCGGGGACCTGGGCGTCCAACTACTGCAGGGGTCAGAGGCCGTGGTCCTGGCCGGGGTGAGACACCACCTGCTTATGAGGGAGCAGGGGAACGCCGCAGAGCTACACTCCCTAGGTTCATGTCTGAAGTTACTGGGACTCGTGGTAGAGCACTGTTGAGGCCAGAACAGTGCGAACAGGTGATGTCGTGGATTGCTGACAATGCTCGAGCAATTTGTCCACCAGTCAGTCTTCCACGCAGTCCACCCATGTCACCGAAATCGCCACTCCTCCAGCTCCTGCACCTCAGCCTCCTCCCCCCCAGTCTGCCCCCTCCCAGGAAAATTTGGCATTTGAACCGGCATACTCTGAGGAACTGTTTTCTGGACCCTTCCCACAGTCACAAACCACTTGTCCGGTTGCTGCTGAGCAATTTTCCGATGCCCAGGTTTTCCACCAGTCACAGTCTGTGGGTGATGATGACCTTCTTGACGTAGTGGAAGTGTGTAAAGAGGTGTCCGACGATGAGGAGACACGGTTGTCAGACAGTGGGGAAGTTGTTGTCAGGGCAGGAAGTCCGAGGGGGGAGCAGACTGAGGGATCGGAGGATGATGAGGTGACAGACCCAAGCTGGGTTGAGAGGCCGGGTGAACACAGTGCTTCTGAGACGGAGGAGAGTCCTCGACCAGAACAGGTTGGGAGAGGCAGGGCCAGAGCTGGTGCATCAGCGCCAAATGTGTCAACTAGTGAAGCTCCCGTGGCGAGGGCTCTTGCGGCGAGGGCTAGATCTTCAGAAGTCTGGAGGTTCTTTAAGGAAACACCGGATGACCGACAGACTGTGGTGTGCAACATTTGCCAAACCAGGCTCAGCAGGGGTTCCACCACTACTAGCTTAACTACCACCAGTATGCGCAGGCATATGAATGCTAAACACCCCACTCAGTGGCAACAAGCCCGTTCACCTCCGGCCGTGCACACCACTGCTCCTTCCCCTGTGTCAGCTGATAGTCAGCCCCCTGACCAGGACCCTGCCACAAAAACCCCATCGTCGCCTCCACGATCCTCCACAGCATCCACCAGCGTTCAGCTCTCCATACCCCAGACGCTGGAGCGGAAACGCAAATATAGTGCAACCCACCCGCACGCCCAAGCCCTTAATGTGCACATCTCCAGATTGCTTAGCCTGGAGATGCTGCCCTATAGGCTAGTAGAGACCGAGGCCTTTCGCAACCTCATGGCGGCGGCCGCCCCTCGGTATTCGGTCCCCAGCCGCCACTACTTTTCCCGATGTGCCGTCCCAGCCCTGCACCAGCACGTGTCAGACAACATCATCCGTGCCCTGACCAACGCCGTTTCTGACAAGGTCCACCTGACCACGGACACGTGGACGAGTGCTGCCGGGCAGGGCCACTATATATCGCTGACGGCACATTGGGTTAACTTGGTGGAGGCTGGGAGCGAGTCTGACCCTGCGGCTGGTCATATACTGCCGACGCCGAGGATTGCGGGGCCTACCTCGGTCCAGGTGTTTCAGGCCTACTATGCCTCCTCCTCCCACCCCTCCTCCACCTCCTCCTCCGAACTACCATCCGTGGGCACGGCGCCATCAGTCGGTAGCTCTAGGCACAGCAGCAGTGCCGTCGCTAAGCGACAGCAGGCGGTGCTCAAACTGCTGAGCCTAGGCGATAAAAGGCACACCGCCCAAGAGCTATTACAGGGCATCACGGCGCAGACTGATCTGTGGCTGGCACCGCTGAACCTGAAGCCAGGCATGGTTGTGTGTGACAACGGCCGTAACCTGGTGGCGGCTCTGCAACTCGGCAGACTGACACATGTGCCATGCCTGGCCCATGTGTTAAATCTGATAGTTCAGCGTTTCCTCAAGACATACCCCAATCTGTCTGATTTGCTCACGAAGGTGCGCCGCATCTGTGCGCATTTCAGGAAGTCCAGCACAGATGCTGCCACTCTCAGGGCAGCGCAGCGCCGCCTCCAACTGCCCGCTCACCGACTGTTGTGCGACGTGCCCACGAGGTGGAATTCAACACTGACCATGTTATCCAGAGTTTACCAGCAGCGCAGAGCGATTGTAGACTGCCAGATGTCAACTTCCACCAGAAGTGGTAGTCAGGTCAGTCAGCTTCCTCAAGTCTACAATGAGGAGTGGACGTGGATGTCTGATATCTGTCAGGTGCTGAGTAACTTTGAGGAGTCAACACAGATGGTCAGTGGCGATGCCGCCATCATCAGCCTCACCATCCCGCTGCTTGGCCTGTTGAAAAACTCTCTGATCAGCATGAAGTCGGAAGCTTTGCGCTCGTCACAAGAGACGGGGGAAGAAGATTCCCTTGTTGATAGCCAAAGCACCCTCAGGTCTGTTTCTCAGCGCATATCGGAGGAGGTGGAGGTGGAGGAGGATGAGGAGGAAGAGGAGGAGAATGTTGGCGAGACACAAGAGGGGACCATTGTTGAGTCCTTCACTGTTCAGCGTGTATGGGCAGAAGAAGAGGAGTTGGAGGAGGAGGAAATGGACAGTCAGGCCAGTGAGGGGAGTGAATTCTTACGCGTTGGTACTCTGGCGCATATGGCAGATTTCATGCTAGGCTGCCTATCCCGTGACCCTCGCGTTCAAAGAATTTATTCCAGCACCGATTACTGGGTGTTCACTCTCCTGGACCCACGGTACAAGCAAAATCTTTCCACTCTCATCCCTGCAGAGGAAAGGAGTGTGAGAATGCATGAATACCAGCAGGCCCTGGTGCACAAGCTGAAACAGTATTTCCCTTCTGACAGCGCTAGCGGCAGAGTGCGTAGTTCTGCGGGACAAGTAGCGAGGGAGAGTAGGCGAGCAGGCAGCTTGTCCAGCACTGGCAAGGGTACGCTTTACAAGGCTTTTGCCAGCTTTATGTCACCCCAGCAAGACACTGTCACCTGTCCCCAGTCTCGGCAGAGTAGGGCGGGTTTTCAGTGCAGCTGGTGGCATCATCACCGATAAGCGTACACGCCTGTCGACTGACAGCGCTGACAGGCTGACGCTTATTAAGATGAATAAAGCCTGGATTTCTCATAATTTCCAATCTCCACCAGGTGAAGGAAGCTCAACCTGAATAATTGATCCACTCCTCCTCCTCCTCCTCATTTTCCTCCTCTTTGTACAGTAAAGCAGAGGAAACTGGCTATTTTTTGACAGGGCCCACTGGCTCTAGCTATAGTACTTTATGCATTTAATTTTTCTGGAGGGCCACCTACCCGGTCCTCTGTTTTAAACAATTTTTGGGAGTGCCACATACAGGCACTCAATCTATTCAATTTTTCTGGAGGGCCACCTACCCGGTCCTCTGTTTTAAACAATTTTTGGGAGTGCCACATACAGGCACTCAATCTATTCAATTTTTCTGGAGGGCCACCTACCTGCTCCTCTGGTTTGAAAAATTTTTGGGACTGCCACATACAGGCACTATCCAAATTAAATTGTCTCCATAGCAGCCTCCACACGTTGTCTCCATTGCTACCTCCAAAAGTCGTCCATATAGCTGCCTCCATACATCGTCCCTTTATCAAACGAGGTGTGTCAGGCAGAAATTTGGGTTGTTTTCATGGATTCCACATCAAAGTTGTTAACTTTGTCGCCACCCTGCTGTGTTATCCACAAAATATACTGGCAAACTTTTATCATTTACCAATATTATTTCAGCGCTTCTTGCGCATCTGTTTACATTCCCCTCACCCGGCATATCCTAAACTTATAAGAACGCTACTACACTTGATCTTATACAAAAGGTTCTTAGAAGTGCTGTTTGGGGAGTAGCCTAGAGACAGGGGCTTGGATTGGCGAAAGCTCGCCTGGCAGCGGAGCGCCAGCTCCATGCGCATCATGCGCTTCTTGCGCATCTGTTTACATTCCCCTCACCCGCCATATCCCAAACTTATAAGAACGCTACTACACTTAACTTGGTGCAGGCTGGGACCGAGTCTGACCCTGGGGCTGGTCATATACTGCCGACGCAGAGAATTGCGGGGCCTACCTCGGTCCAGGTCTCAAAGGCCTACTATACCTCCTCCCAACCCTCCTCCTCCTCCGAATTACCATCCGTGGGCATGGCGCCATCAGTCGGTAGCTCTAGGCACAGCAGCAGTGCCGTCGCTAAGCGACAGCAGGCGGTGCTCAAACTGCTGAGCCTAGGCGATAAAAGGCACACCGCCCAAGAGCTATTACAGGGCATTCCACATCAAACTTGTTAACTTTGTCGCCACCCTGCTGTGTAATCCACAAAATATACTTGCAAACTTATCATTTACCGATATTATTTCAGCGCTTCTTGCGCATCTGTTTACATTCCCCTCACCCGGCATATCCTAAACTTATAAGAACGCTACTACACTTGATCTTATACAAAAGGTTCTTAGAAGTGCTGTTTGGGGAGTAGCCTAGAGACAGGGGCTTGGATTGGCGAAAGCTCGCCTGGCAGCGGAGCGCCAGCTCCATGCCAAGATCCAACTAACATAGTTTTAACTGCAGCACCTTTAATCTACTACTAGTTCACTGCCTCCATACATGGTCCCCTTATCAAACGAGCTGTGTCAGGCAGAATTTTGGGTTGTTTTCATGGCTTCCATGTTAACTTTGTCGCCACCCTGCTGTGTAATCCACAAAATATACTGGCAAACTTTTATCATGTACCGATATTATTTGAGCGCTTCTTGCTCACCTCCTTTGGTACCTCTCTGCCACCCATTGGTTTGAAGCCTGAGTCCATTTAGGGTATGTCGCCATGACACTCTCTAGCCTGCTGCCGCTGCATGCCGTCCCCTATAGTGTCAGGGTCAATTATTGGATGTTTTAGATGCTATCTAGCTTCATTCTGTCACTCTTTCATGGCCATGCTGTTGCCCATAATTTTGGCATAATGGTGCGTTTAAACAGCCTCAGAGGCATCCATGCATGCTGCCCCTGCTGTTTCCTGTCCATTTCCGTGGTGTTTCCATCCTTTTCTGAGGTTCCCAGGTGTTTGGCCAAGCTTCCCTGTGCAGAGCCTTGGTCCCCTTGAAAAATGCTCGAGTCTCCCATTGACTTCAATGGGGTTCGTTATTCGAGACGAGCACTCGAGCATCGGGAAAAGTTCGTCTCGAATAACGAGTACCCGAGCATTTTAGTGTTCGCTCATCTCTAGTAATTACAGATTGGCAATAGTGGCAATAAGTGTCTGGGCCAATGTTAAGGATTGTTTCACGTGTATGATTGTTTTGAATGAAGGATCGTGTCGGACCGGTTGGACTGGTTCATCAAGTCAGCCAGATGGAGAAAAAGCCACTTACTGTACATGCTAGAAATGCAATGAACAATTGACGTGCATGCAATAAAAAGCAGACTTTGTGTGTACAACAAACAATTGACCTTTTTGCACAGTGAATGACCTCGTTATCTGGGCGGTGGGGACTCCATGAGCCGACAAAGAGGTGCAAGGGCTATCGATGAAACGGTCTTATCAGCAGTTACTTGTCTGAGAACACTGAGCAGGGGCAAGGATCATCCAGTGTTGCTGACTAACCTGTACGGCAAAGCCTGGACCCTCTCCAAGAAACTGGGAGTGCAAGTTTATGGAGGAGGAAAGATTGTTGGCTAAAGAAATATTCAGCAGCTGCTATTTGAAGTGTTTATCTTGCTTTCACGCTAAAGGGTTTGCTCCCCCCCCCCCCCCCACAATTGGAGATAAATCTCCACCTACCTCTACACTCCCAGTCCCTGACATAGAGACAGATTATCTGGTTCAGAGGGGTTTATATTATTATCTGCTCTGGGGTCTCCGTTACAATTTATTGTCTTGTCCCAGGGGTCTATATTAGTTATTATCTGAACACATATTTTGTGCTGCACTGTGGTATTTATAATTCCTGGGGTGGTACTTTCTGCTGCACTGTGATATTAATTATTCCTGGTTTGGTATTTTGTGCTGCACTGTGGGAAATAATTTCCCCCAGTGGATCAATAAAGTTGTGTTGTATTATATTGTATAATTCCTGGGTTGGTATTTTATGTTGCACTGTGGTATTTATAATTGCTAGGGTGATATTTTGTGCTGAACTGTGGTATTTATTATTCCCAGGGTCGTACTTTCCGCTGCACTGTGGTATTTATAGTACCTGGGGTGGTATCTTGTGCTGCACTGTGGTATTTATAGTACCTGGGGTGGTATCTTGTGCTGCACTGTGGTATTTATAGTACCTGGGGTGGTATTTTGTGATGTATTTGGAGCTTCTAGGGTGCTGGTTACTGTGAGGATGGTGAGTTCTTCTGACTAACAACAAGTTGTGCACCCCCACTTTTGATGGTTATTCTCTTTTAGGACATCTAGGACAGTATTGGTATAATTATCGAGGAGTAACCCTTTAAAGGGGTTGTGTGGTTGTGAACAAAGACATCTTTCTATAAATAGAATTAAAATCAACTGACTCCAGTACCAGCGCCGCTGGACCAGGGTCATCACTTGCAGTTCCCATTTGGCTGCAAGTCACCATTGAAGCCAATTACTGGTCTCGGTGACTTCATCTACACTTATGGCACTGCTGCACGCACATGGAAGCATCTGAATGCAAGATGAAAGGGCCAAAACCAGATCACCAGAACAATTATTTTACTAATAATATAGTTGCAGTAAACTATTATAGTCATCCGAACTGATTGTCACAGGGAAATCTTCAAGGTAACACAACTGTGTATCTCGGCCAGGGCTTCGCTGTCCTGCAGTGCACATAGTGGACTAGGAAAAGCTTCGGCCGCACGCACCGGCAAACAAATGCAAATTTACTGAAGGTTTTTCCTACAATATGTTTGTTTTCGGACAGAAGTCACATACACAAACATCAACGCTATTTACCTTCAAATGTAAGAACATACTAGGGGGACACTGCACTACAGAATGGGCACCCTAGTGGTTCCAGAATCTTGTGATGGTCTTGTAGAAATGGGCGCAATTCCTATTGAGGAGAGGAGTGAGGCATTCCTGCCCTGCGCCTGTGCACTACCTAATGTCTGACATGGTTCAAACACAACCCCCTCCAGATTAACCCCTTAACGCTCTGCGCCGTAGCTCTACGGCGCAGAGGTATAAGGGAAGTATGAAGAGGGCTCACGGGCTGAGTCCTCTTCATACAGAGGTGGGGGTTTTTGCATTTTGCACAAAACCCCCACCGCTAATAACCGCGGTCGGTGCTTGCACCGATCGCGGCTATTAACCCTCTAAACGCCGCCCGCAAAGTCGCGGGCGGCGTTTAAAAGACGGCGGCGCGCGGGCGCCGCCATCTTTTTTTCGATCGCCACGCCCCCGAACGTCATCGGGGGGCGGCGATCGGTTACCATGGTAGCCTCGGGTCTTCTCTTGACACGAGGCTACATGGTTTATGCAGGTTCGTTACAATGAGCCAGTGGCTCATTGTAATGTAAGACCTGCAAAAACGCCATATATTGCAATACTGTAGTATTGCAGTATATGGTAGGAGCGATCTGATCATCTAGGGTTATTGTACCCTAGATGGTCTAAAAAATAGTGAAAAAAAAAAGAAAAAAAAAAGTTTAAAAAATAAAAAAAATTAATAAAATATTAAAAGTTCAAATCACCCCCCTTTCCCTAGAACGGATATAAAACATAACAAACAGTAAAAATCACAGACATATTAGGTATCGCCGCGTCCCAAAATGCCCGATCTATCAAAATATAAAAACGGTTACGGCCGGCGGTGACCTCCGAGGCGGGAAATGGCGCCCAAATGTCCGAAATGCGACTTTTACACCTTTTTACATAACATAAAAAATGAAATAAAAAATGATCAAAATGTCGCACAGACCTCAAAATGGTAGCAATGAAAACGTCGCCTCATTTCGCAAAAAATGACCCCTCACACATTTCCGTGCGCCAAAGTATGAAAACGTTATTAGCGTCAGAAGATGGCAAAAATTTTTTTTTCTTTTTTGTACACATTCGTTTAATTTTTGAAAATGTATTAAAACACAATAAAACCTATATAAATTTGGTATCACCGCGATCGCACCGAACCAAAGAATAAAGTAGGCGTGTTATTTGGAGCGAAGAGTGAAAGTTGTAAAAACTGAGCCCACAAGAACGTGACGCACGTGCGGTTTTTTTTCAATTTTTCCACATTTGGAATTTTTTTTCAGCTTCGCAGTACACGGCATGTTAAAATAAATAACATTACGGGAAAGTAAAATTTGTTACGCACAAAATAAGCCCTCACACAGGTCTGTACACGGAAAAATGAAAAAGTTATGGATTTTTGAAGTTGGAGAGCGAGAAATGAGCCGGAAAACCCTCCGTCCTTAAGGGGTTAATAAGGAGGCCAAAGCCTCCCAATAGATCCAGCGGGTGCTAGTGAGCAGGGTTCACACAAATACAGACCTTATTATACAGTCAGCTGACTAAGGCCTTATAATGCGCTACTAGGACCCAGTGTTGTGGATGGTCTTATTCCAGTGCTCGCAGGTAGCAAACATTTTAGGTGTAAAACTTCCAGACTCATTTATTTAAGAAAACAACGCATTTTGGTCCTGAACGATGGGCTTCACAGGTTTTCTGTGCATTATGAAGCAAACATACCTGCAGGATCATATCTTGGTTCATTCCTGATCTGAGTGGTTTTGCTGAAACAACAATTATAACATTCAGGACCTTGGGAAAGTTGGGTCAGTCTGGCTGCCTAGATAAACACATTAGACATGAAGCTTGTACAAACAAAGAATAGGACAGGCACTACCAATGTATACAGATAACAAATAAGTCCACGTATCCTAGGAGAGCATGTAACCAACAAAAGAACAAAAGAGAGGATGCGTATGATGGACTAAGGTAATATCAGAAAAACTTTATTAATACATAAACACAGTAACAACAAAACCACATAATAAAAACACTTAAAAAGTGCACCATGCAAGGTGTACTTAACCTCCCAGGACCAGTGTGTCCTGGGCTCCCCAGCCCCAAGCCGACCAAGTCAAAACGACAAATGTGTGATGCAGGACAATGAGGGGAGTACTAAATACAGCTGAATAACATCAAATTGCAACAGGCAATATGTGCATACATAAAGTGACCAGTGCAAAAAATAAATGAACCCAACAGTCCTGTATATAGTAGCCTAAATGCCTGAAGTATACGGTACCTAATGTGGATCCATATGGTAAGGTGAGAGAGGCAGAAAGGCAAGGTCGGAGTGGGGAGGAGGAGAGAGGCGCGAACCCCACGCGTATCGTCACCTGCTCCGGTGACTTCCTCAGGGGTGTGTGGCTCAATACCGTCGTGGTCCTGTTTATATGGGGTCCCCCCGCCCATAGGAACAATCCCCGCCCCCACACAAAAAAAACCTATTACCTGCTAATTTGACAGCTGCAGATGGCATGTGGTGGAATGGATCATGCATATGCGGAAGTGATCTAGATCATGTGACCAGTCAGCTGCAGGAAGTGATCTAGATCATGTGACCAGTCAGCTGCAGGAAGTGATCTAGATCATGTGACCAGTCAGCTGCAGGAAGTGATCTAGATCATGTGACCAGTCACATGATCGGAGTTTACCTCAGATGAAAACAAAGACGGATAAATGCACCTGCGCTGAGAAATGGTGTCACTTGCATCGCCGATTCAAGATAAGTATATGATACAGTGAAGCAAGGATCATGTTTTTGCCACAAAGGACCAAGATGTGTATGAGATGTAATAATAGAGTACAGACCAATCACATAGTAAGCGTTTGTTCAAATGAACACAAATACGAATAATACCACCTATATTGCAGATTCTAAATATGTATAAAGAATAATGGTGTAATAACAGAGAACAGAGAAAGTCAGAGTCCTAAAATACAAAAAGTACACTCTTTTTTACGGAAAGAATCGAAAGCGATCACCAGACACCGGTCACATGATCGGGGTCTACTCAGATGAGAACAAGGACGGGTAAATGCGCCTGCGCTGAGAAATGATATCACCTGCATCGCCGATTCTAGGTGAGTATACAGTGAAACAAGGATCATGTTTTCATTAAAAAAAAAAATATATATATATATATATATAAATAAATAAATAATTAAAATAAAAAATAATTATTATAAATATATACAATAATGGAATATAGACCAATCACATGGTGAGAGTCGTGAGCGAGGCATGATTACTGAGTGAGACATTATGACCAAATATTACACAAAAAATTTTTTTATATAGACAATGATCATAAACAATAACTATATTCCAACCAAGGGGTACGATGGCCAGTGCATCTGTAACCCTCTTTTTGGGTGATAGAGTCCCAACTCAGTGAAGTTGTGCAATAAACAGGTGATAATGGTACAGATCAAAGCCGTGCCAAACCTATGAACACCAGCAGTTTTATGAAGGTATGGTCTTATAATAGAAGGCCCAAGCAGTATTCCAACAGAGGGGTACGATGGCCAGTGCATCTGTAACCCTCCTTTTAGGCGGTGGAATATCGACTCAGTGAAGTTGTGCAATAAACAGGTGATTATGATATAAATCAAAGCCGTGCCAAATCCGTGTATACCGACAGTTTTATGAAAGTCTGATCCTATAATAGAAAACCCAAACAGTAGAAACGACAAGATATTATGGAATACAGAAGAGCGTGAGTTATCTGCAGGCGGAATGCCCAATGTTATGCAGCCAAGTGGCGAACTTGGGGAAAAAAAAAAAAAAAAAATTAATTATATATACATGTCCATAATGAAGGTATCACAGCAGGTAATGTACGAGGATGTAATTATGTCTTAGAGCAGAAAAACAGGTAAGGTGTGGGAGGGGACTACCCCCACGGGCAGGAGGACCACCAAAAACAAAAAAGATACAGTAAAATAGGGTAACAACTCATGCAGACTAACACGTGAAGCTTGTAATTACAAATGGAGGTTAGTCAAGACATGACTAATCAACCCGAGCTGGATCACTCATACACAGCAGCTCTGGGATTGTGCAGCAATTGATTATTCTGCCTTCAGGCACAACCCAGAGATTACATCATCCTCTCCTGCAGGGAATAACTAATGTGCTAGAACAGTGATGGCGAACCTTTAAGAGACCGAGTGCCCAAACTATAACCAAAATCCATTTGATTACCGCAAAGTGCCAACATTGAATTTTAAGCAGTAACTTATTGCTACCTGCTCTTCGACATCTATCAATCGTATCGGCCCCTTGAGGCCACTAATACAGTTGAAAGAAGGAGGCAGCTTGTCTCCAGGGTCTCTCTGTACAGTAAGAAGGTAGGGTCCAGTAGGATGACCTACAAAGATACTGCAGTTCTATCAACACTTTCTCACTTTTACCGCAGTTCCCAACATCCAATGAAGTGTCGTTTTAAAATAGCGCCGATTGCAGAATCTCTTAAATTGCCTGGGTCTGCAGGAAGATTTGGTGAATTGGGTCCTGTTTGGTGAGCTCTGTCTTGGGATCAATGGCCTGAGTGCCCACAGAAAGGGTTCTGAGTGCCACCTCTGGCACCCGTGCCATAGGTTCGCCACCACTGTACTAGAAGAAGCGCTGAACCAGCCATAGAAACATCAGAGCTTCATTATCATAATGTTATATCTGTTTTATCAGCAAAACCACTCAGCACAGGGGTTAACCAAGATATGATCCTGCATCAGTGTAGCTACAGCATTCTCAAGGTATGTTTGCTTCATAATGCATCAACTCAAATGGTAGGTTTTCTTTCAATAAATTAGTCTGGAAGTTTTACATCTAAACCTCTGATGTATATTCACATTTATACAAGTTTTTATTAGAATTTATTGCACTCTTTTCATGTTTTTAATCCTTTACAGGCCTTTGGTCACTATTCATTCCTTGGATCTAACCCACCGAGCCCCACTCTTCCATAAGGCCTTATACAGTAACTAGAGGATATCCCTGACAACCTAATATACAGTCTAATAAAGATGGTCTAGTACGCTCTAATAAAATTAAAGATTTATTTACTTTTAGAATTCCCATAGAATTCCTATATTAAGCAGGTATAAATAAGTGACCAGTCTCTGTGGGTGGGATCCGGGACCCCCAGTAATCATACTAATGAGGGTCTGCATACTGCACAGCAACTGATTACAGGGGGGGGGCTTGAAATCCCCTTTTCACATGAACAAGCAGTCAGAACCTCAGCGATTAGATGTCCTAAAAACATCCCTTTTAATTGACATTTGTTTCACATTAGCTCCTTATAGTGGATGTGCCGGTAAGGTATAATGGGCAATGAATATCAGTCGCCTTTTGTAACAGTCTGAGAAAGAATAAAAATTGGAGAAATTTTTAAGATAAAAATAAAACCGTGCAAATTCTAACGTTCCTCCTGCTTCTTTGCTTTACCATCACAGTAGTCAGAACCCGGCAAACAAGACATAAATAATTTATCATTCCTACCTCCTGCAAACATTAGTAAAACTTCCCAAAACTTTTACAGCAGATTTTGCTATTGAAGCCTTTAGATCTATATAAATAAAGATTATTGTTATTTTTATAAATTCAGTATTTAAAAGCAGCAACTGCCTTTACCGAGTTGTTAGTTGAGCAATTCCCTATGACAGCAACGTCTACATGGATAGTTTATCATTCCTACCTCCTGCAAACTTTTGTAAAACTTCCCAAAACTTTTACAGCAGGTTTTGCTACTGAAGCCTTTAGAACTATATAAATGAAGATTATTGTTATTTTTATAAATTCAGTATCTAAAAGCAGCAACTGCCTTTACTGAGTTGTTAGTTGAGCAATTCCCTATGACAGCAAAGCAAAAGTATAAAGATTTCTAGATTCATAAGCAAAGGGTTAATTTCCTAGCAAACACACTGAAGGTCTCCAGGGCTCAAAATAGAGCAAAGATTGCATCATCATAATAAGAGGATATTTACACTACAAATGTAATAGAGGAGACTGGAGGTTCCAAATCTGCAGACTAAGTATCTACATTGTAGCTACAGTAAGGAACACCCTGCCCCTTTAAGGCTGAGCCCTGTACAACCCACACTAGACCATAGCAGAGCAGGAAGTGGTGAGCACTGCTAAGTTACTGAAGAGTTAATGCCTCCTCCAGGATCCAGGAGTGCAGCGTGGCACAGCTGGTGGGCTCCTCCAGAGGGATCTCCCTGTGCCCCCTGGTACCAGCACTCACCCTGGTATTTCCTGGATACTATGTCATGGATACTCTGACAAGGCACAGCCTCCCACTATTCCCTCCTAGGAAGAGGAAGTTTCTTTCTGTATAACGGTCAGAGCTTCAGAAGCCGGGAAAAAGTCTGCAGGAATCTGGAATTTGTGGAGATCTGGTGACCCCCTACCAGCCTGGAGCAGATGGGATGACACCGCCGCCACCACAGCAGGATGACAGTGTACTCCCTAAATCTGAAAGTTTTCTGGCTGCTGGTGCTGGTCTTGTTCTCCGGCATCTGGTGCATGTTCCTTGCTCTGAGAAGAAGCAGCCATGAGGAGGATGGGGGTTGTCAGGAGAACTCGCTCAGCAGTTTGCAACTTTTCTTCAAGCTGGGCTTGGTGATCCTGGTGTGCTATGTGGTCTTCAGATGCTGCAGCTACCCCCAAAATAAGGATTACCCCCTTAATATCCATCATCAGCACCACCAGCAGCAGCTCAGGAGGAATCTGCTGGAAACTTTCTATGACCAGCACATCAAGCTTTCACCTCATGTTCTTGGCCACAGCAAAGCCCATGTCAGCCAGATCGTGGTTGAGCTCATCAAAGTGGGCAAAGCCAAGCAACACGACACTGGAGTCATCTTCAGAGGGGACTATCTCCAGATCGGTAGCGCCTATGAGCAACATAAAATCAACAGCCCAGACTACTTTGATATCCTGGTGCCACTTAAGATGCCACAGAGTCTCAAGCTGGAGCCTGTTTTTGCAGAGGTTGGTAAAGAGTTTATGCCCGTGCTTCAGGGATCTGTAATATGCGGGGTGGCGGCGCCCAAAAAATCGGAGTGGGTTAAAACGTATAAGCAGTTTAGTGATTGCTTCTGCGTGGAGGTAGACCTCAGGCACCAGCTATCTGCTGCCCTGATCCTCAAGTGGTTCCATTGGAAGATACAGAGATGTCTCAACGTGATCAGGTACCAGTTTGAGGAGAGATGCCATATAACGCTTACTGTATGGGATGATAAACTTGTCCTAAAAATTCTCCCAAGGTCGGATTATGTCTGCTGCCACATTTCCATGTCTGTGAGACTCATCCCTGCTTTTCATCTTGGGGACTCGGTGTATGTTACTGCCCAACCTTGGGGCACTGGAGCCCATCTAAAAAGTTTATATCTGGACCCTTACTGGGGGCTTAATTTTTCAAAATATGAGCAGAAGTACTTGGCCTGGTTCAAAGATCAGGCCCCATCCAACTCATGTCACCTGAAGTGCCTACAGATCATGAAGAGCTTGAGGGACCTGAACGCCAAGACCTTCCAGCCTTCCTTCACGTGTCAGTGGAGAGCCATCTTCTGCTCCTACAACTTGAAAACAGCACTTTTTTACCTTATGCTTCAGATTCCTTTCGAAAAGTGGGATGACTCATTCCTCATGGAGAGGATAGCTGATTTCTTCACGTTCTGGAAGGAATGTTTGCAAAAGGAGGCACTTATGCATTTCTTCCTAGGTAACAGCACCCTTCCTAACTTCATCACCTTGCCAAAAATATTCAAAGAAGCACAACCTGTAAATCTGCTGAAGGGTTACGGGCTGGAGATGTTGGATCAGGCCTGTTTCCAGCTACTAAACTTGTGGGTTCAGATGCCACGGATCCTACGGATGAGCTCCCCTCCGAAGAACTTTATCAGGGAATCATTAAGGTGCAAGCACACAACTCTGTAAAATGACATAGGCTTTATTGCCTCCCGTCTGGCATTGGGAATCTCAACAGGGTTAAACTTTAGTTTGGCGAGTTCTATGCAATGTAGAAAATGTATTAGTTCTGCTGAGACGAGCCTCCGTCCTGCTAAATCCTCGCGCATACTTGTGCTGTTAGGTCATTACGCTTCGTGCCAAAGAGACGATGACATTATTTGCACAATTTTGTAGAAATTACGTTGTTTTTTTTACATCTGTATACTCTTTTTTTTTTTTACGTTACCCTGTCAGTATTACAGCAGCAAGTCACCAAACTTGAGGGAGCTTCAGGGGAATGTTTGGTTTTTGCTCGGAGAGACCGCAGTATCTCAGCTTTACGTTAGTACAGTGTGACTTAGTAGAACTAGTAGAACAGGCTCTTTGTTCTTAAATTATGTGCATTGGTTTTCCCAATGGTAGAGACTTGGCTGGTACAAGCGGGGATTTTTTTGTTGGTAAGGCCTGGTACTATAGATTTTTTTTTCAGGGCAATGAGTGTTTTGTATGGTTTTTGTTCATTTTGTTAAAATTAAAGGGGTTGTCCAGTAAATAGAAAATAAGTTATATAATAGATTTCTATAGAGGTCCAGTAACTGAAATTACCAGGTTCCTCTGCACTCCCTACACCTCCAACGTTCACCAATGCTCCGCCTCCCGTTGCACTCGACTTCCTGGGTGTGTCCCACACTAAGAGAGGCCACTCAGAGGTTAGAGCTTTGACCTGGCTCAGCTAGTGATTGGTTGAACAATCTTTCCAAGTCGGTAGAGTGCAGTGGAGACTAGGGGATTTGGTGGCATGGAAAAGGGAAGTGCTAAGTAACTATTTTTATTTTTTACTGGTGCTCCGGTAAAGCGACTTTACATATAGTTTAGTTTTTTTTTCACCAAAGTGCCTTTAAAGGTGTCTAAATCAATAATAAAAGTAAAAAAAACAATGACAATCCAAGCACAATTCCATATTCAGGCACATTGGAATGAATTTTAACAGAAATTTTATATGTAAATTTGGAAATGCAAATATAGCAAAACCACATGCAACACATTGGGATTGATTTGTTGCACTATATGCACTGTAAGGAGTGAAATCTGTCTTGACATGTTGTGGAGTTCAAAATCTGCACCATTGATCTGTAAAGTGGTTCGGAATATAATGGCGCTACATAAAGATTACTGTTATTATTATAACAGTAATCTAACAGGAAATCTAACATTTGTATTCTTGCATTGTGAACCAAACATACCTCGACAGTGCTGTAGCTACAATGATGCAGAAACATATCTTGTTTGATCCCTGAATTGAGTGGTTTTGCTTAAAAAAACAATTAAAAAAATTATGATAATGAGGCTCTGTTGCTTCTGTGGCTGCCCCAGCACTTCTCCTCTTACCCTAATTTTGCACTCCAGAGATTGTTGTAATCACTGTGTAATCACAATCAATTGCTACACCATCCCCCAGCTGCTGTATAAGAGTCTTCCAGCTTAGGTTGATTAGTCCTGCCTGGACAGTTCAGGAAGCTCCTTGTGTAATGTGTTTATGAAAGGCAGCCAGCATGCAACCCAGCTTTCCCAAGTTGCTGAATTTTATAATTGTTTTTTGAGCAAAACCGCTCAGATCAGGGAATAAATAAGATATGTTTCTGCAGCAGTGTAGCTATAGCATTCTCGAGGTGTATTTGGTTCACAACGCATGAAAACAAACGGTAGATTTCCTCTAAGGATCCATTTCTGCACTAAACATTTCCACATCTAGATGAGGTTGTTAAACTTTTACCTGGTACTGTATGTTATGCTGAAGATTTCTACAGGCAGATCAAATGTAACTAATGGACAGGATGCTCCCACTTCTGGAGCGGCAGGGACTGGAAACTGTAGGAGTGGCTACTGCTGATACCACGCCCACACTGGTTGATTGAAAACCTTCTTTATATAAACTCTCATTCAGGAGAAGGCTGTCAATCACTATGTGTGGGTGGAGCATGCAGGACTCTCACTGTCCTTCCTAGGAGTCCTGTCAGGACTTCTTTTGAGATATAGACATACAATATTATTATATACAAATAATTTCAGAGCTCCACTTCTGCCTCTCCTATCCTCAGGCACAGCTCCTATTAGTTTCACTTTAAATAATACCTTTGTCATTTTCTGATATATGTTTATTATCCATTAATTATATGCTGTTACATCTTGAGGCTTTTAGTATAGTAGACTCTTTGAGTTCTGTAGGGATCTGTATTTCTAGAAGCTCATGGATGTGGTTAGAAGGATTATTATCTTATGGCACCATTGTACTGTAGTATGCCACAGTGCTTTCCTCTTATCGTTGTGTGACTGTACTCTTTAAGGATCTGTTGCCAATCATCTACAGAACAACAACACAATCAAGTTATAAATTTAATATTTTTTTCCTGAAGCATCATAAAGTCAATAGGTAACAATCTGTGAGCTGGCAGCTCTTATTAGAAGGAGCTTAAACTGGATTTATAATTCCGTTAGTCAAAAGTTATACATACTGTGTATTCACTGAGCTCCCCCTAGTGGTGGCTGCAAGTAGACTAGGTTCAATCCGTTAAGGGTAGATCTGTTTTAGGGAGTAATGGTATAATACTTGGATATGCTGTTACTTTTTGAGTAGTAGAAGTCTGACCATCTTGAAACTTGATACTGAGTAGGGGCCTATAGCCTTCATTCTTAATCATTCATAAAGTGGATCAGAAGAGCTATGCAACAGAAAACTGATCTCTGCATCTTATAAAGATGTTTGGACTAAAGGGCTGAAGCTGTAAATAATTTTCCTTACCTGAATGTACAGCAAGCCAATGTCTTTTCATCCTGCTCCTTCTGGAGGACGGATGCAACAGTATTGCATCCATCCCTGGCCTCCACTGAGCATATGCTTTCGGAGCTCCTGGTGATGTTATTGTCCATATAAGGATACTGACATCACTGGGGGAACACCCAGTGATGTCAGTATCCTTATATGGACAATAACATCATCTTTTGTAAGGATACTTTGTGAATCTGCCCAACATATCCCTACAACAGGGCTAACACCTACCCTTACACTGTGGGCCATGTATGCAGTACTGTCATGGACATACTCAATGTTGCTTTGGTACATTAAAAATCTTAGTATTTCTGCACTATGTGATAAAAATAAGGTACACAAACTCATTTCCAGATTTTTAGCTACTTTGCCAGTGTATTGCCGATGGGCAGATTTCCCATTACAGAGACATATCAGCGCAAGAGGCATAACATGAAGTGGCGTGAACCCAATGCAAAGTCTGTACCAAGCCCATCAACCATAATGTATTTCTTCTAGTAGTGGTCTCGTTTGGGCCTGGGTGTGTACCCTCTGCACCCCTGGCAGGGTATCAGACTAAGTGAATCCATTATGTGAGATGACTCTGTATTTGGTATCTTGTCCATGTGCAATGATAGATAGCACTTACATAGTGCTGACTTCTAGGCTGCAATTTTGGTCACTCAAGGTCCTAAATTGTCAATAGTTCTGATTTGGCCAGGATTGTTCTGAATATTTTGAAACAATCCAGACAAATTTGAATTGACCCATTTAAAATCGGGTGGGGTCTATATAATGCCCAAAGTTGGGTATTCCTGGAAGGAGGCTATCTTGCTTGTTAAAAAATTAAAATTTAATATTAACCCAGACCAATATACCAGTGAAACACAGGTATTGACTGGAATGTATTTGTCTTCATGTGTCCTGAAAAATAATCTACCTTCAAAATCCATCATGATAAACCGGAGACACTTACTCATAGATACAGGCACCGTGACTGTGTAATATTCATATATTTTGCGATTCATAACATTCTTCCTTTTAAAATCAACTATTAAAATTATGCTAATGAAGGGCTGAAGGGCTACCCTAGCCCTCTGTGATTTGGCTTTACAGCCTGTTCCACTATCTCAACCCTCCCCCCCTGCTTCCTCAGCGCTTGTGTAGTGAGAAGAAAGTGCTCACAAGTGCTGAGGGAGCAGGGGGGAGGGTGAGACAGTGGAACAGGCTGTACAGCCAGATCACAGAGGGGCTAGGGTAGCCCTTCAGGCTCATCAGCATAATTCTAAAAGTTGATTTTAGAAGGAAGGAGGCCATGGTTAACAAATATAAGAAGATTACTACAATCACTGTGTCTGGATCTATGAGTTAGTGTCCCTGGTTTATCATGATGGATTTTGATGGTGGATTTCCTTTAAAGGGGCCTCAGCATCACAGACAATATAATAAATTACCGTAATATCGGGTGATATCACTCTTGCAATAGTTGTATTAATACATAACTTATATTACACATTCCGAACCAAGGAATTATATGTTAATATATTACTTCTTTTTAATATAAATATTTATTAATAGTTATTATAGACTGGACTGTACATAGAGATAATATATCCATAAAACATGTCCGTTGTATAAGATCAATAAAGGACCAACACCAGGCGCCCCCTAAAGAGCACTTGCTTAGTAAGCATTCAAACGGCTCCATTCTCTGTGTAGTGGTCAGAGCAGGTTACTACACGTTAGGTCCCATTCATTTCAAAGGGATCTAAGCTGCAGTGACTCCGTTGAACCACTATACAAAGAATGGAGCTGCCGGCTGCCTGTTCCATTCTCTGTATATCAGCTGATATGATGGTGCTGGGTATTATACCTCACCAATCTAATATTGATGACCTATTCTTCCAGGTGATTATCTATATTTTTAACCCTGTAAACCCCTATAATTCATATTTCGCTTGCCCGTTAGCATTGCCCTCCTGCTTAGCAGTTACATCTGCCCCTGTCGTTGTGTGATGTCATTTCTATATTATTTGTCTTCTCAGATACCTCATTATTATAAAGCATATCATCTTGGAAATGTCTAATATATTTTGTATGGAATGAAAAGATATTATTTTCCTGACTTGTTTCTATATATGTACAGCGGCTAAGTATATGTTCACATTACATTTCATTTTAAACATTTATATATAATGTTCATAGTTATATCGCACATTGGAATAAATGATTATGTTGGAAGGTCTGGTGTTTTGTCGTATTTAGACTAAGTACAACTGATTTTTGGTTCCGTAATCTCCTCTAAAGAAACTTTCTAAACCATAAATTATATAGTCCTGGGCATCTTGAGTAGTAAGATGTCATAGAAAGAAGATATGAGATGCGCCAGCAGGCTGAGCCACGCCCCTTGTTGGTGAGAAACTAATTAGCATAAGGACTAAACAACAAAATCTTTATTGACGCTGGACTTAGAAGTCCAGTAGGGGGTCCTACAGTGATTGACGGCCTTCCCAACATTATCCTGTATACAGAGATAGCAGCCAATCACTGAGTAGGGCCACCAGTGACTCCATATTACCTCTATCAATTAATGGATACCCTGTATGAGGACTACATGACAGTGGCTGCATTTCCCATTATGTGTTTACTTTTCTCACTTCTTCTCTTATGGAACCAAAATTAACTGATGATTCATTTCCTTTTCTTGTGTACAGTGGCTTACAGACAAAGGAAGCGATCCTGCAATATGTAACCACATGGATGACGAGGCTCCATAGACTGTATACACAGGCCTGTACAATGTCAGGAACCTTCCACTTATATCATATTATTACGCCATGTCGTGCAGTGGCACCACTAAGAATTTCAGGGCCCCTGACTGGCAAATTTTATGGGGCCTCCCATTTCCCTGTGCACATTAGTTTCCCACCTACATAAGCTTTGTGCTATAAATAGAACATGGCCCTCCTATGGGTCTTGAGTTTTGAAATTAAATAATATTTAGTGCTTCAAAACAGCAATATAAAAATACTTGCTGCATAGAAACTATAACATAACTAAACATAGTAGACACAGCACCAGAACCAATCTTACCGCATAGACACAGCACCAAAACCATTTTTACTACACACATACAGCAAAACCAAGATAACAACATTAATATGTTATCAGAACCAAGATTGCTATATACATACAGTACCAGAACCAAGATTACTACATAGATATGTTAATGGAACCATGATTACTACATAAATATGTTACCTGAACCAAGATTACTATATAGATACAGCAATAGAACCAAAATTACTACATAGATACAGAACCAGGACCAAGATTACTGCATAGATAGAAGACCAGAACCAAGATTACTATATAGCTACAGTATCAGAAACAAGATTACTGCATAGATAGAATACCAGAACCAAGATTACTATATAGATACAGTATCAGAAACAAGATTACTGCATAGATAGAAGACCAGAACCAAGATTACTATATAGATACAGTATCAGAAACAAGATTACTGCTTAGATAGAAGACCAGAACCAAGCATAGTTAGACAGACACCCCAAGGCTGCATTCACACGAATGGCTGTATATACGGGTTGCATACAACCTCATTCATTTAAATGTGCAATACTGCAATCTATTTACGTGGCTGTATTGCCCACCGTACCATAAACGAGCCGTATGAAAATATAGATATATATATGTATACCCCTAGAAGTCTAGGGGGAATGTATAAAATACGGGCTAAATATATGCTGCATATGGTTGTTCATCGTCTCCTGCTGTAGATACGTGCAGTATCCAGAACCAGTGGTAGGTGGATTCTGTCAGACAGCCAATAGTCAGCCATGCATCATGTGCCAGCCCACCGTATTTTATACAGATATGGTGCCATACGGGTACATACAGATAAAAATCACGTATATCCAGATTCATACAGCACAAGAACAAAGGACTGGAGAAATCCTACATTCGTGTGAATTCAGTTTTATAACGCAGTTATCACAGTGTCTGATGCTGGATAATAAATCTTACTGAGTAAGGCCTGATGCTGGCCACAGTATTTGGAGCTGTGAATCAGAAAAAAATCTGAATAAGGCTACATTCAGACGCCTGTTGCCTGCCGTATCGTAGCAAGGCGGGCACACGTCGCTGCTCACCCCCTCCCCTCTGCGTAGGGACATATGGAACACGGCGCCATATGCCATGAATAGATAGGACGGGGTATATAGCGGTACCGTGCCCCATGTGTGCTGCACCGTACCGTTACCCGTAGGGCCCCGTGTACCCCTTGCCATCTATGGGGGACGTATATCGGCCGTATATATCTCGGCCGTAAAGACGTCCCCCATATGGCCACCTGAATCTAGCCTTAATGTGTATAATATATGTATTTATTTCAATATAACTAATATATATTATAATATGGAGCAATTGCTGCCACACATGTGAGTGCATTATACAAGTGGCCTTCACTATTGTGTTCATCTTGCTATTTTTGTCAATCAGAGAAAATGTCCCCAAAATACTGCGAGTCATGAGAATTCTGCTAATAGGAGTGAGGTCATGTACATTACAGCTTCCCATTCGCTGTCCCTGCACATCTGTCTGATACTGATCCAGAAATAGACTGTAAAACAAATAACAGTAACAAGATTAATCCCCTTAGAGACTCCGGACATGATATGAATAGAGGCTGACCTCTCCATGCTTCTCTTCTGCACAACTTCCCTCTCCTAAGGTTTCCCCATACAAGACCTTGTAATGTTTTCTGTATGTAAAGAGGAACCTTATGAAAGTAAAGACTTGGATTTATAGATAGTTACATCTCAGCAATCTCCTTGCATGGACTTATTAAAGAGGGGGCTTAGCAATAGTGTAATTAAGCTTCTTGGTCCCCATACAATATCCGTTCTAAGGTCACCAACTATATTGGGTTATTTTTGTTCACCTCATTCATCTTGGGGAGTGGGCATGTGAAGCTCTGTCTGTCCACGTTGCGTCGTCCTAAGGCACAGACTGGGGCCGCTCTACCGGATCCCTTCTTGTATTACCTGGCGGGTCAGCTTCACTATCTCCGTAGTTGGGTGTCACCCAGACAGATGCTAGACCCTGAATGCCACCTTGCCCGGTTCCTCCGCCTACGTTCACTGTGGCCCGTATAGGAGCCTGTTGATTATAAACCTAACCATCTTCTCCCTCTGCATGGGCTGGCCAGACTGCCGGCTGCACTGGGAAGCCTTGTTCATATTCCCCTCTGGTCCCACTGCAAAAGTGTCGGTAAAGGACTATTATTGTTGAGCTGACACTTTATGATTGGATGGAACAGACGTAGCAAGGAAAAAAAACGTGAGTTTTCTGTCGGAAAGTTGATGACTTTTGTACTTCATGAGACCTACATAATTATTCAAGCATATCTTTTATGATAGGATTCCCAATACGTACAGAATCAGTCAGCTTTTGTATTGTGAAGGATGACAAAATAATACAGTAAGATGCGTTTCGGCCCGTCCACAAGCCCTGAACGCAGGGAGTGCTGTCCATCATCTGATTATACTTGTATCTTCTGTGATACTTTGACCACTGACCAAAATGACTAAATTCTTTCTACTTCTTGACCTCACTGACCACTCACTGCGCAATCGAACCCCTTCACATGTTTTTATCTGGGCACGTGCGTGCACTGTATTATAATGTCCAGAAGTTTTCCAGAGAAATCAGAAGCCTCCCGGGCTCCCTGGAGTGTCCTATATTCTCCCATAATACTATTGTCTTGTTCCTCCAGTCCTCACTCTCAGACACAGATAACATCCTAATGCCGGTGTCTGGACATTGTTCGTGATGAAGTCTACAGTCTGCGGAAGGAAAGATGAGTTTGGCCTGTACTTATTTTCGGGGTCTGTTATGAGGTTTGAACTTATGTAAAGGATCTTCTAGAGTAACGTCTAAAAATATTTGGGGAGTCTGCGGTATGTATTAGTTTCAGGGCCTAGGACAGTGATGGCTAACCTATGGCACTGGTGCCAGAGGTGGCACTCGGAGCCCTTTCTGTGGGCACCCGCTCACCAGAGATGACTCCAGGTATCTTCCTGCAGTCCCAGACAGCCCAGGACTTGCAGTGCACAGAGCTATTTTAAAGTGACAGCTCTACCTGGGACTATTTTCTACTTTATTGGTGTCCTCAGGTGCTGGTATCAATGAAAACTGTGACAGAGAAGGGAGTATAAATCACAAATTACATTTCTGTGTTGGCACTTTGCGATAAATAAGCGGGTCTTTGTTGTAGTTTGGGCACTCGGTCTCCAAAAGGTTTGCCATCACTGGTCTAGGATCTGCTATTACATAGGGTTTGGATTCATATATAGTTTAGTGATATGGTCAGGATTTAGTAAGTAGTGCAGAGGTGTGGTCAGGATTTCGTATGTTGTGCGGAGGTGTGGTCAGGATTTAGTAAGTAGTGCAGAGGTGTGGTCAGGATTTCGTATGTTGTGGGGAGGTGTGGTCAGGATTTCGTATGTTGTGCGGAGGTGTGGTAAGGATTTAGTAAGTAGTGCAGAGGTGTGGTCAGGATTTAGTATGTTGTGCGGAGGTGTGGTCAGGGTTTCGTATGTAGTGCAGAGGTGTGGTCAGGATTTTGTATGTAGTGCAGAGGTGTGGTCAGGATTTCGTATGTAGTGCAGAGGTGTGGTCAGGATTTAGTATGTTGTGCGGAGGTGTGGTCAGGATTTAGTATGTAGTGCAGAGGTGTGGTCAGGGTTTCGTATGTAGTGCAGAGGTGTGGTAAGGATTTAGTATGTTGTGCGGAGGTGTGGTCAGGGTTTCGTATGTAGTGCAGAGGTGTGGTCAGGATTTCGTATGTAGTGCAGAGGTGTGGTCAGGATTTAGTAAGTAGTGCAGAGGTGTGGTCAGGATTTAGTATGTTGTGCGGAGGTGTGGTCAGGATTTAGTAAGTAGTGCAGAGGTGTGGTCGGGATTTCGTATGTAGTGCAGAGGTGTGGTCAGGATTTAGTAAGTAGTGCAGAGGTGTGGTCAGTATTTAATATGTTGTGCGGAGGTGTGGTCAGGGTTTCGTATGTTGTGCAGAGGTGTGGTCAGGATTTAGTAAGTAGTGCAGAGGTGTGGTCAGGATTTAGTATGTTGTGCGGAGGTGTGGTCAGGGTTTCGTATGTAGTGCAGAGGTGTGGTCAGGATTTAGTAAGTAGTGCAGAGGTGTGGTCAGGATTTAGTATGTTGTGCGGAGGTGTGGTCAGGGTTTCGTATGTAGTGCAGAGGTGTGATCAGTATTTAGTATGTTGTGCGGAGGTGTGATCAGTATTTAGTATGAAGTGCAGAGGTGTGGTCAGGATTTAGTATGTAGTTAAGAGGTGTGGTTTGAATTTTGTATGTAATTCAGAGGTGTGGTCAGGATTTAGTATGTAGCTCAGAGGTGTGATCAGGATTTAGTATTTAGTGCAGATGTGTTGTCTGGATTTTGTACATAGTTGAGAGGTTTGGTCTGGATTTTGTATGTAGTGCAGAGGTGTGGTCAGGATTTCGTATGTTGTGGGGAGGTGTGGTCAGGATTTCGTATGTTGTGCGGAGGTGTGGTCAGGATTTAGTAAGTAGTGCAGAGGTGTGGTCAGGATTTAGTATGTTGTGCGGAGGTGTTGTCAGGGTTTCGTATGTAGTGCAGAGGTGTGGTCAGGATTTTGTATGTAGTGCAGA